>NC_090445.1:1256330570-1256955570 GCF_031143425.1 Pleurodeles waltl | reverse complement strand
CCAATAAACTCATAACACCACACCCATAACACACAGCATGGCACCCCCTAAGCACCCACACTCACAAATAGGGAGCTAAGGACCATGGTGGATGAAATACTGAAGGTCGAGCCACAACTTTTTGGGGCACAGGCGCAGCAGACAACCCTCACCAGGAGGATGGAGTTATGGCAGATGATTGTCAACAAGGTCAACGCAGTGGGAAACCATTCACGCACAAGGGATGACATCCGCAAGAGATGGAACAACATGCGCGGGAAGGTGAGGTCTATGGCATCCAGGCACAACACTGCAGTACAGAAGACTGGTGGAGGACCACCACCTACACCCCTCAACTATAGCGACTGGGAGGAGAAGGTACTGCCTATCCCGCACCCGGAGTGCCTTACTGGACTCACTGGACTCGGGTAAGTCAACTACAATTACTTCATATCCACCACACTTGTAATGCATGTACCACCCCAGCCCTCCCAACACCACCAGGACCACATCCCCACCCAGGCCACAACATCCACATTCAATCACCCTGCATGCCCACAAACCCACTAACAGGCCCACATCCCTCCCCTGTGCACAGTCACCTACCCCTGCAATGATTCACAATGGCACTACTGCACCCATAATGCATCTCCACCCCCACGTAAAATGAAAGGAAAATTCCACAAAAGGACCCTGCGTGGCTCGACAGGGGAATAAAAGCACAAAATAGGGCAGAGCAGTGCATCCATATCCGAATTAGTACATGTAACATAGATGTCCATTTCCGGACGGAAAGGCCAAAGAGTTCCAGTGCCCCACATGGAGACAGAGGCCCTACTCAGGAGACTGGAGACGGATGTATGGACATTGAGGAATACCCTGGCCCGTCACACAGTCCTGGACTGTCTCCCTCCATCAGCCCCACACAGGATACCACTGACAGCCCTACCACCCAGCCAACGCCATCAGCTCAAGCCAAATGTCCCCACACCAATGTCTCCAGGCCACACACTGGTGGACCACCTGGAGAGAGGCCACAGTCTCCACCCACCAACAGGCAGGACGATGATGGCCCCAGTGCAAGTGGGACTGCCAGACCTGTGCAGGGGACATTCGCAGGGGGCAAAGGCCAGTGGGAGGGCATCAGTGGCCCAGTGGGGAGGCCAAAGGATGGATGCTGCAGCCCAGAAGGTGATTTCCACCTTACCCAGGACAGGATGGGACAGATCCTCGCCACCCAGGAGAAGAACCAAAGGCTGCAAATAGCACACCACGAAGAGACTATGGAGCAATGGAAACAACTCAATGTCACCATGGCCACCATTGCAGGGGTGCTGCAGCACCACTACCCTAGCATGCCTGAGACCCCCACCCACCTACAAGCCCCTCCCACTAGCCAGGACACTGCCCTGCCATTTACATCAGCAACAGCCACTGGAATGGTGGCACTGCCAGAGGACACACAGGAGACCAGCACCCATAGCCCTGCAGCCCATCACCAGTCACTCAAACATGCCCTCAGGCCCAGATATGGCACTGGAACACCTGCCAAGACCAAGGCCCCAGCTAAGAAGTGAGTCTGCCCTGAACTGTCTCCCAAGTGTGCCACTGTGCAACCATGTTGACCCGCCAAAACCAATAAACCATCTACCAAGGGACAAATAGACCAATACCCACTGCCACCAACAGCTGAGCCCATGCACTAGAGTATGGCTATGCACCATGAGCCCACTCCATATCACTGTACAGCTAACTTACACAGTTGTTACACTTGATAAAACACTTCTACACCAAATTGTATGTTCTCTGTCATTATGAGTATACAACTGTGAGTAAGTCTGCATTTGGCAATCAATTTCATATTATTACCTTTATTGCAGGAAGGAAATCCCACGCACTGTATTGTCTGAAGTAAGTTAGAATGTACACCATTTCAGTTTCCCTGGCACATGCCACTTCAGTCTTCAGTTAACAGTGTCAGTGACAACAGACACAACATCTCCAATCACATGAGTCAGACTTACACTATCCAGTGAAGACAACAGCATCAGTGAACAGTACCTCATAGTCACTGTACGTATAGGCGAATCAGCTGGTTCTTGGAGTTTACATCTTCCCCCTCTTCATCCTCACCATTACTCTCATCCCCTCTCTGAGGTTGCATGTCTGGTTGGACAGCACCCTCCTCCTCTAGAAGGGGGATAGCCTTCCTCACAGTCAATTGTGCAGCATACAGCAGGCCACCACTATTCTACACACCTTCACAGGGCCATAGCACAGGGATCCCCCAGAGAGATGCAGGCAATGAAATCTAGCCTTCAGGACAGCTATGGTGCGGTCAATCACCCTCCTAGTACGTCCATGGGCCTCATTATAATTTCCATCTGTATCTGACCTGGGATTCCTCACAGGTGTCAGGAGCCATTGCAAGTTGGGGTAGGCAGAATCACCTGCAAAAGTGGTTGAAAGAGGACTTTAACAAACTGCCATTACTTGCATACAGCCTGTCTGTCAGCTACGTACAGATCCGGTGTCATACACACTCACCTATGAGCCAACCTCTGTCCCCTTGTAGTGTGGCACACTGCTGTTACTCAGGACAAAGGAATCATGGACAGATCATGGAAACCTGACATTTGCATGTGATATACACTGGTCAGCAGTACATACGAATTGTATGTTCATGGAGTGGAAGTTCTTGTGATTCCTGTACACCTGTTCATTCAATCTTGGGAGGATGAGAGCAATGTGGGTTCCATCAATGGCACCGGTCACATGGGGGATGTTAGCAAAGGCATAAAATCCAGACTTGATAGCAGGTAGTTCATCCCTTTGGGGAAACTGGACATATGGCTGCAGGTGTTGGACGAATGCATCCATGAATTTCAACAGAATAGGGCTGAGCATTGGCTGTGAGAACACTGCACTCATGCCCACTGTCACCTGAAATTAGCCTGTAGCCAAAAAATAGAGTACAAATAGCACTTGCACTTCAGTAGGGATGATTCTGATTAGCTGGTATTAGTACAGGATCCAGTAAGGCACAAAGGTCATGGATTGTAGCACGATTGAGTCTGTAGGTGACAATGATGTGACGTTCATCCATGGTTTCCAGATCAACAAGAGGTCTGTACACAGAAGGGGCCCTCCCTCGACACATGGGCCTGTACCTATGGGGGATGAAAGAACACAAATGAGGGTCACAAATACATGTCCCAAACAGGTTGTAAATGAATTAATGGATGTGCAATACATAGGATACACAGAAAGAAGCTATGGATTATGTACAACGTAAGGCACATGTGTGCAGGGTCAACTCTGTTGTAATGGCATCCCAGTGTGGACACATTTCATAAGATGAGTGCAAGTGAGGATGAGTCACACATATGTGAGCAAGCGACTAGTGGCTGAGATTTGGAGACCCTGAATGGGGCCCTTGGCCAGGATATATGTACGTGGTGCTAACAAGATGGCAGCCTCCTGCGACCGAGGTCTGAGGGAGTGGAAGTGACATAATTCCACTGGCTGTAGTCGTCATGGCAAAAGGCGGTGTTCACCGCTTTGCACCCACTCATTGGATAACATGGTTGTCAATGGGGAGCCCGGGCCTATCATGATTGCTGCCGTCGGCGATGGTGCACACCGCCGCGGAACGTACGCCATGTCGTCACACTCATGGCACTTGACTCCTGATTCCCATGCAAGCAAGTACTCCACCACGTGTGCTGCTGTATCCTGACTCTGGTTACTCCAATGGCACAAGTCACAGGGGAACGGGCCCCAGCCTTCACCACAGAGGAGCTTGAAAAGCTGGTGGACGGGGTCCTACACCTGTATGCCAAGTTATATGGGTGACCAGAGGAGCATTTGAGTTGGCAGATGTCTTGCTTGGATGTGTGTGATGGGGGCGGATGCCTGTATGCTGGTGTGTTTGATTTTTAACTGCACAGCCGCAGATTGTGTGGCATGTACTGTTTGTGAGTTGGTTACATGTCTTACATGAAATGGACGTTCGATAGGGGACGACATGTCATCTGTATAAGATGCCCACATCCTGACGTCTGCTTTTCTGCTCTTTGTGTCCCATACAGGTCAGCGCCCATCAGAAGAGAGGACTGTGGCAAGCCGTCGCCAAGGAGGTGGGGACCCTGGGGGTCTACAACCGGTGGAGCACCCACTTCAGGAAGCGGTGGGAGGACCTGAGAGTGCTGGGCCAGGAAGACCTATGAGGCCCAGCTGGGGAAGGCCTCCTAAAGAGGAAGGGGTGCCCGTCGGACCCTGACCCTCTAATGGCCCGCATTCTGGTGGTGGCCTATCTGGATTTGGATGGGTGCTTGAAGGCAGCACAGCAGCCACAAGGGGGTGAGTACCAACACTGTTTAATACTACTTTGATGGATGTGTTTGGGTGCTGTGGTATGTATGCTGTCTAGTGCCAGGCACTCTGACAGGTGGGTATTGCAGTCCTGCCCCCCATAGACACGGACATGGTGAGGGACTGGTGTGGATTGTCCAAATAGGCACATGGGGGTTCACCTTCCTGTACGCTTGGATGCTTTGCGGCCCCATGGACTAGTGGGTGCATTGTCTGGACATGGTCCCCTATGTGTGTAGTCCACACAGTTTCTCAGGTCCGTATTTGGGTAATGGGGTGTATTCTGGGGTAATGGCCACTAGTCAAGGGCACAGTCATGACTATTGTTGTAGGTGCTGCATGTAGGTGTGTGAGCAGGATGGGAGTGTGTTTGAACCAGGAATGTACATTTATTCAGGTATTTAAATATTTTCCCATGTTTTGTCTCCCCACCCCTGTGCTCTTGTGTCCTTTGTGTACCTCAGCATCATCTGGTGAGGGAACAGTGGCACGAGCGAGTGGTAATGCAGCAGCCCACAGTTCCAAGGAGGCAGAGTCGGCAGAGGCCAAGGGGACCAGTGGGTTGGAGGGCGAGGGGAGCATCATGGGGAGGCATCTACCACTGGTGGTAGTGACTCTGATACCTCCTCCAATGGCAGCTCCCTGGTGGTGGCAGACCCTAGTGGGCCCACCCACTCTTTGTCATCTTCCGCCACCCCCATGCCACCTCTGCCCTCCCAGTTGCCCCCCACCCAGTTGCCTGTGCCCGCTCACCCAGGAGGGTGGGCGTCTCCTTCAGCCCAGGTACCTCATACTCTGATCCAGTCAGCCCTGCTATCCTCACGGAGGAGGCTATTGACCTCCTGAGGACCATCTCTGTAGGGCAGACAACCATTGTGAATGCCATCCAGGGGCTAGCATCCCAGATGGAGCAATGCAATGTATACCTGGAAGGCATTCAGAGTGCCATGTCTGGCTTACAGAGATCCTTTCAGGCTCTGGCCTCCTCTTTGATGACAGTCAGTGTCCCTGGTCTTTCTGTCCCCCCTCCAACCACCTCTAACCCTTCCAGCACCCCACTCCCTTCACCCATCCCAAGCATACGTCCAGACAGCCATGCCCACAGATCAACGCACAAGAAGCACACAGACAAACACAAGCACCACACTTCCCACAACAGGCATACACACACCCAACATACAAAGGCACACACAACAACATCCACTTCCCCCAGTGTGTCCACCTTTCTTACCTCCCTGTCTGTCACCTCACCATGTACCACCACAAGCACTGCACCATCAGTCACTGCTGCTGCACCCATTCTTGCAGTCACCACAACATCTGACATCCAGTCATCCACCCCAGACAACACACCTGCATTCACCACAACTACACTGACTGACACTTGCAGCACGCTCACCAGAGCTGCAAACACCCAGACAACATCCATGTACACTGGCAGCCTGTCTTGTCCAACTGTGTCCACACCCCTACTCCCAGAACTCTCAAACGCAGAATGCAGAATGCAGCACACATAGGAAAATAATTCTCAATGCCTGAGAATTCCATCTCATGACAGCACATAGTATACACCCTTTATCACATGCCATGACATCAAGGGGCATACTTACATGGAAATGGCACAGAGTGGCGCCAACATTGGCAATGCCACCCTGCATCAGTTCTGAAACACAGGGATACTGCCACAACTTTTTGGTTTATTCTTGAGGTGGTTTTAGGGCTCAGGGTGGGTGGGGGGGTAGCGGGGTAGTTTTTATGGGTTTAATGGTTTTTAAGGAAGGTCGGGGTACTTCTGTTTTTAGAGTGGGGGGTGGCATGCGACAACCATGCATGCCGTTTCCACACAAGCCTTTACTAGGCATGCCTTTACAACAAAAAATCGTTGTTGCGTGGTAAAGGCATGCGTGGAAACAACGCGGTCGGAGTTCCGACCGCATTGTTCAAGCATGCGTGGTTGCCGCATGTGTGGTTCCATCGTACAACCATGCTATGAGTTTCAGTTGGTTGGACTATTGCAGTTACTACAAAGATGGTACGCCAGAGTGTGGGTATAATGAACTGTGTGCAGAATGAGTCTGAAAGAAGATTCACTCTATTGACTATGAATGTGTTATACCCCAATCTGGACTCCCCAACAATGCCTAAAAATGTCCCATACCTGCACCTGATAAAAGTACATTATTAAGAATAAGAATGTGTATTTTTCCAGATTAACTGCTTGTTCTCTCGGGCTATTCATATGCAGTCAAAAGCACTGATAAACACTAATCTCAAACCCCATTCGGCCTAAAGACAAGATTCAAAAGCGATTGAAGAAGAAGAATTTCAATCCGTAATCAGCAGTCTTTTAATCTTTTCTATCTCTCGTTGTCTTTTTTTTCCTTTTCAGTTGACTTTTGGCTCCTTTACTTCTGGCATAGCCCTCATTTGTGCATCATTTCCTTCTATCATTTCCACTTCTTTAGCTCCTCGGAGTCACTCTGTTTGTCACATGCATAAAAATCTGTTAATTTACCCCCTAGTGCTGAGTCTAGGCTTTCATTGATTTCACTTTGGTTTCTGATTCTTAAGGTACTAACTCCATCTCCGGGACAAATTCCACCACTTCATCTGATCCATTGACTGATATTCTAACTAACATTTATCCTTTTCTGACAGTTCATCTTGTTATTTTGTTTAAACTCTGTCATTTCATATTTTTACTTCATTTGTTTAATTTGCTACTGTCATCACTCTATTAAAAAAAGCGTTCCCTGCGTGATTTCTCTTCTCTGTCGTCCTATTTTTTGTTGCTGAGCTGTCACTTTGCTATCACTTACACCATTTTCATTTTATTTCTTGCTATAGTTCATTACCTTTGTATGTGTATAATTTTCACCCTGGTTACTCTAGCGAAACTGACCTACTTGCTGTTTTTCACCCTTTTCTTCACAAATTATACTCTTTACGGACGCACTTAGAATATTCATCTACTTTCAGTACTGTTGATCAACCTTCTTTTTATTTTCTTTATGTTCTATAGATGTTTCAAGCTCCGTTTGGGCATGGCTCGCTTACCTGCTCGCTCTATTTCTGTATGTTGGGAGGGTGAATTACTTTTTCATGCCTCAATGAATGAGTTACAGTATGTGGCAAGATTATTTGCTTTGTCACTTACTCTTTTACTTCTCATACTATCACCTGTTGTTTCCTCTTCTATGTTTCATTCTCCTTTTTATGACGAAAACACTCAAGGCACTTTTTTCCAATATTTGGCGGCTCTTTTCATGGCTTTCTGTCTGCCTCAATGCCTCTCATTTTCTGTTTAAACCCTTCAAAACAGGGGTGTAGTCTAAATTGTGCAGCGGTGCTGTAGCACTAGGCCCCAGGGTAGTGACAGCCACATTGTGCCCAAAGTGTAGATGTTTTTCGTTACCAAACCAGGAGGTATGGCCCATTTTCTTTGTTTGTATTAATGCCATGGAACCTCAGCTATGCTACGATCCCAACATTATTATGTTCCTTCCTGCATATAGCTCCTCTTTTTCTCCACCTTAAATCTCTTTTTGAATCCCCATTGTTCATTTACCTTTGCTCGTGATCAGTGGTTGGGGTGCCGAACGTTAAGGCTGTATAAACTTGATTTAACCTCATGGCTCTTTAAACCAGCACCAGACACTCCCTGCCTCTTTAAGTCACCTTGCAGTTTCTTTTTCTTCCTGCTTTCTCACTTTATTACTGATTTGCTGTCTTTCTCTTCCTTTTTCTGTCCCCTTTTTGGGATTTTCCACTTCTTGTTCCTTTTCAAAGTCTGTTGAGGAAAAATAAATGCTGGTCCTCAAAAATGAGTGCCAGAGGACCCTGATGGCTCAAGTTAAACACTGTCAATATCTAGGCTTATCACAGGTCAGCTTCTGAGGTTACATGTGGGCTTTCCATGGTATCTTCAGTTTCTATTTCAATCAATTTTTCATTCTTCCATTCACAATATATTTTGGTCATTCTAACTTTGCTCATATATCTCCCTACTATCTAGCCTTCTTGGCTGCCTATTCCTGATTTCTTTCAATTTCACTATCTATTTTATTTAAATACAAGAAAGATGTTCTTCCCACTTAATGTGTTGACTTAATTACACAATATCAGTCGTCTCAAAATTAGAAGTTCACTGTCAGCACGGGAATCTCTTCCCTCGCGCCACTAGCTAACTTGTCCTTCCTCGCTCCTTAAAAGGTCCACACTGTGGAACGACATACCTGCCATCATCCGAATTTCCCCATCATGGTTTGTTTAAAAAACGCTTTAAAAATTAACTGGTTCAACTTGCCTTTTCACACAATTTACGTAACTGTGTGAAATTGTCTTTCCTCTTGTTGCACTCATCTTCATGACACCCATTTTAACTTTGTGAAAGGTCTGTTAAACAGGTTTCCCTTTTGTTTTAGAGCTTTCGATACATTTTTTTATTTAAATTCAAATAAGTAAATCAATCAGTAGACAAAAAAAACAGGCAGTATCACATATGGAATGGAAAAAGAAATAGAACGAAATGCATTTATTTAGTACAAGTCGTTGGAAAGCACTCAGACCAGTAGCTCTCATTTCAGAGCGCTTAGGGGATGTCAAAGTTTAAGGAAATAGACATTCATGAACTACCTCTTAATTCTGTATGCTTCTATGCAAAAATACATATGTTTGTAAGAGTCAAGGCAAGGGATAATTGTATGCAAACTGTAAAGGGCCAGAGGGAAGTGGAAGTCATAAACGAAACCTTTGTATATCCCCAAACAGCTTCTAGATGGCTCAGGGAGTTAAGGTCATGCTTCTGTTGTGTGACCTCCTGGTCATGAGAAACCTGGTTGTACCATATAAGTCTTTCATCATTTTGAGGATCCGAAAGTGAGTCTCACTCCATTTTGTAATCCTTCCAGCTGCCATTTATAGCCTTACTAAATTACATTTTTTTTTTACTGATTATCGAATAAAATGCCGTTATTCTGTTTTTATTATTTACTTAAGCTCCAACAATATCCTCTGTTTTTAGTGCCATGGAAAGTAAATCAGAGTCTCTGCCTCAGTAGCTGAGCAAATTCTGTTTTGAGATCCTGCTGGGATAGATTCACAACGCTGTATAACAATTACAAGCTTTGCCTCATTCTGGGGTTTTGTCTTGTGCAAATTTCAAACGTTATGTTCATTGTATATTTAAAGTCTAGAAAACAGTGTTTGGAAGAACAGCTTATGGGGTTGCTAATGATATTAGGCCAGTAGGATCAATCAATCAGTCAATCATACCATTTGTAAAGTGCACTACTCACCCATGAGGGTCTCAAGGCACTGAGGGGAGGGGGAACAGAGAGGGCAGGGGGGAGATGGACTCAAAAAAATACCCAGAAATGGCACAATAAAGGTCCCCAGGAAATAGCACATAATAACCTATTGAGACATATAAGACTGTGGTGTAATATCTATTGCCATAGCATTTTTCATAAATATAAATGAGATTCCCGCCAATATCTCTATAATTTGCCCATCAAGCAACCATGTAATCACTGTTGTTGTTTTCGCGCTGATTGTCCTTCAGACGGTATTGAAATCTACAATTGTTTTGGGTACTTTTCAAGTATGGAGCAAAGCGCAAAATCAGATGCAAATTTAGCTGCATTTATTTTTCTTTTTCACCACTATGGTGCTATTTTTTAGTACCATCTTTAAAAGATGCAAAATCAGAGTACACATTAAATGCAATTACATGGAAAAAAGTATGTTTCTGCGGGCAAGTGCAATTTTTAGCATACAATTCTAAATCAGGCAGTAACTTGTAATATAATTTGGAAATGGCCTAGGAGGGTTTACCTCCTGTTTTTTTACTAAACACAGAATTATACCCTATGTGGTTATTTTAATGTACTTTTCAGGTGTATGCTAGGATTATAGATTCATTGGCCACACAGCTCTATGCCAATGCTGTTCATAACTGCCCTATTGATACCACTCTGTGCTTTTAATATCATATTTCATAATGTTAGCTACATTAAAAGTGTTGGTTTTACCTTGGGCTGATTGACTAAATTATGCAGCAGGAAAATGAAAATAAAGTGTCATGGTACCGCAAATTCTTTGGCAGTGTTATTCAACTCTTTTGTCACTTTAACGAACGTTCATACATTCTGGACAAAGTTCTAATTACTTAGGACCAAATTAACACCTGACTAAACAAAGCAAACAGCAAAGTAAGATGATAATTAAAATTAACCTTTGCAAGTGCTTGCCAAGGTGCAGGACCTGTGACACCTTTTTAAAATAACATTTGATCCATTTGAGCTCAAAAATATACTGTTGCTGAAATTTGTATGTTATGTAATAGGTGGTGAATTATATGGAAAGTGCAGAAGATCCATAATCATGTGGAAAATACTGAGTCACGGTAGCTTTTGACTTTTTCTACTGGTGGACTTCATTAGTTTATAGAATCTAATGCTAATGAATAATTCTCCGTGGCCTGCCTAAATTCTGCATCTACTGAGGATGGTGAAGGATCTCTTTGAACATAGGCAGCCTTCTAAGTGGCATCTTCTGTGATGACTTTTTAAGCACACTGTTTCTCCGTGTTTTACAAAGAGACTGTAACTGTTACTCTGATACTTCTCTCACCTTCCTGTCCATGTTTCTTGTTAAAATGAACAATATTCATGATAGAGCAACTCAGCCTCAAAATTAATTCAGTGTGAGTGATCTTTCTTGACAGGCACAACAAATGCACCAAACGAGAGAGAAGAGGAGGAGGGTATGGCGAAAGTTTAATATGACTTATCACCCAGGCAAGACGACCTTCAGACTCTGCACTTCTTGGGAAAAGTTTCCCCATCCGTGACAGATTTGACTATAAATCTCCTGTGTTAATACACAGATTTCCAAGGTCTGTCATTTTGCATGCCGCTGAGACATGCAAGTTGCTCGAAAACAGCATATCGACCCATCCGTCATTTCTGAGGCGTAGTGGATGCTTTTTCTGCAGCTGCAAGTTTAATGAGTTGCTTCAGCGAGTTCATGCGGTAGGCAAGATGGCGGAGCACAGAAGACACTGAATGGGAAACAGTGGGCAGAGAGCCTCTCTGTTGAGTGTATCTCCAAATTCACGGTGCCTTCTCCCAAAATCGACCACTGTATCAGCCTGACGTGCTTCATTTGGGACAAGGGCTGGCCTCTAGCATGCGCTGGAGCAACCTGCAGCAGTTTCCGTACAACTTAGTTCCAAGAAAGTGTGTTTAAACACTTTTATTTCTGAAGGCTCCTGGGACCTGGTCTGCTTTATATGTTGCAGCCTACCAGACATGGCATCTGTCTGGTTTGCTAAAGACATCTTGGAGGAATTCAGAAAGTTGAACTAGGAATGCACTCACCCTGTTGCTTGCCATTGAGGTTTGTGACTCACATTTTATTGCTTTCCATTTTCTGGCTTTGTTTGTTTTAGGCTATCTAGGTTGAGTTCGTACCTCGCCTTGCCTAAACCTTATTTACAGAATCCTTCCAAACAGGCCTGTAAATCTTTTTCTTATCTGGTCACATTTGCTGTACATTGAAAGACAGAGGGCAAATGTTAGGCGATGTCTTTCAAGGATGCTTGTTTACTTTTCTTCCTCTGACTTCAAAGTGAAAATATTTATGTGACAATCTTGCTGGATACTGGGGGAGAGTTTTTTTTACTAACACACAACATTTAAATGAACTATGTAAGTGTTTCAGACTATATCAGAATATGGAAGACAAAAGAAACACATTTATTATTTCTGAAGTGTGCTGGAAACAAATACTTTAATACGATCAAGACAAATCATTACAATAGGTGATGTAATTTCCACACATTTTCATCTGTGCAATGCATAGTTTTATTAGTAAAACTGTATGTCTGTGCAATTTTAATGGTCATTTCAATTGAAAATGTGTTGTTTGTTATGGCAGTGTGCTACTACACCATAAATACTCCACTCTACACCATGCACCCTACTCTGCACCACCTCACTTTACACCTCTCCTCACCACTGCAGTCTGCACCATTCCACACTACACCACTGCAATCTATCTCTCTTCGCACTATGCCTCTCTACGCTGTATCACTCTACTCTACACCACTTCACTCTTTGCCACTGCACTCTACACCACTCCAGTCTAGGTCACATTAGTCTACTCTGCACAGCTCCACTGTAATTTAAACCACTATGCAACACTGCACTCTATGCCACTACACTCTATGGCAATACACTTTACTCCAATGCATTTTCCCATGTAAAACTTAAGTCTATGCCCCTGCACTCCATGCCAATCTATTGTATACCACTTTAATTTATTTTTCACTACTGCACTCTATACCACTTCACTCTACACTACTTTACTCTATGCCATTACATTCTAAGCCACTCTACGCTATTGCACGCTACCCTGCTCCACTCCACTCTAGGCAGCTTCACTCTACTCTGAGGCAATCTACTTCATGCCATTAGATTCCAATCTGCACCACTCTACTCTTTGCCACTGAACTCTATGCCACTCTACTCTTAACCACTGCACTCTACACAACTGAGCACTATGTCACTGCACTCTATGCTGTTGCACACTGCTCTGCATCACTGTACTCGACACCTTACTCTGCAACACTGTACTCTCTGCCACTGAACTCTATGCCACTCTACTCTCCTTACTCCACTCTACACTATTCCACTGTACTCCACTGCACTCTATGCCTGTGCAATTTAGGACACTATAGTATATTCTGCACCACTGTATGCTATTCTACTCTGCACCACTCTATGCCACTGCAGTCTATGCCACTAGACTCTGCTCTGCATTCTATACCACTGCACTCTATGTCACTCAACTATACGCTGCACCACTGCCCTCTGCACACACTCAACTCTAGGCCATTCTACTCTGCACCACTCTATGCCACCCACTCTACTCTCTGTCACTGCACTCTACGTCACTGCATTCTGCCTCTGCAGTCTATGTTATCCTACTCTACTCTGTGCCACTCTACTCTGCACCACTTAACTCTGCACCACTCAACTCTGCACCACTTAACTCTATGCCACTGCACTCTGCACCACTGCACTCTTCTGTACCACTGCATTCTAGAGCGCTGCATTGTACACTGCTAAATTAAGTGCCACTGCACTCAATGACTCAATGCCACTGCACTCTGTGTCACTATAATCTGCAACATTCTATGCCAATGCACTCTACACCATTCCACTCTACTCTATGCCACTCCAGTGTATGCACTCTACTGGACTGCACACAATGCCACTCTAGTACATGGCACTCTCTGTCATTCCACTGAACAACACTATTCTCCACTCTTTGCCACTCCACTCTATGACACTCCACGCCACTCCCATTTATGCCAGTAGCTGTTAGCCATGCTGAGCAGCAGCTATGGTAGTGTACAACATGGCAAAAACACATTGGCAAAGGGAATCGCTCTTGTATAGGCAAGACCTTGGGCTTCGTCAATGCTTGTTGCTTATCTCGTTATAGCACTCCTTATTCTTACTCCTGTCACCTTCCTCGTACTCCCTCTAAAATTTCAGTACATTGACAATATAAAGGATTGGTGGGAGGAGGAGTAAAATTAGGGTTCACCAAGGGTGCTCTCGGAATAAAGACCTGGTTGGTTGGGACCTACAACTTTGCCTGTTTTGGGGCTCTAAAGAGTTAAAATTGGACTTCAACTCTGTATGTCCAGCACCACCTAAACTTCCTGGGCATGCTTCCTTCCCATATAGGGTCTTTATAATCACTTCTTAACTTCAGTCTCTCTAACATTCCACTCGTTGACGCCATTTCGGGATCACCATGGGTCGCAGATGAGACCCCTAGCTTGCCGCTTGCAACCCCTGCACAGCCTTTGCGACCCCTGGCCTCAGAGGTAGCAAAATGAGTGTCTGGGGCACAGGGGCAGTTTGTCCTCATGGATGTCGGCTGGGCCCTCACTTTCCTGGTTTTCTGTCAATTATTTAGTACTCATAAAAGGAATAATATTCTTCACTATTTGTGTAATAAAAATTGGAGTACAATTAGCTGGAATTTGACCCTATCTGGCAGCTAAGGTAAGTAACTAAATATTTTAAATGTTTCTTGTTGGCATGCGTGCAGGTGAAAGTGTGTTTTGGTGAAAGAGAGTGTGTAAATATGTGTGTATGTGAAGCATGTATTTGTGAGTCAAAGTAAAGGTCAAATGGTGTGGCGTGTGATGACACTTCTGCTACCCCTGGCATTTTGGTGACTTGATGCCCATGATTCAAGTCTGTGTGAGAAACTCTTATCCAGTTTTGAACTTCTTCTCATGTGTAAATGGGATTTTTGTTGCACTACCCTTTTAGCCCATTCTCTGGGTCAAGCAGTATGTCTACCTGTAAAATTGAATTTCAAAATGAACAGTACAATTGGCTGATGTTTTTAAGTATTTAAGTAGCAATATCCTAGTGTTGTCTTTTCTCCATAATCTCACGCTCTGCTCAAAGGCGTGGTCACTTAAAGCATTTAAACAATATGCTCTACTTTATTGAAAAAAAAAAAAAAAAAAAAAAACTTTGCAGGAAAATCATGCTGCATTTTCCCTTGCAGTTTGTTAGCCATTGTGGGAGGTATATTCTTTTTCAATCTCCAACTCGTGACCCTGCTTCCCCAAACAATACAAAGCCTCTTTTAACCCTCATTTTCATCGGCGACTTGAACATACTGTTTCATTCATCTTTTTGTCTGTATATCATTTTACCTATCGATGTGTCATGCATGAGGAGGACTCTGTGTGTATTGTATGTTCCACATCGTCCATAACACAGCAGAATGGGGCACAATATTATTGTGGGGGAGCAGCAGACAGTACAGGCATGGAATAAAGGGAGATGAAAAGGGGATAGTTGTAAGTGACATGGGATTGCGGATTTTACCTACAAGTGTCATTTACAAACAAGATTTCTAGACTTGTTGTGAGTGGGTGGGGTGTCCTTTGCATAGCTGTCAATACACTAAGAAGGCTAAGTAAACCCATCAGTATTGGTTGATTGAAGCAGGGAAAGGGTCAGTTGACTTCTCTTTAGTAACCACTCCACGATGCCATATATCTCCCCCAAGATGCAACAAATACCTAAACCCAAGAAATGTATAGCTGGCGGTATTACTCACTGAGTTAAGTAGTAGCTGCTAAGATATGAAGTACTGTTTAGGTCATGAGTTCAAATCCTGGTAAAGCTCACCTAACGTTCTAACTTTCAGCAGTTGGTAGAATGAGTACATTCAGACTAGATAATAGAAACAGTTTTTATTTACAATCCTTTGGAATGACAGGCATGTGGAAAAAGTTTTAGGGGAAAAAACTACCAATATCTGTTGGGGTGAACTAGGATGGTAAGTATGTAGACACACTATAGAGACACAGCAGGATTAGGTCATAGAGGCCGGTAAACGCGTCCTCTTTTAAGCCAGCTAAGGGCCTTATTTAAACTTTGGGTACAGGGAGCTCGATCAAATGTGGAGGATATCCCATTTGCAGTATTACAAGTGGTATAGGCTGTAATGATGGGTCAGGATATGTGTCCCGCTTGTGAAAGAGTGTCCCATCCCCCAAATTCTAATATAGGCCTCTAGTTTCCTCTCTGAAAATCATTCTAATCCCTCAAAAACTGTATTAGAATGCATCTGCCATCCTCCCAGAGATAATTAGCAAATTCAGGATAAGAGGCAGAGTTCTGAGCAGGTCGCATGTCTCCTAGAGCTTGTTCTTGCGATAAACGTGTGCGACTTAGTAACAATAAATACACCTGTTCAAAAGGCATTCTTTGCTTATGCACCGTGTTTCTCGTGAATTGTATCAGCACTTTTTCGTGTCCAAACAAGCAAGATGCATTATTTAAACTGAGCAAAAATCGCAAACGACAGTTCCAGTTAAATATTTTTAAAACATTCCTCATTTTAAGACATAACATGCAGGACAGCAGGAATGTAATTAGCAAAATTAAAGCCAAGCTATTGTTTACATCGAATGAGTTCTAACAGTGTGGAAACAAATAAAGACTGTAGAAATATCTTTGTGAACACAAATACGGCATTAATGTACACAAAAATGTAATCCAACTTCTCAGTTAAAAAAAGGGCTATCGGTGTCATCTTAAGGATTTTGGGAGCCTTGGCCATGGCATACTTTGGGGACCCTGTTCCAAAAAGTTTATATTTTGTTACCAATTTCCTGCTAATTCAAACCCACATGATGGCAACAATATTAAATTATATATTCAACTTTGTTTAACTGTATCTTGCCTGGGAGCCAAAATTCTTAAGATGACACTGTGTATAGACACAGAGAGGTTTAGATGAGGATATAGGGATGACAAAGGGCAAATAGAGGAAAAGTTCACTTTTCCATTTCCCAGGGAGGTCTTTGGAATTGTCCATATTGCCTGTGCCTTAAAACGTATCTTTGCAGGCTACCCCCAGCACTCAAGTATAAACCTTTATTGTTCGTACTTGTTATGGAAATACTTAATGATTTCTCTTTAACATGCTTCGTCCACCTTGTGTGACTCTCATCCCCATCAAGGTTACTTTTCCATTTTCTGTTCAAAACAAAATCATTAAGAATGATTTCTGTGGTCTCAAACCACAATGTCTACTCAAATAAATGAAATGCAGCAAAATTACTAACTGTTCCATGAGGCTCAATGTAGAGAGATAAACTGTCAAGAGGCAGAGACTCTCGTTGAAGGAGTAAGGTAAGTATGTGAACAGCACTTTGACCCCCTGCATCAAAAGTGCCAAGGATGAAATGTACGCAACGTAGGACACTACTGTCATCGTTATAAACACTATATGAGAAAACTAGAAGGCCAAAAACTTATTTTTATTAAAAATGTGTATTTTCAGAGCACGATACTAGCACATAGGCAACCAGGTGCTAAATATTTTGAACGAAAGAGATGACTAACAATTGATAAGTGAATCATGTAGTAACTAGTGCAGAAGCTGTTATAAACTGGTGCAGTGTGAGGAAGTGTACAGAACCCAACACATCTGTCAACTCGAATTTCCACGCGGGGCCTACTGAAAACACTGTCCCTCGGACACATCCGGGAAGTGAATGTAGGACTCCTGGCACACCATATTTAGTAAGGCAGAAAATGCCATGAGATATCAGATCGCAGATCTCCAATTTCTCCAGTTACCAGGGGTAAAACCAGGGACCAGCCGGCTAATCACAAATAGTAACAAGCATTTGCAATGCAATATGCATTTGTGAGAGTTAGAGCTGTTGGCTTTGTAAATGAGAATGTATTTTACCCATGTGTTTTGGTTTGGAGTAGATTGAATGTACATGGTGTAGAGTGGAATTATGTGGATTGGATTCAAACTGTTAGTTGTGGAGTTGTGTCGGGTGGAATTTTGTGGTGTGAGTGGATTTGTCAAGTGGAATTATGTGGAATTGTTGATAGATATGGATAAGAGCTGCACAGAATCGATAGGCAGGAAGACAATAGTTGTTTTGGAAGAGCAGATGCTGGATTGTGATGCTCTCTTCCAGTAAAGACAATAAACCAGGGCATTGGTTACTATACATTATGCTGTCCACACAAGCTGCAGGACCAGAGATTGTCACTGGAGTGCCCTGTGTCCTGCACTAGCTCTGAAAGCTTAAAGGTGCAGTGCTATGGATAGTTAGAGCTACCTGCAGAGCCAGTTTCAGCACAGGGTGAGTTATGGTAACTACCACAGGCCATCACTAGAAATTCCCAGACTGGAATATACAGTGCAGGGATGTTAGAAATGGGGTCTTTGGTTGGCAGTCAGGTTACCCCCTGTCCAAGCAAGGACCCTCACTCTAGTCAGGGTAAGTCACACACAATCCAAATTATACTGTGCCCACCCTCTAGTAGCTTGACACTGAAGCAGTCAGGCTTAACTTAGAAGGTAATGTGTAAAGTATTTGTGCAATAAATCATGCAATAACACAGTATAGGCACCACACAGGTTTAGAAAAATATAGAATATTTATCTGATTAAATGCAGGTCAAAACAATCAAGATTTGATAAATACACTTTGAAAAATCACTTTAGAAAATGATAAAAAAGAGTCTTAAGTTCTTAAAAGCAATATGTCTCTTGCAAGCACAAAGTACCTGCTTTGCATCTAAATTATCCGCAAGGAACCGCAGAGGAGGATATGTGTGGAAAACGGGGAGGTGTACATAGATTTCTCCGTGCGCACACAGATGATGCGTCAATATTTTTCACGCAGTCAGGGCCTTGCGTCGACTTCCGGCATGCGGACTTTGATCCCCTTCAGGTTGCGGGGTATTTGGACGCCCCGGGGACGATGCAGAGAAATCTTGGGCATGCAGGACGAAGTCACAAGAGCTTCGTCGATCCGGTGGGCGATGCAGGGAAATTTCTGCCGCACGGCAGGCGCTGCGTCGATTCTTCTTGCAGGAAGTCAGGCTGCGTCATTCTGGCTCGGCTATGCATCGATTGTCGCGCCGCACCGCGCGGCGCGAGCCGAGCTTTCGGCTCGGGCCGCGCTTCGCGTCTCTAAGACGCGGCACGCCCCGAGCCTTTCTTGCACCCTGCGAGGCCCCAGGACTTTCTTGGGGCCTCGCGCTGCTCTCTCCCTCCGTCTTGTTGGGGTCTCCTGACCCCTCTTACCTGTTTGGGGCTCCTTTTTCTTCTTTTTCTGTCTTTCTTCCTTTTTGGGTCTGTTTTCTTCCTCTGTCCTTTATGTCTTTTCCCCTTCCCAGGTTACCTCTGTCTTCCCAGCATTCCTCCTTCCCTATTCTCTATGGTTTCTGCTCCAGTCTATCCTATCTACTTTTCCCTTTTCAAGATGGTGTCCTTTTTCTTCCTGTGGGTCACTTCCTGTTTTATGGTATTTAAGGGTGGTGTTTCTTTTCCTCTTTGCGCTGCAACACTCTCTGTTTCAGTTAGTGTCCTCGCTCCTGATTTCCTAGCCTTTGGCTCTGGATTTCGCCATTTCTGTGTTACGTCAGTTCCTTTGATTCCTGTTCCTCTGTTCTTGTTCCAGGAATCCCCTACGAATCTTCTGGGAGGTTTTTCCTCTTCTTCTGAAGGGGTTTTTCCCTCTGGCGCTACTTTCTCACGGTCACGGTCTGTCCTTGGCGTTTCCTCGCCTACAGCACCGTGGCTACCAGAAAGAGTCGCCCCTTTTTGGGCCAAAGTCGAACTCTCAAGATCCACGCCTCAAGATCTGCAAACTCCAGGCGCAAGCAGCACGTGAGTCGTGACATCGATACAGTGGGCTGTGTGTCGAAGTTCCAGTCAGAACGCTGGTGCCACGTTGATCTCCACTCGGGGAGCCAGGCTGCGTCATTCCAGTTCGGTGTGCAGTAATTTTCTCACCGTAATGCAGGCTGTGCATCGTTTCTGGCAGGCTGTGCATCAAAATTTCACCGCACAAGGAGTTCTTTGCAGAGATGAAGTCTTATTGGCCCTGAGACTTTATAAAACAGGAGGCAAGCTCAATCCAAGCCCATGGAGAGCACTTCTCAGCATATCCAGAGCGCAACAAGGTCGCAGTCCTTTTCAGCAAAGCAGTCAGGTGAGACCTTTGGGCAGCCAGGCAGCTTCTCTTGGCATATTGCAGGTTCTGGTTCAGAGTTTCTTCACCAGTGGTATCTTGTCCAGAAGTTTCTGACTTCAGAAGTGTCTGGTTTGGTAGGGTCCGATGCCCTTTTTAAACACCCAAATGTGCCTTTGAAGTGGGGGAGACTTCAAAGAGGCACATAGTAGTCCACAAGGTCCCCTTTACGTTCCATCCTGTCTGCCAGGGTCCCAGTATGGGGTGTGTCAGTTCATTGTGTGAGGGCAGGCCACTGTCCTTTGACACGTAAGTGTCAGGCCCTCCACCCTCCCAGCCCAGGAAGACCCATTCAGTATGCAGATGTGTGCAGGTGTGACTGAGAATCCTGTGTTTGGGGTTGTCTGAGTAAAATGCACTAGGGAGCTGTCAAATAACCTAGCAAGACGTGGAGTGGAAGGCACAGAAGGATTTGAATGTAGAGAAATGCTCACTTTCTAAAAGTGGCATTTCTAGAATAGTAATATTAAATCCAACTTCACCAATAAGCAGTTTTCTATTACCATTCCATCCATACTAAATATGACCTGGTTACTCCTTTCACATCAGAATCTACCACTCACACAGTTAATGAGGGTAGCCCTAATGCTATCCTATGAAAGGAGCAGGCCTCACAGCAGTGTAAAACGAATTTAGGAGCTTTACACTGCCAGGACATATAGAACACACATGTTTATGTCCTGCCTTTTACCTACATAGCACCCTGCCCTATAGGCTACCTAGGGCCTACCTGAGGGGTGACTTATATGTAGAAAAAGGGGAGTTTAAAGCTTTGCAATTACTTTTAAATGCCAAATTGAAGTGGTAGTGAAACTGCACACACAGGTCCTGCAATGGCAGGCCTGAGACATGGTTAGACGGCTACTTATGTGGGTGGCACCACCAGTGCTGCAGCCCACTAGTAGCATTTAATTGACAGGCCCTGGGCACATGTAGATCACTTGACTAGGGACTTACAAGTAAATCAAATAAGCCTATTGGGTATGAGCCAATGTCACCATGTTTTAAGGAGAGAGCATATGCACTTTGGCACTGATTAGCAGTGGTAAAGTGCGCTGGGTCCTAGGGCCAGCAAACATGAGCTCAGAAAAAAGACAAGGATGAAGGCAAAAAGTTTGGGGGTGACCCTGCAGAAAGTCCGTTTCCAACATGGGAGAACTATGATTCACTACCACAGGCCATCACTAGAAGTTGCCGGATAGGAATATGCAGTGCTGGGTGCACTATTTTTAATTAACACAGGTACATACTTCCTTAAAACATGGTACACCCACAATCTTACTTACAGAAAATCAGTGAATTCCTTTAAGCCTCTAGCTCTTTCACTGTACAGTGGAGGTATGTGGCATTATTGTTTTTAAAACTGTGGTAAGAACTATTTGCTGAGATTGAAAATCATCAGGTCACACACGCCTAAGTATTGCAATCCAAAAGGACATCTGTTGAGTACCAAAGGTGCCAATATGGTGTTGAGTTGTAAGGGTATTTGTCTCTGAATACTCTCCATAACTGATGGAAAAAGCTATGATGTGGACCGGAGCCAAAAGGAGGTGGATAGGTGGTATTGCAGCAATCTATAAAACATTACCAAAGAGAATTGCATCTTTGCCGGTCTTTCCCTGAAAGGCTCAGGATGTTAATATGGAAGAAGACTCTGTAAATATGTTTGATGTCTACTGCACGTACAGGAGGAACAACTAGCACTTAAAAGATCATCTGCCAGAAGCCCAAGAACTGGAGAGACCTCAGTGTTCTCAGGAGATGGTAGGGATATCACAAGCACCGCTTCGAACACAGCGCAGCAACACTTCTACCTTCGCCTAAATCCAGGATATGTCTGCTTAACATCGGAGGTATCCATTTAGAGATGTTTACTTAGGAAAATTGTTCCTCCATTTGGAGTAAAATGTGATTACATTTTGGTACATGGTGTCTGGAATTAATGGACACGGGGATCACAAGGTTACAGGGGATAGTGGTGATCTGTATGTTCTTAAATACTGATTATGTTCAAATGTGAGCTTTCAGCAGAAACACACAGCTTACATTCACTGCAAATCTGGTTAATCCTTCTCACCTACACTTCCCTGCACCAGTAGTGGGCTTAAATATTTGACAATCTATGGGTTTGCTCTCATTTTTCATCCTAAAGGGAAATAACCAACCACAAATGACACACTTCATTCCATGGCAAACACGACCTTCAACAAAAAGCCACAACTCACAGACTGCACTGGGTTAAAGTCGTCCTTTGCTGCAACACCACCACTTCCAACGGAACCCAAATGACATCAGCACTGCCAGGTTAGAATCTCAGCGTCAGTTCTCCTGTGCCTACAAAAATGTAAATACGTTGCAATTGTTAACAAACAATGATGAAACAGAAATAAAATGACAAGTGCAGAATGCCTGCAAACAAACTCCCGCCTGGGGAACGTGTAGAGGAAGTACAGCGATATTTCAAAAATAAGGGCAGAAAAACATACATCAGAACACGAGCCGCAGCAGGAAACAATGTAAAAAAGAGTTCCCCCAAACAATCAAAGTGTAAGAAAACCATACTTGGCCGGTGCTCCACAGCAAAGAACGGAAGTGACATATTGGCTGCACAAACCAGTTAAGAGGCAGCAAAGAAGAGCAACACTGCACTCAACCTATGGTAAGCAGCAGGTGGGATCAAAGTCCTTTTACTGAATATAGCAAGTCTTGCAGACAGAGCATGTGTGCTGCCTAGGCTCAACCTAAAAACAAGTGAGTGCAGCAAACGTAGATTGTGGAAATAAAACACCAACTTACGTGCACCTAGGTAGGTGTGTGACCTACACACAGTAGGGCTATTTTAATCCTATCAACTTGTGCATTTTACGTTTGACAACCAAACATTTTGCCCAATCGGAGCTTCAAAGAAGTGTTGCATCCTGTTGATACCTTGACTTCTATCACAGTGATATGAAAGCTTATAACTAGCAGCCTGCCTTTAATTGTGTCCAATTCCTTGATCATAATTGTATGCCACTAATATCCAAAATGCAGAATCATTGTCCACTTTTCTGTTGCAGAAGAAAAATGAATGTACATATTTTGGATTCGTTTTCTCAAATAATTCTTAGATATTTGAACAGACACTATGGCTCTGATTGCGAGTTCCTCGGAGGGCAGTGTGTAATTAATCGCTCTTGAAAAATTCGGAATATATAGGCTGTGATAAATATCACCTATAACAAGCTTGCACATCCATCCTCTCCCGACTCCCTTGCACTGGGAGACAAAGAATGCATTCCCGGTATTTACCAACAATTTTTCATTCCTTAAATTTCAGTCGGTTTGACATGCCACAATTTAGTGTGAGAAAACACTGAAGCTACGGAATTTATCACAACTTAAAACTAACAAGTGGAGCAAACTCCAGGCCCAACGTAATTATGCTTTCCGCATTTGTAATTGAGGAAAACGTGTTTTAAGTCGTTTGATGTGAGGTAGTTGTGTCAAATTCCCATGTCTTCTGCACTAAGAGACCACTTAGATAGATATTAGGTCAGTATTTTCTATAAAACAGCAGCTGCTTACCGGGAACAGGCAGTGGTTTTCTTTGTGCTGAAGTCCCTGTCTCCTCGTCAACACTGGGAAACGTAGCTTACTTGGAAAGGAGTGCAGAATCGGGTTCCTGCCATTGTGTGTGAGGATGACAGCTGGTCGGGCAGTGACCTTTCTTTCATCCATGAACAGCTCTAAAGAGTGTGTCTCTTTGAGTTGTCTAAAATGAAAAAAACTTTCAGATGAAATGAAAGCATGACAAACTAGGCATTTATCTTATAACTCTTTAATTAACTTTTGCATATATCCCTTTAAGTTTAGAACAAACTTGGTTAATACTTTTCATGCAACAGATATAGTTAAATGTTTTCATAATTTTCTTTCAGAGTAATCATGTGACATTTCAAGAAAATCATGCAAAATTACATGAAATTCAGATCCTTCATTTAGCACTATAATTCAGTGTGGATTGCATCCTCATTCCAATTATGGTGCGAGGACGCATTTTGTAATTATAATTGTATTTATAGAGCGCTTACTGCCCCTGTTGAGGTGTCAAAGAACTTTTTGGCGAGTAACACGCTACTCCGGAACCCAAGAGGAATTAGCGGTGGAATAGTATAGGGAAATATGAGTACAGTATTAGTATTAGTATGAGTTAATTTGAGCGGAGGATATGTGAGTTTGTTAGTTGGATTGACTGATTGACTAGAGTAATGGGGGGATAGAGGTGGGAAGAATCCAGAAGTGTTAAGTGGGAGTTTATATTTAAAGGATGAGGCTTCGGATGAGTAAAGGAGAGATGAAGGAGGTAGGAGTCTGTGGAAAGGGGTTAGGGAGATTATAATACTAGAAGGGGTTTTGGATGAGACAAACCTGAGATAAATGAGGGAGAATTTAGTAGGGTTGTTTAGGAGATCACAGTACCAAACTTAGGTTTGGGGTGAGCTAGATGCAGTAGAGGAGGGAAGAGCTTAGACAGGGTTATTTTGGAGATCAAAGTAGTAGAATGGGTTTGGGATAAGTCAGAGTGGGGATGGAGGTTAAATTGATAGAGACATAGGGTGATGGGAGACAGAGTAAAGCTTACGAAAGAGTACATTTACTTTTAATTTTTACTTTTTTTAATGTATTTATTTATTTTAATTGTATTTATTTATTTTATTTGTTTCTCTAGTACAGTAGGACTAGAGTAATAAATAAATAGATATGTAAATACATAATAAGTAAATGTATGTGTAAGGAATATAATAATGGGTCTAATAATATGAGATGTAAAGCTGTATTGTATAAACAGACTTTCAAGATTTGCAATACTTGATGTTAATTTATAAATGTTCTTTTCTAACATTAATTTATCTTTCCTCAATTTTTCTACAGCGAAATGCTTGCTGTTAAAATATTTTAGATAACATTTGCTCACTGTGATATAAATAAAAAACACATGGGTTCATAAGTATCTATTATAACAACTTATCTAGGAGCTATGCAATGACCCATGAACATGTTAAGCATAGAATAAAATACACATATATTTGTATACACACATATATACATGTACACACATACACACACACACACACATAGACACATAAATACATTTAACCTTGAGTAAATATACATTTGTTAAACAGCCTCAAAGGGTATGTGTATATTTTATTATTATGAAATAGTAACTATATATATTTCTTTAAGAATTATACATATCTAGAATATACACATAATCAGATTATAAATATTTATCAACACAGGCATGTGCAGTCCATTGCTGTTTGGCTACGGTGGTTATGAATGAATGAGTCAACTCTTGAGTAGTCTTTTGAAGACAAGATAGTTATCTGTGGCTCTTATATTTGGGGGCAATGAATTCCACAGTTTGGCTGCTTGAACAGAGAAGGATGTACCACCTATTGTCTTTTTCTTGTATGATAGTGTTTTAAGGTTGAGTGACAATCTTGAGCAGAGGTTCCTTTGTTGAATATATTTGGTTATTTTGTTTCTGATTAAAAGCGGTCCTGTTCCATGTATAGCTTTGTGGCTGATACAAAGCAGCTTGAAGGTGTATCTTCTGGCAACTGGTAACCAATGTAGTGCTTTCAAGGTAGGGGAGATGTGGGATTGTGGCCTTATATGTATTAGTAGCCTGGCAGCTGAGTTCTGAATAAGGTGTAGTTTTTTCATAGTAGATAGAGCTGATCCGTGGTAGAGGCCATTAGTGTAATCCAGTTTACATGGTACGAGAGAGATAGTATCCTGGACCTTGTTTGAAAATCTGAGGTGAGGGAAGATGCGTCGCAAAGTCATCAAGGTAAAGAAGCTTGAGTATGCTAATTTTTGTATAAGCACAAAAACATTAATGGCACAAGCAACAATAGCTTGCATTATGGCCATACGTGTTATTCTTGCATACTTGAAGTAACATTTTACACAAACTGTGTTAAACTACGTGACTAGCACAATTTTAGGAATTCCACTTAAAAGGTGTAATACGAAATTCCCAAAATTACACACACTATACAAACATATTTTAAATTGTGCCCAGGGGCCTAATGTTTGCTACAATCAGGACTAATGCTTAGCAGTTATCTGCCTTTTGATTGGCTGAAACAATCAAACTCCTCCACCAGGGTGTAGTTTAGATTTGCAAATATTAGTAACTCTTTTGGTCTGCTCTTAAAGACAGGCTTTTTTTCTCAGTGCAATTCTATTTGTAATAAAGCAATTCTTGACAAGGAAAACTTTGCTTTCATAGTCAAAGATTTTTTTTTTTTTATTCTTAGAAAACTATTTGGCAAGATGTAAGTTTGTTTCTAGTAATGAGCAAAATGAAAAAAAGAATTGGGAAAAGCTACCTGTTTTGATTTTATAGTTAACAATTTTGACTGCGCAATAATGAATAATTAAATATAAAACTCCTAGTTTTTATGGTAAGCACATCATTTTTGGAAGAAGTAAACACCCTAACTGTGCTTACCATAGTATATGGCACATCAAGGGATAAAAAGTACATAACATATCATACTTGGATACTTTGAAGGATGCCAGTTTTGCTAGCACTGCCAAAGTACAGGTTTCATTGTCCCTTCCACCAACACATATCTATTTTTAGGTTGAGCATGTGAGAGCGTGCAGTAGCACATGCACTCTCGCTTGCAAGACGCTTGGATTCAATACTGGGCTTGGAATCTGGCCATTGCTTACCATTCATTGTCATCATTGTTGCTGTTCTTTGCTGCTTTCACATTGGGCAGCATTTCCCATCCATCACTTCCTTTTCGATCTGCGGCACACAGATCAAGTACAGATTAATTAGCTGTGATTAGTGCCTTTCCGCTGGCCATCTGCTGCTTGCGCTTTTACTATTTTCCCAATTACGTGGTCAACACTGGCCACCTCATAACACTTTAGGCACACACACTCCCATTGGCAAGATCACAGACATTTTAAAAAACTGTTATCAGCAGTATTGCCACAGTATTTAAGAACTAATCAAACTGCTGATAAGAAGCAGGTTCGTGGAGCGAAGCCTGCAGTGATTCCAAGAGACAATCGTAGTGCTCATTAAAGCTTGCACAGGGACCCCTTGAGTCACCAATACGTACTGTGATTTGACAAACACATTGACAATCAGAGGGATCCTTAATAACTGTGATAGAAGCAACAATCACCTTGCTTACCCCTAGAAGTGCCTAGGGCTGAATTGGGTCAACATAGTTGGGCTGCACACCAGGAGCATTGCATTAACACACTTGGGCCAGATAACACAGAACCCAAAGGCTACTTCGACATTTGAGACAGAGGCAACACAGTTGGAGGGCCTTTAATAGATTCACAGAAGAAATGGACAAAATTTGAGGATCATTAATGCATTTGAGACAGACAGTACACAACCTGACGACGATTGATATACTTAGGGAAAACATTACATCATACAGCCCAATAGCTATTAACACATTTACGGCAGGCATCACAAAGCCTACGGGCCATTAACGCATCAAGGACAAACATCATACAGACCGAATGCAATTACCAGTTTCAAGGAAGCAAAATATCAGACAGCTCGAGGCATATTAACATTTTCAGGACAGACATCAAGCAGCCGAAGAACTAGCTGAGCCAAGTCGCAATATGAGACCATGGGCCCCAGGTCGAACACAGTGACACTAACATTGCAAGTATTTGTTGTGCGTGTTTCTGCAGTGTGTAAGTGTGTTAATTCAAACTTACTTGCAAAAAAGGTTTTTGTTGCACACAACCGTCACTGTTTGCACTAGCCTGCCTCTACCCTCTGAAGGTCTGGAATTCAGCTACCAAAAACTGTAATTATACTGGTTTCAGTACAGTGCACTAGAGTACTGGTAGTCTCTGTGTCACCTTTAAGCTGGAGACAGGTGAACTACACTCTAAAACAAGCCAAGGGTGAGGACCCAGGGGCACCTCTTGGGGGCTAAGACTCACTCAAACAGAGGATAGCAGCAAAAGTCCAGGCAGGCCAGGTTAGGTTAGTACTGGTCAGCTCAGCTGTTGCAGAAATAGGCCTCTGGAAGCTTGTTGTACCCCTGTAGTTCAAACAGGAGGTCAGGCAATTGATGCTTAGTGTCACTTCTGGGGTCCTGGGTTTAAGGCAAGCAGGTCTAGTCTTCCTTCAGGTTCTTCAGACAGCAGGGCCAGTACCTCTTCTGTTTCTTCACAGAACCAGGAGTGTTCAGAGGACTGTACCTTTAATGGTACATATATGCCCAGTGCCAGCCTGTGTGAGGGTTAACTCCTGGCCACTCTCTACCCAACAGGAAAAAAGTTCCCACCGGCTGGCCTACATAATTTTAATTCACATGCATTTTATTGTAAACCGACAGAGCTTTCTCCACCTAAAACCAACATTGCAGAACCTTTCTTTCACAGGTCAGAGCTCCCTGTGTCCACCCAGGGTTGTGGCTATGTTAATGGAGAAACCCTCCCTTGTGATGACTCTGAACCAGTTCTGGGGCAGATCCCCCTGGGTTAGGAACACGACAAAAGGGAGACAGGCCTAGGTGTGAGCCACTTCTGCCAGTGACAGTGTAGGCATTTTAAGAAGCTCAGGAATGTGCTTGGCACAGTTCCCAGACCACCTTGAGCAAGGAAGGAAACAGTTTTCCACACCCAAGCCCTTTGTCCACTGTCTGGGAGCAATCCACATCTCACCATCGGGGGAGCCATGAGCAGTCAAGTGACAATGGACACTGTCAGGAAGACCCATTTCGGCTTAGATGGGAACATGAAAACTTTCTAAAAGTATAATTTTCTGAATAGCAGCGTAAAATCGAACTTGACAATTAAGTTGGATTTTAAATTACTATTAAATCGAGTCATAGAATAAGTTTTCTAGTTGCACCCAAACTGAAATTAAGCACTATAAATTGTTATAGTGTACACTAGTGATTTCCTATGACAGAGACAGTCTTGCCACAGTGAAAACGACTTTGCTTGTTTTTCTTTGTGAGGGCATGTAAAACTTTACATATACAATCCCTATTTGCAAAGGCATGTGAAACTTTAGATATACAAGTTCTACTTTTTAAATGCCATAAATCCTGTCAAATGGGCATTTAGAGCCTTCCTTAATGTTGACTTCTATGCATTAAAAGAAACGTATAGTCCTAGGTAAAGGTTTGTTTTGCCAGGTCGAAATGTTGATTTTAAAACTCTACACTCAGGCTACATGGGCAGGGTTGCTGACATATTTTACAGTGCTGCTTCACTGGGTGGCAGAATGAGTGTGTCAGTCCAGTAGTAGTATTTAATTACAGGCCCTGCGTACATGTAGTATGAGATACTAGGGTCTCATAACAACATAATTTTGCCAATTGTGTGTATACCAATTTTACACTGATACATACTTATTCTGCATGCAATGCTGTACTTCACTCACATTACAGTAAACAGACTTCTGCTCTTTTTCTCCTCGATCTCGCTGCTACTTTTGTCATGATGACCCATTCTATTCTTATTCATTCTAAATTT
This sequence comes from Pleurodeles waltl, assembly GCF_031143425.1. NCBI lineage: Eukaryota > Metazoa > Chordata > Amphibia > Caudata > Salamandridae > Pleurodeles > Pleurodeles waltl. Next base: position 1,256,926,061 of record NC_090445.1, on the reverse strand, counting down.
TAAACTTGGGGTTTCTCTCACTGTTCGTAAATGGTTCTATTCTTACATTACTGATCACTATTTACTAGTTTCCTGGAAAAAGGCTGTTTCTGTTCTACCCTGTTCTTTAGAGTCTTCCCCAAGGATCAGTGCTCATCCACTACTATTTTCCTATATCTACTATTTCTTCTCTTGGTTTTAAAATTGCATTTGTATGCCAATGATATCCAGATCAATTTTTCATTTTTCTCTTTAACTGACTCTCTTAAAAACCAAACCACTGCTTTTCTTTCTGCTACTGAAAACGAAATATTACTTCACTTATTAAAAGTCAACTCTAAGATTTTCTTTTTCAATGCCTCTACAGGTACAATTACTCCAGCTCACTGATTCCTAATCAGTTTCCCTCCTGAGCTAGAAACGTCAGCCACCACACACCCACTCACTGGCTTATACAGCCACTCACATACCCACTCAGAGACACATAAGCTACTCACAAACCCACTCACACACCCATACAGCTACTCATGCACACACTCACACACCCATGCAGCCGCTCACGCACCCTTTCACACACCCTCATAACCACTCACACATCCATAGAACCACTCACACACCCATACAGCCACTCACACACCCACTAAGAAACCCATTTAGCCACTCACACACCCACTCACTGACCCATACAGCCACTCACACACCCACTAACAGATTCATACAGCCACTCACCCACCCATACACCCAGTCACACATCCACTCACAGACCTATGGAGCCACTCACAAAACCACTCGCAGGCCCAAACAGGAAGTCACATACCAGCCACAATCCATACAGCCACACACACACCCACTCACACACCCACACAACCAGTTGCACACCATCTATACAGCCATTCAAACACCTACTCACAGACCCATACTGCCACTCACACACACATTCACAGACCCATATAGCTACTCATGCATCCACTCACACAGCCTTAGTACCACTCACACACCCACTCACAAGCCCATACCGCCACTCACACAGTCATACCATACCACCCTCATATACACACAAACATACCCATACAGCCCGTTACACACCCACTCACATACCCATACAGCCACTGACACAGCCACTCACAAACCCAGTAACAAAGTGACATACTCACTCATACACCTAAACAGCCACTAACACCCCAATTATCAGACACACACAAGTATTTACACACCCAGAGACCTACACAATTACTCGGACAACCATTTACAAACCCATTCTTACACACACAAACCCATTTACAGACCAATACAGCCCCTGACATAGACACACACTCATATGCCCATGCAGACAATGAAACACCCACTGATACAGCCATAGAGCCACACATACAAACATTCATACACATACAGTCACTAATGCACTGAGTTACAGATCCACATAAGCAGTGAGACACCCATTGAGAGATTCACACAGTAATTTATTCATCCAGTTAGAGGCACAAACGCACACTCACACGCCCCTTGACACATTGATACAGTAACCCCCACACTATCTAAAATAGCAATTTAGCCAGTTATATAGCTGTTGTAATAAATGTGTTGTTCTGCTGCACGAATTGTTTTGGTTGGGAATGGATCTGCTGACCTGTTGCGTAGCCAAAATGTGTTGCCGTTTTGTGTTGAATGTTTGCTTTTGGTTTGGGATTCAAAATGGTTCTGCGGATTTCAGTAAGTCAATTAAAAAGAGTTTTAAGGGAAAATAAACTAGTGCTTGGTAATAGTCTTGGCTCTGAAAAGATCCTTTCTGCTTGTGACATATAGATGACTATTACACATAGAACAGAATGTACTCTTTAAAGTTGGTGAGGAACACCCTGTTGCCTTTCTCTGTGAAATGAACTCCATCGTTTCTATAAATTCCATCTACATCAAAGCTTAAATTGTTGTGGTATATACAGCCCATGTTGTGGTCTCTGAGGAATGCAGAAACAGTTTTATAGACATGTTTCTTCGATTTGTCTATTTGTCAACAATATTCATTCGACCATTTCTGTTGAAAATGTCCCTTTCTGCAGCATCACCCCATTTTTTTCTGCCTTCCTCCTCCTCCTTTTCCAACCTTGTTTGTGTTGGTCTTAGAATTCTGGGCACAATACCACGGCTGACCAGTGCTTAAGTGCAGACACCCTGTACTCTAAACATGGTAACCTTGGCTTCTCCACAATTGGCACATTTAATTCCTTAGCAAGGTGGACTCAATGTGCCCAGGAAAAGTGAGTTAAGTGCTACTAGTGAGCCTGCCTCTCTGATTGTGCCACTCACTACTGTAGCCTTTCAAACAAGTCTAAGGCCTGCCACTGCAGAGACTGTGTGCAGTTTTAAACCGCCATCGTGACCTGGCAAGTGTACCCACTTGCATGTCCTAGACCCTTCGTTTTATGACATAATTTTCACTTCTAAAGTAGGCCCTAGTTAGCCCCAAGGACATGATGCAATGTATTTAAAACAGTTGGAAATGTACTTTGAAGTTTAACATGTCCTGATAGGGAAAACGATTATATTTGTTTTTCACTACTGCAAGGCCTATCTCTCCCGTAGGTTAACATTGGGGTTGCCTTGAAGCAGCCTTTAAGTGTAACCTCCAATCGAGAAAAGATAGACATTTGGAATTTGGTGTCTCTGGACTCACAATTTAAAATGACATCTTTTGGCAAAGTAAATTGTAAATCTGAAAATGCCACTTTTAGAAAGTTGGCAGTTTTTTTACTTTAACCGTTAAGTGCCTCTTCCTGTCTTTGAGTACGCATCTGGGGTTGGTGACAGATGGGCTTATGACATTCCCTCTATACAATCTCACACAATGGAGCTTAGGTGTGATTTAATGGGCCTTAATGGGCCATTAACTGGCTTGATGAGGGACAGAGCTTAGCACTGCCTCACTTCCACCTGAATAGGGCTGTGCCTGTACCCAAACAATGAGCTGCATAACCCCCTCTAGAGTGTCTGAAGCCAGGTAAGAAAGGGCAGGGACCTTGTGATATTCAAATGCCTCTTTGAAGTCTCCTGCGCTTCAAAAGCACATTTGGGTATAAGTACTGCGCTCCAAGCCTCACCAAATCAGAACTCTACTGGAACCATGGCCATTCTGCCGGGGAGAAGCACTGCTGTATTGCCAGGGGGGACTGCTACTCTGCAACTGCATTGCTGTATTGGCCTACCGCTTGCTGTGTGCTGCATGGTAAGAGGGATGCCACTTTGCTACTTGCTTTGCTGTGTTGGCCTGCTGCTTCTTGCCTGGAGTGATAAGGACTGGACCTGTTCTCTACGTCCATGAACCCAAGATTCTTCAAGGGCTTGTTGGCTTGCCCCTTGTTTTCCCCTCTCTCAGGGACATCAAAGACTGCCTGCAGCTCTAGTTGTGTTGCTGGACGTTGCCATCTATGAGTCCCTCCCTTGCCTGAGGTGCATCTTCCAGTCCTGGGCCTCAGAAGTGGGTTATGCAGCTGAATTCTGTAAAACCCGACCCATTGTGCCCTCAGCATTGACACTTTGTTACATCAAAGGTACTATTTCACTGGACCCTGTGTGGGTTCTGTAGCTGGCCTACCCTCCATCTCAGTCAGCTTGAACTATGGAATTTTACTGGTGCCTCTCAACTTCAAGTAACCTTTTAACTGCTAGTGACTTCTAAACACTGTTTTCACATTTCATCTTTAAAAATGCATTTCCTCTTTAAAAATGCATATCTCAACTTCTCCTTATTGGATTTTTGTCCTTTTGGTCCTGTTATACTCAGATAACAATTGTCTATGTTTCTAAACTGGTGTCAAATCTTTTTGTGGTGTCTTTCACTGTGTTACTGTAATTTATGTATTGCACAAATTCTTTACACATTGCCTCTCAAATTAAGACTGACTACTCGGTGCCAAGGTATCAGAGGGTGAGCACAGGTTAATTTAGGGTGTGTATCTGACTTACCATGACTAAGATTGTTGTCCCTAATTGGAGAGGGTGCATACCTCTGCCCACTGGAGACCCAATTTCCAACAACTTTCACTCTGACTTTCGCAAATTTTGGAGAACACCAAGGCAGTTTGTAGTAAAAGGGCCATTAATTTTCCAAAGGTATCCATTATTAGGATTTCCAGTCCTACCCCAGTAATTGTGCCCAGGTCATTGATATCACAGTACAAAATCATGATGTCTGGATGTTGGCGATCCACAATGCTTTAAACCAAAGGCAGCAATTGATGCCACTTTTACGCTCTCTGGTCAACCTAAAGTAATGTCTAGATTAGGTAAACCTACATCTATGTCAATGCCAGTCTTTCTAGCACTGCCTCTGGCCCAAAACACAAAACCATGACCCACAATCTACACTCTGACCATTTTGGGGGCAAGCAGGCACAGCACACAAGAGAAGACTGCAGCTTTGAACTTGAAAGGCAGTTAAAATGCAAGACAGCACCTAACCTATGAAAGAACCTATTTGATTGGATGGTAGAGATGTGCAAGTGATTTTAAGAAAAAAGTAATTTCATCTGTGATTGGCTTTGACAAAATAAAAACAAAGTTATGTTGTTAGGGATATGCGTGAAGTTGTAACCAGTCAACCACACCTGCCACAGTTTAATTTGAAGCTAGTATGCTGCTTAATGAAAGTCATGTAAACTTTTGACCTAGTGATAGGTAGAGAGTGTTACAAACATGGTTACTATGGAAATGGAACCAATGGGTATGGGAGGAAGGGAACAGAAGAGACTGCACTGTGAGACTTAAAAACACAATGTTCTAGAAATGTTGCTTATTAGGGAATGTTTTGCTTATAAATGAGTATTTTAATAAAGTAAAATACAAAGTATTAACAGAAAATTATTGAATGTTTGTAAGGGATTCCTTGTGGACCTGCCTCAAATTTGTACCGGGATCACGCTGGGCACCACAACTACCAAATAGGCCATCTCCATAGGAGCCCTAGAAAGGGTTAAAAACACTGACCATTTAGAAGTGGTATAAGGAAAACAGAAGATGAAAGGAAATTTGTGATTTGCTAAGTATAAGACTATCAGTGAAAGCACAGCGGAAAGGGTAGCCTTTATTGGTACTTTTGTACTGAGAGTGGAAGACCATTACTATATTTTTTGCTGTATTGCTGAATTGATTTTTCAGTAAAAAAGAGATATTAGCTGATATTAAGAGAAGAGATGGAGAACAGCAGTTGGGGAACAACAAACAGATTATACTGGTATGTGAATCAGGGTGTACTGTAAAAAACAAAGATGTGTACTTTACAGTAAAAGGGAAAATAGATGGTAAGTTAGATGGGGACTTTAGGTAAAAACATGGGGCCTGATTTAGATCTTGGCGGAGGGGGCACGCTATCACAAACGTGATGATTATTCTGTCCACTGTATTACAATATCCATAGGATATAACGGAATCATAACACAGCGGATGGGATATCCGTCACATTTGTGACAGAGTAACCCCAATTGCCGAGATCTAAATCAGGCCCATAGTGACCAGGAAAGGAGAAAGGGGAATTGGAATTCTAAAAATATATAGCACAAACAGCTAAACACCAATACAGTCATTGACACACCCAGCCACTCACTGATACAGCAACTCATGCACCCACCCACACACTTATACATCCACTCACACACCAAGGCACACACTGATACAGCCACTGACACACCCAGTCACACACTGATACAGACACTCACACACCCAGCTACACACCAATACAGCCACTCCCACACCGATACAGCCACAGACTGATATAGCCACTCACTCACCCACTCAGACATGGATACAGACACTCACACACCCAGCAACACACCGATAAAGCCACTCACACATCCTGCCAAACACCAGCACTGCCACTCACACTCCCAGTCACACACTGATACAGTCACTCGCACGCACACTCACACACCAATGCAGTCACTGACACACCCTCTCCCCCACATACACATTCACACACTGATACAGCCTTTCACTCAGCCACTCACACACTGATACAGCCACTCACATACCCAACATCACACTATAACAGCCACTCACTAACCCAGTCACACCCTGATACAGAAACACACACTCACTCACTGATACAGCTACTCGCACACTCACTCCCACACTGATACAGCAACTCACACACCAGTACAGCAACTCACACACCAATACAGCCACTCACACATCCAGGCACACACTGATATATACACACTTACACACTCACTAACTGACCCATATAGCCACTCACACACCTGCTCATACACCAATACAGCTACTCACACAGCCACTCATACACCGAAACAACCACTCACATGCTCACTGACACACCAATACAGTGAATCACTCACCTACTCACACACTGATACAGACACTTACATACCCAGGCACACAATGATACAGCCACTCAGACACCCACTCATTGACCCATACAGCCACTCACCTGTTCATACACCCATACAGCTATTCAAACAGCCAGTCACACACTGATACATCCACTCACACACCTACTCACACACTTGCACTGACACACCCAGTCACACACTCATACAGCCACTAACACACACATTCACACAGTGATACAGCCAGTAACACACTCACTCATATACCCATAAAGCCACTCACACACCCAGCCACACACTAATACAGCCACTCACAGACCAATACAGAACTCACACACCCAGTCACACACTGATACAGTAACTCATGCACCCACTCACACACCAATCCTGCCAACCACACACCCAATGAGACACCGATACACACACCCAGACATCCACTTATAAACTGACACCGCAACTCACACACCCACTCTCAGATCCACACAGATACTCACACTCTGTACATAGTTTAAGGTGTTAAGAATAAGGGTTAGTGATCACTGGGGAGTAAAAATGGCCATAGAGGCAGCACCAATATCCAGGAAGTCGGTGATACTGATGGCAGTTGATGTTCCAACATGCCTGACAACAATGATAGATGAAGCACATATGGACCAATTGATGCAGTATCATATCATTAATGAGATGGACTGTGATAGGTCAACCAGTCCTGGTATGGTATTCAAAACCAATGCTGAGGTAGTTAATTGCTTGGTACCAGTAGTAAGGCTAGGCAATAAGAAAGTAAAACATAACTTATCTTCCCTTCTAAGCAGCAGTGGTTTGAAAAGGAGTGTGGATTTGCTAGGAAGAAGATAAAGAAAGCAGGAAGGGTGAGGTGCTCTATGGACCCCATTAATGCAAATGAGGCCTTTTGTTGTAACAAAATGGAGTAAGAGGCCCTGGTTCAGACTAAAAAGCAGGCCTTCTTCCAGTCGAATTGGGACCTAATCATTGGGACTCTACAGGAAAAGGATATGAGGAAGTTCTGGAAGCTGGATCAAAGGGCATGTAGTAATGCTCCCCACCCCGGCAAGATGCCAGAAACTGACTGGGTAATCTTTTTAAGTGATATTTATAAGGGGGAGAGATAATAGCGAGGGAGAGCTGGCCAAAATTGGGTGATGAAGCCTTGGAGTCCTTTAATGTTCAATCTATAGCCAAGTTGATAGCCTCTCTAAATTTAACTAAAGAAGCTGGACCGGATAATCTTCCTGCAATTGTGATTAAGTCTAACCCAATGTGGTGGGTAATGCTTTTTTCAAAAGTTTTTATAGGTATAACCAAGACTGGTACATTTCTGTTCATCTGGAAAGGCACAATAATCAAACCATTACATAAAAAAGGGAAGATAAATGAACCAAACAACTATTGTTTGATAAGCCTGTTGGATGTAGGTGCAAAACGATATTCTAAGGTTATTCTCAGTTTGTTGAAGAATTGGATAGAGGGTAACGAAATGAAACAGGGGGCTTTAACCCTGGGCACTCAGTTATAGATCATTGTTTCCGCTATTGTGGGCCTTGGGGCAGAAGGCAAAGGAAACAGCTTGGAGTTTATTCTGCTGTTTTGGTGATTTAGCTAGGCTTTTGATTTGGTAGATCAGAGTATACTTTGGGCTAAATTAAGACAGCAGAGTATCCCCCAGTGTCTATTGGCAATCCTGCAGGGATTGCACTCTGACAATTGGGCCCTAGTGGAACTTGATTTGGAAGGGGCCCCAGGAAGAATACCTCGATACCTCCAGGAAATGGAATAAGGCGGGGTTGTGTCCTGGCCCCCATGTTGTTCTCTTTGTTCCTAGCTACCTCCAGGGGGTGTTGGGGGTGACTCAGTCCTGTTCACTGAAAATAGGGTGTAGACATGTGCTGTGCCTATCTATACAGATGATTTGGCAATTTTGGATCCAACCTAAGTAAGCTTACAGAGAAAGCTGATTAGAGTTAATCATTATTGTGAGGTGAATTTGGAAAAAGCAAAAATAATTCCTTTTGGCAAAAAAGTCAAATTGTATAAATGGCTGTTAGGTGATAGTATGGTTGAGGTGGTATTATCCTACAAGTACCTTGGCATGACGTTTACAAGACAGTTGAGCTGGGCCATACACAGAGAACTGGTAGAGATGTGGGCAGTAGCAACGATTCTGGCCTCATCCATTGTAAAAATACCTTTGGTGGCCCCGCTTGGTCTCCCCTTTTGATAGCCTATAATGCAATGGTCCCTACTCAATGTCTTTATGGGGCTAAGTTATTGTCCCTAAGTACAGAGGGAAGTTGGGAGAGATGTGAGAACAAGTGTCTGAAAAAACTGTTAGCCCTCCCAAATAGTGGGATGAGTCAGGCAACAAGACTGGAAGGGGTCTTGCAGGCTTGGAATTTCTTTGCCTATAAAGCAACCCTGCAATTTTGGGATAAACGTTGGTCCTCGGAGGGACAGACGTTATTGGCTTTATGTGGTACCGCAATAGGAAGGAGTGAGTTAAGTTTGGTGGTGCAGGTCAGAAATTGGTTAGCAGCTATTGCGGGAGCTCCTTTAAATAGGAAACTTTTTGATAACAGAGGTCTCCCATCTTTCAAAAGCTGAACTAACAATGTCCAGATTGGCTGATATCGAGCATAGGGAATAAACCCTCTGCCAAGTATATGGTAGAATCTTAGGAAAACGGGAGGGCATTTCCGTACATTCCAGCACTTCCTGATGCCCAGCTACGCTTGGACCTATTAAAATTGTGACTAGCTTTGAACGTCTAATATATAAGGGCTGAAAAATGTGCAGCTTTCTTAGATGCAGAGAATAACTGCACATGTGGTTTGCGGTACCAATATTTTTATGCATATCTGTTTGTTGATTGTTGTTGTTATTTTAATAGGATTTGCTGTTTGATTTTAAAGCTGCTGTTTCTAAGTTATGATATATCTCAACGTAATGAGGCACTTGCGCTTTTGTTGAACATAGAATTTTTAGATGTTGCACATGCAGTGGCAACATTTTTAAAAATATGCTTGGATTAGCTTTGTAAGAGACTTGGTTAGGAGTGTGCGTTAGACATTTCCGAGTCAGGGTAGTTGGGAGAAGAGTTTTAATGTAATAAATGTAGTGTATTTGGGTCAGACCATGTATCAGAAGTATGGAGGGGGGGTGGAGATGTGGGAGGTTTACATAAAATGATTTTATTTTGTTTCAAAATGTATGTTTTGCAGACCAGTGTCTAAACATTAATAACTTTGACTTGATGTGACTTACCTCACACATCAATTTTCCAATCTCCAAATATGTTTTTAAGTGCTGTTAAAAATCAGACTGAATCCGTGCATTTGTCATGGGGCCCACACGAGGAAGTACGCATCGGGACATTTCACAGCCCCGGGGACCACCACCTCCCCAAGTCAGAAATAAATACTATGCGGGGAGCCATGCAACCCCCCTCCCCCGCAGCCCTGGGGACCACCACCTAGCTGGGGCAAATGTAAATACTATGCAGGGGCCACGCATCTCCCCGCAGCCCCTGGGACCACCTCCTCCCCGGGGCAAACATAAATACTATGGGGGGGCCACGTGGCCCTCAGTCAGTCCCGGAGACCACCACCTCCCCAGGAAAAAGTGTAAAAAATAGAAAGCAGGTCTGTTTCAAACCTCCTACAGCAACTCACCAGGACTATGCACATTGGAAGGGGCAGTGTGGCCCCCTTCGAGGAGCCACTGATGGCCCTGGGTACAGCCACCCCCAGGGCCAGCTCACCATGCACTGCTTTTTACCCCATATATTACAGCACTCATAACATCATTAAAATTATAAAAGAAACATTATCACTCAAATTATTGAAGAAGAAACTGTGCATGGCAGGGGCACAAGTTATAGTTACCTTAGGGCACGAGTTATAGTTGCTTGAAAGAAATCTAACTATAACTGCTAAATGTCTATGATTTTGTACGAGTAAATTCAGACTCTAACCATCTAACCATAACGTCCCTGTAACCTTTGTTTTTTACAGTGACTTATATATATATATCTATATATATATATATGTATACACACACACACACAAGGCTTACAGGGCTGTCATAGTTAGAAAATAACATTTAAAAAACCTTAGAAATTCAAAGAAAAAAATAAAGGTTATATTTTTTATACAAAAAATTAAATTCACAGAAAAAACAAATACTACAGGGTCATTTTAGTTTTAAAATAGATTAAAAAACAAATCTTAGAAATTCATTGAAAAAATCAAAGGTTACAGTGAGGCTTAGATTCTGCACACACAACAACACAGAAATTCAGCAGTTATAGTTACCTGAGCTAACTATAACTGATGCCCTCGCAATGCAATGCTTATGACCTCACATATTACATCACTCAGGACATGTTTAGTGACATCACTATGACATCTCAAATGACATCACTGATGACATCATCCACCAACATAAACTTCAATACACTTAATAAAAAAAGTATACATTTTTTAAAAGTAACAAGAAGACACAGGTGAGAGACGTACACCAGAGCTCACTCTAACCTTATCTACTGTTACACACTAATCTCGTAAGAGACAGTTCAGAGCAGATAGTTTTTTTGTTTATAAACCTCTACTGTAAACAGTTATCACCAAAGTAAAATGGCTAACCGTATAAAGTAGTCTTGGATAAAACAGCAGATGGTGAAATGCTGACTTCATGTTTGCCTTAGCCAGGAGTGCCTTTATGCCATTACACCAAACCAAGCGCTCTGCTGCCAAAAGAGATGTATAATTCACTGAGTATTCATCCTTTTTGATGAAGGCATTCACTGAGTTACCCTGTGGCTATGAGAGGAGATGTATCATTCTGAATTACCTTGCTCCTTCTTTGTGACCAACGCCAATGGGGACACTCAGAAATTTTAAAAATGGGCACCCAAAAAGTGCATTCCCCTTTATAATGGCCAACTACTTCAGAATTTTGTGCTACAACACGTAAGGCATTTCCTTTTCTTATTTAAGGATAGATGCTGCAAAGGATTCTGACTGCTCTCTGATATGGAATAGTGAAACCATGTGTAAAGTTCTGTATCAAGTCATTTGTGTCCACTTCCTTTCCATTGTCCACCAGAGATTTAGTCAGTTTGCAGATCCTAAATGGTACATTAACTGTTACTTCAACATTTTTTCTTGTTGCTCTTTTCCCTTAAATTCATTGACATTTCTTTGTCATTCCCTCCTTCCAAACCACCCAAAACTACCACGTTGCTCTGGACCCAATTCTAAGATGAGCCACTCTACACCTACTGCATTTGTAGAAATAGCAAGTCAAATGTGTTGCAGTGCTATTGGTCATACTGTCAGTCATATGAGTTCCTCTTGAACTGCTTCTCATCTTTGCCCTCCTGAGGCCCCTTGTCAAAGCTGAATGAAAATAGCCTATTTCCCATTTATAGGCTGTGCTCAAAAAAGGCTTTTGTTGCCTGTCCCCTGGGTCACTTATGGCCTTACCAGTTCTCACTCATTTCCCACTGAATCAGGTAAAGGTCCATCCTGACAGAAGATCATTCAAGCCATTTCCCCAGCAGACACTCCTTAGATCCTCCCAAGAATCACCAGATGAGCTGGGCATACACTAAAGCAATAGTTCTTAAAATGTGGTCCGGTGACCCCTGGGGGTCCACAATGCTTACTCAGAGGATCTGCGACTGCTTAGAAAATTAAATGACATGAACAGATTTATAAAGTATAAATAAATAACGAGGCAAAATGTAAAATTTTGAATTTACAAACTCTCTGTAAATGTGCAGGAATTTGAAACTGGAGACTAAAAATTAAATTGGTATTATCAGATTGATTTGTGTGAGCAGTTGAACAGAATATAGTATAGACAATAGATGGCTTCAATTGAATTTAGAAAAGCTACAACCGTCCCATTACATTTGTGTTCTTTTTAGAGTTGTTAGTGGATTAAATTAAATATTTCATAATTTGTTTATTTGTGTGCTAAGATCTCATTTCCATATTTTTAGGTATTGTTTTGAAGTTCAAATCATCAAAAGTGCCCAGTGAGGGTTCCTGAATTCCAAGAATGATTCAGTGGGCATCCCCAGATTTCAATTATGATTAAGTGCATGTCTCCAGAAGTCAACAAGTTAAGAACCACTGTACTAGGGCTAAGGTGAGGTGAGGGAGAATCATGAGATAGGTGTCCTCACTGGGTGAAAGTTAACATAGTAAAGAGGGCATAGAATGACATCCCACGACTCATTGAAAGAGTGGAAACGGGACCAAAACACCATGTTTCTTTTTTTCTCTGCTTCTGGAGACATTCCAGGCACCAATGAATGGTGGAAATGTGAGGCGACAGCATTGATCTTGGCCGGTTCATATAGAAGGCACTGTGCTTCCATCAATTTGCTTTCCTTAACCTAACTCACAAATGAGAGAGAGAGAGAGAAAGACAGCGATCACAGTGCCCTCCATTGCTCCTTCAGTGTTCTTTTTAGTCAACCGGTACATATCCCCCCTCCCTCGCTGCTGACCTAATACCTTCCAATAACGGGAGCAGGGTAAAATGGGCTAGAGTTGCAGCTCAGCCAGACCTCAGGAATAAAATGAACACAGCTTTGCATCACATTATTTCCGAGCTTGATAGCTGTTCTTCTTCACAAGATAGACTATCTGCAACTCCATTGATACATGAAACACTACTTAACACTGTGGGAGATTGCTTAACACAGAATCACAGTCACACATATAGTATCTCTAAAATTTGCATCTGATTGAATAAAGATTGTAGTAAGTATATATCTGAGTTGTGAGAAGCCCTCGAGAAAGGGGACAAGATGATCCAACTCAAAGCCCATGATGAATGGAACATCCAGCTCTAGGAAGATATAGGGATATATGAGGCTGCATTCATTAAAGACACCAGGCAATTCTGGCATTTGGTAGCAGATAAGGGGCAGAGCTCTGTAACCTGCTTTGCAGACTCCATTCACCCAATGACCTGGCACAGACATTTCTCAGATGTCTACGGCCTCACCCCAGCAAAGAATATGGATGAGGAAGCCCCATAAATTCCCTGTCATCCTCTCCCTCCACAGCATTAACCATAGGGATAAACGAGACAGCGAGGGCAAATAAGTCTGTAGTGGCTATAGGGTCTGGAAAGGCTGCATGGCTGAACGGGGTCATGGGGGAACTCTTCTCATCCAACAACGAGAACTGGCCCAATATATAAACTACCCTTATTCTGAAGGAATTAGAAAGTGGCTGAAATCATTCCTGTCTGCAAGAAGAGCCCAAGGGACGCCCCCTTGAACAATAGGTCAATTAGCCCCATTGACGCAACACAAAAGGTTTTCAGTAGGCAGATTCTGTTTCAGATTGACCATTGATTAGCTCTGTTTTATCTGCAAGAGGGGTCCAGAAGCTAGACTAGTACTATTGACCAGCTCTTTAGGTTCATTATTATTTATTGGAAGACAGTCATAATTGAAAAATTGAATTTATACTTTGTCTTTGTGGACCTTAAAAAAGCATTCGAACTGGTCCCGCACTGCAAATTGTGGGAGGTTCGGAAGGATAGTGAGGTGCAGCCTGATCTTTTGGACATCCGCATGCATTTGCACCATGAAACTTACTTACAAGTTCGATGGAGTACCGGGAGGAACTAACGGAACGGATAAGAGTCTCCAGGAGTGCGTTCTTGCCCCAACCCTGTTCTCTTTATATCTAAACAGTGTGCTTGCCCATTTGGAAGACTGCATGTGCGATTTCCGTAGGAATGCAGGTAGGAAAATTCCCCCTGCTCCTATTCGTGGAAGATACTCTCTTGATCTCCAAAACCTGGCAGGCTTCAAACGCTCGCTGATACGTTTGTGGCATTTTGTGAGGAAAGAAGGCTGGTCATTAATCACTCAAAAACGAAATTCATGATCATTAGCCTGCACAGTTCTTTTAGAGATTCCATCATGCTTGAGGGCCTACCTTTAGCTAGGGTCACTGAGGTTAACTATTTGGGAATCACCTTATCCAAGAATATGCCCTGGTCCCCACAGGTTAAAAAAATAAGTACCCTGAACCTGCCACACCAGGCTACAGAAATCCTAATACTCTACAAATCATCTAGGACCAGTAACATGACACCCACCTTAAAAGTTTTAGGTCTAAGGCAGAGGCCATCGCGCTTTAAAGGGCAGAGATCTGGGTCTGCACCAACATGGCAGAATGTGTGTAGCAAAAAACGATTTTTTTAGAGCCCTAGTCAGCCTCCCAAAAGCAACCCCTTATTATCACCCTTATGCGATATTTGGCTCACCGCTTTGGCCTCTAAGGTCCAGCAATGGTCTCTGCTCTATTGTCACAGGCATAAATATACGACAGCCCTCCATGACTACTACAAAGATTTAAAACAATTAGTATGTAGAATCAAATGGCTATGCTAACTGAAAGATTCTTTGTCACTTCTCAATCTCAGTGAATTCTGGTCTGACGATTCACCACCACTCTCCAGGGAGGCACTCAAAGAATCATTCTGGGATTGGAAGTGGGAACAAGACTTGATAAAAGCAAAGCATAGCGCCTTCCTTGCGATTAAACCCCACACTGAATATCATCCCTTTCTCAACTATCTGCTTACCCCGGGAGTCAGAAAATTGTTTCTAAAATTCCGACATAGTACCCTACCTCTCTTATCCTAAAGTTCAAAATGAAAATGCAATGCCAAGAAAATTATTCTGTGCCCACTATGCCTGCAGGTTGAAGAATCCTTACCAAACTTTGGCGGTCATTCCGACCCTGGCGGTCATTGACCGCCAGGGCCGGGGACCGCGGGAGCACCGCCAACAGGCTGGCGGTGCTCCCAAGGGCATTCTGACCGCGGCGGTACAGCCGCGGTCAGAAATGGAAAACCGGCGGTCTCCCGCCGGTTTTCCACTGCCCTGAGGAATCCTCCATGGCGGCGCAGCTTGCTGCGCCGCCATGGGGATTCCGACCCCCTCACCGCCATCCTGTTCCTGGCGGTCGTGACCGCCAGGAACAGGATGGCGGTGAGGGGTGTCCTGGGGCCCCTGGGGGCCCCTGCAGTGCCCATGCCAATGGCATGGGCACTGCAGGGGCCCCCGTAAGAGGGCCCCTAAAAGATTTTCAGTGTCTGCATTGCAGACACTGAAAATCGCGACGGGTGCTACTGCACCCGTCGCACCCTTCCCACTCCGCCGGCTCCATTCGGAGCCGGCTTCCTCGTGGGAAGGGGTTTCCCGCTGGGCTGGCGGGCGGCCTTCTGGCGGTCGCCCGCCAGCCCAGCGGGAAACACAGGATAACCGCGGCGGTCTTCTGACCGCGTAGCGGTATTCTGTTGGGGGAACTTTGGCGGGCGGCCTCCGCCACCCGCCAAAGTTAGAATCACCCCCTTTATCTTTTTCTGTCCCAGCTACAGCCAGCCCAGGAAAAGCTGATCATCCCTATCTGCAGACCGTTGGGGTGTAAACAGTATCTTTCAATGCTTACGCTGTTATGCACTGAAAGAGGGAGACGTCTGTGCTGTGGCTAAATGTATTCACTGGAGCTGGTCCATCTGCTGGACATTGCCCCCCCCCCACCCCTCCTCCCCATGATCCCTCTTGCTCCATTTAACCTTTCCTCTTTTTATTGTGCTCGCCACCCCATTAGGGACTACTGAGATGTTTAGCCTTTAATTTTTTCTTTTAGGTTGCTATTGAGGCTGCCATACTTTTAACAATGATGCTGTATTATTGTTTTATGGCTTTTATGCAACTATAATTATCATGCTTTAATCTGATCTTTTAAATGTGGATGCCTAATATGCGCGCTGAACTGTTTTGTCTGTATTGTTTTATGTGCTTTTATGGTTGTACAACCGAATAAACTAATATTTGAGAAGGGAGAGAGAGAGAGAGAAAAAGAGCGAGAAAGACCTCTAGAAATTGGAATCAGCTGTGCGCAACACCTGAAAGTTTTGGGGACACTTTCAATGGCCACTATAAATAAGAGAATGTTTTCAAAAAATACATGTTGAGCGACGAAGGATGGATCAATGGGTGAATCGGAGAGACAATAGGTAGGGAGGGATATTTTGATTAAAGTTGTGAAGGGCAGGACCAGGGGAGGGAACTGCAGTTTCTAAATGAGCCTAATGAGCATTTTTAGTCTCATCCATGATTGAAAAATACTTTTGCTTTATCAGTAGAAAATCTGTTCATTTTCTTCGATTCCTTACCATTGCTATTTTCCGTAGTTTGTTTGGATTTGGTGAATGCAAGTTGTGAAACTTGATTGCTAACTCTCCAGAGCACACATCAGCAAATAAATAAATGCAAGGCGCTCGAGCTAGAAACATTACCACAAATATCAATTATTGAACATGTGAATGGACACCTGAGCCTCAAACATTAATCACACATCTGACGAACCAGCATTACAAATTCTGTGTGACAAGAAAGGCGGCTAATTCCATTGCTGTTCATTCCGACTTTAAGATCCCACCCCTGGCGTTAACATCACAGTCAATGCACGTTTCTAGATTTCAGATGTTTTATGATTATTCTGCTGTGCTTTATTACTTTTTGATCTCCGCTGGGCTGTATGAGAGACTTCGTTGAAGGGGTCACAGCGAGTTCAGTGCGGCATTAAAAGAAACTAGTGTCTCTGGAGGCCTTTGTGTCACACCACACAATTGTATTCCAATGCAGATTAATGTTTTAAGCCGGCTCATTCATGGTTTTAGAAGAAAGAGAAGGGCAAAATTAAACGAACATGTGGTACTTGTTAAAACTAACGGAAAAGGATAAAGAATTCTATTTAAGTATTTATTTGTTTGCTCACCCCACTCCCCTCCCCCCACTACCCCCAAAAAGCTCTGATTCTGCATCCCAAGACATTGAGTGCTGCTGCATCGGTTGATTTGAGTGTTAGGTTTATAGGTATAGCACACAATACTAATTAACTCACTTCTGTGCCCTGTGACCTTCGTCTTCCGTGAAGCTTTACTGATCCTCTTGAGCTGCATTCATACACACAAATATTACATATATAAAGGGAAGTTGGAGCCTCAATTTGGACTATGTTTACGAGTTCTTAAGAATTCTCAAAACATTTCAGGAGTACACACTGGAAACTGCAGTAGTCACAATTTCCCACGATTTTCAAGAAGTTTCGACAGTTGTACATTTTCTGGAGTACTGGTGTCTCTAGAAATGTATTAATGATTGCCTGTAACAGGGATTTATGTATACAAGCATAAATACTTAGCATTAATGTTTATGTGCTTCAGGTGTTTTTTTCTGTTTTAGGTCTGGCCTATACAAAGTTTTATCTTTTGACTCATTTAGGCCAATACAAATATGTATATAAATATATACATAAATATGTTCTCTGTTCAGCCAGGGGTATGACTGTTTCTTACAAAGGTCTGGAAAAAGAGTGTATGAGGTTTCACCCTCTTTTTAAGGTATTCATGTCTGGAATATCCATTTTGGGCCTTGTGAGGAAATATACTGACAGATAAATTACATTAAACTGGTGTAATGATACCCATAAGTTAATATGTTTGCAAATGTAAATTCTCAATTTCTGACGAATCAAGTCTTGTTTACCTATATTCAATGTGGATGCCTGATTGGCTTGAAGAATTAGCCAATTGAGTTAAAGGGCATTTGAAATGTACTTGCTATTGCCACTAAAAACACCTCATCTCGCTCTGCTGACCAATCTGCAGCAATCAAACCATATCTAATAATAATGTAAAAAATGCTAGCATTAGCCTCATTGTCTTTTTAGGTACTCAAGTCATCTTCCTTCTTAGACAATTTACATTTTTAGTTCTCACATACTAGACAGTGTATGAGCTGTCTGTTGTGAGACGTATTGTAAGCTTTCAGTGGGCATAGAGCCATCCCACTGCTTACCGATGGTTGGCCTCATTTTCTCAATCCTCATTTTCTCATCTCATTTCATGTGATCTTTCCTTCTTCTCCTTGGGTTTGTCTCTTCTCTGGAGCATGAACACATTACTGTGTTCTTTCATTGCTCATTTTTTCAGGCACAACTTTTTTCTTTTTCTTTTTGTTTAAGCACTCCACTAGAATGCATGTGTTTTCAGCTATTTCCCTCATGTGCTTCTCTTCCCCTCTTAGTGCTTTTCTCTCTCACCTGTGTGCCTCCCTCCCACCTCCCTCTGTAATCCACTTGACCCCATGAGCTCCAAATGCTTATCTTTCTCACTCGTATGCCTTTTCTCCCACCTTCCACACTCACACTTCTCTACTTATCAGCCTTTACTTCCCACCATGCCATCCGTGTTACTTCTCCCTCCATGTTGCTACAAACCTGTGTTGCTTCTGTGTGACTGTGTTGATTCTTCTACCCACTCTGCATGCTGCTTCCCCATTCACTTTCCCAAAAAATGCTTTTGTGCATTTTCCTCTCTTTATTTGCTGCTCCATGTTGGAGTGACAAATAAAAAGAAAATAGAGCACCGATGTCATTTTGTCAGTACCTATATATTCACCCCACAAAATAACACAATCAGCTTTTTTTCTTATTTAGCCATGCTGGCCAGAACTGGGGGTGCTGTACAGCATGGCTTAAATGTATTGGCAAAGCCAATAGATGCCAGAGACAAGACTGAATGACTGTGTCTATGCTTGTTATTTTTTTTAATACAATTCTGTATTACATCAGTGCTTTGTTAATACGTACAAAATACAGGTCACATTTTTAATTTTTTATCATTTGAAATGACAACTGTTTATTCTTGAAATGACATAGTTCCTAGAATGCCTAGAGAAATGTGTTACTAATTGTTCTACGGCTTCTGCAATCTCCATTGGATATTTGGGTGATCTATTGTCTCTCACAGGTAAGGAGCTATGATTGGTTGTCTTAGAAGTTTGTAGAGGGTCCCTAGTCATTTGCTTTATTTCACTTTAATTTTCTCTGTGGGCTTACATTTTTAAGGCTTCCACTTTGCTTTTTGCTTCAAATCTTTTTTGAGGGTTCTTTTAATGCATCTTAAAAATGTCAGAATCTCAAGACTGGATGTTCATCTGCAGTGAGTAGTGTAAAGGAACTGGACAAACGCATTGTTTAGTTCTTCTCAGCAGAGTGAGGAGACAGGGGTCAGTATCATGTAGAATTCTTTGGCTGAACCATGGATTAGTAGTAGATATCGGTGCTCATGGAGATCTGGTAAAGGAGGCTTTTGGAGCCATTAGGTTTGACCGTGTTTTAAACAGTGGTAGTTGAGAAGGGTGATGCTGTTGGTACAGAGAAGGAAATATGGTGGAGTAAGTTATGAGAACATTTGCAGTGAGGGAGGTACAAAGGCACAACACTGCCTGTATGGTGAGAGACCCTCCACCACCAGGCAAGTTAGCAGTCATTAAATATCTAAAAGGTTGACATCAGATGTATCTGAAAATTGCTCCTAACCTTTTACATCACACAACAAACCATGAGGATGGTTTGGTGATTGCCACCCCCCACATATGCTTTGTAATACAGATTCTTAGTGCAAGGCTTGTAGTCATTCTTGAGCAGCTTCATCACGTTTTGCAAGGACTGTTAGATATGTGGCAATAAACAGATGGTAACTGGAGAAATACATTCCATATTTTTGTTTAGTTGCTTACAATAGATTGGAGCCTGCATTACCTGCCTAAAAGTTTGTCCCTATTTTCCTTATGACTTTCATGTTGTGACATCTCAGTCACTGTTTTAGGGAAATTACATAGCTACTGAACTGTAATAAGTTATTACAGATGAGTTGTGATGCTGCAATGCCAGCTGCCAGAGCCAGCATCCTAGTTAAAAGGCATGTCACAGAGCATAAATAGCATGACAGTTTGAACTACAAAAATGAGAGGGATTTTTTGTTTGCTCAGCCCCTTTTTAAAAAAAAAGAACAGTGTTCTCCAAAAAGGAGATATTTATGGTGACATGTTTAGCTTTAGTGAAGCATACAAAAAAGTGATGAATGGAATGCTTGAACCGATCTTAGCCACTGGTAATTAATTGGGACCACTTTCTAGTGCACTATTATTTTTCACACCATGCCACCTCAGCTAGAACCAGCCATATGCAAATCAATCTTGACCCTGCTCCAATAGGAAGAGCCCAGCCCGAACTCCCTAGACAGGCCCTCTGTGAACCCAAACTCAAGCAAACGAAAACAGTTCAATTAAAGAGCACCACAGGATAGCTAGACTCTCTTCATGTTTCTACACATTCTGAACTCCATCATTTATTTAATTGTCTTACAATTTACTATTATCATTTTTGCAATAAATTACTAAATGATTGTTGGTGTGTTTAATTATGTGCTACAGTTTCTGATTTTATGTCATGTTCATGACTCTTTCATTAAAAGGACATTGCAAGTCACCTCAAAGTTGTGTGACCTTATAAAGGAATCCGCCTTGTTTCTTTATTGTAGTCACAAACCATGCAAATTTTAGGTATCTCTCAAAAGAAATGTCTTTCAGTGTTCAAACACAAATAACACAGTACCTCCCAACATGTTGGGTAGGTCCTCCTAACAACATAATCCTTGAGGATTTAAAACCACTTGTTTGGCTTTTATTCCATGTTAGAGGCAATTGGGGGTCAGCAATGGATTATAAGCATCTAATAAAAGATTAAATGCTGACTATCTCTGTCAGATGGGAAAGAGCATTAATATTATTTGTCTTAAGTAGAGCTAAAATTAACCTTATGCCACTTTAAGTTTAAAAAATAAGTGTATTAAATAGTATTACAACATGTAATACATGTTTACATTAAAAGTTGAGCATGTAACAATATGAAGTTTCTAAGTAAACATCACCACTGATTGAGAGTAGATAATGTTGCAAATAAAGAATTAGTAAGATAAGAAAGGAGAAAATAAAGAAAAGAAATGAGAAAATGGTTAATATAAATAGCTGATTAAAGATCAGAAGACAGTGAAAAGACAAAAGTGTAAACTTAAAACATTAGTAGTATATCATCAATGAAATTCCTATAATGGGAATATGCAGAAAAAATAAAATAATACATTTCAGGGCAGTTTGGGAGCCTCCTCTAAAAGAGATTGGTAATGAGTAAACCTTTGAGCGGAAGTGTCTAAAAAGACACCAGCGCGTGTCCAAATAATATCTCTCTTAATGAGAAGTGAAATTGGGGTGACATATGCTCTATCTAATCGATGATTATAACATACACTATACTACGAGGCTTGAAAGGAAATTTGTAAGGATTGTTTCTAGTTTTTAGTAATTTCATGAAAGGCAACTGCAATTACTAAATCTAACATTACAGTGTTAGAAGTGTTGATTTGCCAAACATCAGTAAGACTTCTAAGAAAAAAGTTTGAAAAACAAGATGTTTGTTTATGGAGGAGGCATTGGGTATAGGATGCAGTATTGGAAGAAGGTGATTAATATGCACTGGAGTGGGGATATGTGACGATAATAAAGTTAAGGTGTAAGTAATTGTTTGAATTAAAATATGAAATTGATCATTGGATGACTGTGGTAGATTATATAATAATTGTGCCTAAGAAAAATTAATGAAAGAGTCATTAGACTGGAGATGGTAAACCCAAAGTAAATCCTTATCTCAAAATTGGTCTAGTGTTGATTTGTATATGGTTAGTATGCCAAATAGAAGATTGAAAAAATTGTTCTCTGTCTGAGAGATGTAACAGTATTTGTGTTAGTAATTTATGATTTGTTTTATGAATAGGGAATGATAAAAAAACTTGTCTTTTGAGAAAAAGTGAGGAATTCATTAAAAGAAAAGGGAAATATAAAGGACATATGTCCAAAGAGGAGAGAACTCTGAGTCTGATAGGCAATTGGAAAGTCGTTTGAGTAAAATTCCAGTATGGTAAGATTGAAAGTCAGGAAAATGTCTTGGTATTTACGACCTTTAAGTTTGAAAAGGGACATATGGGTCTTTTTCTTGATCTATTGAAAGGAGGTAAGTATAGAATTTTTTTTTTTTAAAGGATGCAGGAATAGTAAGAGGAGTAGCAGATATAGTGTAAAGAATGATGGGTGTAAACTTTACTTTAACAATGTCAAGTCTACCCCTCGATGTGAATAAAGAGGGTGCCATCTAGCGGTGGAAGCGGATAAAGCAGTGATAACTGCATTCAGGTTCAGGGATTATGGGCCCGATTACGAACCTGGTGGTCCAAAGACCACCAGACTTGCAGTGGGAGTATTACATGACTAACAATTTGACATGGATTCTAGGTTAAACATATGTAGATTAGCTGGGGTATATGAAATGTTGTATATGAAAAAGAGAGTTTGAGTAGTGTAAGTGCATTGTGAGGTTTTGTGTGTTTTTAACCATATTTATCCCAAAGTGTGATAGGCCACAAAGTTTGAAAATCTCATTCCCATTGTAATTACACCTCTGATTTATCTCCGTGTTTTGGGTATTTTGTGCGTATTCCGATGGTGCTCAGGAGGGTCCTCCTTGTGGAGCCAAGTACAATGCCACTGCAAATTTTCCTCTGGGCTTACCGGCAGAAACCTTGGTATCCACTGGTCAGCCCAGTGAAAAGCTCATAATGAGGCCAGTAGGGAGACCACCAGGCCCAGGGCAGTCTTCACACCATGGGTCTGGTGGTTGGCTTTTCCAACTGCCAAACTCGTAATCAGGCCCATAGTCTGTTTGATAAAAGATGAAAAACAGAATCCCAGGTATTTAATTGTGTAAGAATCCCACGAAAAATTAGAGTGAGAAAAATCATTTTTAAAATATAAAATATTAAGAGAAAGAAATTTGCACTTACCATTGTTTAATTTATAACCACAAAGATCTGAAAAAGATTTAGGGGGTCATTCTGACCCTGGCGGTCAGTGTTAAAGCGACGGCCAACCCGCCAACAGGCTGGCGGCCTAAAAAATTGAATTCTGACCCTGGCGGGAACCGCCAACACAGGCCGCCGCATTAACACTCCGACCGCCACGGCGGTACAAACAAACAGCGCGGCGGTCACCGCCAACAGGCAGGCGGCAGACAATGTACTGCCCACCCTATCACGACTCACCAATCCGCCACCTTTTCCGGGACGGGAGCCCCGCCGATAAAAACACGGCGGAAACAGACATCTCCAATGGAAAATGCTTACCTCGACACACTCCACGCGGAATCGGAACAGCATGGAACCCGAACTCCACATCCTCCCAGCCATTGCCTTCCTGCTCTTCTTCCAGGATCACGAACCTCGCCGCAGACGACAACGGTGAGTACTGCACCTACGACACAGGGGAGGGGGAGGAGGAAAGGTTACGGGCACACACATACGCCACACACCCACCCCCACCCTCACCCCCACCGAAATACCTACACACCTATGCAGATAAAAAAGTCAGAGTGACACCCCCAACCCCCCCCCAAAAAAAACAAAGACAAAAGGCAATGAATGTAAAAGTAGAACCATATTATTGCAACAATAAAGTATAGCGACCTTAGCAATATATGAAGAATGAATACACATCTAGAACTATATCCATACAAGTAGCAAAAGTTCGGCCCAGTCATTCAAAGTCCAAATGTCCGTGGGCCAATGTGCAGCAACACATGGGCAAAGCCCACACACAAGATCGAGTCCATTGGAGAGAACACTGCTGGGGCATCACTAAAATAAAAAACAGGCACCTCAGGGGGAAGGGAAGGGGGGGCACCTCAGCCACATGAGTCCACGACGCCAGATCCACGAAGGCCCTCCATGCCCACTGTGCCATCCTGGGGAGTGCAAAGCCACAGTCTCACAAGTCTCTACAGTGGGTGGATTGCCCACTGTGCCATCCTGGGGAGTGCAAAGCCACAGTCTCACAAGTCTCTACAGTGGGTGGATTGCCCACAGTGCCATCCTGGGGACTGCAAAGCCACAGTCTCACAAGTCTCTTCAGTGGGTGGATTGCCCACTGTTACATCCTGGGGAGTGCAAAGCCACAGTCTCACAAGTCTCTACAGTGGGTGGATTGCCCACTGTGCCATCCTGGGGAGTGCAAAGCCACAGTCTCACAAGTCTCTACAGTGGGTGGATTGCCCACTGTGCCATCCTGGGGAGTGCAAAGCCACAGTCTCACAAGTCTCTACAGTGGGTGGATTGCCCACTGTTACATCCTGGGGAGTGCAAAGCCACAGTCCATCAGGTGGATTACAGAGACCACTGGTCATGGAGGAGGCATGGTGGGCAGAGTGCGTCGTGAAGGCCTGCCCGACACAGAACCGGGACTGCCAATGGGCCAGCGGTGCTTGACAGGAAGGGCCCAGCGGAGCGGTGCTTGAGATGAAGGGCCAAGCGGAGCGGTGCTTGACAGGAAGGGCCCAGCGGAGCGGTGCTTGAGACGGCGGTGCCCAGCGGAGCGGTGCTTGAGATGAAGGGCCCAGCGGAGCGGTGCTTGACAGGAAGGGCCCAGCGGAGCGGTGCTTGAGACGGCGGTGCCCAGCAGAGCGGTGCTTGACAGGAAGGGCCCTGTTCAGCGGTGCTTCTCACGGCGGGGCCCTGTTCAGCGGTGCTCCTCACGGCGGGGCCCTGTTCAGCGGTGCTTCTCATGGCGGGGCCCTGTTCAGCGGTTCTGGTCACGGCGGGGCCCTGTTCAGCGGTGCTTCTCACGGCTGGGCCCTGTTCAGCGGTGCTCCTCACGGCGGGGCCCTGTTCAGCGGTGCTCCTCACGGCGGGGCCCTGTTCAGCGGTGCTCCTCATGGCGGGGCCCTGTTCAGCGGTTCTGGTCACGGCGGGGCCCTGTTCAGCGGTGCTTCTCACGGCGGGGCCCTGTTCAGCGGTGCTCCTCACGGCGGGACCCTGTTCAGCGGTGCTTCTCACGCCGGGGCCCTGTTCAGCGATGCTTGAGACGACGGGGCCCTGTTCAACGGTGCCTGTCTTGTGTTTCCAGTGAACCACACCTGGCCAATACTTGCCGCTCAGTCTGCATCAGACCTTTCCGTTGCGGGGCCCTCCTGTGATGGAGTCCTGGGGCCCTGGCTCTCCTCCGATACCCCCGGAATGGGGCTGGTGGGGCCCTCATGGCCAGGTCGGCTGCTCCCTGCCTTTTGCTCCTTGCTGCCCTTGCCCTCCTTGGCAGACTGTCCGTGGCCCTTGGCTCCCTTACCCGATGTGGCAGGTGACGGTGCAAGGCTACCCTCCTTGGGGGCAGGCGTATCAAGCCTGTCGCGCCTGCCCTTCAGTTTTTTGCTTCTCTTCCCAGTGGGGGGGCTGGCTGTGCCTTTGCTGCTGGACGATGTCCCAGCCCAAGGAAAGGGCGGACTCCAAAAACCAGGCACGACGTTCTTGGGAGTTGCTGGGCTGGTGGTGGCTGAGGTGTTTGTGGAACTCTTACGGGATGGAGGGGGTGGGTCAGGTGAGGAAAAGAGGTCCACTTTAGAGAAGAAAATTTTCTTTGGAGCCATGGGAAGGGTAGCTGGAGTGGGTATGGGAGTGGAGGAAGAGGATGTGGTTGTAGGAGAGTCAAGTGTGCTGTCTTTGGGTGCAGGTGCTTGGGCAGGAGGCTGACGTGAGGTGGATGGCTGTTGTTTGGGTGCCTGCCTGCGTTTGTGTGGTTGGGAAGCGGGGGTGACAGACACACTGGGAGAGGACACAGGGGACGTGTACATGGCAGTGGGGGTGGTGACTACGCGTGTGCGGACTGGTCTGGAGGGTGTGCTGGTGATGGGTGCAATGGCTGATGGTGGTGTGCTTGCAGGTGTGTGTGGAGACGTCACAGGGAGGGAGGAGGGAGACGAGGAGGTGGGGGACACAGAGGAGGTAGTGACTGTTGGCATGTCTGCATCTGGATGTTGCTTGGGTGAATGCTTGTGTGTCCTGTGGTGCTTATGTCTGGATGAGCTGCCCTTGGGTGTTGAGGTGTGTGCAGGCTGGTCTGTAGGAGTGGATGGGATAGGCAGAGGAACAGGGGAGTGGGACTGGGTGGAGGGAGTCAGAAGAGGGAGGCTGGAGACAGGGACAATCGCTGCCGTTAGTGCTGAGGCCAGAGCGTTGAACGATCATTGATGGGCAGCCTGACCCGAATGAAGGCCCTCCAGGTATGCATTGCTTTGATGCACCTCCCTCTCCACACCCTGGATGGCATTCAGAAGGGTAGACTGCCCAACAATGATGGTCCTCAGGAGGTCAATGACCTCCTCACTGAGGGCAGCAGGGGTGACTGGGGCAGGGCCTGAGGTGCCTGGGGCGAAGGAGATGGCCGGCTTCCTGGCCTTGCGGGCACGGGCCGAAGGCCGAGGGGCTGCTGGGAGGGTGGAGCTGGTGCGCTGGGTGGCGGCTGTACCTGTAAGATCGGTGGGCACGGATGTTGCCGCCACCGCAAGGGAGCTCCCTTCCGAGGACGTGTCGGTGTCGCTGACGTCTCCACGGGTCCCCGTGGTGGAGCCCCCCTCGCCCTCCGTCTCACTGGTCATGTCGGAGTCCGTTGCATGGCCCTCCGGGGCCATGTGAGATGCAGCTCCCTCTTGCGCCGATGCCACTTCTCCTCCGCCTGATGATGCTAATACACACATTCACAGAAAAACAAAGAAAATGGGGGGGGGGTGGAAAACATAAAGACAAGTTGAGTGCATGCATTGGGGACACCGTTGGCGGAGAGGACAGACACAGAAGCCCCCTGCACTACGCTGCGCACTTGGGGTACACTACTCATTCACTGGGACATGCCCTACAAGCCTATGGGTGACAACTGCCCACACAGTATACACTGGTCCATGAATCGCATTACTAGGCACCCTACAGAGGTGGGGGGCGGGGGCACAGGACCATACCTCACGGACGGGCCTATCCTACAGAAATCGCCTTGGCCTAGGGATACCCACAGCCCTCCTCCCCCACCCAGGCACCTCCACTGCGCGCAAAATAGCTGAATGTGCTGGTACTCACCCCCTTGTGTCTGCTGTGATGTCCTCAAGCGCCCATCTAAATCGGGGTAGGCCACCGCCAGGATCCGGGACATCAGGGGGGTCAAGGTACGACTGGCACCCCTCCTAGGTTGGGAGGCCATCCCCAGCAGAGCCTCCGCGGTCTTCCTGCTCCCGCGGCAGATGTCCTCCCACCTCTTGCGGCAGTGGGTGCCCCTTCTGTTGTGGACCCCCAGGGCCCGGACGTCCTTGGCGATGGCACGCCAAATGTCAATCTTCTGATGGGCGCTGACCTATGTGACATGTATAGGGGGGGAAGAGAAACATCATCACTTTTCTGCATGCTCGATGTGAGTGGCCCCCCCTCCCCAACCTTGCTATGTGGCACATGCTCTCATCTGTCGTGCCATGCATTCGTCATTCGCTGCCCTCCCCTCCATCGTACATCCTTCCCACTCAGCCCAGGCATTGGGCACTATGCATTGCCCCCCGTGTACTCACCTGTTGGTCTGGAGGCCCGTAGAGTAGCGCATACTGGGGGAGGACCCCGTCCACGAGCTTCTCCAACTCCTCGGAACTGAAGGCGGGGGCCCTTTCCCCAGTCGCAGCAGCCATTGTCACTTCCAGACGGAGGTCACAGCAGCACTTGCAGTATAGGTCCTCTCCTGTGGATGCTCAGGTCTCGTGTGATCAAGCAGAGAGAAAATGGCGGTTACGGCCGCGGCGGTGCGTACCGCGACAGTGCGTACCGTGACCGCCGGTGCTCACCGCCATTGGCTCCTGAAACCCATAGGGTTCAATGTTGTCCAATGCGGCTTTGCGCCGCAGACTGCGACCGCCTACCGCCACGGTGTGCCACGCTTGCGCAATGACCTCACTTCACATTGTCACACTTCACAGGTCAGGCAGCCGCCATTTCAAGGGCCCACATGGCTTAATTCCTACTGCGTCACACATGGCTACGCCTTGCACCGACAATCATACTAGCCATTCAATCCCGAGAGATTCGTGTACTATGCATTCTGTGGGCACTTACCTGTGGGTTGCTTGACTCTGTGCTCCATGGTGTCCTTCCTAGGCATCGTCCGCTGGGACTTGCGAGGAGACGGAGGAATCTTCCCGTGTACAGACCGCTGGTGGACCTGTCGACAATGGAAGAAAGACACGTCATACTCACCTACAGACTCAACCGTGCCACTATACAGGAACTGTGTGCCCAGCTGGAGCCAGACCTGATGTCACCCATCCGCCAACCCACAGGGATTCCGCCTCTAGTGCAGGTGCTGTCAGTACTGCATTTTTTGGCCAGTGGATCATTTCAAACTACCGTGGCCATTTCATCTAGGATGTCTCAGCCTGAACGATCATTTCAAACTACCGTGGCCAAAGGTGTTGTCCAGAGTGTTGTCTGCCCTGATGAAATACATGTGGAGCTACATCATTTTCCCTGAGGTGGGTGACTTGCCTACAGTGAAGGGTGATTTCTATGCCCTTGGACACATTCCCAATATCATTGGTGCCATTGATGGTACCCATGTGGCTTTGGTTCCCCCAAAAGACGATGAGCAGGTGTACAGGAACCGAAAAAATTATAATTCGATGAATGTCCAGGTGGTCTGTTTGGCTGACCAGTACATCTCCCATTTAAATGCCAAGTTCCCAGGGTCAGTGCATGACGTGTACATCATGCGAAATAGCAGCATCCCTTA
This sequence comes from Pleurodeles waltl, assembly GCF_031143425.1. Classification (NCBI taxonomy): domain Eukaryota; kingdom Metazoa; phylum Chordata; class Amphibia; order Caudata; family Salamandridae; genus Pleurodeles; species Pleurodeles waltl. Next base: position 1,256,897,147 of record NC_090445.1, on the reverse strand, counting down.
TGTGATGGAACTGCTACAGAGACACCGTGTGTGGCTAATTGGTGACTCTGGTTACCCAAACCTGCCTTGGCTATTGACCCCAGTGAGGAATCCCAGGACCAGGGCAGAGGAACGGTACAATGAGGCCCATGGGCGTACCAGGAGGGTGATTGAGCGCACCTTCGGGCTCTTGAAGGCCAGGTTTAGGTGCCTGCATATGACTGGTGGATCCCTAATGTACTCACCAAGGAAGGTGTGTCATATCATCGTGGCCTGCTGCATGCTTCACAACCTGGCTTTGCGACGCCAGGTGCCTTTCCTGCAGGAGGATGGTCCAGATGGTGGTGTTGTGGCCGCTGTGGAGCCTGCGGAGAGTGAAGAGGAGGAAGACGAAGAGGACGACACAGACAACAGGGACAGAGTGATACTGCAGTATTTCCAGTGATACACAGGTAATAATCTACTCCTGCATTGTATTATATCTGTAACTGTAGTGGCTCTCTACTGTCTGACCTTTCACCCCAATGTATGGTAACTTAGTTGTGTATATCACTTCCTATTTCAGTGATCTGATCCCCACGGAGTGCCCTCTGGTTCTTTTCACCATGGACTACCGCTGTGTGACACTGGTATGTTGTCATCACAATGTAACTAGAAATGTTTTGTTCGTTATATCGAATACATTTGGTTTAAATAAATAGATAGCAGAATCCAGTTGGTTTATGTGCAATAATTGTGTTTATTGAAGTTTTCAAATAGGTGTATAGTTCAAAAAGGGTGATGGGTGATGGTGGAGGCATGTCCATGGCAGTGTCCAGACTGTCGTTCCTACAGGTCCATTGTCCATATGCCTGTGGAAGGTGGAGCAGGGGCAGTTCAAGGTTGGACAGGGTGAACAAGTGGGACAGTGGGATGACATCCGGGGGTTGCCGTGCATGGCGGGGGTCTTGACATCCTACTCTGTCTTCTTCCTCGATCTCAGGCCTTTCTTGCGGGGTGGTTCTTGTTCTGCAGGGGGTGGGGTCCGGGAGGGCCGTTGCTGTTGTGTCGGGGCCTCCTGACCTCTAGCGCCGGCGGAGGTGGTGGGCTGTTCTTCCTCCATGCTAGTGGCAGGGGCCCTTTGGGGGGCCACATGGTCCCGCAATGTGGTGACAATCTGGTTGAGTGCCACCACGATTGTACCCATTGCGGAACTGATGCTGCGCAGTTCTTCCCGGAACCCCATGTACTGGCCCTCCTGCATGGCCTGGATCTCCTGGAACCTGGCCAGGACCGTCGCCATCGTCTCTTGGGAGTGGTGGTACGCTCCCATGATGGTGGTGAGGGCCTCTTGGACAGTGGGTTCCCTAGGCCTGTCCTCCCTCTGTCGCACAGCAGCCCTCCCAGTTCCTCTTTGTTCCTGGGCCTCTGTCCCCTGGACGGTGTGCCCACTACCAGTGCCCCCAGGTCCCTGTTGTTGTTGGGGTTGTGGGTTACCCTGGGTGCCCTGTACTGGTAGACACACCGCTGCTTGACCTGTCCTGGAGACAGAAGCATGGGCCCGCTGGTTGGGTGCTGTGCTGGTGTTTCCTGAGGGGGGTAGGTCTGCTGTGGCCTGGGGCTGACTGAGGGTAACCGACTGTCCAGAGGTCCCCGATGGTCCGGGCTGGTCATCAGGTTCTAGGTCGACAGAGCTGCTGTCATCACTGGGGGCCTGTTCTGGGGGTGGGATGGACAAATCTGGACCCTCCTGGCCGGTGTGTTGGCGTTCGGGCCCTGCAGGGGTAAAATAGTATGGTTATTGATTTTGTGTGTGCCATGGCGTGCGATTTGTGGGTGCCCTTGTCCCCCAGTGCTGGCAGTCCCATGTGGGAGGAGTTGTGAGGGTGGTTTGTGGGGGGGATGGGTATGTGCAGTGGTCATGCTTAGGTGATGGGTGTCCATGGTTTGTGTTGGCATTCAGGGGTTGGGTTGGGTGGGTTGTGCTGGTGAGACATTAACAGGGAGTATGTGTGCTGGGGGGTTAGGGGTGAGGGTGGGGGTGTGGGTTGGCATGCTGGTGGTTGGGGGGGGTGAAGTAGTTGAGATTAGACCGCGGTATTCCATTGGCGGTACACACCGCCGCGCTCAAAATACACACACCTTTACAAAACACAGCCACATTGGACAATTCGAAATACACACACCTGATACACAGACAAACAACACACCCACACACCCATCACCATATAAAACACACACCCACATCACCCACAAACCCCCACAAATCGAAATTCAGAGACAAGGCGCAATACACAGAGAGAGAGCACAGGGAACGCAAAGCACAACACACACAGGAACCCAACATCATCACCCACACCACATCTACGCACAAAACACCACACACCACCACACTCATCACCACAAACACCACCCCACACCTCACCAGAGTCCATTCCTCCGCCTACTCCAGCGAGGCCCTCAGGATGCAGGATGTTCAAGACCTCTTGCTCCCATGCTGTGAATTCGGGTGGAGTGGGTGGGGGTCCGCCGCCAGTCTTCTGCACAGCGATGTTGTGTCTTGACACCATCGACCGCACCTTCCCCCGTAGGTCGTTCCAGCGCTTTCGGATGTCTTCCCGATTTCTGGGATTCTGTCCCACAGCGTTGACCCTGTCGATGATCCTTTGCCATAGCTCCGCCTTCCTGGCTATTGTGGTGTGCTGCACCTGTGTGCCGAAGAGCTGGGGCTCTACCCTGATTATTTCCTCCACCATGACCCTGAGTTCTTGGTCCGAGAACCTGGGGTGTCTTTGGGGTGCCATGGGGTGGTGTGGATGAGGTGTGGGGTGGTGTTTGTGGTGATGAGTGTGGTGGTGTGTGGTGTTTTGTGCGTAGATGTGGTGTGGGTGATGATGTTGGGTTCCTGTGTGTGTTGTGCTTTGCGTTCCCTGTGCTCTCTCTCTGTGTATTGCGCCTTGTCTCTGAATTTCGATTTGTGGGGGTTTGTGGGTGATGTGGGTGTGTGTTTTATATGGTGATGGGTGTGTGGGTGTGTTGTTTGTCTGTGTATCAGGTGTGTGTATTTCGAATTGTCCAATGTGGCTGTGTTTTGTAAAGGTGTGTGTATTTTGAGCGCGGCGGTGTGTACCGCCAATGGAATACCGCGGTTGAAAGACCGCCGCATGGATTCGTGGGTCGTAATGGCATGGGCGTGTTTGTGTTGGCGTGACGGTGGAGGTTTGGTCATCTCCAGTTTATCGCTGACCGCTGATGAGGCGGGCTTCAGTGGATGTCGGGTTTTTGGCGGTTTGGCAGTTGTGGGTCAGAATGACCGTGGCGGTTTACCGCGGCCGCGGCGGTATGATGGCGGTCTTCTGACCGGCGGTAAGAGTCTTTTACCGCCAGGGTCAGAATGACCCCCTTAATTTCCTTAAGGAAGGCTAAGAGGTAAGATTCAGGTTTGGATAAGAACAAAAGTATCTCATCTGAATAAACACAAAGTTTAGTATGATTATTTCCATTTTGAAAACCAACAATATGGGAACTTTGTCAAATATTTGTAAGAAAAGGTTCCAGTGCGAGAATCAAAAGAAGTGAAAAGAGGGGGATCCCTATCTCACACCTCTCTACAAAGAGTAAGATGGAGAAATTAGAGCATTTGTGAAAATAAAAGCTGTTGGAGCAGAGTACAACAGATATATGTTGGAGATAAAGATTGGACCAAATCAAAATAATGAGTGCAAAATTAATGACCAATCCATGTGGTCAAAAGTTTTTTCAGCGTCTAAGGAAATAGTTGCTAATGAATTATTATATTTGTTGGATTTACTTAGTATGTTAAAGAAAACTCTAGTATTATCAGAGATATGCATGCCTCTGATGAAACTAGATTGTTCTTTATCTATACAAGACGATAAAAAAGGATCTAGGCGAAGAGCAAGAATTTTAGCAAAAATCTTATAGTCGGAATTGACTCAGGAAATCAGCCTATAATTTTCACAAAAGTGTGGGTCTTTTCCATCTTTAGGAATGAGGCAGATAAGTGCTTGTTGAAAGGTACCATCTGATATCTGAGGGAAGTCATTCGGCCCAGGACCTTTTCCAGTTTTATTTAATTTCCCTGCGTTAGGGATATCTATAAGGGAAATATCTGTAAAGTGTGAAGTGAAGGGGTGTAAAGTGAAGTATAGCATGTTTTGAATTCATTTAGAATTTCTGTCTCTTTACAAACAGGCAGGTTGGGCCTTTGATTTTACAACAGATTCAATTGCTGTTCATTTGTTTTTTTATTTTAAGGTAAGTATCTTGTAGTTTACCTGCTTTATCTTGACTTCCGTAGTACCTAGTGCTTCTTTTAAGGGGGTAGGAAGCAGTGCTTCCTTTAGAAATTTGTTGCATTTCAATTTTTCTACAATGAGGCTATTGAGATTAATCTTGGAATTTGTGGTAGACTAAATATATTCTAAATGTTTAATACAGTATGCTTCAAAATATCAAGCGCTTTTTGGGAATTTGATTTTCTTGTTTTGGAAACTTAGGAGATAATGAAGTCTCTAGCTTATGCTTTAAATGAGTCCCAGACAACATGAAAAGAGATATTGGAGGATAAATTAAGGGTGAAGAATTCAGTAATGATATTTGAAAAAGTGGAAGTAAAAGCCGGGTCCAGTAACAAAGAAGTATTGAAGCGCCATTGTTCTGTTACCTGTATAAATCAGGAGTATTTCTATATCTAATCTTACTGGGCCATGGTCTGAAATAAGTATTGAACCAATGCCTTGTGATAATGATTAGAAAACAAATAAATATTCAATACTGAATTGTGATAGGTGAGTGGGAGAGAAAAATGTTTACTCTTGTAGTTGTGGATTGCATAACCTCCAAGAGTCAGCAAGAGATTGTTTGTCACTAAGTGCAGTAAATTGCTGGTGTATGGTAGCTGGAACAAAGGTTGTTGTAGATGTCCGATCTATAATTGGATCTAAGGCTAAATTACAGTCACCACCAAAAAGTTCATACTCTGTAGAAATAGACATCGGTTTAGCAAAATGAATCAGGCCAGAATGCATTATTAGCTTTAGTGGGTGCATATATATATATTAAAGAGAGTGATAGAGAGTGATAGGTGTATTATTGACCTGACGGAGTGCAGTCACCTATCGTCTTTCATCATCTAATACCTGGGAAAGGAGTGAAACATGGAGTTTATTATGACAAAGAATACTAACTCCATTCACTTTCCCAGAACTAGGGGAAGAAAGACATGCCCTACCCATTGGTGTTTGAGTTTTTAAACTTCTGAATCAACTCCATGTGATTCTTGTAAAAGTACAATATCAGTTTTAAGTTTGGATAAATGAGTAAGTACTTGTTGTCTTTTGATAGGTGAGCCCAGACCTTTAACATTCCAAGATATAAACTGTAACACCAGTTAATAAAGCCTGTGGCTATTAAATAGAAAATAAAGTGATAGTGATGAGTTGAAAACATAATAAAATCAAAAAAACACTCAGTGAAAGATGAAAGATGGGAAAAAGACGGAAAAGGGAATAGGAATGTATGAACCGGTATGACAGGGAAAGGGAGAAGGAATGAAAGAAAAAGGAAAATGAGAGATAGATAGAGTCCATATAAAAAAACTAAACAAAGTAACATACCAAAGGCACAAACATAAATCAAGTTTGGTGAAGCCACATTGGGAAGATGACACGACTAACTCGAATTCCACAGCAGGTCGGAAGGAAGGGCAAACCTTCCAAATGGACTAGGGATGAAGATGACCAAATATGAAGACATCGTTTAACAAGGACAAAGAGAGAATAAACTATTATTATTATGAACATTGCATTAAACAGTAGTTAACAATTACAATGACAAATTATTGCTCAGCATTTGTAAAGGGTAATCAAGTAGTAGACAGTCTTGCAACTTCCATCTCTTTTTCCCTGCAATTGTCTAAAAATTGTTGCAGCAAAGCAGGATCCTCATAAGCTGTATTTTTGTAAGTCACTTTAAGAAGACTAGAATGGAAAAGATCAAATCTGGCCTTGAAGGTGTGTAGCGGAGTCACATGCCTAAAAATGTCTTTCTTTTATCTGTGGTGGATTTGGCCTAGTCTTAGGAGAAGAACAAAGTATATCCTTGACATGAGGTATGACTTTTGATTTAGCTGCTTGCATGACTTTCAATAAATCAGTATACTTCAGGACGTACAGAATGACAATTGTGGTTTTTCTAAAGAAGTTGGATGACGTGGATTATAACCTAGTCTGTAATCATGTTGAATGTTCAGTATTCGTGTTTCTGGTAGACCAAGAGTGTTTGGTAGAATGTTTTGAAAAATTAGATGAGATTGGAACCTTCTATAACTTCCACTAGACCATAAATACGTAGATTGCTACACCTATTGTCGTTTTCAGTGTCTTCAACTTGATTTCTAAGATAAGAAATTTCCAACTGTAGAGAAGAATGCTGTTGAGCAACAGACTGTATTGACTCTAATTTATGTTCCATTTCTGTAACTTTATTATCCATAGCAGACCATTTATCAGGGGTAGAATGTTTTTGTTCATCTCTTCCGCACATGGTTTGAAAGGTCATATTTCCTCTAGAAACATTTCCATAGATATAGGTAGATGAGATTTATTAGGTGAAAGAGGGTTTTTTAAACTCTTTTGTTTGATGAGAGCGTTGAAGAATAAGCCAGCTTAGACGCATGTTTGGTAGTTAAAAGGGGAATATTTGATACCGTTGCTCCTGAGGAGTATGGAGGGCCATTGTGATCTGGGCCAGCCCTATCATTTGTTGGATAGAAAATGGATTAGAATCAAACAAAACAGGATTCTTAGCGAGTATTGTTGAATAGACATAATTATGTCTGAAAAACCTTGTTTTTCGCAGAAACATGGTAGCGTATGAACACCACGTGGGAGAGGTGCATATTTCAATGTGCAGAGGGGGCTGGAATTAAAGAAGAAAAAAACAAGAACCTGTCAATAACAGTCAATACTGGATAACATAGAAGAGAGATGCTCCAATGAAAGATACCAAGTATGTCATTATCAAAAGCAACTAAGTAATATCACAAAAATCACAAAATAGGTGAATGAAGTTCTCTGCAGTGAGTAATTGTTCACAAGTTGAACAAGTAAGTGATGTATAATGGAACAATATAAAACATCTCTTTAGAAAACATAAAGTTTGTCTATAAACAACATGCAGGTCAGTTATAAACTGGAAGTAGTGCTACATCAAAACTTGTTATTCATCTTGCACATAATGAAATGTAGAAAGAGCTGTTATGTGTGTATTGTCCCAATCAAGTTCAGTTGAATAGGGTTAATTTGCAGCTTAGAAGAGGTAACATTACCATTACTGACATAAGAATGGAAAGTATCATAGTGCACAGAGAAAGGATGCCAGCAAAATTCATCCAAATTATCCAAGACAAGTATTTGCAGTGCTTGCTGTGAGACTGACATCAAAATAAAGTCAGGGGATACATTGGCAAATACTTGCTACGTTGCTGGTAATGCATTGTGTTCTGTAACTGAAGAAATGCAGGAGCAGCAAAAAAAATGTTGTGATTCCTGTTAATTGAAATGCGCTGGTCAAAAAATTGAGGAAATGCTGTGTTTACCACTTACCCCAATATTTTGAGGCCGTAATTGGAGTCAGGAAGCCTTCATCGATTAAATAATCCTTGCCTGGAAGGTGCAGGGAAGAGATGTCCGAAAGGAGAGAGTCGGCCATCCGAAAGCACTGTGGAGCTGTGTTTGCACGTGGCCATCTTTGTAAGTGTCAACCCAACCCCCCACACATCATCCTACTTTTGACCGCATTAAATAATAGATGTTTTTGGTTCTCTAGTTATCATATTGAGTTTACTGACCTTTGTAAAGATGAAAGGCTGAACCTGCATTGCTGGAATTATAACTCTTGATCTTCAGTACATGATCAGCTCACTCATTCATTCTGACGTTTGATCATCTGTTTACATAGCAGAGTACTCTTATTTGAATCATAGTCTCCACTGAAACCCTTTTTTAACCCTGACAAAATGAAGAGAGGTGATTATTTCTCCTTAGCCAAAATAGAAATCAAATATTTCAGTTCTGCACTATTTAAATCAGCAGTTGTCTAGGTTTGCATCCATACTTGCATACTCTAGGAGGTTGTATGGCACAAAATTAGGAAAACAATATCAACCTACAATAATTTTGCATCTGATATGTTGGCAACCACCACATAGTCTGCCTGACTCTAATAACTATTAATCTGCTATGCACTGAACATTCCCTGCAATGTAGTGGTTAGGTCAATGTGATGGATGTGATATTTTCATGCAATAAAATGCACTTGGATATTTACCCTACAGTATTATAAGCAAGAAAAAGCTATGGGAAGTCATAGACAGTCTCTTTCTCACAGACCATACATTTTAAAGAATGAATGCAGATGGTATTGCATAGCTTTTGTCAGGATACTAACATGATTCTCAAAGGAAAGACCACTGACAAACATAATACATGTGATAGACCTGTCAGCTTCAGGGTGGTCTTCCCTCAAACGTTTTGCCTCACTCCTCCAATTTTTGCAGAATTTATTTTTGTTTGCCTTATGACCTGCACATTTTACCACTGCAAACCAGTGGTAAAATGCTTGTGCTCTCTCCTCTAAACAAGGTGAAATTAGTTTTCATCCATTTGCCACATGTAATTTACTTGTAAGTCCCCATTAAAGTGATACTGAATGTACCAAGGGCCTATAAACTAAGTGCTGCTAGTGGACCTGCAGCACTTATTGTGCCACCCACTTAAATAGCCTTTTTGAATGTGTCTTTAGTCGGCCATTGAATCACATGTGCAAATTTTTAAACTGCCACTTCATCATGGAATTAAAAGCTTTATGCCAGCTCAAAGCCTTCCTTTTTAAAATGTATAATCAAAGCCTGTGGTAGGTTCTAAACAGCTGATAGGGAAGAGTGCGGTGTATTTAAAACGTTTAACTTGTACTTTTAAGTTTTACATGTTCTGGTAGTGAAAAACTCTCAAATTCCTTTTTCACAATTGCAAGGCATACCTCTCTTATAGGATATTATTGGACTATCTTATTACTATTTAATAAGTGATAACTTTTGATTCGGAGCATTTGAAGTTCATGTTTGATGTCTGAGGGATTGTAATTTAAAATACTCATTGATGGTAAAATTGGATTTCAAGTCACAATTCTGAAAATACCTCTTTTAGAAAGTTGTCAATTTTGTGTGCTAACCATTAAATGCCTGAAGCCTGATGCTGGGTTGCATGACTAGGTGTAGTTGCCCTTTGTGTATTCCCTACAGAAGGTATCACAATAGAGTGTCTGATTGTTAGTAGGATGGCCATCTCTGGCAGGATAGGGGAGTGGCACTGTCACCTGCCACACTTGCACTTCAAAGGCATTGGCTCAGCTCAAACAAGCCTTTTGTGCCTGCAGACAGACTGGGCCTGGAGCAGCAGTGCAGGATATTTTAGACACCTCTGTAAAGGGAAACTCCAGGAACTACAAACCACTTCTTAGTGAGCAGCAGGTATACAAAGTGAGATCCTCAGTCCCACCCTTCAGTATACCCCTGGATCTGGGGATGCTACAGATGAAAGACACTCTGCTGCCCTGCCGCTTGAGGCCTGCCTTGCTGAGAAGGAAGATTGGACCTGGTCCTTCTGTCCAGCCAGAGTTACTCCAAGGGTCTGGACCTGCCTGGACCCGCAGCTGGACCTGCGTGAGCCCTGCTGCTGGAGAGAATTTTTGATCCCCAAGTGGTGCCTTACCAGATCCTGGGCTCCCAGCTGGTATCAGAGAGAGCTTCTTCTGACCTAACTGAAGGTTCCACCACATCTAGCATGAAGAGGAGTGGAGCCCCGCAAAGCTGAGTCGCTCAGCTGACAGCCCCACCAGAGTCCATGCCCTGCAAAGCCTTGCTGTACAACTGCTAGCTTCATCAGAACCAATTCAATGCAACACAACTCGACACAGGATCCTGCATTGCAGCTCCTCAGAACTGATGTGCACAAAAAGAAGCCTTGCAAACCAACACCATGCAGATCGCACACCAAAGACATAAGGTACAATCCACAGCAAGCCAAAATAAGTCCAGTGTCTGGCCTGCGCCATCATGGTTGGCTTAAACTTGTTACTTTGTCCTTGTCCAGTGCAACCCGACAACCTCAGTTGGCGCGTTGAGCCTTTTGGTGCTAAGTCTGTCTAATCTTTAAAATTGCATTTCACAAGTTGTACTGATTTGATGTATGTCGTTTTGGTGTTGAATAATGTATTACATTATACTCAATTTTTCTGAATTTTTGTGCGATTTCTCTTGTGTTGTGTTGGGTTGGGTTGTGTTGTGTTTTTCAATTTATTGCTGTTGGTGTGCTGCATAAATAATTTGCACATTGCTTTCACTTTGCACTGCTTTTGTGCCAAGGTGCAAGAGGGTTAACCGCAGGCTAATTTTTGTGACTTTTGTAGTTCACCTTGACAGGAATTGTGGCTTTTGATTCAGAAGGGCTCACACAATTCTCAATCAACAACCCCATACCTCACAACCTGTATTTCTGACTGAAACAAATATTCTATATCTGGCCTACACCACACCACACCAAAATATTCCACCAACCTCACATTATTTTATGAGTTAACTTGGAGATACACAAAATCTGAATGTCATTGATGTCACAGTTGGCATGAAACACAACAGAACATGATCACTCAGGCCAAGATCAGCATATATCACATCAAAATAATGGGAATATAGCTGGTTCTTGCAACATTCCAAAAGACAGGGGAGCACACCTGACATTAGATACCATTGTAAGACCTGCCAACTCTTGTATGTGATAAAGAAACTAACTGAGTCTAACTAACTGCCCACTGATTCCCAGTAATTGGTTCGGTGGACAAAGAAATAGGCAGTGATCTAGTGTCTACGTCACGACTGAACTTTTCATATCAATGCAGAAAGACTCTCCCTCTCACTCTCTCTGTCTTTCATATACAATAACTGCTCATAACCATGTCTAATATAGCCTTATAGCCTGCCGTAGTGGGCTATACCGGTCATTAAAGGCCCGCTCCAGTGTTAAAGGCCTGAGCCAAAGGTGAGGGCCTTTAACAAGGGAACGGGCCTTTAATGCCCGGTATAGCCCAGCTACAGTGGGCTATAAGGCTATTAGAACATTCCACCCCTAGAGGGCAGAATGTTCTATTTATTAAAACAAAGGCCTCAAACAGTCCGAGGAGGGTGAAATCCCCTCGGGCTCCATGAGGCCTTTATTGGCAAACATAGGAATGTTGATGCTCCAGCCCTCTAACAGTCATTAGAAGCTCAGAGCACTCCATTGTCTTCAATGGAGTGCTCAACATTCCAGTGTTCTAATATGTTTTTAATACTTTTGAAGTCTGCCCAAGACGCTCAAATGGAAGTGGAACAGTATTTCTTTTAATTCAGCAGTAACTCCAGCCTCCATTAATTTCTTGGTAACGAATATTTCTGAATTTAAAAATCCAACTCTGCCCCCCTCCTCTTCTATGCATTCATTACGTATAAGGTAAAATAATGCAGAAGAGGAATGAATTAAATCATGAACTGATAATAGCAAGCCTCTGAAGTGATTCCGATTTCATAAGGTGCTATAAATGTTATGCATTTTAATGGGAAATGGTGTGTTTACTAGCACAAATTTAGCTGTCACTTAGGCTCCTAGACTAGCCGATTTTAATTAATTAGGACCTTGAATGTTGGAGAGTTTATGGTCTATAGGATTACTGCTGTTAACTTCTCATTGGGTAGCTGGGAAATTAGCAGCACAGTCTTAATAGGAGGCAATAAGGAACCAGGCAAAGGTTTGAGGGTGTGGTCTGTGTATGTGAGCGGAAATACTATCTTGTTGATGTGCAGGCAGTGATACTGGTAGCTGGTGTACTGCGTGTGGTTGCTGGCCGCATAGTACCATGTGTATTTTAGACATATAAAAAAGAATGAAGCAGCTGATATCTGTGCAGTATCTCCTCCAACTCACCCATCCACAACCCAAAGTTCAACATCTTCTCATCCTTCCGGACCTTTAGTTATTAGTTTAAATTTTTGTCTGGGATAACAACGCTCTATGATTTTTTGCGAGAGGTGTTTTCACAAATGACTCAGGCATGTAAATATCTGGTATCTTTTGCGAGCACATTCAGTTCTATCAGTGTTCCTAAAATCGTGTCTCTCCAGTGTTGCTTCCACATTCATCCTATGGTTTTCTTTATCTGAAGAAAACATTTTTCCACAGATTTAGTTCTGCTACCTTTTGCAATAAATGTCCCTTTCCAATCGAGTTTCCCTCACACAGTTCGTCCCTGACAAACTGGCAAAACATGTCTATTTCCTTCATTAATTAAGTTCTATATGTGATCCCTCAGCGTGTCACTCATTTTGTCAAGAATATTTCCTTGTAAAACTGTGTAATGAAAAATGCATCGAGCAATATAAAATGTAGCAAGCAATGTAAAAATGTTAGTTTCCCCGTGTCTCATAACATCTTGCTACACATTTTAAGCATTTTTCGTTCAAAAGCATTTGTAGTATAGTCGCCCTTCTATCCCATCTCTCTGACAGCGTTAACAACCTGAAAATATCAAAGATGCGGTTATGTATGATTTATACATTGAATGTGTTCAACCCTTAGAAAAGTCTGTGCTATTCAGTGAACTTCACAAGCTGTATCATGAATATGTGCGCTGTAAGGCACAGCTGCAGACTCTTAAGGATATAGATTTAATGTAAAAAATATTTAGTTTGGGCATGAACGCAAACAGTACTGCTTGAAAAACATGATCAGTGGTTGCTAAGTCTTAACTGTGCTATTTGACTAGAGATTGTATCAAAAGGTTCAGTTTGGTCAGAGTTCATTAAAATAAGCTATTTATCGATTTTTATTCAACAATGGCATACACAAAGCAAGACACCACAACACAACTTTCACTTTCAAAAGTCACTTTGAAACGTCAAGATACGTTTCAAATTAAATGGTCAAGCAGGTGAAAATGAAACCTTGGGCCTGCTCCCAAAGATCTCTCATTCACAATGAAATATTTTCAAAATACCTCTTTTAGGCCAATAGTGTTTATATGAAAATATTAAGCTTTTTGAGAAAAGGTAATTAAATAGTTTTTGTACACATAATTGAAAAAATGTTGGCGCATTGTAATATAATGTCCAAGAATCTGTGTAATGTAAAACTCAGGTTTATTTTAGCACGATTGGTTGGATGGTGTAATTGACATGACTGTCCTACACTTTTGATGTAAAGTTTCCTGTGCTGAATTGTACCTCTAATCATTTACGAAGTAGATATCAAGTAATGTGCATTTTCTTTTGCCAACGTTTCTGGCAGATGAAGCAGTGCAAAGCACACTAAATAATATGGGCAGTGAATGATATGCTAATTGGCACAGGCTTGCTGATGTCTAAAGCGTTAACAAAAGGTGCCAATGAAACACAATTATCATTCCAACACCGCACGGGGAAATCGCACAGCATTTCGCCACATGCTGAGCAGTTACTACATGGTTAGAGTGGAATATAATCGGGAGCAGCTTTGAGTAGTTGTGAAGACGCCAGAAACCTGCTATTGCTGAAAGTAAGACTGGCAGTGTGTCCAGATGTCAAGATCATCTAAACCATTGATGTTAGTGGAATAGCTCTCGAGTAATCTATGCACTGACCTAATGATCTAAGAAAATCATGGAAAGTTGTGTGCAATTGTTACTAGGATGTGGGGTGCAACACATCGAAATCAACAATGTTTTCTAATGCATAATTTGTGTAAAAAGGGCTTCTGCTGAATGCTGGGGTTGCAGACTACCAGGCTGTCTAGTCTTGGTTCACCTCATGCTTCTTTCTTTCACTACCCTGCGCTTCCTGTCCCCTTTTCTCACTCTTGCTTATGCTTTATTTCTCCCAGTGTTGCCGTCTTCCTATCTTGCTCATCCTTCTTTCCCTCTGTTAGAAACTGCATTACTGGTTGACTGAGGTACGAACCCTGGTCAAGCAGCAACCACTTATCCTCTGGATAAGGCACAAACAAACCCTAAATTAACCTGTGCTCAACCCCTGATAACGTGGCACAGAGCGGTCAGGCTTAACTTAGAGGCTATGTGTAAAGTATTTGTGCAACTCTTAAAACAGTAAAACAGATAAAACACCACACAATAAGATACCACACCAAGTTAGAAAAATAGAGCAAACTGTACTATATAAAGCAAGAATGAAACAACAAAAATCCAATCATGAGAACCAGAGCTATGTTTTGTTAATGAATAAAGGCTAAAATAGTGTATAAAAGCGTCAATGGCGCCATCTGGTTGTGCTGGAGATCTGCATTAGCGATCACCCATGGAAGGTCGATGGTGCAGTGCGAAGAGACAGTCTTACTGCGAACGGGTCCATTCACGGTTGCAATGAGCCCAAAAGCTTGATGTAAGAGCCCATGAGCCACACCAAAGGTCCAGTGCCTGAGAGACACCACTTGGAGGTCAGGAGCTTACTGCACCTGGGTCCAGGAGCTATTTGGGGAGCCTTTAATGTCACTGAGGCACAGATCATGTGGCAAATAGCCTAGACCTTGGGGTCACTCTGGGGTCCTGGGTTCAAAATGAAGTTGCAGGTCCAGTTCTTCCTCCCCAGGCAAGAGGTTAGCAGGTCAGCACAACAGGGCAGTAGCTCCTTCAGAAGAGCAATTCAGCAGAGTGGCAGTCGTTTCAGCAGCCCAGCAGTCCTTCTTCCTGACAGTGTATCCACAGGTGTAGAAGTGCACTGAAGGGTTTGTGTCTGAGGTCCAGTCTTTGTACACTGCTGTGATTTGAAGTGGTGAAAAGCTTATAGAGGCATGCGTTTGAAGGGCACATTTGCCCAGCCTTCCTGGCCATGGCTCCAGACTAACTACAGGGTGTATGCAGCCCTTTGTGTGGAGACAGGACACAGCCTATTCAAATGTGAGTGGGAATTAGCCCAACTCCTCCACCCATTCTGCTAGTGATGGCCCCTCCAATCACACATAATCTCCTCATTGTGTTTGTCTATCCAGGAGGAATACACAAAGCTCAGTTGTCAGCTACACCCCGTTACATAACCAGAGACAGGCGGCAGGCACTAAGGGCCAGATGTACTTACCATTTTTCCTCTTGCAAACGGCCTGATTTGCAGAATCGTACCGTTTGTGACAGGAAAAAAAAATTTGGGGGTGTACAGACACTATTTTGCGATTCGGTAATCTATTTACCAAATTGCAAAATAGCTATGGTAGACGCAATGCAAGTGCGATGCAAGATTGTTCTGTGACTGTGAATGCGGTCACAAAACAATCGCAGTTAGCACCAGTTTCAAACTGGTGCTAACACATTCACAAATGGGAAGGGATCCCCATGGGACCCCTTTCCCTTTGTGAATGGTAGAGAAAATATTTTTTCAGAGCAGGCACTGCCTCCTCTGAAACATTGAAAAGAACACTTTTCATTTTTGTTTTCGAAATGCATCCCGTTTTCCTTTAAGGAAAACGGATGCATTTAGAAAAAAAAAACTGCTTTATTTAAAAGCAGTCACAGACATGGTGGTCTGCTGTCCCTAGCAGGCCACCGTCTCTATGCGGGCGGCCATTCCCAATAAGGTCGCGAATTGCTACCTACCTCATGAATATTTATGAGGTAGGTCATTTGCGACCCCATTGGAAATCGCAACAGTGTCATTGACACTGTTGTACATCAGGTTTTGCGACTTGCAAATTGCGAATCGCTAAGACTCGCAATTTGCGAGTGTCAAAACCTAATATTCATAGATATGGCCCTAAATGACTAAAGAAAGAAAATGCAAACTCTCTAAAAGCAGTATTTTAAGAATTGCAATCTAAGGTCTGACACCCCCAACAGTTATGATTTTAAATTGTGATTCTAGAAGCACCAAGCATGACCTAGTTATCTCTTCTGATTCAGAAATTACACTACTAAAATGTAAGAAAGCAATTCCAATGTTATATTATGTGAGATAGAAGCTTTACAGTAGTGAAAAATGAATGTAAATGCTTTTCACTACACAGACATGTATAAATATTAGTTTCATTACTTACTTTCTAAATACATTGCACTCTGGGCTGTCCGGGGCCTATCCTATGGGTGACATACGTGTGTTGAAAAGGAATGTTTGGGCCTGGCAAAAGATTTATTGTGTCAGCTCAACACAGCAGTTTAAAATTGCACCCACACAGGCTGCAGTGTCAAGCCTGAGACATGTTTAAAGGGCTACTTAAGTGGGTGGCACAATCAGTGTTGCAGGCCCACTAGTAGGATTTAATTTACAAATCCTGTGTACACACAATACCACTTTACTAGGGACTTATAAGTAAGCTAAATATGTCAATTGGGGATAAGCCAATGTTACCATGTTTAGAAGAGAGAGCACAAGCACTTTAGCTGGTAAGCAGCATTAAGTTGCACAGAGTCCTATGGCCAACAAATATCAATTCAGGAAAAAAGGAGCAGTGAAGGCAAAAAGTCCAGGGATGATTCTGCAGAAAGGACCAGGTCCAGCTCTCCCATTTCTGCTTCCTCACTCATCTGGGCTCTTGCTCTGGCCACCACATGCAACAGCCTTCTCAAGTTAGGTACTGGTATCATCTAATTGAATGGGATCTTCTTTATGCTGGACATATTTTTAACGATCCTTTTATGTCCAAAAAAATAGCCTAGCCTTAATGGAGTAGGATGGAAGACTAATCAGTGTACTATTTTGGCACTCTGATATCCATCTTTCTTGCTATCAAATTTTGGATGGTGCATATAACGCCAGACAATCTAGATTTAAGAGGCTCTCTTAAAAACTGTGAGGTTTCTATGAACACCCATACAGTTACTCCTTTCAGAAACACAATTGAGGGAATCTGCTATATGTTTGAAATAAATCCTAACCAAACTGACCACTGTAATGAGCCCTAATAGAGAGTTTAGCTATTTTACCGAGTGGACACACACTCTTTCATTAGCTTGACAATTCTTAGTAACATCGTTTTCTTGTTTTTCGTAGACAGCTAATAATCAGCAATTAAGGGACATGCCTCAATGAGTGATTGCTTTAAAATTACTAGTAATATCCCAAATCTCCCTTTATAGCAGACGATTAATGATATATACCCATAGACCATGAAAAGGTACGTTTTGCAGAGGAATATAACTAAGATGTTTTAAACTGCCAATAACATTGGGAGGATTCGCCAATAATTAACTGCCTGGAGTAAGATAATGATACAGATTTAATAAAGTTGTAGCCCACCAGGGCAGTCACAGAGACAGTTCACTCTTTAACATTGTGTGCCAAAGACAAATTACTTTATGGGAAAATACTGCAAGCAGGTGGAATGTAGGTCACATTCGAACCAACAAAAAACATTATTTGTTTTAGTGCTAACTACGTTTGCAAGAAATAGCTTCGTGGTTGTCTTTATGTTCAATAGGTCTCTTTAATGGACATATTAATGTGTGCTTTGGCATTGATAATCGTGCTTTGCAAGTCTACATTTGAGAAAATGAGGATTACAGAAAGTAAGCAGACAACCTAGAGTCATATTTTATTAAGTATTTCTTTCAATTGCACCATATTCTTTAAGAAAAGGATAACAAGTACATTACCCTGGATATGAAAATGCAAACCCAGCTACTACTCCTGACTACTCCTGGTTACACTTTGAGGTCTAAGCAATTACCCTAACTAAAGATTGAGCAGTAGTCAAAACCTTAACCCGTCCTGCCAATTGGCATCAAACATGCTTCAGGCCATGCGGTTTAAAGGATACACCTTATTAAAGGCTCACTAACCCCTGAGCCGTTCTTTTGTGAAGACCAGGGGTGTAGCAAGGTATGCCAGATGTGATGTTGGAATTAGTTCAGTTATTACACTCAAGTAGATTGAGGATGCTCTCTCAGGCACTTCATGCCAACAAACAGATGCCAGGGAGAAGGGCTTCTGGTGACAGGTAAGAGTTGAACTGATCAATCAGGGAGAAAAAAGTAATATCCATGAGTGTCAGAAATTGCTTATTTTTGTTATACTCTACAAATTTTAATAATAATTTGGCAACATTATATTAAATGATGCTATGAGCGAAATGCTGTTTGCTGTTATCCTGTGTGACATTTTTTGCATCTGGAGTGAAAAAAACACTTTTGGATCAAGACTGTGTTGAATAGAAAAGGCTTCTCAGTAAGACATTTTCTGTGGAACAAGATTCTACTGTGTCTTGAGACTATTTATTCAAGCTATGTGCTCTTGAAGTTATGCAAAATAATGTATTGCAAATATTTTTATTAATGTTGGCTTCCACGAATTTTATTCAATAAAGTGTAGAGGTGTACATGTTGTAGAATACACTTTATTCAGGTTACTAGGTAGTCGAACGTTGTAGAATACACTTTATTCAGGTTACTAGGTAGTCAAACGCCCTCAACAAATATCAGCGTCTTGCGTGCAAATGAGTTACTGGTCGAAATCATCAAATGGCCACCCTATTCACACCTCATCCATCTGCTTGTATGAATATCACTGAGTCAGATATGTAGCCAAGGGTGTACTGGCTGTAGTGGGTATCAGGTGTTTCCCCGGGAGGGTGGGGGCCGTTTTTGTTTTTGGGGACCAGTTTTGCAGTTTTGTAGCAGTGCAGCAGTTTTAAAAGCACTATAGAGTTCCTTTTATATCCATTAGTTTTCAGGCAACAATAAAAGTGGCAAGATAATTCTGGTGACTAATGTACCTGCTGGAGAGAAATTGAGTTTTGTTTAGTGGCAGTTCTAAGGTAGCTAAGAGGGTTAATATGTCTGCTGCAAAGAATGTATACTATGCACATCACAGAACAATATTTTATGTGCAATGCTCAGTTGGTTACTGCTTTTGTCAGAGATCCTTCTGGTACTGTTCAGTTCATAATTTACAACCATAATTTAGCACAGTGAGCTAGGAACTGCCATTAAAGAGCTGCATGCAAACTTTATGGTACACTTTAGAAAGTTATGTTTTCCCCAGTCTTTGATTATCCGAATTTTGCTAAAAATGGTTTGTTTGGGTAAAAATACATTGTTATTAGTAAAGTCAATCCTAACCACTGAGTTACATTCTGAATCTTGAGTTTCTGTTTTCCCAAATCAAGCACTTTTACAAAATGCCTCTCAGGATGGTTGGTATGTGAATCCTGCACCTTGTATTCCCATTGTGTCTAATGTAACATTTTCTACACACTGTTTTACACATGTGTGATTCAGTGCCTCTGCATGTGAGTTAGATGTAAAGTGTTCCAACACCCTACGCTGGTAAAAGAGTTGCTATAAAACAAATGAAATGCGTGAGAGAGGGGCTACAGAGAGATTAGAGGGTAATGGTGAGGGAATCATTGAAGAGTCATAACAAAGATTGCTGTATCCTGGTGCACTGTTAGTCCATCATTTACTATGCTTTAAAAACAAATAAATTTGAATTTATAAGGAAAAAATGTGTCCTAGAATGCAGCGTTTTTGCTATTTTGTAACCAAATTTTCTTGTTGGGGGCCCAAGCCCGATTGTAGTGGTAAGATTCACTCCCTATGCTCCCTATGGGGGCTGATCTAACAAAATTTTCCAGGGCTGCTTTGGGTTCCCAGTCCAGCCCTGTGTGCAGCATATGGTGTCGTAGGCCTTGTGTCTTTCTCATCTGGCTGGCGTGTGACTGAACAATTGCCTGACTGTTAAACTGTGCTCAGCAGTCCATCAAGCCCTTTGCATGGATTCTATTGAGCTCCTTAGCCTGGGAGAAGCTGTAGCAGCATCAGTTAAAACATGCGTAATGTGTCACCGGGGAGCCACAAACATGCATCCATTGATTTACTTTCTACCTTCAAGCGTATCTCTTGTAGCTGAAACTCAGCTGCAGAGAGAGGGATTGAAACGAGGATAAATGTACTACAACCAACATATTTATTTTTTCCACCTTCTTCTCTTTGGCTACAGTGTCACATTAACAAGTATAAGTCATTGATTGAATACCAGCAAGAATGTAGATAGCATGACAGTAGTATACATAACGTGATGTGTGCCAAATATTATATGCTTCCGGATTTTTTTGTACTTAGCAAATTTCCTCTACAGACTTGAAACAGGGACTCGTGTATACGTTCTGCTATAACAGCCTTGTGGTTCCATTTCTGACCGTTTAAATGCTGGGAGATATCTGGGAGTTGACAAATAGCTATTCAGGTTATATAAGCAACAGATCCCAGTTTTCACTCACAGGAGTGCCTGGAGCAGGTGTGTTGTTTGCCACTCTCTGCATAAATCCCCACTTCGGCACATCAGAAGCTAAGTGCTAAAATTCTAGATCACACTGTCAATATACAGTAAACAGCAAAGAAGATGTTTATGCAGTACTAGTTAGTGGCAAGCATGGACCTCATTTAGGGGTAACCAGGAGTCGCAGTTGTGACCCCTGGCTTGCCCTTTGCGACCCCTGGTCTCAGAGGTGACAAAACCAGTGGCTGGAACACAGTAGCAGCTCGTCCTTATGGACGGAGGCTAGGGCTATACTCTTTGCTTTTTGTTAATGTGCTTTTACACTAATACTGAATATACATTATTCACTATTAGTGTAACAAAAAACGGGTACAACTAGCTGCAATACGACTTTCGCTGGCAGCTAAGGTAAGTAAAACATGTTTTTAAATGTAGGTTGTGTGTGTGCTTGCGAGTGGGAGTGTGTTTTTGTGAGACAGAATGTGTGTGTGCATGTGTAAACATGTCTGTGTGAGTGAAAATAAAGCTCAACGGGCGTGATCTCAATTCCGCTACCCCTTGCATTTTGATGAATTAACGTCCATGGTTAATTTTCGATAGAACATGTTCCTACTTTACTTAATCTTTTAAAACAATAATTATTAATGTAGCACCAAAAAAAGGCAATGCAGGGAACTTTATCAAAGGATCCCTATGTAAGCAACAATCTGGTAGAGATAATGGACGTCCCGGATTTGCAGGGACAGTCCCGTTTTTTTCAAGGACTGTCCAGGCATCAGGTCACTCTTTGCTGCAACAAAGATATATTCCGGTTTTTGAGAGAGGTTCAGGTGAGAGCATGTGAGTACATAAGTTGAGCTGTTTAAAGAGCCGGCTGCTGTGCCTCACATCACTTATGCAGCCTCGCAGAATTTTATGAGGGATGAATAAGTGTCCCATTACCTCAAGCCAGGATTTTTAGTAGACTGCTCCAGCAGGGTCACATCACAAATGTGCAAACGAATATAAGTAGGAAGGAATAGGTAGCTATAATTGGTGCATAGTTTCCATAGGAAGAACATATCTATCTATCTATCTATCTATCTATCTATCTATCTATCTATCTATCTATCTATCTATCTATCTATCTATCTATCTATCTATCCACTTAAAAAAAACAAAGCTTAAAAGGGATGTTAGGCTCTGAATTTACTGGTACAAACATAGAAATTCAGCAGTTAAAGTTAGAGTTGCTTCAAGTAACTATAGCTTGCGGCCTAAGGTAAGTATATTTTGTGCCCCACCATGCACAGTTTGTTGTTCATTAATTTGGCTGCAAAGGCTTCATTGATATTTTTGATGACGTTATAAAAGTTGTCATGATTGCTGTAATATTTGGGGTAACTAGCAGTGCTTAGCGAGCGTGCGAATTATAGTTACCTCCGGGCGTGAGTTAGAGTTACTTGAAACAACTATAACTGCTGAACTTCTAAGGTTTTGCACGAGTACATTCTGAACCTAACCATAATGTCCTTTTTTAGTTTTTTTTTTTTAAGTGAATTTCTATGTTCTTCAAATTCTATTTCGTAACTATAACTTCGATGTAACCTTTTTCTAAGTTTTTTCAACATAAAGTACTTTTAATAATTACACCTTAATCCAACCAGGCCCTGTAGCCAATCACCTACAACCACCCAACCTTGTACCATGCACGGCCTTCAGCTGAGCATGGAAGGAGTTGTCGCAGGGCCTGGCCAGCAGGCACCCCCCTATAATGATGCAACCCCAGCCATGCACAGCCGAAGGGTCTGTCTCTCTGGGTGTGAGAATAGGTGCAAGAGGATGTCTGTGGGTGTGAGAGTGTCTGTCTGAGAGTGAGAGTGGGTGTGTGAGTGTTGGACCTGGCACTTTCTACAGGGTAATTCCCCAGGCTTTTTACCTTCTCCTCCTAATATTTCTGACACTTTTTGGCTGACTTTATGACTCTGGAAACTTTATCACTGCTAATCAGTGCTAAAGTGCATGTGCTCTCCCTTATAAACTTGGTATGATTGGCTTATACCTGGTTGCACAATTAATTTACCTGTAAGTCCCTTGAACAGTGGTATCCCTATAACCAGGGCCTGTAAACTAAATGCTACTAGTAGGCCTGCAGCGCTGCTTTTGCCACCCACAGAAGTAGCCTTTTAAACTTGTCTCAGGCCTGCTAGCGCACGGCCTACATGTGCAGTTTACTGCCACAGGGTCCTGGCATCTAAATTTATTTGCTAGGCCCAGAACTCCCCTTATTTACCACATGTAAGTCACTCACCCCTAAGGTAGGCCCTTGCTAGCCCTTTGGGCAGGGTACTTTGTAGATAAAAGGCAGGACATGTGCCTGGTTGTGTGGCCTGTCCTGATAGTGACAAACAGCCTATTTGGTTTCTCACTACTGTGAGTGCTGCCTTCTCATAGGCTTGCATTGGAAATGCCCTACCTTATGTCTATGGGGTATTGTCTGACTTATGAGGGGTAGCATAGACATGTTTGGTATGGTTGCAATGGTAGTGGGAAATGCTGCTTACTGGTGTAGGTGGATGTTTTGTTACCATTATAGAAATGCCACTTCTAGAAAGTGAGTATTTCTCTGTGCTTATAACTCTGGAGTTTTGCAGCTTGACTCCAATCCATATCTGGGCAGAGTGACAGCTGGGATTTGTGCATACTTTTCTGGCAGCCTATACACAGCGATGTTGGTGGTGTCACAGAGATGCATCTACATACTGAATAGTCCTCCTGGGAGGAGACGAGGGGAGGTGGGGGCACATCTGCATTTGTAGAGGATGTGCCCTGGCCTCACACAAAGGGCTCATTTACCCTCAACTGATATCTGGAGCCTGTGCTTGAGGAGAGAGGGGACACTCCTAGAACCAGTTGTAACTGGTTGGACCCTCCTCCCCCCCTCATTGAAAATGCTTTGCAGAACTGACTATAAGTACAGGGAGGGGTTTCCTCATTTTTTTAGAGCACTTTTGGAACTGGGACCGAACCTCTGCCAGAGGACTTGCTGGCCTGCACAAGGGACTCATCTGGACTGCTCTACTTTTGTTGCCCTGCTGCCTGGTGTCTACTGGGTGGCACAAAGGACTCAACTGGATTGCTTTTCTGCTTGTTGTCCTGCTGACCAGCTGCTCCCTGACTTTGGGTTCCCCTCAACACAGTGGGGCTGCCAGGAGGAACCAGCACCTATTTAGCTGTGCTGGCCTACCTGCCGTGTGTTTTCCTTACCAGTGTTTTCCCAGGGGCTGGCACAGGTTTCATGTTGCCATGCAACTGCCCAGTTCACTGTGTGCTCCTTCCTCCTGCAATTTTTGAGAATGCCTTTCCTTATTTTTGGTGGAGATGCGTGCAGAGCACTCTATTGTGCAGCCCCAGCTCAAGAGAAGTGCTGCCAGTGTCCCTGCTCTGAATCCACAGAAGAGCACCACTGTGCCGTGATGGCTGCACCTCCCCACCTCAGAAGCTGTGGGGATAGCGTAGCCAAGGCACGCTTGTAAAGGAGTGTCCCATGGGCACAGGAGCATCACAAGGAGTTCCCCTGTGGCACAGGAGCACTCCACGGAGTGCCCCCGGAGCCCTGGCAGGCACCTGGTCTGATGCTTTTGATCACTGCGGCCCAGGACAGCTGGGAGGGGAAGCTGGCACCCCAGGTCAGGTGCGGGTGTCCCTGGAGGAAGGAAACCTTGCTTCTGTCGGGCTTCTCCCTTGTTGCTGGAGGTTCACGGGTGGGTAGGAAGCATCAATGGAGGTCCCCCACTCCTGCTGAGCCACCCCTGGGTGATTTTGGGTCACAGGTGGGTGGGAAACCTCACCTGAGGTCCCCTGCTCCCGCTGGGCCCCCCACTCATTGTTTTTGTGGCATATACCCAGGCTGAGGTGGCGACCCTCAACGGAGGTCTCTGGTCCTTCCAACAATTTACCTACCACCCCCTCCAGTGGCAAGGAGCGGATTATGAGAGCTCCCAAGTTGGGGCACAGATGTCCCCGTGTTTTCCAATATCCTCTTGTTTTGCGCCTGGGTGGGTCGCAGAACATGCTCACCAATTTTGGGGTGAGTCTCTTGACCTGTGCTCTAATGTTCTGACGTTCCTATTATGGGCATTTATGAGAATAGTTTCACTAAGGCAAGTGCAGTTTTGGTAATGTGTTTACTGTGACATTATGCCTTTCTGGTGACGTGTTTTTACCATGACATGTGCATTATTTTAGTAATGTTTTCCTGGCTACTATTTATGTTGCACAATAATCAGTAACCTATGTGTTTTAAATGACTACTGCTGGTTTTTGCAATGTAATGTTCTGACAACTGCTTGGGTAGCAGGTTATTACTGACATGTTGTATTTGGTCCAATGATGTTTCATGCAAAACTGTTTATTATTATATATCTTGTTGTGTTTCCTTTGTGGTGAGGATAGTGCAGCACATGTGTTGTGTATGTTGTGCAATCGCTTTACACATTGCCACAGGTTAGGCCTGACTGCTCGTGCCAAGCTACCAAGGGTGTGAGCAGGGGTTATCATGGGTGTTTAACCCCCTCACCCTGACTAGAGTGGGTGGGTTCTACCTGGCATAGGTGCATACCCTACCCAACCAGAAACCCCACTTCTAACAGTGAGGGTCTGAGTGGTTCTGTGAGAGGATGTGTGACAGTCTGAGTGGGTCTGTGATTGGGTGCGTCAGTGCCTGAGTTGGTCAGTGAGTGGGTACGTCAGTGTCTGAGTAGGTCTGTGAGTGGATGTATTAGGGTCCGTGAGTGGGTGCATCAGTGTCTGAGTGGGTCTGTGAGAGGAAGCAAGAAGGTCTAAGTGGGTATGTGATTGGGTGTGTGAGTGCCTCACTAGGTCTGTGAGTGGGTGTGTGCATCTCCTAGTGGGTCTGTGAGTGGGTGTACAAGTGTCTGAGTGGGTCTGTGAATGGGTGTCTAAGTGTCTTAATGGATCTGTGAGTGGGTGCATGAGTGTGTGTGTGAGTCTGTGACTGAGTGCATCAGTGTCTGGGTGTGTGAGTGTCTGAGTGGGTCTGTGAGTCGGTGCATGAGTGTCTAGGTGGGTCTTTGAGTGGGTGCGTGAGTGTGTGAGTGGGTACGTGAGTCTCTGAGTGGGCCTGTGAATGGGTGCATGAATGTCTGAGTGGATCTGTGAGTGGGTAGATGAGTGTCTTAGTGAGTGTTTGAGTGAATGTGTGAGTCTGTGTTCAAGTGTCTGTGTGAGTATGTCAGCAGCTGAGGAAACCAAATAGAGTACATGGAGGGACATGGGTCTTCTGCCAGACTTAGAGTTCAAGTACTTGTTCAATCCCACACCTAGTTTCCCATGTAGCTACATACTCCCAAAAGTACACAAAACTACAAACTTTCCCCCCGGCAGACCGATTATATCGGGAATAAACTCACCTACCGGGAAACTGTCCGACTATATAGATCTGTACTTACAACCATTTGTGCAGAATCTCCCATCATATATTCGGGGTACGAAACATCTTCTCTGCCTAATTGCAGACTATCAGTGGACAGAGGGCCACATTCTAGCAACTCTGGATGTAACATCCTTATACACATGTATACCTAAAAAGACCGGCCTGACTGCCATACAACCTTTTTTAGACAAGAGAGATGCCACGTTTGTACGACACTCTGATATGCTACTAGACCTGATTCGTCTTGTCATGGACAATAATGTTTTCTTACATGAAAATTCCTGGTACCAACAGACACAGGGAGTTGCGTTTGGGGCCAAATTTTCACCCTCCTTCGCTAATCTCTATATGGGGTATTAAGAACAAGAGCATATTTGGCGTAGGTGTACCCCTGAACTCACACAACACATCATATATTGGGGACGCTACATTGATGACGTTCTACTTTTCTGGTCGGGTGATTTTGGAGCATTAGATCAGTTCATTAATCACCTCAACACTAATAATTTTAATATCCAATTCACCTGCTGCTCAAGTACAACAAGTGTAGACTTTTTAGACTTGACTTTGTATACCAAGAAGGATAAAACCTACACGAAACTCTATAGAAAACCCACTGCAACTAACTCAATTTTGCATGCCACCAGTGCCCATCCTTCTACACAAATAAGAGCTATGCCCTATGGTGAGGCGATTAGATTAAGACGCAATTGTTGTGAGGAACAGGAATTTTCACACCAATCGGGAATTTTGAGACAACGGTTCCGAAACCGAGGTTACTCGGACCAATTGTGGGAAAAGACCTACAAGAGAATTTGTAAGGTTGACAGATCATCCTTACTAACAGACACTACACCAAAGAAGAGTACCAAAGGGACGGGTCTACGGTTCATTACTCCTTTCAGTAATGCAAGCTCGGATATTTTCAAAATCCTTAAAAAGAACTGGCAATTATTACTATCTGATGACACCTTGAGGGAGGGCCTCAGGAGTAGGCCTGATATTGTATATAGCAGAGGACATACTCTGAGAGACAGGTTATGCCATAGCTTTTCACCCAGTGACACCAGGGATAGCTGGATCCCACAACATCCACAAGGTTTCTTTAAGTGTGGTCATTGCAATATATGTGACTACACCATGGATAAAATGAAACTCTTTTGCTACAATACGGGTGTGACTCATCGTATCAAACAATTCATTAATTGCAATACCAGATATGTGGTATATTGTCCCATCTGTACTTGTAAGCTAATATATATTGGGAGTACCATCAGACCTTACAAAGAGCGCTTACAGGAACACATTTGAGCAATTAAAATTAATAATAAAGAATATCCTTTTGCTGTACACTTTAACTCTGCACATGCCCAACGGGAAATACTTGACATAAAAACGCATGCTATTGCCGCCCTGGGTGGATGTCCCAGGGGACGTAATAGGACTCTCCTGTTGAGACGCCTAGAAAGTAGGTGGATTATCCAGTTACGTGCGGTGGAGGAAGGCTTAAATCTAGATAAGGATCTACATGTCTTTCTGTAATTTCATTGTCATATATGATATAATTTTCACTTATATACGTATACATGATCCTTATGTATGTCTTAAATGTGGTACACTTATTGTTATTGTTCATACTGAACACAGACTTTACGACCGCCAGGGGTAATGTGGTGTCCGTACCGCCAACAGGCTGGCGGTACGGAGACCCGTATTACGACCGCAGCGCTGCACTGGGGATTATGACTCCCCTACCGCCAGCCTGTTTCTGGTGGTTTGCACCGCCAGGAAGAGGCTGGCGGTAAGGGGTGTCCTGGGGCCCCTGGGGGCCCATGCACTGCCCATGCCACTGGCATGGGCAGTGCAGGGGCCCCCTAACAGGGCCTCGGGCAGCTTTTTACTGTCTGCATAACAGACAGTGAAAAGTGCAACGGGTGCTACTGCACCCGTCGCACGGCCGCAACACCGCCGGCTCCATTAGGAGCCGGCTCCTATGTTGCGGCCTCATCCCCGCTGGGCCGGCGGGCGTAAACTAGGTTTGCGCCCGCCGGCCCAGCGGGGATGTCGTAATGGGGTCTGTGGGAGTGCGGCTGCATTGGCGGCCGCACGGCGGTTACCGTACCGCCGCCCGCCAAGCTTGTAATGACCCCCTTAGTCTGTAGGCAATACTTGCCTATGTAATGTTATATTTATTAAAATACATGGCTAACATATGTGGACCTACATGTTACACATATATATTGCTTCACAATATATGTCCAGCAACTAAAATACTAGTGTACGTTCATGTGATACGTAGTATATTCATGTGTATAAATATATTAGCAGGTACCCACACTATTGTATATCTATGTGAAAACTCGCAATGCTCCTTTCCATATGCATAGTGTGATACATATAGTTGGTCTTATTATTATCATTTTACCATTGTACGCTAGATCTTGGGCTGTTATTTACTTGGTAAAACTTCCTATGTCACCCCTTTTATCTCTTTATATCTTTTTATTTTTTGTTTTCCTATTTTCTTTTTCTATATTCACTGGCACCTTCTATTATTTTAGAGGTAGTGCATCATTCACTATTTCCTCTGTTCTTTACGTAACTTTCTCACTACAATATGGCCGCCGACTACGAGGTTGGACAACTTGCAGTCCTTTTACTATCTTCACCATATGCAAATACATATAAACGACTATCTGACGGAGTACGACTTGTTACATCACACGCCGTTTAATCTGATAGTGCTGCACCTCTCCATGTCGGGTAAGACGCTACGCCTTTTTCTTCGGTATTGTGCTTTCCGATTTACCATTACCGGCTTTTGTAATTACTCTACTCGAACACGGTACTCAAGCACATGGGCTGCAACCGTTAACTTATAGGAATGCGCCCTTTACACTTTATGAACCTTGGAGATGTTTACTAAGACTGCTGATTCCTCCGCTTTCAGTTCGAATTACATTATGTGCCCGCTTATACCGGTCTTTAGCATCAGCATTTTACTGTATTTGCCAACTATTCACAACGCCGCATTCATATTATGCCCCTCGGGTCGAGTGTTTACCGCTAATGCTTGATTCTTGGACAGTATCATTCCAGACCCTTCCCTACACTTTTTTGCCTCGTATTTGTAAATCATTTGTCTTACATATGTCATTTTCTATTAAATATGACCCCTCCCCTCTTTCTCTCTTTAATTAGACTTATCATGGTCCTGATATAATTTTGGAAACCAATACCAAAACGTGTCCTTAGATTTGTCAATAAGAGACTTAATTTCATTCATAGTCTTCCTATCAATCGTTAAAAAGGTATGACAGTTACTATTATACGCTTGTTCGATTTTGACTTTCTTTCCATTCACCTTACCTTCACTACAGCCTCACACCTCTTCTTTTTGTATTGCAGCATGTTTACTTGTTCTCACGCTTATCTGTCTCACACACGGTGGACACATTTCTATATCGATGATTTTAATTAGACCATTTCACAAATGACGACACCGGGGTGTTCACTTTACAATGTATGAGATAACACAGTTGGCACCCAGTTGGCTTAACACAACATGGGTGGATTGTTATTTTTAGGGTTAAAGGACACCATATGTTTTCTTGGACTGTTGGAATTACCAGTTCATTTATATATACTTTATTAGCAATATTGTTTCACAGCCTTGATAAAGTCGCGAACGACGAAACACGCGTCGGCTGTCCATGCATTGAATAGTATAGTAGTGTATCGACTCGATTTGTGACCATGATGACTTCATACGTGCTGTGAACGAATATATGATTCACTTGGAAGAATAAAAGAACATCATTATGAACATGTGGATGTGCCATGGTTCCTTTTTCTCCTCGTAATTGACTGTGGACCATCTGGGTTCGCAGCACATACACCTTGTGGCTAGGTGTAGAACCATTCTGGCACTCCTGGAACGGAAACTTTGCTACTTTGGACTCTGTACATCAACATTGTGTAGTTAATCTGCAAGCAATAAACCTGGCAGTGCGCACCAGTGTTATACACAGCCACAGATCATTAATTCCAGATGCCAGCAGCTGTGTGAGTGACTCAGCCACAAACCAGGGTCCTTCCTCTTATCTATATGATGGAAGTGCTTCTTTAGTTTTGTGGAGATGTCCTCATATTCCTTGACATCAAGAAAGCACCACCAAAATAAACAGCAAATGCACTGGCAGCCCCTTTGGTAAGCTGTCCATCATCCTGGCAAAATGTGGCAAGACCTTTTTTTGCAGGTACACTAGCACACCCAAGAGCTCGATTACAGTAATGTGCTGGTCCTTGCAACATTCAGATTTATTTGGGTTTGTTCATTACATCCTTGAATATCAAGTTTGCAATAATCAATGCTAGTTAAATGTCTCATTTATTCTAACCAATGCTTGTTGATTATACACACTGTATTCTGCCTGCTAAACTTGTGCCAACTGTAACTGCCAAAACATGTGATCTGTATTGAACATGTGCCACAATCAGGAGGATAATCCTTAACACGCAACCAACTGCCTTTCTACCTGCTCCAAATGTAACTGCCAAACATATGTTCTTCACAATGTGATCTGTATTGAACATGTGCCACAATCAGGAGGATAATTCCTAATTTCCTTAATAAGCAATCAACTGCCAAAAAAGCAAATGTACACATTTGCTTATTTAAGGATGCTTGTGAGCCTGAGGCCTTGCTTGTCTTTATACTTATTACTCTGCTCACCTATTTCCAGTCAAGTCAAGTTCCTTGTACTCCAGGCTGCTTCCAGTGGCGTTGCAGTGCAAGTCAAGTTTCTTGTCCTCCAGCCTGCCTCCAGTCTAGTTCCAGTGTTCCTTGTTCTCTGACCAGCTTCCAGTCAAGCT
The DNA here is from genome assembly GCF_031143425.1 of Pleurodeles waltl. NCBI lineage: Eukaryota > Metazoa > Chordata > Amphibia > Caudata > Salamandridae > Pleurodeles > Pleurodeles waltl. The sequence continues at coordinate 1,256,866,575 of NC_090445.1, read as the reverse complement.
CCTGCTATCCACGCCCTCCGGTCAGCTTCCTGTGGCTTCCGGGCACTACTCTTCCGTCTTCTGTCTATGAACCTGTCTTCCCTGTAAAAGGGAGAAAATAAGGTGAAAAAACCCAGTATGGGTTCTTCTGAAATTTTCAATAAAGTAACTTCATTTCAAGTGAAAGAATGATTAATCACTTACATTAATCAAAACAAAGCTCTGTCTTTTAAATAATTTATGACAATAATAACTAGCTTGATTTAACGTTTGGGTGGGAATCCAAGATACCGCTAAACAGACATTAAGGAAAGACGAATTTCATGTAACAAGCCTTATACAAAGTATGCACAAAATGTGAACCATAACTGACATTTTTCAATCGTCTGTGCAAATTCAATGTATTAATGAAATCAATCTTTTGCACCCAAGAATCCTAACAACCAAGACCCCAGTATTTTGAGAAATCAGAAGTCCTGACACCCAACACAACACGCAGTCCAAGGTCCAGCAGTCCAATTCTGCAGTCCACGAAGCAGAAGCTGGTATTTTCTCTTTTTCTCTTTCCAAACCCTCCTTCCCCTTGAGGACTTGCAAGAGGGCAATGTATTCTTTATTGTGGTCATGTTAGTCCTCACCGGTATTGGAGAATTGTCATCACCTCATCGTAAGGTCTGGAATTCAGGTGTATGGTTCGCACAGAACACCTTTACTTACTAAGGTGAATGATGCAGGGCAAGTGGGTGAGCTTCCAGGTGATTTGCACATTTGTATACTTGTAGCAATTTAAAGATAGAACCATGGACCTGGGGCCCGGCCATACACAAATAGTGGAGGGGCGGCGCAGTACCCCTCCATGGGCTGATTTTGGTCCCTGGGGCCCCATTTCCTGGGTCCCAGCCATGTCTCCTGGGTGCCCAACCAGGCATCCAGTGTGCAATGTAACCATAGTCTCATTGCACAATGACAGCCCCCACAGTCCCAACCGACTTCCCACCTCCTGCAGGAGATACCATTGTTCTTGCACACAGGGAGCTGGTCAACATGCAGCTCCCTGTGTGCAAGAGCAATAGTTTAATCTCTTTCCCTGCCTGCATCTCTGCGAGCAGGGAAAGAGATTAAACCACTGCTTCCAGCGGGTGAGAGCACTTTGACCGGAGTGTTTACTCTGACTCAGTGGGAGATGTCAAAGCTTCAGCCAAGTCAGAGCAAACAACTATGTCCAGGGAGTGGGAACCCAGGAACAAAGCAGGAGGTACCTCTGGCCGTCTCCAGGGCCATTATTGTTTCCACGAGGGGGGCCGCCACCCCCTTCCAATGTTTTACTTAGCCGCGGGGAGGGTTGTGGTCCCCAGTGATGGGGGTCCGCACCTGATTCCCTTCACTATTTTACTTCAGCCCCAGGGAGGAGGCAGTCCATGGGGCTGTGCGGGAGTATATCGGCCCCCTGCATAAATTTCACATTTAGCCCCCGGGGGGTGGCGGACCCCAAGGCTGTGGGGGAGGCAGTATTGGCCTCCCCCATTATGAATTACCATTGTGCCTTGGGAGGTGGTTGCCACCGTGCCCCCGACATATTTTAGCATCATTTTCCCTGGGAAGTGATGGTCCTGGGGCTAATACAACTTCTAGTTTTTTTGGGAGATTTATTTAAAATTTTTAGTTTATTTTAGTCCTTGCGGGGTCCATGGGGGCACCAAGACCAAGGCTAGAGACTCAGGGTGACTCTACCTGGCCAAGTCCCAAGATGGCTGCCAACACTTCATTGTTGAAGTGTTAGCAGCCAATCAGATATCTGCACAGGGACAGTTGGATTGCGGAGCCTCTGTGTCCCTAGAAATCTATATTTTTTAAACTCTTATATCTATAAAACTACTGAATGGATTACACCCCAAAAAAGCGTGCTTACTGGACCAAGAGCTAGTTTTCTGCCAAATTTGGTGTAATTCCATCCAGCGGTTTGAGCTGTAGTCGTGTTCAAAATCCCTATGGGAAAATGCTTAGGGAAAAAGTGTTTTGGGACACCCCCTTTTCTCAGTCCCAGCTTGAGAGATCATCCCTAAACTTTCAAGACAGCAGCTGAACCAGCTAAAGTTTAAGTTTTGAACATTTTGTGAATATACGTCAAGCAGCGCCAAAGTTATTGGCAAAATAAAAAACGCTCTTCTTATGGAAACTAGGCCCTAACTATAACTAACTACAGGTGATCGCCAGTAGGTAATACGTACATATAGATATCTATATTTATACATATTACCTATTGCCAGTTGCCAGTACGAGGTTATAGTTAGGACCATGTTTCCATCAAAAAAATGATTTTTGACTTGCCTATATCTTTCGCACCATTTCACAAATCTTCATGAATTTTTTTTTTTAAAGTGGCCCGTGATTCTTGTTGCACACAGGAAGTTTTGGAATGATCCGTCAAGTGGGCGCTTACAAAAAGGGGGCTCAAAAAACATTGCGTTTCCCATGTTAAGTCCCTTAGGACCTGTCAACATGTCTACAGCCCGAACCACTGGATGGAATTACACCAAAAGTGGCAGAAAGATGGCTGCCAGTACGCAGATTGTGCTTTTTTGTTATTTGGTGTAAATCTGTTCAGTAGTTTAGGGGACATTTAAGGGCAAATAAAGTAGTATATCTCAAGCCACGAATAATTTGTGAAAGTCGCAAATTTTTGCAAATACGTGTGCGAAAAGAAGCATTGCAATTGGCTGACCACAACCTGACTAGAAATTTGTGACCAACTTTTTTATTTCATGGGACACAGTTTCCTGGGGTTAAAATTCAAATTGAAAGTGGCATAAGGGGTCAGTTTGAAGGTACCAGGACCCCAGGGGTTTGGTATAGGTGTGTTTTAGGGGCAAATTATAGATTTAATATAATTTTGCATCACAGTACCTGATATTTGCAAAAATTCGTGAATTTTCACAAATTACTGCAAATTATTTGCAAAATATTTGTGATAATGGAAAAATTTGAAAGGAAAACCACAGATTCATTTATACACTAATTTGTTCACTCATGCGTGCACTTAGAGGCTCAGGTGCCCACTCACACACCCACTCAGACACTCAGGTACCCACTCAGACCCACTCATAGACTCACACACCCACTTTCAGACCCACTCATAGACTCACACACCAACTTTCAGACCCACTCAGACACTCACGCACCCACTCACACATCCACTGACAGAGACAGGCCCTGTGGCCAACCTGCCCTATGCATGGCCCAAGGCCATGCGTGGCGCAGAGTTGAGTGGTTATAAAGGCTTGTCTGCAAAGCCTGGATGCAAAGCCAGGCCTTGCACCCAGCCGTGCACAGTACGGTTTGAAATAACGTACAGTAATTGAAATGAAAGAGCCATAGAAATTCACTGAAAAAGAAAAACAAAGGTTACAGGTACGTTAAAGTTAGGTTCTGAATTTACTCATACAAAACCATAGAAATTCAGCAGTTATATTTAGAATTCTTTCAACTAACCATAACGCACCTTCGCCATGCACAGCTAATTACTCCACATATTATGTCATTGATAAGATCTTGTATGGCATCTTTGATATCACTGCAACATTTGCAATAACATTATTGATAAGAAAACTGTGCACGGCAAGGGCACCAGTTATAGTTACTTGAAAGAACTCTAACAATAACTGCTGAATTTCTATGGATTTGTACGAGTAAATTCAGAACCTAACTATAACGCCCCTGTAACCCTTGGGTTTTTCAGTGAATATATATATATATAAGTTGTGACAAATCTATGTACCTTATCGATTGCCCTTTCTTTCTTATGAGAAAATAAGGCTGTCCTTCTCTTACACATCCTTGCTCTTTTGGATGCCAGTTCCAAAAAGCGTGTAGGACACCCCCTAGAAATAAATGTTGTTTTCATCTGTTCCTCCACCTTTGTGTATTTTTCCTTTGTACTACATACTCTCCTGGCTCTAAAAAATTCATCAAAGGGAATGCTTTTGACGAGTGGGGTACAGTGAAAACTCTGCATATGTAAAATAGGATTGCCCAGGGTAGGCTTCCTCTAAAGCGTGGTAGCTAATTTCTTTCCTTCCACCTTCCCCAGAACATCCAGAAATTCAATTTCAGTATTGCTTATCTTGCTGGTAAACAACAGATTCAAATCATTCTTATTTAGTTCATCTACAAACTGTTGCATTTCAGTCTCAGATTCTTTCCATTTGCCAAATATTTTGTTGATGAATCTTACCCATAGAGTGATATGGTCTGCCCATTTTGTCATACTATTGCCTCTGACCACCTGCTCCTCCCACCAGCCCTTAAGCACATGTGCATAGCTGGGGGTGAAGCGGATGTCTACAGCCCCATTTTTTGTCCCCCAAAGTTGCTAGTAGATTTCCTCTGTTATGAAACACCAATTGTATTTTAGACTCTCTTTGAATTTATTGGAATCCATATATAACATTGTAATAAGCGTTTATTATGACAAGATGGTAAATAATGTTGCAACTCAGGGCATAGTCCTTTTTTACTTTCACTGGCAATTGCTCTGTATTTAAAAATGTTTAAACAAAGATGGCATGTATTTTTTCAAATTTTCAATAGCCAATAAACTTACAACAATGATTTCAGTACCCGGAGTGCCCTTTCTGTTCTTGGAGGAGATAGGATGAAATCTGAGCATATTTGGCATGCTAGTGGCCGTGTTGGATGGGCTTGTTGACTACTTGGCACCACACCAATCCCAAGCAATTTGCCCCACTATAATCTGCACAACTCCAACCCAAAGCAATCTGCCCCACTCCAGTCAGCCCTGCTTTACTCTGCCACACTCCAATCCAAAACAATCTGTCCCACTCCACTCAGCCCCACTTCATTCTGCCCCACTCCATTTCAAAACAATCTGCTTCACTCCAATCTGCACCACTCCAATCCAAAACAATCTGCCCCACTCCAATGTGTCCCACTCCAATCCAAAACAATCTGCTCCACTCCAATTTGACTCAGTTCAATCCAAAACAATGTGCTCCACTCCAATTTGCTACACTCTAATATGACTGACTCAAATGCAAAACAATCTTTCCCACTCCAATCTGCCCCACTCCAATCCGCCCAACTCCAATCCAATCTACCTCACACCACTCCAATCCACCCCACTCTACTCCACTCGCCCCACACCACTCCAATCCACTCCACTCCACTCCAATCCACCCTACCCCATCCCATTCCACTCCACCCCACCCCACTCAAATTCAATCTACTCTAGTCCACTTCAGTCTACCCCAATCCAATCCACCTCGCCCAAGTTCAGTCCATCCCACCCCAGTTGAGAACACTCACCCACCCCAGTCCAATCCAATCCACCCCACCCCACTCTAGTCCAGTCAACCCACTCTTGTCCAATCCACACAACTCTTCTCCAATCCAACCCCATTCCAGTCCAATGAACCCCACTCCAATCCAATAAATCCAATCCACCTTTCATGCACTCACCTGGTTCTGCAGAGGTAATGTTGGACCTCTCATCTCCCAGAGGGCAGCCAACGATCAAGGAACCCTAAACCCTTAAATCATATACTCTCCTTGAGGGGAAGCGGTGTTGAGACAAAATAAGAAAAGATAGACTTGCAGCACCGGTCCTGCTCTGCTGTCTTGCAACACTGCTTAAGAAGTTCTGCCCTCCCTGGACCTTTTGTATTGGTGGGGATGTAGTGCAATGAAAATAACAAGAAGAATAGTTGAACAACAGTTCTCAGTAAACAAAGATTACAAAGTTATTCACAATATTGTACAATTACAGGCTTCACCACAATTACTGCATAACAGAAGGTACAAATCAAGATTTAAGGCTGGAGTTTATGGCACTTCCAAAATCATTTTACATTCAGTTCTCTGTACACGTTTGTATAAATATATAGTGCACTCTAATAAGTCCTCTCTTGTTCTTATTACAGCAATTACTGGTGGGAGGATTTCAATTTTGATACAGTTTAAGTCCAGGGTGGCCACTGTGTAAAGGAGTTCAGATCGCTAAAGCTATTGAAACAAAGGTAGTGTTCAATTTCTGGAAAGCAAGCTTTCCCTATTCATAACTCACTCCTATAGATAGTCCTAGGCTTAATCTAAGGATTAGTGTGCACTAACCTGTGATCAAGTACTTAGTCTTATCTCTGCTACTTAAAACTAGAATTCAGAGGAAGTCTTTGTAGCTGTACTGCAGAGAGGTTAAGAGGAAGAGTAATCGTCACACAGGAAGTGAATACAACAGTATATGGCCTCAGGTTCACAGGAGCTGCAGGGAGGCTTGTGCACAGGGAGCCAAGGAGGAAGAGGAATTACGACACACAAAGTGAAGACAGCAGAAGATGGTGTCATGATCACAGGAGCTGCAGGGAGGCTTGTGCTGAGGAAGACTAGAGCATTGGAGTAATCCGGTCGACTCAGGAGGTGAGTGCAGCAGTGATGCTTGCTCAGGATAGAAATGAGGCCAAGGATCGACTAGAGTATTGGGTTTGGTTCAAATACTCTATGGATGTTGCTGACCCTGAAAGGCATGTGGCTCACATGGGAGACAGGAAGGTTCCAAAGGGCCCTGGGAGAGAACACCTGTCAGCCTAATGGTTTTGACCTTTAAGGCAAGCAGGTGCAATCAATTAACATTACCAGGTGGAGTCACTAGGTCATGGCAGTTGGACCCAATAACCAGAAGCAGGTGGAATCAATTAACATTAGCAGGTGGAGTCAATAGGTCATGGCAGTTGAAACCAATAAACAGGAAACTTATGTCTATTCCTTGCAAGTGTGCAAACCGAAAAACGAACTGAACAACTGTACCAAAATGTTCTAATGGGTTCATTTGCTCTGGAAAAGGGCCTGCCAAGGGGTGTTCATCCTGCTGTGGTAGGAGGCCATTAAGTGCCACAGGGGAACTACAGCCTGAGCTCTCTGCACCACACCCACTGTAGAGAGGCTGTGAAAGGGGTTAGTGGCAACACCCCACTCCACTCCAATAAATCCAATCCCCACACTCCTATCCACCCAGTGCAGGTCAGTCTAATCCACCCCTCTCCACTCCATCCCAATCCATTTCACCCCACTCTGCTCCACTCCGCTCCACTCCACCTCAATCCAATCTGCACCGCCCCAGTCCTAACTCTCCAATTCAATCAACCCACACCAATCTAATCTAATCCACCCCACTCCAATCCACTCCAAACCAGTTCACCTCACCTCACCTCATTTCATTCCACCCAGTCCAATCCACCCACAGTTCACTCACCCCACCTACCAAAATCCAATCCAGCCCACTACCTCGATCCAATCCAACCCACTCAACCCTATTCCACCCCACTCGTCTTCACTCTATACCACTCACTCTACGACTGTACTCTACAACACTCTACCACTGAACTCTAGTTCCCTCTACTCAACTCTACAACAGTGTACTACAACAAATCCACTCTACAACACTACTCTTCCACTCCACTCTGACATTCCATGCCTCTAACTTTTAGCCATGCTGAACAGCAGCTACACTGGTGTATCACATGGCAAAAACTCATTGCCAAGCTAATAACATTTGTATAGGCGAGACATATTGGCTTTGCTTCTGCTTGTTTAAATATAGTAATGAAGACTTCCTCCTACTGGTAATACAGATATGTTGTCATTGACCACTGTCAATGATCATGTAATTATTATTTTCATCCAATGCATCACATTACACCTGCTGGTTATCTTATGATTCCATATTACACTGAGAAAACCTGAGTGTTACCACACCAACTGTTCATAATTTCTGTTGCTGAATATATAGTCATTTAATTAACAAACTAAATAAAGCCTGCTCTTTTACCTCAGATACAATTTAGCAGTTGTGGTGGAATTCTGATGAAATGGGTGTGCGAATTTACTAGCATGGTATTGGTAGGTCGAGGTATCTGTTTGGCCTCATTGGATAAATATGGTTGTCTCCAGGTCACAGTTTTCTCTTCTCGATGAAAGTCTTAGCTCTGTTGAAATCAGACGTAGTTTAATACATTAGTCTTAATACCCGCTCCCCACAATTATGAACAGCTGTTAAACCCTTTCTATTTTCAAATTGAGGCCATGATTGGTGCTGAAGTTCTGGAGGAGATTGCTAAGGGACTGACATTCTGATCTGTGCATCATTTATCACACCCCTGATGGATTTCAGCAGGTCAAGCCAATGTTTCGGGGACATGAAGGCAAGAAAAAAGGAACAACACAGTACTTGGTGAGGGTCACTAACAAAACAACACATTATGCTTAATTTCAAGTAGAAACATTTAGAATTGGATGTAATGACTACACTGTTTAAAAACGTCACCCGGTGTAATGGATTTTAACAGTTTTAATAAATACCTCACCCCTTTCCGTCCTACCTTTAACTGGTATTTATCATACTGCATCACTAATATGTTATGGGTCGTGCCTAGCACAAAGGCGTCCGATGGATATGCTCAGTAAGCATCACATATCTTCACACTGAATAGTGTAACAAAACTGCCTTATTTACCAATTTTTAACATTGGAAATACTACCATTACAGCTAGTACTGGAGCTACAGTAACACAATTGACTGGCACAGAATGCATCAACCTCAGAATAATGAAGGTGAATATGTGATTTTAAATTTGCAAATATCCCTCTGAAGCAGACACCTTAGCACAATGAGTTTTTTCCCACCAATTTTGATGGAGAGGGTTAGGGAGATCAACATGTCACCTTTTCTTCTACCTCTGGTAGAGCAAGGGAAACCCTTCATCTGAGCCACACAAACTCTGCAAATGTTTTACTTTTTGGGATTAGAGTAACTTTTTCAACAGAACAGGATGTGTCACTAAGAGAGTTTGTTGGGTATGACGAACTGAAATTGCAGAGGTGTACATATCTAGATTATAAAGCAAATACAATGAGAAGGTGCTACTGATGAATTCATTAAAGAGTCCCATTTTGAAAATTCTGAATTATACCAACAGCTCAAGAGTATATGATCGCATCAAAATGCATTAAAATATTTGTGATCAATAAAGCAAGAAGAATGCTTATTCATGGCCCGAGCTTTGACTGGAGGAAGTTGAGCTGACATTTGGGGGTATACTGTGGGAAGTCTCATGGCAAATTCTTTCAACAGAAACCTTTTTTACTTCGTTTTTGCTTCCAACACTTGATGTTTGAGAACTCGCATGCCTCTTTTGCTAGCACTTGCATGAAGAAGGTGAAAGAGTAAATTGCTTAATTTCTCAAACTAAGGCCTTCATTTTGACTTTGGCAGTCAATTTCCCTGACTGCCAAAGCCAAACCTGCCACTAGACCGCCAGTACTGGAGGTCTGCAGACCGCCATACTATGACTGTTGGGAGCTGTCTGCTACACTTGTGGTAGAAAGTTGCCAGCTGTTGTGCTGGCAGCCGGTGGTGTAGAGGTGGTTCCATCGCCATCACCGCCATGGCAGCAGGACTCCGCCCGTTGTATTACAAGCTGTGATACGGCTTGGCAGAGTCCTGCTGGCGTGGTGGTGGTGGTGCTGGCGATGGAAGACCGCCAGGACCCATCCCCTCCCGGACGTCCTCTGTGACGGAGAAGGTAAGTGGATGTCCAAAAGGGGGAGGAGGATGTCTGTGTGTTTGGGTGCGTGTGTGCATGTCGGCAGAGGGGGGTGCTGAATGCGTGCGTGTATGCGAGTGAATGCGAATGTGTGTGTGGATGTATGTGCGCGCGTATGGGGGTGTCTGTGTGGATGAATGCGAGTGAGTGGGGGTGTCTGAGTGCATGTATGCGTATGCTCCTAGGGTGTGTATGTGAATGCATGCATGCGTGAAGGGGTGAGGAGTGTTTGTGAGTGTGTGAATGGGTGAGGGGATGTGTACATGTGTGGAGAGATGTGTGTATGTGTGTGTCAGAGACAGGAATGGAGATTCCTGTTGCCGGGTACGTGACCGCCGGGGTTTTCGTGGCGGGGTGACCGCCACGGAAAGCCTAGCAGTTTGCAGCCTAGTAATCCGGATGGCAGGCTGAGGCCTGCCTCCGGGTTGGAGGTGCTCACCGCTGGCCACAGTGGTTTGACTGCACAAGTGGGCCAAGGGGGGTTGTGGAGGCTTAGCGTCTGCCAAGTCCCATAACTCCTAATGTGGCAGTCCTTACCGCCGGCTCAGCGGCAGAAGGATCGCCACGGCGAGGCTGGCGGTCTCATGACTGCCAGCCTCTTAATGAGGCCTTCACTGTTTTGAATGAAGGATTTAGGCAAAGTATTTTCCTATGTACCAAGGCCAAATTGCGATTTGGTAGCCTGTTACCAAACTGGGATTTGCAAATGAAACTTAAAAGAGTTTCATACATTTGAAATTGCGATTTCCTAATACAATTTGCATGAAATCGCATTTAGGAAATCATCATTTCAAACACTCGTACATGTGGCCCTTAAATACCAAGGCGAATATTAGACCTTACCTTAAACATTCCTTTCTTTCTCACACAGAAAATTTTCAATTCCCGAAGCAGTTGAATTAAAAACATTTTAGCAAATCCTACTTCACTTTTGTTTGTATATCTTCCATGTACCGAACTCTTCTCCCTTTTGTTTGACAGACCAACATTTACTGGAATGCAGCTGTGAATATGTACATCCCCATGTTCAACTAAACACTAGATTTGCAAAAGGGTCAATAATACAGCACCCATTTCATATATTAGGCCCCATGACTTAATTTTCGTTCACATCTTGTCTGCAGAATTTAGACTCAAATCAAGCATTTCTATTAAAAGAACCAAAGGCCCTTTCTCTGTCACCCTCGGTAAAGACGTTTACCTCTCTGAGTTAAAAAATGTACTAAATAATAAATGGTAAATAAACCAGTTCTTTCACATGCTAAAACTCCCCAAATACCACCCCTACAGAACTGAAACCATTATTCATATTTTTTTAACACTGATGGGTCTATTAACGAAGGAAAATGTCCCTGTGTGAGTAAAAACTACATGTGGAAATTTACTTTTAAAATGTGTAGCAAGTTTACTGCTTTTGGCTACTCACTAGTTACAAGTGTAAATTTACTATAAAGTGTTGATGGACATGTTTCACGGTCCTAAATTCAGTGGGTGGTACCTAATTTACAAGTGCAATGTTAGTGCTAATAACTTTGCATATGTATTTGGATATCTCCCTGTTGCAAAGTACAGGGAAACGTAAAAAAAAGTTTATTAAACTTTAAAAAAGAGTTTTCAAATTGTTTTATAATAAATAACAAAGCAAATACATTTTATATAATCATTGTAAACATGGAACAATAAACATTCTAACAATTTATTAAAAAACACATTTTTAAAAATGTTTAGACATATTTGTTAGGCATAGAAATGATTAGGTTATCTATATAATTACTGAACTTAATTGTTTTTTTTAAATAAATAAAAATCTTATTTTTTTTATTTTTATTATTCTTATCATCATAAACCACTTTATTTCTGGAACACGTGCCATAAAAGTTGCACACAAAAACTACATTTGAATTATTTTTTACCGGTATTAAAGCAGTAAAACGTAAACTTAGTCGGATGCCTGTGTTACAATAGCATATAAAGAAGAAGAGTATTCATCATTGTAAAGTTTGTTTATCATACGTACAATTGAATCATCCAATTGTGCAGTGCATGATATTTTATTTGGATATTGACATAGTTCTAGCCTCCATTCCGAGATAAAGCCAAAAAGAAAAATTCATAAAGTACAGCTTTAGGTGTATCAGCTGAAAGCTTTAATTAATGACCTTTCCATTCAAGTTAGTATGGCTTTACTCCTTACAGTCCACATCCCACTCAGAATTTTGGCAACGGAACAAGTATAAAAGGATCTTAATATTCTCAACGCTGCCAGGTGGTTCTATATGCTAATCTGCCTAAACAATGGCTTAATCCAATTGGATCTTGGGCAAATAAAATTTGGGCTATAGTTTCATTGGAAGCTTTACAAGCTGGGCATACTGAAGATGTTGTGGTTATCACTGACCATTTGGCTGTAAATGCATTACGAGGCTAAGATCCAACCCTAAATTGTATTTATAATTTCCTGTTGATTGGATCTGTAATTGTGTCCAAGTAATGTTCAAAAATACTAATGGACTTAAAATCAGCAAATTATTTTGACAGTGTAACTCCATTAACATTTCAAACATTACTCTGCACTGTCCACAGCCAGTAGTTTTTTTTTTAATTGCTCTTTGTAGGGAAGGAGCTCTGGCATAGTGGAACCCCATGCCTCTTGCAGGACCCAAAAGTATAACAGCTTCTTGATGTTATTAAGCAAAGCTATTTTGTTGAATCTATCCTGTTTGATTACTTCTTGCAATGCTTCGTCATATGCAGCTAATTCAGGGGTGGTCCTTAATCTCCTCCAGAACAGAATTGGTCTTAATCTAGCTCTGATTTGGATCGATTTCCTTCCCACATTGAGGTATAAGGGTTATGTTGGTTTACTAGGTGGAAGGAAAACTAAATTTCTCAAGAACTTGTGCTCAGATCTGGTCATGTCTGTTAGATTATGGAATACCCAAAGATCGACTCCGTAGAAAGCTGTGCCCATGGCCTTTAACTCCTAAATCTGCATTGACCGAGATACTGGTGTGCTATATGACACATGGTGCTCTTTCAGGATGGCACCCGCAATCTGTCTGTGCTTCAGAGTCATTTTGTCAACATGAAAATTCCATAACATATTAGTAGTTAGCTTGCTTTTTAAGTAATCAAGGGCATCCACTCTTTCTAATTTGAATACCCCCAAGGTTAACCTACCTCTAAATTTCTTATGCTAGTTGATTGTCATGTATTTAGTCTCTGCTGTGTTATCCTCCAAGCAGCATATAGAAAATAATTATTTGAAATAGTTCAGTTAGCACTGGAGTTCGCATGGGGTTTGAGACACTAACCAATTGTCATCAGCAAAGAGTAGGGTATGCATTTTTACTCTGGCAAAAGAAGGAGCATCATGGGATACAGAGAAATAAAGTCCATTACAACTTTCAAATAAAGGGAGAACAGAGTAAGGGCTAGCACACATCCCTGTTAAAAACCTTTGTTGACAGTAATTTGGTCAGTGACAAAACAAGGAGCATGCTGGGATACAGAGAAATAAAGTGCACTATGTATTCAAATAAAGGGAGAACAGAGTAAGGGCTAGCACACATCCCTGTTGAACACCCTTGTTGACAGTAATTTGGTCACTAAGCTGTCCCTTCTCGCCCCATCACAATGAGGCAAAATTGCCCTCATGGGGATGTTAGGGGGCATCCCATGTTCCATAGTGTATGCCACAACTTCTGGCAGAGTACCAAATCATAAATGGACTTCAGATCGACAAAGGTCATTTATAAGTGACCTCTGGCAATTAACTTCATTTTCCAGTAAAGAAGTAAGAATCGATAAACCTGGTCTATAGTACTGATTTTCCTCCTAAATCAAACTTGCAATGGAGTTAATATTTTTTTTATCATCAATCCAGTCCAGAACTTTTCTCACTACCACCCGACTAAAGACCTTCTGGAAGGAGTCAATTAGACTGATGGTCTGTCTTTTATGGGAAGGTTTCTGTCTCTATTCTTATAGATGGGTACAACCTCAGTTCCTTTCCAGGAGCTGGGGATTGGCACTCCCCTTGCGATTGTGTTTAGTCAGCACTGAAATGTATTTACACTAGTTATCTTCCTCATGGATAAAGCTATCCACTGGTATACCATCCAGCCCTAGGGCCTTGCCATGGACAAAGGTGTCTAAAGCAGTTTCTACTTCACGTGGACTGAATACCCAGTAATATTGCCTCAGGGCTTCAGATGGATACAGGGCAACCTTTTCAGGGACTAGTAATTCATCAGTGTATAAAGCTTTAAAATGATTACACCAATCAAAAGGTGAGATGTAGTGGGTGGTTTCTGATGCATGTGCATTCTCCCCCCCATGACCAGGCACCAAAATTAGCTTGAATCTTTATCAGAGCATGATTTTTTAAGGTCCATACATATTTTTCATCCTAATCCCTTTGCTTAATGTTGGACTTGCTTGTATGTCTTTTTTTAATGCTTTTTTGGACCAGTTCCTCTGATCTTATGGCCAGGGTTAGCTGCTTTCTGTTCTGCCTATACTCCTTATTGAACCATGTTGTGGTGTTTTGATTTCTCCTTTTGGAGTGTGAGGCAGGAGCTATAAAATACAACGCAATATGTTCAAAGAAGAAAGAATGTATGCATGATGCTTCCTTTATGTTATCATCCTCGGGCAATATAGCCTCTAGGCTAGATATAGTACCTTGTAAATCAAGGCTAATGGAGGATAATGTCTTGCCGCTCAACTAACTGGTGCCATTTATACAGCTTTTGTTGTTTGTTGACTTGACATCCAAAGTTAGTCACTGTTGTAAAGGATCAGAGGGCAGCCTTTCCCAGAGTGACAGCATAGAGAGGAACAAGGAGCTATGATCTCTCTCAGTTATTTCCCTAACTACCATATCCTCCACATTGTGCCATAATCTAAGGTCGATCAGAATATAATCGATACAGTTTGTTCGATTATGTTTATTATAAGTGAATGCCCCCCTTTTATCTGACTTAGTTCTGCCATTGGTTGCCCTAAGTCCGAGTTCATAAGTAAGGGCCATCATTTGCATGGCTGCTTGCATCCACTTTTTAACCGGGGCTAAATGCAATTGGGGAATAGCTCCTATCTCATCTTCTTCTCTAGTTAGATTGGTATCATCCCTATCTAGAAGTCTGAAGGAAAAGTTAAAATCCACTGCCAAAATGAGGTGTGAGTGATGCTTCTTCTTTTCCCAATGTATCCCAAACATTTGCAGTGTTTTGGACAGTTTGCCTCCTCTAACCCCACTCGTAGAGATATTATAATCTCCACACTGAGGTTCTTGTGGGTCCTTAATTGAATTCCCAAGATATCAGGCAATCAATAGCTAATCACTGAATTATGCATTAAGTGAGCCTCTAATCCATATTAATAGCCCTCCAAATGGCTGCCCACAAAAGTTGGAATTAGCTGGAATGTAATAGCTAATGTACCCAGCCCTAAACACAGAATCAGCACTCCCAGGTATTAATTTTTAAATTATAATGGTTATGGTATTTTAAAGTAAAATGTGTATTTTTATTTATTAGTAAGGTTTTCACATTTAACTAAATTTAAATATAGTTTTAAGAAGCCAAAAATCACATAATTTTAACATTATTTCCTATGTGGTGTTATTTTAAGTCCTTGCCTTCTTTATTTTTTATGAGAGTGGATGTAATGATAGTGGTTGGTCATGTGTGGTGCTTGGTTTACTCCAGGTCTGACAGTTACTACTATTTTGGGTCTTTCTGAGTGTAGAAGTACAGTTTGCAAATAGGAATGGGCCTAATCTTTTGCAGGAGAGTGTATTACCCTCCCTAAACCTCTCCCTACCCCTCTCTTAACCCATCCTTAATCCTCCCAAAACCCCTCCTATTTATTAGCCACGCCCTGTCCCTCCCACATTTACTACTGGAACATAGTCTTACTTGGGCAGAAATCAGCACAGTCAGGGCTGTGAATCATCCACAGAAATTACGGGAGATTCTGAGACCTCAACACGTGTGGTAGGGAATAGCATTTTGTAGTACAAGAGTAGTGTTATTGTAGTAGTACTAAACAAACTACAACACACAGTTTTTTAATAGACCCCTGCATCTTTTCCAATTTCAAGCGCCAAGTCATGGAGCAAGAAAATGGAATACCTATGTCTTCCCTGGAAAGTTTTCCCTTTGCTGCTCCTAAAGTCCTATATTTGAGAATGAGTCTTCATTTTTTTCAGACCTCCATTCAGCCTGCTCAGAACAAAGAGCTGAGATTTTTACCCTAATTGGCAGAATGTGTCTGATCAAACATACATTTTGTAGGCATTTCTCAGTAGTAACTTTAGTGTTAGGGGCAGGAACATAAGAGATCCCAGGAAAATGGTAGGACTGCTGCCCATTGAAATGACTGTGTAACCCAAAAAGTTCAAGTTTCAATTCCCCCTCTATTTATGTGGAAACATAGTCCTAAAAATATTGGACTGTATCATAAATGACAATAAAAAAATATTTAATGTGCCAATGCACATTACAGCCATGCTTAATCCGGCAGACTGTGCACCCTGCGAAATATCCACAGGAATAAATGCAGTAGAGCAGAAGTATGCATACAAATTTCATTCTCACAGATTTCAAGTTGTAATCTTTGAAAGTTCTGTGAATTTCCAGAAGCTATACAATTCTTAGGAGAAAATCTAAAAGTCATTTATTTCAAAATTCCTACAAAATTCAATTCACTGTCCCTTATGCCTTTCCCTCTCTTCCAGAGGTGTTGTGTGATTTTTGTGTTTATTTATTATGAAGCATTTTCTCACGTATGAGGAGCTTTAGTAATATTCACAGTCAGCAGCTAGAAGCCGAGTTGAGATATAGTAGGCAAGGTCACCATCCTCTGCTCTGCTGGGCAGCCACAGCCTCCTATTTAATTCATCTGCACAGTGCCTTCATGGTATGTATTTAAACTGGTGATCTCTCTCAAAGTATTACTTCTTCTCATTTCTACTTGCAGTCAAGCAATTAATCTTCAACCTTTGTAATTTTTGTTATTATTATATTTGTAACTTTAATCTAAGGGCTATCATGTGTTGGCTACTTTTGTTGTTGAGTGACCATCCACAGATGTTACCGCAAATTGCCAAAATTCTGATACTCAGAATTAGAGAAATAATAATGAAGGTAGCCTTACATAAAGCAACTACATCTCCGAGACATCTTGGGTTCTCTTCTAAATGATAGTTTCTTAAATTTCAGAAAAACATTTGAATTTCTGTGGAATTTCTTGCCAGTGTCTACTCAGTCAGGGCCTATATGATGAAGATTATATGCCCCCTGTTTACCTGTGAGCCTTCTGTTTGCATCGCAGATTATTAAATGACCCGTGATAAACTATGTAGAGCAAAATCTTTAACTTCTGAAAAGACACATTTTCATGGACTTAGCATGTGCATATGCAGTGCGCTGCATCATAACTGCCTGCTCCTTGAGCAAATTGGCTAGGCTCAGATTGAACCAGTCAATATTTTTCATGTTTTTGAAAACATCTAGTTACGTTCAAAAACATTGATAAAAGTGAATATCGAAATCACAAACCATCAACCATTTTGTGAATCGCACTAAAACTTTCAGCTCAAAAGTAGCCTGAAACCTACGTGCCACTTCCAGGACAATATCCGATGGACAAGGACATAAGGCCATATTTACAAGGCTCTAGCGCCACCAGAGCATCACTTTTTGCGATGCTCCGGTGATGCTGTGCAGTGCGCCACATTTACAAGGCAGCACTAAGCCACTTTTTGTGGTTTAACACCACCTTTTAAATGTGGCCCCCTCCAATGCAGTGCTATGCATCAGAGGGCATGCAATGGGTGCTGCTGTGGGTGTTCCACTGCAACACCCATTGCTTGTGACGCTGCCGCAGATTTACAAGAAGTTATAAATCTGTGGCAGCACCAAAAAATAACCTCACTTCAGGGATGGCTTTGCCATGGCACAGCGAGGAGGAATACTCTTATTTCTCCTTGTTTTTGCTTTTTCTATGCAGAAAGCTGCACACATAAAAAGAGCACAAGGCCATGAATGATTTGAGGTGTGGGTGATGCTTCTTCTTTTCCCAATGTATCTCAAACATTTGCAGTGTTTTGGACAGTTTGCCTCCTTTAACCCCACTCGCAGAGATATTATAATATCCACACTGAGATTCTTATGGGTCCTTAATTGAATTCCCAAGATATCAGGCTATCAATAGCTAATCACTGAATTATGCATTAAGTGAACCTCTAATCCATATTAATAGCCCTCCAAATGGCTGCCCACAAAAGTTGGAATTAGCTGGAATGTAATAGCTAATGTACCCAGCCCTAAACTCCGACTCAGTACTCCCAGGTATTAATTTTTAAATTATAATGGTTATTCCTCCTCGTTTTTGCTTTTTCTATGCAGAATGCAGCACACATATAAAGAGCACAAGGCCAAGAATGATTTTTTTATGTGCAGGAGGGTGTCCCTTCCTGCACATAAACAATCATTCAAAAATGACGATTTGATACTTCTATGTGTGCTAAATTCTGCAGCACCCACAGAAGTGCCAAATGACCATTGTAGATTGTTTATGTACAGGAAGGGGCACCTTCCTGCACATAAACAATCAATCTGCTCAATGCAGACACCGTTGCACAAATGCTGATAACACAACAAAGATTTTGTTTATTTTTGTTGCAATTACTTATACATTCTATTCTGCAGACATATTTTTACTCTTAATGGACTCTAATCTGAAGGCAGTGATTACTTCAATGGGCCTGTAACTGTATGACTTAATGGACAAGATTCTGAAGGCAGTGATTACTTCCATGGGCTTGAAACTGTATGACTACTTCCTTGTTCACAGCTTTGGAACTAATTCCAAGACTTCTTATAGGTTTAAAATATACAAAACATTATGTTAAAAGATGGTTTATGCACTAACAGCTGAAACCTGGCGTGTTTAGGGGAAAAATGTTTTACCACGCAGTCTATTCCACGCATGCCTTTACCATGCATGCCTTTACCACACAGATACCTTTAACATGCAGATATCTTTACAGTTTCTAAGGGGAGATAATTTGAGGTTCGATGTGGGTAAGTGGTAAAGGGTGCTAAAGGTATTTTTTTTAGATTAAGAGGTGGCTAGTGGTAAAGGGAGGTAAGTGTAAATTTAGGGTTTTGCGTTGGGTAGTGGTAAGTTTAAGGTTAAGGAGAGGGTAGTGGTAAAGGGAGGTATAGATCATTTTAGTGATGGGTAGTGGTAAAGGGAGGTATGGGATATCTTAGAGTTTGATGGTAGTGCTGAAGGGAGATAAAGTTAATTTTAGGCTTATGGGGTGGGTAGTGGGTAAAGGGAGGTATGGATAATTTTAGGTTTAGAGGTGGGGTAAAGGAAGGTTAAGAATAAATTTTAAAAAGAGGTTTTGTGGGGTTCCACCCCCAAAAAAAGGAAAATAATGTTAAATATTAAATTTAGGATTTGGGGTAGGTAGTGGTAAAGTGAGATGCAGGTAATTTTAAGTTTTAAGGGTGGGTAGTTATAAGCAATTAGGCCCATATTTATACTTTTTTAGTGCTGCATTTGCGTCATTTTGCGACACAAATTCAGCGCAAACTTGCAAAATACAATAAGTTTGCGCTGTTTTTATGTCAAAAAGCGGCGCAAATGCGGCGCTATAAAAGTATAAATATGGGCCTTAGATTGTTGATTAATGGGGTGAAAACCTTACTCAAGGAAAAAACACAATCTTTGTCAGGTTGAACCACAAAAGTCACTGAATTAACCTGTGCTTAATCCTCTGATAGCTTGGCGAAAAATAAAACATAACTAAATAAAATGACACCAAAATAAACTAAATCCAATCAGTTGAACCATAATTATCAACTTTTAAAGTTTTTAGTGAATCTAGTGTCTAAAAGATCAATGCGTCAACTGCGAGTATCTGGTCCCACAAGACTGAGGCAAAGTCAAAAGTTAAGGCTTACAGGGATGGAGCACGGGTCTGACACATGAGGTGGATTGGGCCTGGTCTGGGCATACCTTCTCATTTTTGAAGATCATTTTGAAGAAAGGTCCAGGAGAATGTAGAGTTCAGCGGAGAAAGACAACAAGCTGTGTCCAAGGAGCGGTCATCATGGCCAGGAAGCCGTGGATGAGGGATTGCTTAAATCATCAACAATAGTGGGAAAAAACTCTGAGAGAGCTCTGATAAACTGAATTTCCAGAATGAAGAAGTAGTCATCACTGAATGAGGCGCCTGCTACTTTGAGGCCCAGTGAAGACTTTTGCCTTCGGATATAGACAACTTTTTGAAAGTAGAAAACCTGTAGTAGGATGACACTGTAAGCAATAGCCGTAAAGGGCTCCAATGGGACTGAATGCTATTGCTTAGAGGTCCTGCTGAACAGGACTTGCTGCTGCAGAGAATAACATAGTGAGAGCTACCACAAAGTCAGGGCAACTGGCGATTCACCCTGGGCATATTAAGTGGCAGTAGGTCCTAGGTTTCTGTTGGGTCTTCTGGCACTTTTTGGTGGAAATGTCTTTTAGTTCCAACTTTTAGGATTAGGCAGGAGCAGCACCTCTAACATCACTTCCAAAAGTCCAGGACATTGGGTCATCACTGGGGGGTTAGGACTTGATCTAGCAGAGGCCAGGTTCAGGTTTCCAGTTCTCTGGACCTATGTACCTGTAGCTTACACACAAGAGGCCACCAGCTAGCCCTTGGAGTCATTCTGCTAGCAAAGCAAGCATCTAGCAGCAGGTAATCCTTTAGGGACCAAGGACAGCCTCAAATAGCAGGGCTCTATTTTAGCAGAAGAGGGCAGTCCTCTTGAGAACAAGGCAGGCCTCAAGCAGCACAGCAGATCTCCTGGGGTTCAGATAGTCCTTCTGAGGTCTTCCACATGTGCAGGAATGTACTGAAGAGCTGTCTGAGGGCCCAATATTTATAGCTAGTGCCAGCTTTTTTAATTGAGGGGAAATCCTAGTTCTGGAAAGCTCTTCCCTGCCCTTGCCAAGGCTCCAAGAAGTCTGAGGTGATTAAAGGCTAATGTCAGGTTCCTTTGTGTGCTGGAGGCAAGCCCTTTGAAATATAAGTGGGACAGGGAAGAGCTTAACACCAACCATTCTGGCAGGATGACCTATCCTGCCAACATCTAGTCCCACTTTGTCTAGCTGTCTGGGAGGAATACACAAAGCTCAACAGCTTAGCTAGTCACAGTCATGTGACCCTGGACACTGGAAGCATGCTCCAAATGGATAGGAAATAAAAATCCCAACTTTCTTAAAGTAGCATTTTCAGATTTGTGACTTAAACTCTGACATTACCATTAAAGGGGATTAATTACAGTTAGGCCCACTAATAATATTTTATGTACAGACCCTGGGTACATGTACTACCATATACTAAGGACGAATAAGGAAACTAAATATGCCAATCAGGTGTAAACCTATTTTACCATGTCTTAGTGAGAGAGCACAAGCATTTTAGCACTGGTTATCAGTGTTAAAATGCACAGACTCCCAATGCCAATAAAATTAAACTAAAAAAAGAGGAAAGGTTACAGCAAAATGTTTGGAGGAAGATCACATCAAGAATTGAAAGTCTAACAGTAGTGGTAAAGTAAGGGTAGGAGTCATTTTGGAAAAGGGAGGTTCAAGCATGTATGGTAGAGACTGTTTGGAAAAGGTATGCACAGTAAAGGCCTTCGTTGTAATCTCGCACAACTCATTTTTAGGATTACCAGGCTCTAATAGTTCCTGCTAAATAAGGATAATAATTTCTTACCTAATTGAGGCAAGGTAGTTTGTGTGCTGCTTTAGGTGCAACCCTTTTAGAGCTTCCGGATTAAAATGTGTCCTCTTAAAGGCTTAAAGCTTTCCTGTCTAGCCTGAAAGTCACTTGGATGGCAAAGTTTTTGGTTATGAATCCTGCTTAGCAGTCTGCTTAGCAGTCACTGAGATTTGTTCCTTTCTCTTTTTCAAGCTGTATTTAATAAAAACAAGTCTAGCTAATCGTAGCCATTTGAACTGGGGTGGTTATTCGTTGATGGTAGGAAGAGGCAAATTAAAAATATTTTCCTACCTTAAAGAGCTCTGTGATAAGAAGATACTTAGGATTGTTTTTACAGTTCTCTTCTTCCTGACGTACAGCACCTTGTTCCATCTGATTACATTTAGAACCACTCTAAATGGTCGTAGATAGTGTATCAGAACTCCTGTGCTTGACAACACAGAATTGACAGTCAATTGGTTCCTTACAGTCTTTGGAAATAATCTCTAGTAGTTTTGTAGATATCAGCTGGTGACCAATCTTAAGTGAACAATGAACATAAGAGTTGTATCCTATTATATATTGCTTGTATAAATAGCACTGGGGGCAGACTTTGTGTGGGGTCTAGAATGGCATATGATTAATTTATGGTCAAAGTTACTAAAGTACAAGGTGGTGAGAGAGGAAAAATCAGGGTATATTGAAGCATTAGGTCTAATGTGAATTATTTGAAAATGAGCTGGCCATTTAATGAAATTCTCACTCTAGTGACTAAGCAGTGTTCTAGAATTAATATTGTTGGTGATGTTAGCGATGAAGAACTGGGTAAAGACATGTGATTTTTTTATCACTGGATGGCCCCTTTAATTTAATTTGAAGTATTCACCATTGTAAAATAATCTATGAAATATGCATGTATTGCTGGAATTTCACATTACAGTTACCATACTCACAAACACTATAACCTGCAGGGCCGCATGAAAAATTATATTTGTCTCTTGGATATGTTACATTTTGTGATCTTTTTTGGGGGGAAGCAAATTCCAACGTTTGAGCTTGAAAAGGATTTGTTTCTAGATGTTGAGGTTGAGACAAAAGTTAATGGACACTTGCTAAAAGGTTACTATTGCTTCTTTGTAACTAGACTTCTTGGCCCATGTTACATTAGCTGTGTGTGCAGCAATGGCAGTGCACCAATGGCACATTTGCTTATTTGGAATTGGCCTATGCCCTTTGTGTTACAGAAAACTGTGAGCACCCACCTCTGTATTATGCAATGTACTAGTAGAATTCCTTGCAGTACTTTACAAAATGGAATTGTACTTGATTACGTTATTGCATTCCCAATGCAAATCTGGTGATCGCAGGTTACCCTGGTGTATGTCCTATTCCCCTTCATTGATTTGTGGGTTTTGTCCGGGTCACTTGGGCACACTGTCGAAGTGGGGCCTTAATCACTCTGTGAGATTGTGGGGGTGAACTCCACACCATGAAGGTGACTAGAGATTTTGGAAAATAATTTAAGGCGTAGCAATCTAAGGCTGTTGAATATCTTGGAGGGGGAGGACATTAAAGGGTTAGTGATTAATCTAATTCTAAAATGTATCCCACAAAATTATCCACAAATATTCACACCGTGCACAGGGACCCTCTTAAGAAAAAAACAAATAGAAAAAATGTTACAAGGATTCTACTTAACTTCAAGTCTTACCCCTCAAAAGAGCAGATTCTTTCTGTGGCTTTAAAAGTAGGTACTTTAAAGACAGAAAATTGTCCTTCCGTATTAGGTCAGATATTTCAAGGGCCTCACAAGATCTACAACGGGAGTTGGGAAAACACATAAATGAACTAGGTGCAACAACTCAGTTGAAGTTCCCTGCCACATTTCAATTTACGTGGAAGAATCATATGCTGAGCTTCAAGGCATCAGAGGAGGAGGAAAACCTAATAAAGCAAACACAAATGTAGTAGGAATTGAATGGCGTTAGAAGTAGAGCACAACTGGGTACAGTGAAAGTATACAAAGGTTTAGTAAGGAGGGTTTCCTGGGGGGAGTGGTGTGGCGGGGTCAAGTGGTGCAAGATAGTTAAGGCACAGGGTGGGGAGCATCAAGGGAGAAAATACAAATAAAAGGAGTCCTCATTTGCAGCTCAAGATGATAAAAAGTGTGTGAGAGGATGGTGGTTGCTTGAGAATGGTACCTCAGTAACCAAGACTGCTGAGACGAATGGCAGGGAACAATAGAGCGGGCACTCTGAGATTTCTGTCCTGGAATGTGAATGGGCTAAGACCTAATAGTAGAAGGAGGAAGATCTTTGAGTATTTGAGGCTGTTTGAGACAGATATAATAACCTTGCAGAAGACTCACAACTTGGTGTCTATGAG
Organism: Pleurodeles waltl; assembly: GCF_031143425.1. Lineage (NCBI taxonomy): Eukaryota > Metazoa > Chordata > Amphibia > Caudata > Salamandridae > Pleurodeles > Pleurodeles waltl. The sequence goes on along the minus strand of NC_090445.1, from coordinate 1,256,842,824 downwards.
GCAGTTTAGGTAAGCATGATAAAAATAATTGTAGTGATTTCACTTGCACTCACACATCTTTCTAACAGATCCTATTCATAAAGAAAGAATTTTAAGATTAATATCACATTGCAGTAATTCTTTTCACACGTTAAATGGTTAAATGGTCATGAACCAAAGCTTTAACACTCTCTCTGTTCATTTACTTGTTGCCATAGAATGTTTGTGTCTTGAAATGTTAGACCATGACACAGGTCAAAAACAACAAAGAGGAAAAAGTGAAAGAAGGAATGGAAGGGAAAGAAATTTGTCCTTGCCAGAAGTTCAGTGGTTATACAAGCTTCAACTTCAAAATCACATTTAAACAACGTATTTAGTTAAGGCCTACAATACACTTTTTTCATAGTTTAATAATATAATGTTTTCATTATTATGAAAGAATATCTCTCAATTCCTCCATCTGATGGTTCGGAACTATCACAAAATTACATTCACAGATTTATTCAAAGTTCACTCTTATCTGCTGAATCTCTCCTTTTCAAGTGTTCTCTTCCTTTTAGTTTGTTAAACTCTTTGTTAATAAACTCACTCAATTCTAAATATCTCTTCATTCTTTTATTCCTCTCTCTATTTTTCTTCTTTATTAACATCTTTATAACCTTATAAACTGCTAGTGTAGATAGAAAACAAACAATTACTATTAGTATAGGAACTAAACTATGTTTGAGGATTCCTCCCCCTGCTGTTTTTATCCAATTGTCTGTGGCAGATACTCCTTTAGTAAAGCCTAGTACTCAGCTGGTGGCTTTTAAGGGTTCTAAATCAAGCTTTAATTCAAAAATGTTCTTTGCATATTCTATAATCTTATTACTCTCATGCGGTATATAAGTACAATGGTTCTGAAATACCTTTGATATAACTGCTACTAATTCTGTTTTATCAACTAATAAAGCTCCAGAAGTACTGGTAGCTAATTTGTCTACTACTGTTGAAAGCTTTCTCATCTTTTCATTATTTAATACTACTCCTACTAGTGGTATAATAGCTCCAAATATATCTCCAACTAATTGTGTTCCCTCATTTGCACCTTGTGAATATCTATGTGTAGGTGTCATTGTTAGTGCATCTAGACTCTGTGCGTGATACATTTTTGGAAGAAGCAAGCATAAGTAGCAAATTCCTTCCATTCAGCTCGTAATCTAAAATAAGCATTCTCTCCAAAAATAAAATACACTCCTGGTATAGATGGATCATTCTCCTGCAAAAGCTACCATGTTCCTCCTGACAATTCAAAAGCATTCTAACAATTACGATTCCCAACTTGTGCCCGTTTCCCATGAATTCTCCTTTCATACACACATACTTTTCCTTTTTGTCTCTTATCTAATTTGAATTTTGGAATAGATATTTTCTTTCTAAACTCTTCTTCTCCTCTTCTTCATACATTCTTCAGGACATTTTCCTTTTGTATCCATTTTGTGATAACTGTGCATTTCTCGCCTCTATCATTTGAAAAAAAACGTATTCTAGTAGGTTCATCAAGCATGATAGGTTATTCTCATGAGCCTTAACAGTGTTTACAGGAAGAAGTAATACCAAGCTGTTTCCATCTATTGCACTTGGGGCTGTAAATTCATGCCTTTCATTAGTGGATTTTTTTTTAAGGACCATGTCAAAATTTGAGAAATATTATTCGAAGTGTTTTTGCCTTTATACTAAACTAAGCAATATACTGCACGATTTAGTATAGGAAAGAGGAATGTGATGATAATCTTCCTTCCTGTAATAAAAAAAAAGCTTTTTACTCACCTTCATTAATCTCTACTCCAGATGTTGTCTTAATGGGCTCTCTGTCTCTGATGGGAAATGTATTACTAATATTACAACTGTAATAAAATGATTATTGAAAGTACAAGGCCTAAATAATCTTACACCTAGTTCTGGTTAGGGCACACATGTTTATCCAAAGGAAGATCTTGCAAAAGCAATATGTAAACACAAATGTAGTGTCTTTATTTCACTGTGCAACCATTTTAGATTATTTTCTTCTTTTAGATTAGTTTCTTGCAACTTTAATTAAAGCAACCATTATATAGTCTTCCTTAACCCTACTTTGTGTTATATTAAATGTTATATCTACTCTTCTTCTGCAAGCCTCAGGCCTAGGTGCTCTTCTTATCTTCTAAGCACATTTTATCAAATACTTTTTTATTTTAAAAAGTTAATGTATTAATTTGATCACAAGTGAATTTCTGTTTTGGTAATTTCAAGGAGGTTCAGGCAATTCCCTATCCAGTCGAGCAGATCTGATATTGTAACGTTTAGCACTTAGCTCACGTAGAATGTCCATTCAGGGGCTGAATATCTTCAACAAGGTACTCTAGCTCTTTTAGATCTTCCGAGTGTCTGTTGGTTTTCTTCTGCATCACTTAAACCTCTTGATTCTGTTTCCTCATATATTGTGGGTGGTATGGATCCAACTCACACACTCACTTGTGTTCTAAGTTCTGGCTCATAAACCACTATTTTTTATTTGATCTCTTGTTCTCTGGGTATGTGCAGAAGGCACCCAGCTTGGTACTTCACCACGCCTGACAGCTGTGTTCATGATCAGAATTACCTGGTACTTGTCTTTCCACCTTAGTCACAGATAGGACTTTCTCACATGCTTCTTGATGCGCACCCAGTTGCCAGGGCTGTGGTTATGACATTGCCTTTGATGTGTGTTTACAGTGACAGCTTCAAACTTTCCAGAAGCAGAATGCTCCACACAAGCTAGTCTTTTAAAGTAATTGAGTACCATGTCATCTGTTATGTTCACAAGTACATTTGCAGGGAAAGCAGGCAATCTCTTTGTCCTCCCCCAAAGTATCTCATGTCAGGTGTACTTTGCAGACTCATTAACACCAAAAGTAAAGCATCAGGCCATTTCAAAGAAGTAAAAGCACAGACTTTTGCAAATCGTAATTTACTGGTTCCTCGATCAGCTCAATGATTCTAGAATTTTCAGGTCAATAACTGTAGTGTAGCTTCTGTTCAACTTGTAATGTTGCACACAACATCCTAAAGATTTCACAATGAAAGTGAGTTCCTCGACCTGACTCCACGGCAGCTGGTAAGCTCTACCTTGAGACCAACTCCATCAAAAGCAATTTAGCTACAGTGAGACTGACATTTCTCCTTGTTGGATAGGCTTCCACCCATCTAGAGAAAATGCACACTATAACCAAGACATATCTCCATCCATTACAAACAGGCATTTCAATAAAATCCATCTGCATTCTGTTTAAGGGACTACCTGATCTCTCTACATGACTTATTGGGACTGGTGTTCATTTCCCTACATTCATCTGTTGACAGGCTACACATCAATCAAACAATTCTTCAGCATGGGCTCTAAATCTAGGATTACATCAATTCTATCTAAATGATGTGACTATAGCATCCCATAGAAATGTGTCATTGAGAACAACAAACTGTCTAGTAATACTTGTTTTCCATCTAATGACACTCAAATGTCATTTTCATCTTATTTACGTCCTGCTCTAATCCAACTCTGTTGTTCTGCCTCAGACACATTGTCCTACATGGCTTTCAATTACTCCCAAGTGTCTGCTATTGTCATCAGCATGGCAAAGACAGTGTCCTCTTGAGATTCATCTGTGAATGTTCTATTAAATGTATGAGCCACAATTGAATAATAGCATGCCACTTTGTATATCTGTTGAGGAAAGTGTGCAGCACATTTTACAGTGCCAGTTTTAGTTGAAAGCTGTAAGGCTTCTATCAATCACCTCACTTGCTCCTCGTTCCTACCTGGGGATCCTAATGAAGTCATGAAACCTCTCTGTAACCATAACTGTCTGGAAGTGTGGCCCATACTAAAACCATACTGTTGATCTGTAATTATAGTCACTCTCATTTAGGCTGTCAAGCTGCAAGAGCAATCAACTCTGCAACTTTTGCAGAAGAATCTCCTTGAAGCCATGGAGCTTCTACTGTTTCTTGAATGGTACAGACAGTGTAGCTGCTCTTAGGGAACCCCTATTTGTCCTTAAACATGAGCCATTCACAAAAAGGACATAATCAGGTCTTATTAATGGCTCATCTTTTATATTAGGTCTTGGCTTGGTACATAAATCCATAACATCAAGACAGTCATGCTCAAATTTATCTGATGCCTCATTTTCAGGCAGAGGTACGAGGGTATCTGATTTAAAAATATGACATCACTTCACAGAATGAGGGACCATAACAGTTAAAGGATATCCCATCACTTTGCTTTCACATTACTTGAGACTAGCACTGATAGCAGCCACCACTTTAAGATACCCACATGCCTTCTGGTGTCACCATACAACTGTGTAAGCACTAAGGGAGCATAGAACTCCCTCTCACTGTAAAATCCAAGATATATCAGCAAAGAGAATATGACAGATTGTGTTAAGGTCAGAGTGCTCTCAGGAGCCTTTCCACCAGTCCATGAAAGAAAAGGGACTGTCAGAGAAAGGGTAGGATTTTCCTCTACCAAGTCTGAGAACACACTTTTATAACATTGTATGCTGCAACAAATTATAAATCTTGGGTAGATAATCTTCATCTCTAACAAATCAAAGCTTGATGTGTTCATGGGAGCAGGTCAGCTTTTGTTGAGGTGACACGTATTAACAAAGAGCATTCTAAACACACCATACATTTAACTATTACCCAAAAGAGTAATGAAACATGCTGGTTTGGTGTCTATAAAGCAAATAACAAGTATGAAAAAAATTTGAAATGCTTTCACTTCCATTCTCACACATCTTTCTAACAGAACCTATTCATACAGAAAGATTTTAAGCCTAATCTAACATTGCAGTAATTATTTTCATAGGTTAAATTGTCATGAAACACAGCTTTAACAGTCTCTCTATTCATTTATTTGTTACCATAGAACATGTGTTTCATGAAATGCTATACTCATGACAATGACACTGGTCAAAGCTAATAGAAAAGAATGAAGGAAAGGAATGAAAGAGAATTTGTCCCTGTCAGCAGTCAAGCACATGTCATCATGCAAGCTTCAAATGCAAAATCATGTTTAAATGCAGTGTTTAGTTAAGGCCTACAAAACCCTTTCATACAGGTTAATAATATAATGTTTTTATTCCTATAAAAGTCTCTCTTTCAAAGGAGTTGTGGTTGCTCTGTGGACCATGACATGCCTTGGTGTTAGTGCACACTGCAGGAGTAATGTTTTCTTGTTTCTAATTCTGCTATCACATTAGTGTTTTATCTAATGTAGGCTGTGTAATTGAGAATGTGTTGTAAATGTAATGTTGATTTGAAGTTCCTTTGTGGTGTGAGGTGTTTTAGGAAGGCAAGCAAGCAACGTTTTGATGGTAAGTCCATCTGTGGGTTTGTATCTGTTTTGCACTGTTTGAATTTAAATTTGTATTGTATTCTGTTTAGGGATGTAATCTCTTTGTGGGCTTTGAACCACGCCCATGTCACGCCCATCACTTTTGTTGGCTCGTGAGCTTGCCTTTTAAAATTCGCTGGATTTCATTAGTGAAAGGCATGCATACATCATGCCTTTTCCGGTGTTTAGCCCTACTCGAGCGCACCGGCCAACTTCTGAAACATACGAGGCTCCATGTTTTCCATATGTTTTCTGGACTATTTTTTCTTTTTATTTTGTTGGCAGCACGATCTTGCTGGACAGTAATTGAGTGCTTTTCATGACTACTAGTTTAATTCTATTGTTTATCCTAGCACTCCACCACGAATTCAAGGCTTTACACAGTGCGATTGTGCTCTTTTTTTTCTTCTTTTTTTATTACTATGCTCGTGGCAATCTAGTCGTGGTAGTGTCCCGATTACAGCTCCAGCTACTGATGCACAGCCAGCAAAGGCAAAACCGGACTGGTCTTTTTGTTCTGATTAGTCTCCTTCACGCTCATGGCATGGGGCTTTGAATCGCTCCCTTAAGTGAAATTGTATTACTTTTCATTTTCAGTTTATGTGGCAAGAAAAGTGCAGTTAGGAGTTTACAACGCTAATAGCTCTAACTCGAGCAAATGCGAGACCCATTGCATTGCAAAGGCTTGTTTCTAATTGATTTGTATTTGAATAACGTCTTAACCCGATGGTGTCTGTCACCTTGTGTGCAAAATTTCACATAATTGAAGGTTTTCAAAATAAAACAAACGATGATCCATCAATGCAAACATTCGATGAAATAGCACCCATTATAAGTTATTTTCTGCAGCCGGAAGGAAGGACCTCGGGGCCAGATCATGACATAGTCCTTCCCCAATTAATTCCCCCTTAATGTCATATTCCTGGCCTAAAGTTAGCGAAATGAGGAGCGATGGAGAGCTCCATTTAAATAACATCACATGGTTGCTTGCAGTGCCTGTCCTCCTCCAGACATAAATCTTGTTTATCCTCCCCGGCTCATTCCTGCCTTCATGTTATTCTGTCTGAACTGGAGTCAGTTTAAAAGTCATCTAATTGAACTACGCATTACTCACACAAGAAGAGACAATCTAACAGTCGGGACACGTTTAATGTTTTTGTACGACGGTGTCATTAATAACTGTAACGCAAGCCTCGACACTCTTAAATAGCATAATTTATCAAGAAGCAATTTAAAGTGCAGGCTTGCGCTTGGACTCTGATAAGCAGACGTACCCCAACGTCAAATGTGAGGGCCCCTTTCATAAGGATTTCCAGGCGCCGGAAAGAGACAAGCGTTTCTCGCTCTGAAGTTGTCTCCCATAGTGCCGTCCTGGGGGCATCTGGTGCTATGCTGGTGCCGAGCCTCTGTTCTCCCTGTGAATGCGGGACAGGTGTGCACAGTTAATGAATGGTAATATTCATAGAACATGTGGGCCAATCAGGACGCCCACCATGAACAAACTCTTTCCTGTCTCATCGACTAGTCTGAATTAGAATAACGTTTTCTATCGCCCATCATATCTTAGTTATATGCTGAAGGTAAATAATCCCTCATCCCTGTTAGCTTTCCGTCTCAACAGGAAGCATGATATTAATTAAAGATGCTTGGATTTGCTTTCCTTTGGCGGGCAGAATTACTGTTTAGTAGTATCACGGATCATCCTGCCATTATTCTTCCATTTCCACTGCATAGGGGTAAACCTATTTGAAAGGTTTATTAGTATTTTAGCCCCATTCTGTACTCTAGACAACTAAAGAGTTCATACTCATTTCGATCTATCTGCATGACGTCTTGTGTATCTTCCTTCCACTAGCAATAGTTTTTGCAACTTTTCTCCCAGTGTATATAAAAGGTACTGCTGATGGGTTCCTGTGAGCACGTGTGTCTGTCAGTGATCTAAGTGGGATGAAAAAGATATTGGAAAGAGGGTTCTCTGAAAGGGATGTGGCCAAAGAAGTGTAGCTAAGAATCATTTGAAACAGGCTTTCCCTGTATATTTATGTAAACTAAAATGCTGTGTTTCACTCAGCATGCCACTAGATCAGTATTTGGGATGGCCTCTCACATAACAACAAAGACCTATACCCATGGCAAACACCCAGTACAAGTGGGAGGGACTAATTAGCCTCAGTAATGCACAGATGGCATGGTGTCACAGGAAGTGATGTCACAGAAGGTGGATGTCATAGTCCTATCCTATCCTTCTCCTTAAAAGGAACAGGCAACATTTCACTTTGTTAATCACCACGGCCTCCATCTGTGACACCTGCTCAAGCTTCATTAAGGTGAAGACTAAAGCCTCAGTAGTGACACTCAACAATTTAAAAGTTGCCACACCAATGCCGGAATTGCACAGTGCACCTGCATTCAAACCCTTTCTGAAGAGGGTGCCAGCTATGTAGATAGTTACTTAGGAGGAGGCTGAGCTGCTCCAAATAAAACTGATAATAGTTTACATCTGTAGGAATAACACTCTACAAGACCTGCAAACCTCAAATAACCCCCACACGTTCTAGTAATTTCTAAACAGTCCCAAATCTTGGTTTTGACTCTTTTTAAGCTATGTTACAATAAAATAGCCATGTCCACTTGAAATCATCATTACATTGATTTAAGGTAACACTTCTGCATGGTGCTTGCTCCATTAGCATCAGCAGCAAGCCTTCCTGGTCAGGGTCAGCCTTTATCACGCTCTAGCTGGACCTATACCCAGCACCGTCATTGTTCCAGTGAAAACTGCCCTTAGACCAGTTTTTCATCAACTGCTGGTGGCCTGCTTGTGAATACTCATTCTCCTTATCCTTGTTACCCCTTTCTCCCTTTTCTTATCTGAAAGGCAGAGAGTGTTGTGGGAAGCAGAAGACACTCTGGCCCTCATTCTGACCTTGGCGGTCTTTTCGCGAGACCGCCGAGTTACCGCCGCGGTGAAGACCGCCGACCGCGGCGGTATGCCGCTGTGCGCATTCCGACCGCTGGGAGCGTTCCGCCGGGACTGGCGGTCGGCGGAAAAGTGGAGACTGGTCAACCTCCACCGCCACGCCAGCAGAACACCGCCCACAGAATTACGACCCACATATCTGTGTGGCGGTCTTCTGTTGGCGGTGTTCTGTTGGCGGTCACCTCCCCATGGCTCCCGTCGCCTCCCGGAGGACCAACGCACAAGGTAAGTTGACCGTCCGTGAGGGGAGGGGGAGGGGGGTGTTGTGTGATGTGGGCGTGCATGGGGGTGTGCGTGTGAGTGTGTAGAGGGGGTGTGTGAGTGCGTGTATGCGGGCGGGGGGTGCTGCTGTGTCTATGGGTAATGTGTGCTGTTCGGCAGGTGCGCATGTCTGCATGTATGTGTGCGGGTATGTGTCCCCGTTGTGTATGTGTGTGTAGGGGGTGTGTATATGTGCATGTTGGGGGTGTGTGCATGTCGGGGTGCATGTATGTGCATGTCGGGGTGGGGGTGGGGAGGGGGTTCGTACCACCTCTGGGGGGTGGCAGGGGGGTGGAGGGTGTGGGGGGAGGACTCGGTGGGTAGTGGGGGGTGGGGGAGACCCCTATCAGTGCCAGGGAAGGAATTCCCTGGCCCCGATAGTGCTTACCGCCATGGTTCGCATGGCGGTTCCCGACCGCCAGAAACCGCGGCGGTAGGCAGGGTCATGATACCGTTGGCGGTCTTGGGACGACCGCCGGGCCGGAGTGCGCAAACTCCAGCCCGGCGGTCATGACCGCCGTGGCGGTCGGAGTGGGGAAGTGGCTGTCGATCGCGGCGGTGACCGCCGCGGTCAGAATGCCATTTTTCTGACCGCCGGTCTGTTCGCGGTCCGACCGCCGCCTCTCCGCCGACCGCCAAGGTCAGAATGAGGGCCTCTGTCCCCAAAAAGCAACTTTTCAACTTTTTTCCCAAGTAAGAAGCACAAACTGAATCAGTGAGGAGGTGAAGTTGAGGTCCAGTATAAGGGCATAGTTAGGGCAAAATACCGCATATTTGCTTTTGTGTGATTGCACAAAATTAGAACAAAATTACACATAATTATACAGTAGGCACATATGTCACTTTGCACCATATTGTAGCATGAAGTACATCCTTGTATCATTTTCTGGCAAGAGGGCACATTTAGACAAAAGCACTATGAACAACAGCCACTCACAATCTGTTTTACCATACATTCTCAGTACATTTTTACAGGGAATTGCGCCATACGCGGTATGTTTTTATTGTGAAAGGCATGTAAATACACAAAGTGACCTAATTGTGTAATTTTTACATTTTGCATAAAAGTGTAATGCAAAATTGCCTATATTACGCCAGAGTAACTTAACTTTTGATTAGCCCTAGTCACAGTGCTGCTGGAGTGCCTGGCGAGGTCTTTTTTCCGCCTGGGATTCAGAAACCTCACGCACTCTGGTGAGACACCATAACTTATCCCACCTAGTACAAGTCGATCCGAACTTTGAACTCAGTGAGGAGTGTGGTAATTGGATTCATTCAATTTAAACTAACAACATAATAATCATAAACACTTTTAGACACCATGACAAATTTGACCACAAAAGCAAACTCCAAGCTGAATAAAGTTTCAAAGCTTTATTACAACCACAAAGCTAATTTAACGTAAATGGTATGCAAAACTAAATTATAAAAATATATGAAAATCATAGACTGACCAAAACTTCCAAAGAGGTTGAGCCTAATAAACATCAATGCTATTAAACACTCCAAAAGAAGAACACAAATTAACAAAACTATAATATGCACATTTGAATCAGATTTCAAAGTAGATGGTGGTGACATAAGTAGATCATCAACATTCAGTTAATTACAATTCAGGGATTATCCCTAATACAATGTTATACTTGCATGTGTAAAACAGACAAACATGTGGGCAAAATAATGAAGAGACAAAAATATTTGGAAAACTCATCTATCTAGTGTAACTCACTATAAATATATACTGGTATAATCATCTAAGTTGAAAAAGAAAACAAGAAACCACAATTAGATTATACCTCCCCTTGTGGGGCAGCAGACAGGAAAGTTTCATCAAGACAGAACATTCACTATGTCCCAGCATCCATAGACAGAAGCATCAGGGCAGTGCAGAACATGAGCTGCACCTAGGGCAGGTCAGCAGTTCAGAATGTATTGGGCATATCAGTGCTAAACAGCATAAGTAACAGAACATACCAGACTAAAGGAAAATCATAATATAAAGGCTAAATATGGCAGAAGACTTGAAGAGGAACAGGAGGTGACAGCACAAGTACCCCAGGAGGACTCAGACAGACTCTCTAAAAGTTTCAAAAGTCTCTCCCTAGCTAGAAGTGTCTACAAGTTTCAAATTAGTTGACAGTGTGGGCCCATCTTGCACAAATTAATCACTATCCATTGGTAACCACTGACACCATTAAGTTAGTAACAATTATGGATTTTCTCAGGGAAGATGAACAGTCATCTTGGTGAATTCATACAATTCAGCCAAAATATTTCATTTATTTGTCATTTGCACCTTTGCAATTCTTTCTTACAGTACACAGAATGATTCTAACAGCTCTAAAACAAATTTAACAAGCCTTCCTGTCTTGTTCGACAGCTATAACAAATGCTGTTGCATGTGTTATTTACCAGGACGTGTTCTCTGCCTTTAGTACAATAAGACATTCACTAACACATCAGCAACCTATGAAATAATTCAGGTCAAATGATCACAAAGAATCAATACTTTTTCTCTATTGCTGCCAAAAAATGAATCTCCAGGCCTAGTCTAGCTAAGGAAACCTAAATACATAGTAATGCAATTGACACATACAAATGCTATTGAGCACCTTACATTTTGAATCAAATATGCAAAGCAAATTATTTAATTGCACACATTATTTATGGCATAAAAACAGTTTTAGATGTGCATTTTGTTCTCTGCACACATGTAACTCATGTTAAGAAAATAATTTAAATCAATATAAGTATGGTTAATTCATGGTTCTTTAATACCCATAATGTACTTCATTGCTACTATTCTTCTAAAAATATTACCTTTCATATCAATTCATGTCAGTAGTTCACTTGAATATAAATGTACAACATCTTTCATAGCAAAACACAATGTCCAAATACGAATGGAGGTCACATAGTCCACTATAATTCAAACGTGCACTTTTTTCATTTCATGTTAAATTCTCTGTTAGGCTTTTAAATGAAGGTTTATAAATTGCCAAATGCTAACTTTAAGGCCACTAATGTAGTAGTAAAATTTGATCTTTATCAGTGCTAATGTTGCTTCACATTCAGTGTGGGTATTTATTAAATTCCGTCTTTTCTGTTTGCATTCAGGTACTTGAAGTTTTGTTCTCCTCATTATAAACGCAAACAATAAGTTCCACAGTGGAAAGTAAGACCTATTTCCTAAGCTGATTGCTGTTTGTATGTCTACTCAGGGAAGCAATAATTATACGCCACCGCAATTGCAATGGCTGTCATTTCAGACACAATGGCTCTAACAAGTGCAGGCCACAGCCCAATCTTTCCTATTACCTACAAAAAATAAAGAACCACAGCAGCGGCATACTCATCTTGAACCCTTACAGTGCTCAGTAAGTCGAATGCTTGCTACTGCTATGAGGTCACATGAGGGTCACGTGTTCAAATCCAAGCAATGCTGCCTTCCATTCTCTTGAGGTCAGTAAACTGAGTGCCATAAGATAATAATGGTGATGTATGTCATTTATAGTGTTTACACAGGTCTATCGCACAAGTGAAATGTGGTATATATAACTTTTTGGCCCAGTAAGGAAGTGCCCTCTCTTCATGCGAGTGTGCCCTACTCTGATGATCAGAATTCCTGATTCTAGTAGGTAAAAAGCTTAATAGGCCTCCTTCAGAAACCTATGTGCAGCCCGAAGGCCACACGTTTATTTTGTGAATGGAAAACGAGAATGTAGGAGAAGGGTTTACAAAGGAAAGGTGAATTTGAGAGAAGAACAAAGTGTATAAATAAGTGTTTGAGGGGGAAATTTTGGTGAGAGGTAGGTGTCAGAAAGACTGCGTGTGTGAGATACCTGCCTCTTGTGCAGTAAAAGGAAACTTGCAATGACTAACTTCTGCAGGATAGGTAAACCCTATTTTGCTACTTTCATGCTGTACCGATTTTATTTTTTTGTTTCATCTGTCCTTATTAGCGTTTGAAAACATAGCAGTGGGTAAGGGGTACGGGTAGTGCTTGAAACGGAAAAATTAAAGTGCAGGTATTCTGTGCCAGAGTACCTGCTTGTTTCTGAGAAGTGCCGGTACTCTCCAATTAAAAGTATTACTTTTTTAGATGTGCCGGTACTCTCCCTCTCAAAATGAAAAAGTGCCGGTACTCAGTAGCAGACACTACCAGCCCATTTAAAGCACCCACTGCTATATTTTCAAACATTAACTCTGGAATTTGGTATTTTATCTGAACTGGACAGACTTTGCAAAATAAGTGCATCACATGGTGCAAACATGTGGCAATCCGGGAGGCCCAAAACACTCAGGGGGCTAGGTGACAGCAGCAGGACTGGACACTCCGACGCAGTCCCACCCATGGGGACAACAGGAAGGGGAGGGTAGTTGGACTAGGGAAGGGCATTAGAAGGTGATAGGGGAGGACGAGGTGGGACAACAGGGAGTGGAGGAGGGGGTTGTGGGAGACCACAGGCCTAGGAGCACTGGGAGGAAGAGATATAGAAGTCGCAAAGAAGAGATGAAAAAAAGAGGGGGAAGGAAGAGGTGAAGGGAGGAGGGGATGCTTGGGGGATCAGGGGTGATGCCATAGGGCAAAAATAGCTAGGAGCGGTGTGGCGCGTGCTCGCACCATGGGCCGGCAATACCTAGCGCCCACCATCCTGGAGGAAAGGTTCAGAGTGAAGAGGAATGTCTCCACCTTGTCCTGAAGGTTATAGATAACTCACTCATGCGAGGCCATCAACTAGATAGCCAAGATCCATTTGTTGTGGGTGGGTAGCATGAGGAGCGCCAGTGATTAAGGAAGCAGTCCTTCACAATCGCAAGCACCATATGAGGTAGTCAGCTCTCAGAACGTGAGAGGTCTGGGAACCCCGAGGAGTCATGCAGGAGGATCCGAATATGGGACAGAGGGGATGTGACCATAAAGCCCTCACTGAAAGTGATTCCAACCTCCTCCCAGAAGAGATACACTGTGGAACATTCATAAAGTACATGAACCAGGTTGCAGCCATTTCTATGGTAGCGCCAGCAGTGTTGTACCTATTCTGTGATGAAGTGAAGCTTACACTGCTGCCATCCGACTTGTTGCTGTTCTGCGAGTCGTGGAAGTTTGCACTGCTGTTGTGAGCTACATGTGTTCTTTAAAGAAGGGAACTTGCACCAATACTGCTGTGGTGTGCGCTTGTTTTTGTCCTACAATGAGAAATGTGTGAACGTTGCCTTTTCTGTGGAAAATGGAAGCATACATTGCTTCTGTTTAATGTACACCTATTTTGGAAGAAACAGAAGCTTTTACCAAATATTTTTATGTATACCTCTTTTGTACAGGAGATTAGCTTTAACTTTTGAGTACTGTAATTCCTGGTGTGTGTGTGTGTGTCTGTGTTGTCTGTGTGTGTGCGTGTGTGTGTGTGTGTGTGTGTGTTGGATTAACTGCTTTTCTTGCTGCTGACAGATGTCGGAGTTTGTTTTAAAGCATAATGCGAAAAGTGAACTGTTACAAAACACCAAAGAGCAGATTTAATAGATTGTTACCCAATGCTGCACAGCTACCAAAGTTGCTGGTGCGGATAACGTGAAAGGAGGAGAGCAGAACAGCACCATATCTTCTAAGATATGGTGATGTTTTTTTCTCTTCCTGCACTGGCACTATTTAGGCTACCATGCACCAATGCCAGGGCTGCCCTTCCAATACTGAAACTATGTTTGAATACTTTTACCATGTTATATGTTTGCTGTACAGTGCGGCACACATACAAAGTTGCAAAAATGTGGGGAATTTAAAAACAATTGAGTATTAGGCTGCATTATTTTTTGTCACAAATCCCTGTCTGAAAATGTTAGCAGAAGGGAGATGGGAGTGCTTTGTACTGCATTTACCACAGTGCAAGGGGATGAACTGTGTTGTGATGTGAGGCAGTGTGCTCCCACCCCCCTTCTTTTTAAAAATGTTTGTAGAGAGGGATTTCCATTACAATTAAATTCACATGGATGGTTACATGGGAAAACCCATGTACTACCAATGGTGTCAGCCTGTTGATGGACCTCTGCTGACATTTTATAAGCCCACATGATGACCTTCTTAGGTGGTTCCTGTTGCAAATATTCAAGAAAAGTATTTGTGGAACAATCAACATTTTCCACCTTCAGACCCAAAATAAAATGCCGGATTTGCAGGTAACAAAAACAAACTGAGTGGGGAAGAAATAATCACTGGGATAGTGTCTCGAAAGGAGAGAAAACAATCACCCTTACAAAAAGAGACCAGTGTAGATAAGCAGGATGCCTGCCTCAGGTTGATAAAACTTTTATGCACTTGTCAGGGAAAATTTAGATTGTAACCTACATAAGAATATACAATATAATAATGTGATCCCCGAACATCTGCAATTTCAGAGAGGCCCACATAGAATCAAAGACCCTCAGTGTCTAATTGAGTCCTCTTAAAATTGACAGTGTTGATTATTCTGGTATGTGGAGTGATATCTGTTCCCCAAGGGACATAAACATGTATGCTAGTCCCCATGGTTCACACCCCAGCACATGAACTAATCGGGATAAGAATGCTGCTAAAAAGTATATATGTAGATCAGGTACAAAGAGTCCACCCTCCAGTCGAGATCTCTGCAGCATTCGTATGCTAGCCCTGGGCTTTTTATACCCCAGGATGGATTTTTGTCAAGCAGCTTCTACGGGTATGTAGGCGATGCTGCTTGCTAAATATCTCCAGAGTTTTTCTGGCGAGTGCACCGAAGTTGAGCTCAAGTACATCCTCCATTTTTAGAGAGGCTTCGACCCCAAGTAGGTTGCCGATTTGACCCAGCTCTGCCTTCTCGAGAAGGAACAGTGTTAGCTAAGGCCAGCGTCTTGTCGAGATTGAGTTTATACCTGTAGATAGCCCTATATGTGCATGCCACTTTTTCAATAACTACTTAAGAATCCTCAGAGTCCAAGATAATAAGATCATCTGGGTAGGCGAGCACTTTGACCCTGTGTTGATGAATCTGCAGTGAAGTGATGTTCCTTGAACTTTTCGAGGCTTGGATGTAAGGATCAATATAAAGCACACAGATCAGAGGTGAAAGTGGACATCCCTGACATGTACCGCGATTGATCTGGATTAATTCAGTAGCAGTACCTAATCATAAAACTCTAACTGTAAGGTTCTGATAAAGCTGTTGAACCTGAGCAATAAAGCATGGTCTGAATACTGACATAGCCATAGTGGCCCAGAGAAAAGGCCATGAAACCCAGTCAAAGGCCTTTTTGGCATCTAACATTATCGCTCCAACTGTGTTTCCTTGAGCACTGGAACAATACAATGTTTACTTTTAGTGACAAGATCTGAGATAACCCTTGCAAGCCAATTAACCAAAATCTGAGTGTAAATCTTGGAGTCGACATTGATCAGACATATAGGACAAAATGATCCACAAAGAAAGGGATATTTCCCTTTCTTAGGAAAGATAATATTGTTTTCCATCCATGATGGGGGAAACTATCCAAGTAGCTCGAATGAGTTCATTAATTTACAGAGCACTAGTACTACAAGATGCAATAATCTATCATAACATTCCAATGGGAGTTCATCGAGGCCTCTGGCTTCAGAAACTAATGCTGGACGTTCTAACCTATGTTGCTGTGCAATAGAAAGTTTCCAATGATGATGAGCCCGAAGAAACTGAAAAGTTAGCTCTATAGAGGGGATCACTTCCTCAACATAAAGCTTCTGATAATGCAAAACTCCTCTCTAATAAGGGCGGGATCTGTCACTCTCTCACCTTGAGAATTTTTAATCCCAGAGATAACAAATGCATAGCTCTATCACAGACCAGAAAAGAGAGTACATGGCCCATTTCCTTGCTATTGTCAAAGAAAGTTCATTGTTTAGCCTGAGCCATCTTCTTAATATTGTTAAGCATATATTCCCAAAGGGAAGCTTGAGCTATTACAAACTGATCCATCAAGGACACAAAGCCGAGTGTTAGCCTCAACCTGAGCAACCTGCTTCCGATGGAAGGCAGCATAATTTATGGTATGGCCCCTACAAAAGGCTTTCAGAGCTTCCCAAACCATAAGAATAGACGTTGAACCCAGCTTACACTCAAACAAAAGCCCTGCCTTCTTAATTATAGAATAAATAAACTCTTCCTCTAAAAGGAGCTCCCAATCAAACATCCAAAGAGATGATTTTGAATTTAATAGCAAACCCTCAACCTGAATGAAAAGAGACAATGAATTATGGTCCATTAAAACCCGAGGGTTCAGGGAGATGCTGAGATAGAACACAACAGAATGACTGGCAAGGAACATATCTATCCTGGAGAAATACTTTTGAGAGACAGAGAAGTATGTGAATCCATGTTCTCTAATCCAAATACATTGCCCGATATCTACCAAGGCATAGGATTCCATCACTTGCAATAAGGCAGCCCTGGCCAGTTTTTTTGAGCTTTGAATATTCATCCCAGGAAAGTTAACCCCCCAACCATGATGGGGAAAAGTCCATGCTTGGGTTGAGAGTGGTGTTAAAATCACTACAAATTATCAATGGTTCTGGCCATTCATGTAGCTCAGACAGCAGACAATCAAAGACCACAGGGTCATCAGTATTGGCCCCGTAGAGTACACATGATATGATGCTGAGCTGCCCCCTCTTGACTGTTGCAATGAGCCATCATCCTCCCTCATCTATGTAGTGCTCTATGAGTACCCAGCTGCCATCTCAAGCCAATAGGGCAATCTTTGTCTGATGAGAAGTAAAGCAGGTGAGGCCAAGACCTGGTACCCCAGGTCATCCAAGAGAGAGGCCTGTGTATTCAGGAGATGTGTTTCCTGTAGACCAACTAAATGCGGGTGAAGATAATGTAACTCCTCTTTTATTAATGTGTGCTCATGAGATGCCTTCAACCCATTGATATTCCAAGAAAGAACGTGAATCTGCTGGCCAAACATTGACATAACCGATTGGGCATCCAGTAAATCCTATCAGATAATGAAAAATCATTCTTGATACTAACTTTTCTGACGACAAGCAATAACATAGGGCCTAATTTCTGTGTTTTTTGCACAACATCCCTCCGGACCCATCCTCAAAGAAAATCTAAATAAAAAAAAGTGACCCCAAACCCCTCCCCAACGCAACTGCCCACCCCTAACCTTCCACAAAGCCCTGCCCCCCAAAGCAAAGCCCAGAAATTGGACTGAGTCCCCAACTAAAGAAAAGCAACAAGTATCACAATAGTAATGAGTACAAACAACCACCCCCCAAGCACCCTAGACCGAGGATGGAAATGTAGCAAAAAAAGCCTTACTGAAGAAAAACAAAACAAACACCACCGAAAAGGTCAGAAACATTCCAATACCATGCATTACATAAAACCTTCAAGGAGCCTAGACATCCATAATGTCAGGCTGTCTACCAGTTGGCATGAGCTCAGAGACATACGCCAAGAAGGAGGAAAGAGAGAGAAACAATCACTATATAGCTTCCCCTTGTCTCCCCCTTGTCGCCTGGTCAGAAGCTCTTCAACCTTTGGAGCTTCAAAGCATCAATACATTTTCCTCTCATATTGAACACACAGAGTTATAGGCTCTAATAATGAAACCAAAGCTCCAAGCTTTTGGAGCTCCAGAACATGCTGGCTCAGCTGCCTCCGCCGAACCTCAGTTTTGTGGCAAAAATATAATTGAACAAGAAATAAACACTCCAGCGGGCTTCACCTGTGATCTGGGCAAACAGCCCTGTATATTACCTACATATATCAAGAAGGCCAATGGCCAGGGAGGATGTGATTCCTCGCAAGGCCGAAATGGATACCGGTAGGCTCTCTCAATCATTCTGTCCATATCCCAGTCCCCCAAGGTAGGAAAGACTACCATGAACAAACGAATGATGTAGCCTCTAGGATCATCTCCCACCACCCCCTCTCTGGAATCCCCAGAACCATAAGGTTATTCTGGCAGGACCATTTCTCAAGATCTTCAACCCTTGATGAGGGTGTGGTCATCTGGGATTCCTGGCACACAATCTGAGTCTTAACTGCTCTGCCAGTGACCTAAGGGCTATCCTGAACTTTCTCTAGTAGTAAGTTGAGAGTGTTCATATTCGTTGAGAGCTTCCTGAGTACTACTTGAATCTTTCAGTGAACAGTTTTAAGTGCCAGTGAATCCTAGCAATAGTCGTCTCTATGTTGCAGTAATAGATTATAGATGCAGATAGAGCAGGGGGATCTGATGTAGCTCCACAAGTGAGAGAGATGGCAGAGGGGGCAGACAATGAAAAAGAGGAGCCCCCAGTATCCCCCAGTATTGGGGCCTGTATGACAGCATTGCTTACATCTGAGACAGGCAGAAATGAGCCAGTTGGAGTAAGTTCAGTGCCATTGGGGTCCAAAAGCAGTTCTTCCACTGATGTTGTCACATGATCCAATGAGCCCTGCGCAAAGACTTTGGTTATAAGACCCTCTATGTTTGAGGCTGTGGTACAGGGATCAATCGCCTCAAGCTTCTTTCTGTTGGAAGCTGCCTGGTTTCCTGGGCATTGATTTTGGAATTCGGTTATACACATAGCCATTTCAGCATCTTTGAGGTTTTCCATGTCTGACCCCGACAATCTCCCAGAATCAGAAAGAGAGAAAAAAGTCTCGGGTGGCTTCACCCCAGCAGTTCCAGATACCAACACCCCAGGTTGGAGCTGTTCATCTTTAAGACTACCGGAGTCAGGTTTGGAGGCTGCAGAACCCACGGCACCCACAGAAGCAACCAAAGCCCCCATGTCAGTGGCATCTATATGAGTAGCAGGATCTCCATGGATACTACCCTTGTACCTGTCTCCATTGTAAGAGGAGCCAAGTCACACAGAAGTAAGAAACATATTCAGGGTCCTCTGAGACATTGAGAGGATAGCAGGTAGAGGGTCAGACAGCCGAGCAACCCTCAAGTGCACAAATCCCTCAGCGGTACAATCTAGTCTAAGTGTCTGGTTGTTGTCCCAGATAAATCCAGGGTGAAGCATTGGCCCTCTTTCCTCATAGGGCTCCTGATATTGCCCTTAGTGGAGTTGCTCCTGCTTGCAATGCCTATTCCAGTGTTCCCCTTTCCACGCAGATTTTTCTTTCATACCCCAGTCTTTGTTGAGCCTGTGTTTAATAATGTACTGGTAGTTGGTCAAGCAAATCCCCCCCCCCCCTCCAGGCAGACAATTTTAGAACCTTCTCAGCTAAAATACTGGAGCAGAATAACTTGATTTGCAGATTGTGGGCCACCGGAGTACAAATGACCTTTTGATGCTCCTGCTGCCCTGAGACTGCCTTTGCTTGACAGAGACCAACAGGAGAGCAAGCAATTGTGAAAAACCTAGTAACGATGGCAGCAAGCTTTGAAGGTTTTGTGATTGTTTCACATATGGCAACTCAGTGGCAAAAGAGGAATGCAGAATTTTTAGAAATGTTTCTCCTTTGGCAGACTCCTCCATTTAGTAAGCCTCCTTGGCCTCCTCGGCAGTATCAACCGAATTCTATGGAATGAAGGAAGTAAAAGCCGGTACCTGTGCTTCCAGGCATTGCCTCCCCTAGGTGGCGAGTCCAAGTGGAACTGAAGTGTAGTCCGAATCACGCTGAGTACAACAACTGAAGGCAATCTCTGCCCATGACCTGAGTGAGCTGGACAGCCTCTCCAGAGATTGCGGAAGATGCCCTGTTCTGAGCATCGACAGAGAAGCAAGCAACAAACCCAACACTGCAGTCCTGGGTCCAGCCCCACTCTGTCCCAAGGCTGTAGCCCCCCCACATCAGCCCCTCAAAGTGGCCTGGAACGCTAAACAAGCAGGACTGGGACACCTGGAAAAACAGGTAAGGAATGTATCAAACCATGCTCTGACCAGTGGGATTACAATCTCTGGACCTAAGGGTCATGCCTCTGGTCCTCGGCCAGCGGTCTCCAGGAGAGAGCTTAGATGCACCACTAGTTTCGCCTCCATAATAACACTTTAGCTTTGATTTTCGCCACTTTGGTGATGCAAATCTGCAACAAAGTGTTAATAACTCTGGCCCAAAGTGTGTTTTTGCAACATTTTGAAATGTTAAAACATAGGTACTAAATGGCTCCATGTCAAGTAGTGCACATTCAGTCAGCCTTGGCTTTTCTTTGCCAACACCACTATGCATGCCATTACTTTCTAAGACCATAATAGCATTCTTTGATGGAAAACCACATGCCCTGAGTGCAATGTGCTGTTGCCTGAAATGCAAGGGAAGGCTGAATGTATAACCTATGACTATGCGGTCCCTGTGGTAATGGACACACAGGAGTTGATTAATAAACGAGGTTGCCCAGAACTACGAAAGCATCATCTGATGAGGCTTTTTAACAGTCACAGCAGCAATGCTGGAGACGCGTGAAATGAAAATCCATTTGCTGCACAAGAGTGGGCCGCCTGTTTGCAGTTACACAAGTACAAGGTAGTCTTTCAAGCTTTCCTTGACAGGAGAAAGCAACCCCAAAGTAAGTGGTGAGACTCCATCCACCTCCATTCATCCCAGACTTGTGGCCTGCAGGTGGAGCATTGATTTCAGCCGCAAACCCAGCGGCGTGTCATTTATCAGAAGCAACATGGAAGGTGCGTCAAAACTTTCCCCGTGTGTTGGTCTGAGTGTATTTTCAGTTCTTGGCTGCTAGCTTCAGCTCTCAAGTGCCCATGGACTGGATAGGGCACCACTCGCCAGGCAGGACTCTCAGCAGAAAGCCCAGGTCCTGGCAGAGAGAGATCTTTGATGTCCCTGAGACTTCAACAACAGAAGGCAAGCTCGGTTCAACCCCTTGGAGATTCTTCATCAGTGGGAAGTCACACAAAAGTCAGTCTTCGTCCTCTCTCAGGCAGAAGCAGCTACTGCAGGCCAACCCAGCAAAGCACAGTCACAGGCAAAGGGGCAGTATTCCTCCTCCAGCTTCCAGCTTTTCTCCTTGGCAGAGGTTCCTCTTGGTTCCAGAAGTAATCTGATTTTCAGGGGGTTTGGGTGCTCTTCTTATATCCCTTTCTGCCATTGAAATGTGTCTACTTCAAAGAGAAGTCTCTGTTGTTTTCAAGATCCTGCCTTGCCCAGGTCAGGCCCCAGACACACACAAGGGGGGTTGGAGACGGCAGTGTGTGAGGGCAGCCACAGCCCTTTTAGGTGTAAGTGACCAATCCTCCCCTGCCCTCAACCCAGATGGCCCATCAGGATATGTAGGCTATAACCCAGCTCCCTTTGTGTCACTGTCTAGAGGAGAGTTGCAAACAGCCCAACTGTCAAACTGACCCAGACAGGGAATCCACCAACAAGCAGTGTCACAGAACGGTTTAAGCAAGAAAATGGCTACTTTATAAAAGTGGCATTTTCAAACACACAATCTAAAAACCAGCTTCATTAAAAGATGTAGTTTTAAATTGTGAGTTCAGAGGCCCTAAACTCCACATGTCTATCTGCTTCCAAAGGGAATCGACTCTTTAATAATATATAAAGGCAGCCCCCATGTTAACCTATGAGAGAGATAGGCCTCGCA
Source organism: Pleurodeles waltl (assembly GCF_031143425.1). Taxonomy (NCBI): domain Eukaryota; kingdom Metazoa; phylum Chordata; class Amphibia; order Caudata; family Salamandridae; genus Pleurodeles; species Pleurodeles waltl. Next base: position 1,256,820,664 of record NC_090445.1, on the reverse strand, counting down.
ACAGTGAAAACTGAATTTGGCAGTATTTTCACTGTCAGGACATGTAAAACACATAGGTACATGTCCCACCTTTAGCATACACTGCACCCTGCCCATGGGGCTACCTAGGGCCTACCTTAGGGGTGCCTTACATGTATAAAAAGGGAAGGTTTAGGCCTGGCAAGTGAGTACACTTGCCAAGTCGAATTGGCACTTTAAAACTGCACACACAGACACTGCAGTGGCAGGTCTGAGCCATTTTACACGGCTTATAATGTGGGTGGCACAACCAGCGCTGCAGGCCCACTAGTAGCATTTGATTTACAGGCCCTGGGCACCTCTAGTGCACTTTACTAGGGACTTACTAGTAAATCAAATATGCCAATCATGGATAAGCCAATGTACACATGCAATTCACACAGGGAACACTTACACTTTAGGACTAGTCAGCAGTGGTAAAGTGTCCAGAGCAAACATAAACAGCAAAAACAGAGTCCAGCACACAGAAGCAACCTGAGAAGTAGAGGTAAAAAGTTAGGGGAGACCATGCCAGTGATGCCAAGTCTAACAACACATTTTCTTCTACAATCTCTCACTCTGGTAAACACTTATGCCATGTTCTCCCTACATTTTTCTGAATTTGTCTATTTGCATATCTCATACTTTCCCACAATTACCATTGGCTTGTACGTGATCATTGCTCTGTGCGGTCTATTAGGAGGGCAGGGACAGATGTATGTGAAGTCTGCACAACTCTAAGGCCCAAAGAAAGTCAATTTGAGAAACTGGCAATGTTGTCAGCCTCAACTTCAGAACTCTCGATTGTTCACTGGCATTAACACCAACTCATCAACAGCGTGAACTCACTCAGGCACTTGAAAGCAACTCATATCAAAGTATAGACTCACTATAGAAGAGTAATATGTTACTTTAAAAAAAAACAAAGAAACACTTCTTTTGTAAAAGAGCTCTTAGGGAATGCAAGATGAAGTAAAACATGTGAAATGTAAATTGGGACTGAAACGGTGACATGGATAACTGTAAAAGTTTCTAGTCATTTTTGGAAAATCGATTTGTCATTTTACTCATAAAGGTAAGGACGTGAATATAGAGCCAAATAGAGGCCCATTTCAAAATCAGTTTTAAATGCCACTGAGTCTATAACCAGACCCACCTACAGGACTGTTGTCTTTATTTTATGTGTTTGTGGGATCTGGATTTTTTTACAATAAAAAAATGTTTTACCTATGTATCATGTTTTTACTTGCATCAGACGTACTATTCATAAACAATACTGATCAATTTTTTTAAATCTTTTTTGTGAGCATGAAATGAAGTTGTCCTCCTTTATGTGAAAGGGTCAGCAGTACCATTTTATTTCCATTCCACCGGCAAGAAACTGCAGTTATTCACCTTGGACAATTGTTAATGTCATGCATCCACCGACTGCATTTGGTTTATAGTTTCTTTTTTGAGATGTGGGTAGTGCTGCTTGTAGAAAAAACAAGCACTGGCAAACCCAATATGTCCTACCAATGTGGGTTCTGCTGTCCAGCATGGCTAATTGTTAGTAGCGTGGTATAGAGAAGAGTGACATGGAGGCGAGTGGAGTAGAGTGGAGTAGCATGGAGTGAAGTGATGAGTAGTGTAAAGCGGAGTAGCGTAGAGTGGTGTGGAGTGGTGTAGAGTACAGTGTCAGAAGATAGAGTGGCAAAACGTGGAGAGGCTACGAGCGGAGTTCCGTAGAGTGGAGTGGCTTAGAATAGAGTGGCACAAAGTAGAGTGGTGTACAATAGAGTGACAAAGGAAATGGTGCAGAATAGAGTAGAGTGGTAAAAGACTGGTGAGACAGAGAGTAGAGTGGAGTAGAATAGAGTGACATAACTTAGAGTGGAATAGAATGAAGTGGCATAGAGTAGAGTTAGAAAGAGTAGAGTGGTGTAAAATGGGGTGACAAAGAGTGGGGTGTCATGGAGTATAGTGACATACAGTAGAATGGTGTGGAGCAGAATTGTATAGAGTTGAGAGGCATAGAGTGGAGTGGCATATGGTGGAGTGGCATAGAAGAGAGTGACATAGAGAGGAGTGGTGTAGAGTGGAATGGGGTAGAGACTAGAGTGGCATATAGTGGAGTAGCACAGCATGGTGTAGAGTGGCATTCTGTAGAGTGCAATGGCATGGAGTGGAGTGGGGTGGCATAGAGTGACTCAGACTGGAGTGAAGTGGAGTGGCGTGGAGTGGCATAGAGTGGGATAGATTAAGGTGAAGTAGAGTAGAGTGGTATAGATTAGATTGATATAAAAAAAAGTGTCATAAAGTGGCGCAGAGTAGAGTGGTGTACAGTAGAATGGTGCAGAGTGGTGTAGAGTGACATAGAATGGTATGAATTGGAGTACAGTGGCATGAAGTAGAGTGATGTGGAGTAGAGTCGAGTGGCATACAGTAGAGAAGCATAGAGTGGAGTGGTTTAGAGTGATGTGGTGTTCAGTGCAATGGTGTACAGTCGCATAGAATACAGTGGCGTAGAATGGAGTAGAGTGGATAAAGTAGAGTATCGTAGAGTGGAGTGGCATAGAATGGCCTTGTGATGAGTGGAATAGAGTTGGACAGAGTAGAGTGGCTTGGAATAGAGTGGAGCAGTGTAGAGTGGCATGAAATGGCATAAAGTATAGTGGCATGCAGTGACAGAGTGGAGTTTCATAGAGTGGGGTATCATAGAGTGGCATAGAGTAGAGTGGTTTAGAATAGAATGGAGTGGAGTAGAGTGGCATGGAGTAAGGTGGTGATGAGTAGATTGGAATAGAGTGCAGTGGTGCAGAGTTGAGTGGAAAAGAGTAGGGTGGAGTGGAGTAGAGTGACATAGAGTGGAGTGATGTAGAGTAACATAGAGTAGAGTGGCATACTATGGAGTTGTGTAAAATAGCTTGACATAAAGTAGAGTAGAGAAACATAGAGTACAGGGACATAGAGCGGCATGAAGTGGTATACAGTGGCAATGTGTGGAGTGGAGTTGGATGTCATGAAAAGGAGTGACATAAGATGGAATGGGATAGAGTGACGTAGAGTAGAGTGACATAGTGTGGCATGGAGTGGTGTAGAGTAGAATGGCTTGGCATGGCGTGGAATGAGGTAGAGTGGCATTATATAGAGTAAAGTGGCATAGAGTAAGATGGTGAGGGGTGAAATGGCATAGAGTGAATTGTCCTAGACTGGAGTGGTTGCAGCGTGGTGTGGCATAGAGTAGAGTGGTGTGGCATAGGGGAGTGTGGCATAGAGTGATTTAGGGTGCAATGGTGTGGCATAGAATGGAGTGGCGCAAAGTGGAGTGGCACAGAGTAGAGGTGGCTGAAGTAGAGTGGAGTGGCATAGAGTACAGTGGCACAGAGTGGAGAAAGTAGAGTGGCGTGGAGTGGTGTATAGTGGTGTATAGTGGTGTTTTGTGGCATTGTGTGGAGTGGAATAGAGTGGTGTAAAGTGGTGGAGGGTAGATTGGTGGCATAGAGTGGGGTGTAGTAGAGTAGAGTGGCATGGAGTAAGGTGGCAGGGATTAAAGTGGTATGGAGTGGTGTAGAGTAGCATGGAGTGGCATAGAGTAGAGTGGTATGGTGTAGAGTGGAGTAGCATAGAGTGTAGTGGAGTAGAGACACAGAGTAGTGTGGATGAGAGTACAGTGGCATATAGTGGCAAAGAGTGGATCAGGGTAGAATTATATTGTGTAGAGTAAAGTGGCATGGAGTAGAATGGAGTGGCATAGAGCAGAGTGGCATAAAGTAGAGCAGCATAGAGTGGGGTGGAGAGAAGCACGGTGGAGTGGATTTGGCATAGAGTAAAGTGGTGTAGAATGGAATGGCATAGAGTTGAGTGGGGTAGAGTGGCATAGATTAGAGCGGCATAGATTGGGATGGCGTAGAGTGGCATTTTGTGGAGTAGAGTGGCGTGGAGTGGATAGGAGTGGCATACATTGAAGTGGCATAGAGTGATGTAGAGTAGCATTGTGTGAAGCGCAGTAGTGTGGAGTGGAGTGGCACGGAGTGGAGTGCTGCAGAGTGGAGTGACATACAATAGAGTGGCTTACAGTAAAGTGGTGTACAGTGATGTGGAGCAGGGTGGAGTGGAGTGGGTGGAGTGGAGTTGCATAAGGTGGAGTGACACAAAGTCGAGAGGCACAGAGTAGAATTGCCTGAAGTAGAGTGGAGTGGCATAGAGTAGAGTGGAGAAAGTAGAGTGATGTGGAGTGTTACATATTGGCATTAAGTGGCATTGTGTGGGGTGAAGTGGTGTAGAGTGGTTTAGAGTAGATTTGCATGTTGTCAGGGGGCCCACATGGGTTGTGGTGGAGTAGAGTGGCATAGAGTGTCATAGAATAGAGTGCCATAGTGTAGAGTGGGGTGACATAGAGTGGAATGGAATGGAGAGGCATATAATGGATTAGAGTAGAGTGGCATAGAGTGTCATAGAGTGGAGTGGCATGGAGTAGAGTGGAGTAGCATAGAGAAGAGTGACATGAATTAGAGCATCTTAGAGTGAGGTGGACTGTAGTCCAGTGGTGTGGAGTGGCATGGAGTACAGTGGTGTAGAGTGGAGTGGCATAAAGTAGCATGTAGTGGCATATAGTAGAATGGTAAAGGAAAGGGTAAGAGAAGTAGATCTGAAGTATCTGAGTGTAAAATTTCAACCCAGTTTATGGTATGTGGATGGAGGAATCTGGAAAATGTTCCCTATATAGAGGCCCTACCTAACCCAAGATTAAGGGACGTAGTGCTACAGTTCAGAATCGGGTTAAAGCCAGGTTATAGGGATCCTAAAGCAAAAGCAATTTTTAAGGACGCTCAGGGCCTCTGTACATGTGGCTTACAACAGAAATGTAGCACTCAACATATACTTTGGATTGTCATTGGTTTTTAGAAGTGCGTAGGAAGTTTTTGAAACCGATTTTTAAGGAATATAGGGGGTTATTACAACTTTGGAGGAGGTGTTAATCCGTCCCAAAAGTGACGGTAATATACCACCAGCCATATTACGAGTTCCATACGATATAATGGACTCGTAATACGGCTGGTGGTATATCCGTCACTTTACCGTCACTTTTGGGACGGATTAACACCTCCTCCAAAGTTGTAATAACCCCCAAAATATTAATAGGGATCAAGCGCTTAGGTTACTAGTAAACATTAGATTTTTTAATGTAACTTGCGCGCTAGGCAGATTTTTAATTGGATTATGAGGGGTTTTAACTGGATTTATAGAGTCCCGTATAATGTAGGAAGTGAAGTGGAAGATGAGATGGCACTATGGTGGTCATTACGACCCTGGTGGTCAGAGACCGCCAGGGGTAATGTGGCGTCCGTACCGCCAACAGGCTGGCGGTACGGAGGCCCTTATTACGACCGCGGCGGTAGAGCTGCGGTTGCACCGCCGGAGCCGGCGGTTTCCTGACGTTTTAGCCCCGCGGTGATAATCCGCCAGGGCAGCGCTGCAAGGAGCGCTGCCCTGGGGATTATGACCCCCCTACCGCCAGCCTGTTTCTGGCGGTTTGCACCGCCAGGAAGAGGCTGGCGGTAAGGGGTGTCCTGGCATGGGCAGTGCAGGGGCCCCCTAACAGGGCCCCGGCCAGCTTTTCACTGTCTGCATATCAGACAGTGAAAAGCGCGACGGGTGCAACTGCACCCGTCGCTCGGCCGCAACACCGCAGGCTCCTCCTATGTTGCAGCCTCATTCCCGCTGGGCCGGCGGGCGCAAACTTGGTTGGCGCCCGCCGGCCCAGCGGGAATGTCATAATGGGGGCCGCGTGACACGGCGGTTACCACCTGGCGGGCGGCGGTAGCTGCCCGCCAAGGTCGTAATGACCCCCTTTCTCTTTTAGATGAATGAAGAGTTTATAAATTGATTATTTTAAAATTACATCAGTCTATTGTAATATAGAAAATTTGTCATGTTATAGCGAGGTGTAAAGTAAAATGCAGTGGCACTTTGTATAGAAATTGCCCTTTATGAAATTATAAGGACGTAAGGCTCATCAGAATTATAAGTGGGCTAAATGAGTATGCACATTGCACTTGAAAAATCAGTAGGAAAATGAAATTTGTTTTAAGGTTAGAGTAATTTAATGAATTATTTAAGGAGGGCACGGTTAATAAGAATTGGAATGAATTATAAATAATGTACGAGAATGTATCATGCAATAGAAATTTTTTAATCAATTACTGTATAATTTATTGTTTTTATACTTTTAAGGTTTAAGCCAAATAAAGAAACTTATGACTGACTGACTGATCATGGAGTGGCATAGAGTGGAGTGGAGTGACATAGAGATAAATTGAGTGGATTGGTGTAGAGTAAACTGGTGTGGCATAGAGTAGAATAAAAACACACCGGGGAGTGGTGTGGAATGGTGTGGAGTCGAGTGGGGTAAAGTAGAGTGGAGAGGCACAGAGTGGAGTGGTATAGAGTGGGGTAGCATTGATTAGAAGCATAGATTAGTATAGTTGTGTGTGTTAGCACTAGAGTGTCAATAGACAGATAGGGTGAACACAACATAAATACTAAGCCATGTAAAATGTAGGAAAGGACATTGGACATTTAGGAATAATACTGAAATGCTTATGATATGAAAAAATAGTGTTAATAAATGACGAGGAAGAACAAAGATGAGGATTAGTCTGTGCTCCAGCGAAGAGCAAACTCAAGAAAGGAAAGGAAGCCTATGGGAGCTAATCATTCAAAAGATTGCAAATGAGAGTGATAACAAAAATAACTCATGCTATGCCATGGGCAGGGTTTTGAGCCCATTGAGTTGTAAACGATACGGCTCACATCACAGTGCATGAGCTGTATAGGCAAGACCTAAAAATGAGAGCAGGAGCCCAGAGGTTTTTCAAAAAAGCCAGGGAACCTGCCACCATCGCTGACTTATGTGCTGAACACCAATGCTCCCTTTTCTTGCCTCCCAAACTCATGATTCTTTCTTTCGCCACAATAAACTTCCTTTCTCTTTGTTTCAGTTCTACAGGTTCTTCTTCATCACTGCTTTCTCCTTTTGTCACTTGTTTCCTAGTTTTTTCTTCCTCCTGCTTGCCTTTCTTGATTACCTTTCTCTTGCTTCTGGCAAAAGACGAATGGAAAACAATAACAGTTCACCAACAAAAAGTGCCTGTCCCCATCACTTTCAACCACTGGCACAAGGTAACCACTCCATCTGGATAGTCCTGGGTCCCTGGCACTTCCTCTGGACCTCGGTAGCACAGAGATTGTTAAATGTGCCAGATAAGGGAGGGTATCAAAGCAAGATATTGAAGACAGGCTCAACAACAATTAGGGTCAAGGGATTTTAAATTATGAGCTACTTTTCCAAGGCACAAACTGATACTTTAACTGCCCTAATAATTGCAAAGTTAGTTCCAATTTTGAGTTAGATTGGCACACAAGTCTTTAGTGGCACCGCACATTAGAATATTGACTGCCACTCCTGTTTCTGATGTACTTGGCCACACCAGAGGTTGAGAGTGGTAGTCCAATGAGCATAATCAGGAATGGTAAGGTTGTCGCACCTCCTCTTTTTGAGTCTGTCAGTCAATCAGATTTGGCCAGAAAGGCCCACCCATGAAGGACCATCCCAATGAAGGTTTGCTGAGGCCACCTGAAGAAGTAAAGGGGAATGTGAGACATGATTAATGTACATCGCCTCCAATCTGTCCTAGAGGTGCAAGATGCTTTAAACTTGTCATCTGCCCTCAACCTGTCACAGAATAGAAGTGGAAGCTATCTGAGTAACCTTTGTAGTTCCCTATTACACTCCCATGCTGAGGAATTATATTCCTGCTCATTAAAAAACAAACCTTGATTTAATGAATACCTTATTATAAATTGTAAGAAATAAAGGGGGTAATTTTGACCCTGGCGGTCCGAGACCGCCAGGGCTAAAATGATGGAAGCACCGCCAACAGGCTGGCGGTGCTTCCTGCCCTATTACTGGCGGTTTCCTGCCGTTTTAGCCCTGGCGGTGATAATCCTCCATTAGGAGCCAGCTCCTATGTTGCGGCCTCATCCCCGCTGGGCCGGCGAAGTTTGCGCCCACCGGCCCAGCGGGAATGTCATAATGGGGGCCGCGTGAGTACGGCCGCATTGGCGGCCGCACAGCGGTTACCGCCTGGCGGGTGGCGGTAGCCGCCCAGCAAGGTCGTAATGAACCCCAAAGTGTTTTGAATAAACCCAAAAGGGTTGTAATATTATGATACTTGTGGAATTGAATGCTAAAATATAAATGTTTTGATTTATTTTATCGTTTGCAGCTTACTCTAGGTAGCAGTTTTGTAATGGAACCTAAAACCCTCTATTGCCTCACAAAGCATTGACAGAGAGTGAGCTGATGGGGTCATCTTTGGGCATGCCCTCGAATAACAGTTACCTCTCCTCCATTGATCAACATCTTTGTAGGAACACTCATGAAGATGCTCTGGACCCAAAAACACGCATGTTTGTGTTAATGCAGTTAATCATATCGGTAATTAAATCACTCCTTCTTTCAAATCTAATGTCACAGTGAAAGGTATCACAAGAAACTTTGGCTCTGGTGACACCACAAGAATTAACAGCAAAGAGCCTTCAACTTTTATGAAATTAAAATAAGTGCATTAAAAATTCTGGAAACAGCAAATATATTGGCAGCCCGCAAATCCAGTATAAAAGCTTGTCTCTAATTTCCTTAGAACAGATGACTAGTAACACACTTGTGTTGCCTATCATAAAGAAATGACATTGTCACTAACTGCAATAACTTATTACAGTGAAGTTATAATATCGCAGTGCCTGCTGTCAGAGTCAGCAGCGAGTAGAAAGGTGCTTATGTAGCATAATGAAAATTGCACTTTAAACAAACACTGGCACCGCAGTAGGTCTAGCCTTGGAGAGCTATTGGCTTTGTCAATGTCTTGCAGCCATGTTGTACAACTGTGTGTCTGCTGTGCAGCATGTCTAAAACTAACAAAAATGCGCTATAACACCACAAGCGGTGGCTATGTAATAGCACTTTTTTATTGGTCCCTGAAGCAACACTGAGGGAGGGAGGGCAGGAGTCAACGCGGTGGAAGGAAGGATGGCAGACAATGATGTTGGTGAGGGAAAAAGAAAATAAAAAGCTATGTGACATGGTCAATACTAGTTGTGATTTTTATTGCCTGCCCTGAGGCAACAAGGAAGAAGAGAGGGAAGCAACACCTAGGGTGGACGTCAAGGATGCCAGTGGGGAGCACACAGACATTGTAGGGTAGTGCAGTAGGCGTTGGGGCTAGCAGACTGGCTAAAGAGGGTAGGAGGATGAGCTGAGGGCAAGCAGATTGACAATAAAGGGTAGTCAGAAGGGGTTGGAGGACAAGCAGATGGACAAAGGAGGGTTGTTGGAAGGAGCAGGAAACAATGGAGAGTTGGGGAGGCTGGAGGCACTGGGGAAAGAACATGGAGGGAGGAGCAGTACAACAGTGAAACAGCTGAAAATAGCTTGAAGATAGCTGAGCAACGATGGGCAAAAAGGAGATGTTTATGGCAACATGTTTATTTCTTCTATGCTTCCAGTTATTATGAGAAATTTAGAATCTCTTTGCATGTTTCTACAAATTATGAGCCACAGCATTTTTTAATCTGAATGGTACTAAACTGATTGTGATATATATTTGCATCAAATATTGATGTGTTTAATAAGCATTAGGGATTCTACTTGTGTTCTTCATTTAAAAACATCTTATCTCTTTCATATTAATGAACACCACAGACATATATATGTGGTTTGTGGGAAGGGCTATGGGGTTACCAAGTAATATAAGTAAAAAGCCACCCCACTATACATTATAAGGATTTTGCAAGCCACCGTAGAGTTCCAGAATCTTTTAAGGGAACTCAGCCTTTGGCCTCTTTCCTCTTGAAGGGGGTCAATACGACCTTGGTGGGAAAAGGCGCTTACCGCCGTGCAGAAGACTGCCAATACACCGCCGCGGCGGCGGGAGACCGCCACAGCTATTATGAGACACATTACGGAATCTGCCGAAATTCAGACACCCACACAATACCGCCACACCAAAGGTCAGCGATAAACATGCGGAAACAAATCCTCCACCTCCACGCCAACAGAAACACGGCCATGCTATTACGACCCACGAATCCACGCGGCGGTCTTTGAACCGCGGTATTCCATTGGCGGTACACACCACTGCGCTCAAAATACACACACATCTCCAAAACACCGCCACATTGGACAATTCCAAATACACACACCTGATACACATACAAACAACACTCCCACACACCAACACAATATAAAACACACACCCACATCACCCACAAACCCCCTATGACCAAAAATTAGAGACGAAGGCCAGAGAGAAACAGCACAGAATAGAGAACCCCATCACACAGAGGCACACTACACCATCACCCACACAACATCCATGCACAAAACATCACATACCACTACACTCACCAAACTCATCAACACATACACCACCCCACACATCACACACACCACCCCATGGCACGCCAAAGACACCCCCGCTTCTCCGAGGAGGAGCTCAGGGTCATGGTGGAGGAAATCGTATGGGTAGAGCCACAACTATTTGGCTCACATGTACAGTACACATCCATAGCCAGGAAGATGGAGCTATGGCAAAGAATAGTCAACAGGGTCAACGCTGTGGGACAGCACCCAAGAAATAGGGAGGACATCAGGAAGAGGTGGAACGACCTACGGGGGAAGGTGCGTTCCACGGTATCCAGGCTCCACATCGCGGTACAGCGGACTGGCGGCGGACCCCCCACCTCCTCCCCCACAACTAACAACATGGGAGGAGCAAGTCTTGACCATCTTGCATCCTGAGGGCCTCGCAGGAGTCGTTGGAGGGACGGACACTGGTAAGTCAAATCTCAACTATCATATCCCCCACCCTACCTGCATGCTATCACACACCCCCACCCTCACACCCTCCACTAACACCCTAACTCCTCACTAATCTACCCATAACACCAACCACCCATCCCAACCCCAAGACCTGCATGACACAACTAAGCATGGATACCCATCACTAAAGCATGCCCACTGCACAGATCCACAACACCCCCCAACCATCACTACACAAGCTCCCACACAGGAATGCTAGCACTGGGGTACACGCACACCCAACCATTGCACACCATGAAACACACACATGCAATAATCCTGTACTCATACCCCTGCAGGAACCCGAAGGAACGTCACCACACCAGAGGGTCCAGACAACACCACTCCACCCCCAGAAGAGGCCAACAGTGACGACAGCAGCCCTGCCCTACTGGATCTTGATGACCAGCCCGGACCATCGTGGGCCTCAGGACAGTCGGTTCCCCTTGCCCAGCCACAGCCCAACACCGAGCTGCCACCCTCTGGTAACACCAGCACAGCACCCACCCAGCGGGCCCATACCTCCCTACCCAGGTCAGGTCAATCAGCGGAGTGTCCACCACTACAGGGCACCCAGGCTAACCCAACACCCCAACAACAACAGGGACCTGGGGGCAGTGGTAGTGGGCACACTGTCCAGGGGACGGAGGCACAGGAACATAGGGGAAATGGGAGGGCTGCTGTGCAACAGAGGGAGGACAGGCCAAGGGAACCTACTCTCAACGAGGCCCTCTCCTCCATCATGGGAGCATACCACCACTCCCAGGAGATGATGGCAACGGTATTGGACAAGTTGCAGGAGACCCTGCGTCTGCAGGAGGAGCAGTATTTGGGGTTCAGGGAGGAGCTCAGGACCATAGGCTCTGCCCTGGGCACCATCGTAGGGGTGCTGACGGACATTCAAAAGACCCTGAGGGACACCGTGGCACTCCAAGGGGCCCCTGACACTAGCCACGACGACGAACTGCCCACCACCTCCGCCGGCGCTAGTGGACAGGACGCCCCGCCACAGGACCAACACACCAGCACCCCACCCCCTGCAGACGGACAACCACCACGAAAGCGGTCCCTGAGATCCAGGAACAGGATGGCAAGCCCCCCGCCAGGAAATAAGACTACCCTGATTGTCCCCCCACTGTCCCACTTTGTTACCCTGTCCACATTGGAGCTACCCCAGCTCCACTTTCAGTGGCCAGATGTGCAATGTACCTGTGAGACTAATAGACTGGACTCTGCCATGGACATTCTTCCACCATGACCTATCCCCATTTCACAACCCCCCTACATTTTTATGCAATTAAATAAACACCCTTGAAACCTTAATAATACTGGAGTCAGTCAATGAACTTTGTATTGTCAATTACAGTGTTAAAAAAGGTTACCCATTGGAAGGCCAACATACCAATGTCACATATCACAAGCCTTTCAAGGGTGCAAGCTGTTGACACGTAGGTTACCACATTACTGAAACTGAAATGGAAGGGGACAACTCAGTTAACAAATAGGGAGTGAAATGTAGGTACAGGATAGAGGTAGACGTGTGAAATTTAATATTATGTGAAACATGAAAATGTACTCACCTGTGTCTCACTGAAAATATTGCTGTATGACTGACTCCCTGTTGTCGTTTTCATCTTCATCAGCTTCATCGTCATCACTGTCCACAGGCTCCACAGGCTCACCCGCTGCAACAACACCGTCATCTGGATCATCCTCCTGCAGAAAAGGCACCTGGCGTCGCAATGCCAAGTTATGGAGCATGGAGCAGGCGATGATGATGTCGCACACCTTCTTCAGTGAGTAGAATAGGGACCCACCTGTCACATGGAGGCACCTGAACCTGGCGTTCAGGAGGCCGAAGGTCCGCTCGATCACCCTCCTAGTCCGCCCTTGGGCCTCATTGTACCGTTCCTCTGCCCTGGTCCTGGGATTCCTCACTGGGGTCAGTAGCCATGACAAGTTGGGGTAACCAGAGTCCCCCAATAGCCATACACTGTGCCTCTGGAGTTCACCCATCATATCAGGGATGCTGCTATTCCGCAGGATGTAGGCGTCATGCACTGAGCCAGGGAACATTGCATTTACCTGCGAAATGTACTGGTCTGCCAAACAGACCATCTGGACATTCATCGAATTATAACTCTTCCTGTTCCTGTACACCTGTTCATTCCTGCGGGGAGGGACCAGAGCTACATGGGTCCCATCAATGGCACCTATGACGTTGGGGATATGTCCAAGGGCATAGAAGTCACCTTTCACTGTAGGCAAATCCGCCACCTCAGGGAAATGATGTATCTCCTTACATGTTTCAGCAGGGCAGACAACACTCTGGACAACACGTTGGAAAACATAGGCTGGGACATCCCTGATGCCATGGCCACTGTTGTCTGAAAAGACCCACTTGCAAGGAAATGGAGCACTGACAGCACCTGCACGTCAGGGGGGATTCCAGTCGGATGGCGGATTGGTGACATCAGGTCTGGCTCCAACTGGGTACATAGTTCCTGGATTGTGGCACGGTCAAACCGGTAGGTCACGATGACATGTCACTCTTCCATTGTCAACAGGTCCACCAGCGGTCGGTACACCGGCAGATTCCGCCATCTTCCAATATGTCCCAACTACAGTGCCTAAGAAGGACAACAGCGAAGAAACTGTCAGCATTCCTCCAGGTATGTACCCACAGTCACAAACAAGACTACAACAGACAATTAACCCATCCGTGAAAGGTTTTGAGTGTAGGCCTCGGTATGTGTGACGCAGTAGTAATCGAAGCCATGTGGGTCCCTGAAATGGCGGCTGCCTGACCTCTAAACTGGGACAATGGAATTGTGGGGTAACTGCGCTGGCGTTGGACACCGTCGCGGTAGGCGGTCGTAGAGCGCAGTGCAATGCTGCATTGATTAACATTGGACCCTATGGGTCCCAGGAGCCAATGAACAGGTGCGCTGGTGGTGATGATGCGCACCTCCGCGGACGTCACCGCCGCGGACGTCACCACCATTTTCTAACTCTTCAATCACTAGATACCTGACCTTCGACAGGAGAGGACCTACACTGCTAGTGCTGCTGTGACCTCGGTCTGGAAGCGACGATGGCTGCTGCGCTGGGGAAAGGGCCCCTGCCTTCATTGCACAGGAGTTGGAGAAACTTGTGGATGGGATCCTCCCCCAGTATACGCTACTCTACGGTCCTCCAGACCAACAGGTTAGTACACAGGGAGCACGTTGTATGGGCTAGGCCTGGGTGGAGAGGGCTGGGTGGATGAGGGAAGGGTGCAGAGTACATAGAACAGTCATGCATGGGGATGAATGGGCCACAGGGATAGAGTTGGGAGGGGGCCAATTACGACGGTGCAGTAGGTAATGACTGTTCCTCTTTCCTTGTGCATGTCATGTAGGTCAGAGCCCACCAGAAGAGGGACATTTGGCGTGCCATCGCCAAGGAAGTCCGGACCCTGGGGGCCCACCAGAGACGGGGCACCCACTGCCGGAAGAGATGGGAGGACATTTGCCGCTGCAGCAAGAAGACGGCGGAGGCTCAGCTGGGGATGGCCTCCCAACATGGGAGGGGTGCCCGTCGCACCATGACCCCCCTGATGTTCCGGATCCTGGCGGTGGCCTACCCGGAGATGGATGGCCGCTTAAGGACATCACAGCAGACACAACGGAGTGAGTACAACCTCATCCTATGGACTTTGTGTGCAGTGGAGCTGTCTGGGGGGGGGGGAGGGTGGTGGGCTGTGGGTGTCCCTAGGCCAGGGCGAGTTAGGTAGTCAAGGCCCCTCCGTTATGTAGGCCATGTGGCACTCTACCCCAGCTCAAAAAAAAGGCAAATTGATGTATAGTTGCCCCTTTACCATCCATGTGGGCAGATTTCTACCATTGCCATGTAGGCCATATCCCAGAAATAGCATGTGCAGAGGGCAGGAGCACGGCGTAATGCATGGGGCTGCTGCGTCTGTCTTGTTCCCCAACGGTAGCGGTATGCCATGCACTAAAACTCTCTTTCTTCTGTCTCCCCCCTTTTTCTGCTCTCCCTGTCCTTCTGTACATCAGCATCAACAGGCGGAGGTACAGTGGCACCGGAGCACGAGGGAGCTGCATCCCACATGGCCATGGAGGGCCACACCACAGACTCTGAATTCACCAGTGGGACGGAGGGCGAGGGGAGCTTCACGTCGGCCACAGGATCACCAAACAGCGACACGGACTCGTCCGCCGATGGGAGCTCCCCTGTGGTGGCGGCACCATCTGTGTGCCCCACTTCTACAGGTACAGCCGCCACCTCCGCTACCAGCACCGCCCTCCAGCCGCCCCTCAGCGTTCGCCCTGTGTCCGCTCACCCAGGAGGGTGGGCATCACCTTCACCCCAGGCACCTCAGGCCCTGCCCCAGTCACCCCTGCTGCCCTCAGTGAGGAGGCCATTGGCCTCCTCAGGTCACTCACTGTTGGGCAGTCTACCATTGTGAATGCCATCCAGGGTGTAGAACGAGAGTTGAAACACGGTAATGCATTCCTGGAAGGCATTCATTCTGGTCAGGCTGTCCTTCAGCGAACCCTGCAATCTCTGGCCTCAGCACTGATGGCAGCCATTGTCCCTGTGTCCAGCCTCCCCCCTCCAACTTCCTCCACCCACCATCCACTGTCTCCACTGTGTCCCCCTCCTCCTCTTCTCCCTCCTCCCTCCCAGTGTCGTCTACACACACACCTGCATGCACCACATCTACAGGCACTAGGACTCGCACCAGGACACCAAGCACCACAAGCCGCTCACCTGCACTCACCACCTCCACTGCCATATACACGTCCCCTGTGTCCTCTCCCAGTGTGTCTGTGACGCCCCCTCCCAAAGTACACAAACGCCGGCAATCACTCACCCAACATCCATCCACCTCACGACAGCCTCCAGTACCTGCACCTGCACCCAAAACAGCTAAAGTGACACCTCCTACAACCACCTCCTCTTCCTCCACTCCCAGAGCCCCTCCAGCTACCCATCCCAGTGTACGTCAGAAACTGTCCCTATGTCAAATTGACCTTTTTGCCCCCCCCCCCTCCAATTCATCAGTCCCATCGTAGCGCCTCAGCCAAAAAGCCTCCAGTACCAGTGGTGCGTGTTCCAGGTTTTTGGAGTGCCCCGTCCACCAGGGCAGGCAGTAGGACCCGGAGCCAAGGCACTGTCAGCCCATCCCCTGTAAAGGCTCTGAAATTGGAGAGTGGACGACGGGACCGTGTCAAGAGTACTGGTGGGACAAAAAGTGAAATGGGATCCAAGGCGATTGGTGAGTCAGCTGTAACTCCAAAGAAGGTGGGGAAGGTCCCGAGGAAGTCTCCCCAACCTGTTGTGAGTGTCACGGCGGAGAAGTGCGCCATCATTTCCGGCGGTCCTGACACAACTGCCAGCACCGTTGTTACTGGTCCAGAGACCACCGCCAGAGTCACAGCCCAGGAGGGCCCAAGTATCGTCACTGGTCAGGAGACCACCGCCAGAGTCACAGCCCAGGAGGGCCCAAGTATCGTCACTGGTCAGGAGACCACCGCCGGAGTCATTGCCCAGGAGGGCCCAAGTATCGTCACTGGTCAGGAGACCACCGCCTGAGTCACAGCCCAGGAGGGCCCAAGTATTGTCACTGGTCAGGAGACCACCGCCAGAGTCACAGCCCAGGAGGGCCCAAGTATCGTCACTGGTCAGGAGACCACCGCCGGAGTCATTGCCCAGGAGGGCCCAAGTATCATCACTGGCAGGAGACCACCGCCGGACTCATTGCCCAGGAGGGCTCAAGTATCGTTACTGGTCCAGAGACCACCACCAGAGTCACAGCCCAGGAGGGCCCAAGTATCGTCACTGGTCAGGAGAACACCGCCGGACTCATTGCCCAGGAGGGCCCAAGTATCGTTACTGGTCAGGAAACCACCGCCAGAGTCACAGCCCAGGAGGGCTCAAGTATCGTTACTGGTCCAGAGACCACCGCCACCGCCGGAGTCACAGCCCAGGAGGGTCCAGGATCCCACAGCCCCGCTGGGCAATGATGGAACGTCAAGCCACACACCAACGTCCAGTGTGGAGTTCGTCATGCCACACACCAATGTCCAGTGTGGAGATCGTCATGCCTCACACCAATGTCCAGTGTGGAGTTCGTCATGCCACACACCGATGTCCAGTGTGGAGATCGTCATGCCACACACCAATGTCCAGTGTGGAGTTTGTCATGCCACACACCAATGTCCGTACCAGAACCGCCATGGCAAAGCACCGCTGAACAGGCCAAAGACTGCCATGGTGAAGACCGCTGAACAGGCCAAAGACTGCCATGGTGAAGACCGCTGAACAGAGCAAAGACCGCCATGGTGAAGGCCGCTGAACAGAGCAAAGACCGCCATGGTGAAGACCGCTGAGCAGGGCAAAGACCGCCATGGCAAAGCACCACTGAACAGGCCAAAGACTGCCATGGTGAAGACCGCTGAACAGGCCAAAGACTGCCATGGTGAAGACCGCTGAACAGAGCAAAGACCGCCATGGTGAAGACCGCTGAACAGGGCAAAGACCGCCATGGCAAAGCACTGCTGAACATGGCAAAGACCGCCATGGCAAAGCACCGCTGAACAGGCCAAAGACTGCCATGGTGAAGACCGCTGAACAGAGCAAAGACTGCCATGGTGAAGACCGCTGAACAGAGCAAAGACCGCTATGGTGAAGACCGCTGAACAGGGCAAAGACCGCCATGGCAAAGCACCGCTGAACAGGCCAAAGACTGCCATGGTGAAGACCGCTGAACAGAGCAAAGACTGCCATGGTGAAGACCGCTGAACAGAGCAAAGACCGCCATGGTGAAGACCGCTGAACAGGGCAAAGACCGCCATGGCAAAGCACTGCTGAACAGGCCAAAGACTGCCGTGGTGAAGACCGCTGAACAGAGCAAAGACTGCCATGGTGAAGAACTGAACAGGGCAAAGACCGCCATGGCAAAGCACCGCTGAACAGGCCAAAGACTGCCATGGTGAAGACCGCTGAACAGAGCAAAGACCGCCATGGTGAAGACCGCTGAACAGGGCAAAGACCGTGTGGGTATGAATAGTCCGGCACATAAGGCATCGTTCTCCCATATGCAGCTGGGACAGTGACAGGACATGTACTTTCACGGGGAGGCTCATCCAGTCTGGGTACCAGTCCCACCCAGTACCAGTAGAGAACTGCATCTACTTGCGAAGATGTGTCTTTGCACTCCCCAGGATGGCTCAGTGGGCAACCTACCCACTGTAGAGACTTGACAGACTGTGGCTTTGCACTCCCCAGGATTGAACAGTGGGCAACCCACCCACTGTAGAGACTTGAGAGACTGTGGCTTTGCACTCCCCAGGATTGAACAGTGGGCAACCCACACACTGTATAGACTTGTGAGACTGTGGCTTTGCACTCCCCAGGATGGTACAGTGGGCAAGCCACCCACTGTAGAGACTTGAGAGACTGTGGCTTTGCACGCCCCAGAATTGAACAGTGGGCAACCCACCCACTGTATAGACTTGAGAGACTGTGGCTTTGCACTCCCCAGGATGGTACAGTGGGCAAGCCACCCACTGTAGAGACTTGAGAGACTGTGGCTTTGCACTCCCCAGGATTGAACAGTGGGCAACCCACCCACTGTAGAGACTTGAGAGACTGTGGCTTTGCATTCCCCAGGATGGCATACATGGGCATGTAGCCCCGTCGTGGATCTGGCTTTGCATTCATCTGGCTGAGGTGCCCCCCCTTCCCTTCCCCCTGAGGTGCCTGCATTGT
This sequence comes from Pleurodeles waltl, assembly GCF_031143425.1. Taxonomy (NCBI): domain Eukaryota; kingdom Metazoa; phylum Chordata; class Amphibia; order Caudata; family Salamandridae; genus Pleurodeles; species Pleurodeles waltl. The sequence continues at coordinate 1,256,801,985 of NC_090445.1, read as the reverse complement.
TTCTATCCGATGCCCCGGCAGTGTTCTCTCGGATTTTGGTCAGGTATCTATTGTGGGCCTCGCCCATGCATTTTTGGACTGCTTGTGCACGGACATTGTTGTGTACATATCTGCACTACTTCTTCTATTGTATATTTAATTTTCACAGATTTCGTGATATATATCAGTATATTTTTGTATGAGTAGTATATTGGCACAATACAAAGTTTGACCGCAATTCGCTTTGTCTTTGCATTCTTCCGGGGGGATTGTGGGTTGTTACTGTGATTTTTGTGACTGCATTGGTGTGTATGTTGTCTAATGCGAGGGTGGGGATGGGGGTGTTTGGTGGGTGTCCCCCTAACTTTTGCCTCCCCCCTCCCCCGTGTCGTAAGTGCAGTACTCACCGGTATCTTCTGCGCCTACGTCGCTGTTGGTCGTAGATGAGCAGGAATACAAGGGCAGGGAGTATTTGTAGTTCCGGCTCCATGGTGTCCTCGTTCCTCGTGGGATGTGTTGAGGTGAGCGTTTTCCCATAGCAAAAGCTGTTTCTGCCGTGTTTTTATCCACGGTGAATCCGCCCCGGAAAAGGTGGCGTATTGGTGTGTTGTGATAGTGTGGGCGGTACATTGTCTCCCGCCTGTCTGTTGGCGGTGTCCGCCGCGCTGTTTGTCTGTACCGCCGTGGCGGGCGGTGTGTTAAAGTGGCTGTCTTAGTTGGCGGTTTCCGCCAGGGTCGTAATTCCCTTTTTTTTGTCCGCCGGCCTGTTTGCGGTATTACCGCACCTTTAACACCGTCCGCCAGGGTTGTAATGACCACCTAAGTCACGTAACTCCTCTGTGACTTACTAAATCCTCATAATGTACAACAGGGGGTACTTTATCCCATATATAAATATCAAAGAAATTTAGAAAAGCCAGCCATAGGAATACCAATTAGAGGACGCATGAGGCGAATCCTAACTGACACTACTGCGGTCGTTAAAGTGCCAGATACGTAGTCAGGTTGTAGACAAAAGCATCAGTAGCTTTGCTCTCCTTTAGTGGTAGGCACACAGAGGATAGATTTTGTGATAGACGATTCTCATTCAAATGGCTTGCTTCTAAAGCCGTAGATATGATAAATGCTTAAATCCCCTAAAGTACATTTGCACGTACCAACTTCAACTCCATGTATTACCAGGCTACCAAGATATTGAGTACATTTAGGACTATTAATAGTTGCCAAATAGTCAAACCTATCTTGCTTTTAAAACCCCTTTGTAGCACTAGCTCTCCAACTCTATGCGCTCGCGCTCTTCAGAGATTATTAATGTTTTCCAACTGTTGCAGCTGTTCTTTCCCCTATCAGTCATAGGACTAGACGTTACTTCACTGATTACCCTTTTTTAGTAAGAAAAACTTCTTCGAGTACAGTCCGAGCATCTCCTTGCTATGCAACAAATATGAATTTCCCGAGTCCCGATTCCAGGAAAATATGAACTTCCCGAGTCCCGATTCTAGGAAAACAAAATGTACAGAATTATGCAAATGTCCCGTACTGTAGACTTACAAGGTATTTAAATGAATCTATATATTTAATACTTTTAATACAAATATGCAAATTATAGATGGAAACCCGTAAAGGTTTTGCTTTTTTTGCTGTCGCTGGTGGGTGTGATTAAATATCCCCCTTCTAGTATTCCTTTTAAAGGGAATATTCCTGTCTCTATTCACGTTTTGAGGTTCAGTGTCGTTTTGCCATTGAACCATTTTGACCTAACTTCTTTAGAAATGTAACGTCATGTGTGCTGTTTGGTATTTTTTGACCCTTTGGTTTCAATACACGTATTGTTCATTCAGAATTCAAATCTAAATCCGAGTATGCCTGAATGTGTAATAAAATAATCTATAAGTATAAAGTCATGACAATAACGAAGAAAACATGAAATGCAATGTAGTGTAATGTAATGTAGATAACATGTAGACTGCGGCACCCCACCCAAAATATAGTGAAGTGCCTATTCCAGCGAGTTACACCTGGCGGCAGGAACGGGTTGGAAGGAGGGGGTATAGAGAGCGGGACACCGACCCTTCCTTCCCCTTTAATCTTTAATTTGCACTAGCTTTGGCGGCTGCAAAATACATCACATTAAAAGCATCATTATGCAGTTCCGACTCATCGTGGTTACATTAAATAACAGTTCTTTTTCAATTCCATTTCATGAAATTACAGTTCGTTTCAAGCACAGTGGTGGCATCGGAAAATATACAAATTGATGCGCAGAGCCGTCAGAAATGAGCGCATCCGCCTTTTCTCCACGAGGGGAGTTCTTGTTGAAAATGGAAGTACGTGATTAGAAAACAACGGCGCACTCTTTTTCGCTGAAAGGAAACCAACCAGTTAGCAAGAGCGAACCAACCCAGTGCTCAAACTGGCACCTGGGGGGCGTCCACGGACGCCAAATGGGATAGCGATGTGTGTGCACTGGAACTTAGGAGACAAAGGGGACATATGGTGCACTGAGCTTGTCCCGCCCACCACATGGTGCATCGTAAGTTAATGAATGCTTTCCTTGTGTCCCTTTCTAAACCAAGGCGTGGTTTGAATGGTCACGAAACAGTGGAGCGCCATTGTGTCTGTCCGTACCAGTGAGAGGGATATTGTTCAACTGAAGTAACACGATCCAAGGGCCTACAATAGCATCCAGAGATGCCGCCTTTCTATTCAATTGCATTAAAACAACCGTTTTTCCTCCCCGAAAAAAACCGAAATATAGAAATGGAAGGGAAATCCATTTCTTTCCAGATAATTTGGAACATTGTTTGAGAATACATCCCAAACACCACTCTTGGAATCGTTTAGACCTGGGCACTTATGTGTAGGATAAAGACTCCTAGATATTTGAGCCTGCTTTTACCCTGACACATGTCCTGTGTCCGAGCTTGTATTTGGAATGAAGGCCATATTTATCGCACCTGATTAAATCGATTGCCCTAGGTTTGAATATTATCAGGTAAATATAAATATCAGATATTTCGAGTTTTTGGAAAATAACATGCGTTTACTTACCATTGTGAAATTGCGACAGGTTTGACCTGCCGAAATTTAGAAAGGTGAGGTATTTAACACATGAGGTAATTACAGTGGTGCCAATTCACGTAACTCGGTCTCTTTGTGGTGAAGTCCCGTATATGTTCAAAGAACTTTGTGATAGCCAAATCTCACTGTGTTGACCAACTCAGAAAGAATGGGTTATATGCCGGAACCACGGGTGCTTCAAGCACCCATGGCTCAACAACGAGGTCAGAACAACGACTTCGTTCTAACCACTAATGCCTTTACCACGAATGCGTTTACAACAATTTTATTGTTGTAAATGGATTCCTTGTAAAGCATTAGCGAACAGCATACACGGTTCCAGCATGCTTTCCCCCTAGCCTCCCACCCCCAAAAATTACCACGACCCCCAACCCACAACTACCCCAACCCCCACCCCCAAAATTACCAGAACCCCAACCCCGCCCCTAAAACCTAAACCACCCCAACCCACCCCTCAAGCCCTAACTCTGACCCCCTCTCCCCCTAAACCCTAATCACCCCCAGCTCCCCACCCCAAAAACTAAAAATACCCCGAGTCCCCACCCTGCCCCTAAAACCTAAACACCCCAACCCCCAACCCACCCCTTAAACCTAAACACTGACCCCCCAAACCCTAATCACCCGAGCCCCCCTCCCAACCTCAACCCCCCAAAAAAACAGCCCCAGTCCCAACCCAACTTACCTCCTCCTTCACTGCGTTGACTCCGACTCTCTTCTTCTGTACCTTAACCACACATGTACGTGGTTGAGACATGCATGGTTAAGGTACCAAAACCAGGAAGTCATGGATAACGAAAGCGTTGTTTCGCTTTAATTTTTCACGACTTTGTGGTTTCATAATCGTTCTTCCAGGTGTTTCCCTTGTTCATCTGCACTTTAACCCTTTTTATATCCAGCAATTCTCATCATGGCCTTTCAAATGGCAGAATTGCTTGTATTTTGTCATGCTCAGTAAAATCTCAAATATTGTGACTAAGCTAGCCAATTGAGTTTGTACAGAACCTGCTAGGACAGGTCCTTGAGACCTTCAGAAGCCAAGGGCACCAGGCGATCCTTATGACAAGTATTGCCATCGTCTCTGGAACTACTGATAAGACTGCAACATTACTTAATAGCCAGGAGCCTGATTTAAGGTTTAGCCTTTTAGGAATAAGCAAGGTCTAAACAACAAGTCTTATTCTCGACTGTTAAGTAGCACCTTTAGGTTTAGCTAAAGTGTGTATCACTTACAATAAATACACCATCGAGGAATACGACTTTGTTTATGTCATGGTAAAACTTAACTTATGGACTTTAGTTGCATTATGATTTACTCTGAATAAGATTCCTCTGATGCTGTACTTTATAAGGTTATTCTTTGGATTCCATACATGGGTGGGCTATTCATGTAATTTGAATCAATGGGTTCTCGCAATGGCATAAACCCCTTTGTTCAGCCTTTCTATTAAAATATTATTAATGTATCTTATATTTATGGATTAGTATAAAAAAAGCTAATACAAAGTTAAGTCTTACTCACTTTGTCATTGAACCGATTACCCATCTTCATGGGGAGAATGTGGCGACTTGCTTGCTACGTCAAGGGGAGCGGACCACTCCTGCTCACCATCATCTTACCGGTAGTCGGACGTGGCTCTTTGGCTGTTAGAGATCGATGATGTGGCTGGTGGTGGCTCGCACATTATGCTTAGGTAATCTAAGAATTATTAGAAGTAAGCAGAACATTGGCTATCAGCCATGAGCTGGCTGTGGTTGTAGATTACGTGTGCAATGCATGAGGGATATCACTCAGATGCATGGGCCTTAGGCACCACCAGGGAAATAGCCACTCAGTGGACCACAGCATGCTAATCTGTTCTACAATGCTGAACGGGGAGAGAGGCGATAAATGGATGACTCTGATAACGCTTGTCTGTTCAAAGTGATGCAGGTACATGGCAAACAAATCATAATTTGTGGATTGAAGCTAGACAACTTCTGTGCAACCAGCAGGACACAAGATGTGAGGGATCGAGACCTTTATTGCTCCTCTTGAGCTGCGTTGGTTTGTGACTGGAGAATTGCAGCATCAATCATCCAATTACAAAGCAGTTTATCTCAAACCAACTTGAGCATGGCGCCTCAAAGGTGGAGCTCCACTATCGCAAGTGCACATTTGGACAAAGTGGCTGGTGGCAAGCAAGTCAAACTGTAGGTAACGCATGGAGACATCAGTCAGGCAGCTGTCGGTCTGTGCAACAAAGAACTGCAATGTGCCTACAGCTTTGCTGGGTAGAAAGTGAGAAGTGGTGGTTGATGGGTTGCGTGGCACAGTAACAGGACCATTCCATTAAGCTGCCTATTGTCAGAACCCTCTATAGATGCCCCGCTGGTCAAGGATATGCTGTATAAATATAAATTGCTCCATATTTTGCACACAATAATTAGGAAATACTGACTACTATGTATCACTGCAGTTAAAATGTACGTGTATGTATTTATGATATAAAGCAAACACCTGTACTGGAACATGAAAAGTGCCTTTGTATGTGAAAATATTGGCTTTGGCTCCTGGTCTGCTTCGTCATTCATAGATGTTTGAATATTTCTGGGAGGTGATATGCTTAAGAGCGTTGAGTACAAGGGACTTCCTAAGAAAGTGTTCAGCTGACATCGAAGGCTGACTTACCAGTCTCCATGTTTGCACCAACTGGTGAATATAATTCAATTTCTTGGAGGTGGGTGAGAAAACCAGCTTCAGGAACAAAGACACATGTAAGATATTTTCAGCTCAGGCTTTACAGTGTCCTTTGTATTCTTGTGCATAATCTGAAGGCATCACCAGTTTCAATACAAGCATGATAGTTCAGTAGGTTTATGCACCATCTGCAAACAGAGGTCGACACCTTTAACCTAGTTGGAGGTGTCACTTCAAGAACAGAGTATTTCATGAACAGTCATTGAATTATAATAATAACAGTGATGATACTGTTGATGATGATGACGATATTGGGTTTCCATGTGCAGTGATATCCTCTCCAGTGTTGTGTGTGTTTAGTTTCCCCAACCCTGCATTCCAATGGCAGATAATTTAACTCCTAACCAAGTCAACCTAGTTTCCAGGACTAGCAACCTGATATATTTCAAACAAAGCTTGTTCCTAAAGTTCATATAAGGTCATTAGTGTTTACTAGATGCTAACAGCTAGATGTACGACTCTAAGTTGCAACCTATCAGACAGTGCATCTGCCTGGTTTGCTAAAGTCATCTTGGGGACTTTCAGAAATCTGAGCTAGCAATGCATTCTGCTCATTGATTGCCATTGGCTTTGTGGGTTGTAACTCACACTTGCTGGCTTTCCATTTGCTGGCTTTATTTGCTTCATTCTCTCCAGGTTCAGTTTGCCCTCCTGTTGCCTAAACTGTGTTTTCTGTATTCTTCCACAAACTCACTTTCTGTTGACATGCCTTTAAATCTTGTCTTTTCACATATTCTGTGCATTCAAAGGCCGAGGTCAAATGTCAGGCTCTGTCTTCCAATGACTCTTGCTTACCTTTTTTTCTCTGTCTTCAAAGTGAGAATGTGACAATCTTGATGGATACTGGGGGTAGGAAAGAGATTTTGTTTTGGCACACAACAACGTTTTAATGAACTGTGTAAGTATTTCAGAATATATCAGAATCATGAACTCACAAATGAAGCACAGTTTTTGTAATTTCTGAAGTGTGTTGGAAACAAATACTTTAATATGATCAAAATGAATCATTAGACTAGGTGATGCAATAGCTACACATTTCCAAACATTTTTGTCTGTGCAATGTAAAGTTTTATTAGTAAAATTGTATGTCTATGTCTCATTTCAATTGAAAATGTGTTGTCTGTAATGGCAGTGTGCTACCACACCATGAATACGGTAGTCTACGCCCCTCCACTCTACTCCACTCTGCACCACTCCAAATCACTACACTCTATTCTTCACCACTCCACTTTATTCCACTCCACACCATTGCATTCTGCACCACTCCACTCCCTTGCTCTCTATGCCAATTCACTCTACACCTCTCTACTCTACTCCACTCTTCGCCACTCTACTTTACATCACTACAGTCTAGGCCACATACATCTACTCTTCACAACTCCACTGTACGGCACTGTACTCTACACCATTCTGCAACACTGCACTCCATGCCACTGCACTCTGTGCCAATACTTTATTCTGTAACACTCAACTCTGCCCTTGCACTCTATGCCAATCCACTGTACACCATTCTAATTTACTCTGCACCACTGCATGCTATGCGACTGTTCTCTAGACTACTCTACACCATTACACGCTATATAACTGCCCTCAACCCTTTATCACTCCACTCTACACCACTTCACTCTAATCTGAAGCAATCTACTTGATGCCACTGCACTCTACGCCACTCTACTCCACTCTGCACCACTCCACTCTGAGGCACTGCACTCCATGCCACTCTAGTCTTAACTACTGCACTCTTTGCCAATGCATTCAACATAACTGCACTCTGTGCCACTGCACTCTACTCTGCATCACTGTACTCTACACCACTGATCCCTCTCTGCCACTCTACTCCACTCTACACCACTGCACTCTGACACTCTACTCTGCAACACTGCACCCTCTGCCACTGAACTCCACTCCACTTTACTCTTCACTACTCCAGTCTACACCACTGCACTCTATGGCACTATACTGTACTCTGCACCACTCTATCCTACTCTACGCTACACCACCTGATGCTACTTCATTCTGTGCCACTTGACTCTACTTTGTACTCTACGTCACTGGACCCTATGCCACTGAACCCTACTCTGCACCACTGTCCTCTGCATCACTGAACTCAATGCCACTCCACTCTGCACCACTCTACACAAAGCTACTGTACGCCACTGCAGTCTATGCCACTCTACTCTGCACCACTCTACTATGCGCCACTCCACTCTGTGCCACTCCTCTCTACTATACACCACTCTAATCTACCCAACTGCATTTTACAATGCTGCTTTGTACACAGTTGAATTTCAATGCCACTGCACTGAATGTCACTGCACTCTACACACATATACTCTGCAACACTTTACGTCAATGCATTCTACACCAGTCCACCCTACTCCATACCTACTCCATGCAACTGTGCACTATGCCTCTCTAATACATGACACTCTATCACTCCACTCTACAACACTCCACTCCACTCTTTGCCTTTCCACTCTACTACACTCCATGCCACTGTCTTCTATGCCACTAAACTTTAGCCAAGCTGAGCAGCAACGACGCTGATGAACAAGATAGCTAAAGCACATTGGCAAAGCCAATAGCTCTTGCACAGGAGATACCTATTGGCTTTGCCACTGCCTTTTGTCTCTGTTGCGCTGCCAATTTCTTCATGGGACGTAGCATAACATGAACACGGAACCATCTCCGTGGTTGAACCAATGCAGACAAGTAGGCAGAAGGCAATAACCTTTGAGGTAATTGTGAATTTAAGAATGTGAGGGGTTAACAAGGGAAAGAAAACAGAAAGACATGCGTCTGAGAGAAAAGGATGTACAGCACAGTTTGGCCTTGCTAGAAAAGTTGTGACCCTCAACTTCTAGCCTTGTCATAAGCTAGAATTAACTCACTTGGGGCTCATTATGGATTTATCTGTGAAATGATGCTTTTGCACCCTAGTGCTACAGTGCTTCATGTTATTCCATTTGGAATGGGGTATAACTCGCAAAATGTATGCCTTTTTGTGAGCAGTTTTCTAATTTCACATTTTGTGGGGTTTTTACTGGCAGAATCTGAGGAGGCAAAGTTACTCGATGTGCAGGTTTTTATTCATAAATCGTAATCCCAGTAATGCCACCTACTCCTGTCTCATCCCAACTGTCATGACAATGGGACTGGGCTTGAGCCCGATACCAATCTTGCTGGCTTTGGAACGAGAACACTGGAGATAGGGGAATTTTGAAAAACAGTTGGGCAACAGGAGTCATATTAGGATAGGGTGGTCTAGGGAGTGACAGATGAAGACCCAATAAAGTAATAATTGATGGCTCAGCCTTATGGGTTTGGAGTTCTGCCCTCCTTGCATTTTGACCTTTTTTATTATAGTAAATAACCCATTAGTTACTATTGATATAATAAGAAAATGCTGAACTTTCCTCCAAGTGAGGGTCAAGCAGCAGCAGTGAGATAGTGAAACTAACCGATGGCTGACACAGGAAATTGGAGGCCTCTGCACCAGCCATCAGACAGACTTTCCAGGGCTGGAGAAGTCCCAGCCCTGACCTCCCTCCGTGCCACACCCTTTTTGGAGCACTGCAGCATCACCTGGAATAGTACCCACGAGCACTTATATACAGGTCGTGGTTACCCTTCCCTCAGGCTGCCACCTCAGTCTCTCCCATTTCATTACAGGGTGTGCTCTGGAGACTCTCTGACACCACCCTACCCTATGATGAATTGGGAGAGGGTGGGTTGAAAAAGCAAAATGCTAAATACTAGACCCTGAGCAGTACAGCACTATGTTGTATGCACCGCACAGGCTCCAGCTTTGAGTTTGCTGATGCGGTGATTGAGGCAGGAAGGAGGCATGTACTTGCCCCGAGTCTGTCGAGCACTGTGTAGCTAATGAGCTGCAGATTAAATAGAAAAAAACAACGTGTCAAAGTTCTGTGTACGGTGAAGAGTATGTGGGAGACCATGTTTATCTTTGTGTGTCTCTGTGTGTGTGTGTCTTTGTGTGTGAAGTTGAGTGATAGAGTATTTGATTGAGAATGAGTGAAACTGAATGAGTTTGGGCCCGAGAGAGTAACAGTGCTAGTGAGTCTGTGAAAATGAGTGAAGATGTGAGACTGAGGAGTACAGATTCAGCTAGTGAAACTGTGAGTGAATTTAAGTGAGCTTTAGTTATTGTGAAGGGTGTATGTGTGACTGTGTTACATTGCTGCTGATTCTGGCTTCCAGGCGTCCATGGGAACATAATACTGGCATTGGCCTATTGAAAGCAATTCCTGGCTCGTGGGACACTCGTGGCTAAATACTGGCACACTAGAGGTTGTTCTTGGCATATGGGACACACATGTCAAAATGCTGGTGATGGAATATTGTATGTAAAGTTCTTGACATATGGGGAGCATCTGTCACAAACCGATGGCCACGTCACGCTGGAGTTAATAATTGACTTCGAGAGGGAGAAGGGGAGGGGTGTAGGGGCACTCGTTGAACAGTTTGAAAGAAGGGTGAACTTGTGAGTTGTGTCACGATTCATTGAGTTAGCAACATAAAAGTATTTCATGAGTGCCCTTTGAGAACTATTGTTTTTTAGCATTTTTATTTGAAATTTGTCTTTCAAAATCCACATTATTTAAAACGTTTCTCAAGGAGAGAACTCCCAAACACCTACAAAAAGTCTTAGAAGTATGACAAGCTTCGTTCAATTGAATTGCAGTATTACACCACATCCTTTTTAAAGATAGCTTATCGCCATTATAAAGGGAAAGGAGCTTAAATTCAAACACCTCCTGATACAATTGATACAGAGGAATTGATGGTGAATGGCGGGTGCTACACAGGTGTGGCATGTGAGAGTGGATAGATGATAACAGTTGTGGTGCCTTTACATGTTGCTTGCCTAGAGTTCGATAAATCCTTGTTACTCCACTGGTCTGATAGCCAATTATTGGTGGATGAAGTGCACATACAGGTGTTGATCTGCCTCTTTCGTGCGGAAAGGGTCGCTGCTGCCTGAAGAAGTAAAACTCATAACATGTTGTACATCAGATGTCTTTGAAGCTTCTGAAGTACTCAGTAATATTGTTATACCATCCACACTACAGTCATCCACAAATAACATCATCACATATGTAATTTCCTAAAAGATGGCTGGATGGGGAAGAGCTAAAGCAAGAAACATGATACGTTTTTTGCCAATGGTTATCTGAACATGGCCATCCAAAACAGTCTGGCGGTTACTTTGTTTTTATCCAGATTACATCGAAATCCCTTAAAATATTAGGCCTCATAAAAGAAAAAAAAAAAGAAAAATAGCTAAAACACACACAATTTTTTACAAGTTGGATATTGCTCAAGGATATCTTTCACATCATTAGAGCATCTAAAACGCTATTTCAAATTATTTGTCTCATAATATATACACTGTAAAAGTATCTCCAGAGGTAGTTCATTAGTATTCACCTACTGTACCGTCACCAATTGCCTGTTATAAAGTGCCTATTATAACGTGCCGTACAAAGTGACGAGTGCAAAATAGTATTAAAGTTCATCATAACCCAACCACTGCTGACTAAAACAAGCAATGGTGAAGCCAATAGGTCTTCCCTATGTAAGAAACTGTTTTTGTGTGTGAGAGCTTCATACACAAGGGGAGAGAAAGGGAGATTCACACTTCCATGCTGCCTCCCAACACATGCACCAACAACACAAAAAATAGTACGGGGAAGTTATGGTTTGTGAAGACCGTCAGTCCAGAGTAACAATATTTAAGTACTCCCTCTGGAAAGCCCAGACCACAAGGTTGAGTTCGTCCTGGTGGCATTGTCCTACCAGTGTGTGGATAGGTGGCCAAATGATAAAGCATGACACTATTATATGTGTGAGACCATCTATTCCATAAAGGGGAAACCCCATGTGTAGGTGCCATACTGACAGTCTTCACAAACTGTCACTTCAACCCCATACTATTGTTTGTGTTATTTGTATGTAAGAGCAACTGGCTTTGCCAATGTCCTTTAGCCAGATTGGCTGCTGGTCAACAAGGCTAAAATGTAATGTGGTGTAGAGTAGAGGGGAGTAAAAGAGATTGGAACAGAGTGGTACAGAGTAAAGTAGAGTGGCATGGAGTGTCAAGGAGTGGAGGAGCATAGTATAAAATAGAGTGTATAGAGTAGAGTGGCATAGAGCGGAGTTGCTTTGGGTTGAGTAGATTAAGGTAGAGGGGAGTAGCACAGAGTGGAGTGGCATAGAATAAAGTGTGTTCAGTAAAGTGGCATAGGGAAGAGTTGCATATAGTAGAGTGATGTAGAGTAGAGTGGTGTAGAGTAGGGCGGCATAGACTATAGTGGCATAGAGTAGAGTAGTCTTGAATAGAATGGTGCAGATTAGAGTGGCATAGAATGACGTAGAGTGGAATGAAGTGGCACTGAGTAGAATGATGTATAGTCAAGTGGTGTAGATTGAAGTGGCATAGAGTAGAATGGTGTAAAGTGGAGTGGAGTGGCATAGAGTGAAGTAGCATAGACTGGAGTGGCTTAAAGTAGATTGGTATAGAGTGGAGTGGTATAGAGTAGAGTGGCATTGAGTTAGGTGGAGTGGAGTAGAGTGGTGTGAAGTAGTTTGGAGTGGCATAGAGTGGTGTGGTATACAGTGGTGTGGTGTAGAGTTGTGTGGTGTAGAGGTGAGTGGCTCAGAGTGGAGAGTCTTAGAGTGGAGTGGCTTAGAGTAGAGTGGCTTAGAGTGCATTGGCTTAGTTATGTGGCGTAGAGTGGTGCGGAGTAGAGTACATAGAACTGAGTAGCTTAGAGTGGTGTGGCAACAAGTGGGGTGGCAAAGAGTGAGTGGAGTGGCGTGGAGTAAAGTTGGGCAGAGTAGACTTGCATAGAGTGGAGTGGATTGGCATAAAGTAGAGTGGCGTGAAGTGGAATAGAGTGGAGTGGCATAGAGTGAGGCAGAGTGCATTGACTGAAGTGGTGTAGAGTAGAGTGGAGTGATGTAGAGTTGCACAGAGTAGAGTGGCATTAAGTACAGTGGTGTGGAGTAAAGTGGCTTAGAGAAAAGTTTTGTGGGGTGGTATAAAGTGGAGTGGTCCAGAGTGGAGTAGTGTGGTGTGGAGTAGAGTGGCTTGGTGTGGGGTAGAGTGCCATAGAGTAGAGTGGCATGGAGTAGAGTGGCATAAAGTGGAGTGGCATAAAATGAAGTGGTGCAGAGTGGAGTGGCATAGAGTCCTGAAGAGTAGAGCAGCATAGAGTGGGGTGTAGTGGAGTAGCTTGGTGTGGAGTAGAACCATAGAGTGGAGTGGCATAGAGTAGAATGGTCTAGAGTGGCATGAAGTAGAGTGGCGTGTAGTGGCAGAGTAGAATAGACTGCATAGAGTGGAGTGGCATAAAGTAGACTGGTGTGGAGTAGAGTAGTGGAAAGTGGAAAGGTGTAGAGTACATTGTTGTATAGTAGAATGGTGTTGAATAGCATGGAGTAGAGCTGAGTGGAGTACAATGGAGTGGTGCAGAGTGGCATTGTGTGGAGTGGCATAGAGTAAAATTGAGGTGGCATAGATTAAAGTGGTGTAGAATAGAGTGGAGTGGCAGAGTGGCATAGAATAAAGTGTAGCAGAATACAGATGTACGATTAAGTAACTAAGTGTCAATAGAGTACAGCAGAGTGCCATAAAGTAGAGTGGAGTTGCATAGGGGAAAGTGGTGTAGTATGCAGTGGTGTAGAATAGAGTGGAGTAGAGTGGAGTGATGTGGTGTGGTGTGGAGGGGCATCAGACAAGTGGCATAGAATAGAGTGTAGTTGCATAGTACAGATGTATGTGTAAGTAACTAAACTGTCAATAGCGTAGAGTGGAGTGCCATAAAGTAGAGTGGAGTGGCGTGGAGGAGAGTGGTGGAGGGATGAGTGGTGTAGAGTTGAATGGCAAAGAGTGGAGTGATGTGGAGCGGAGGGGCATAGAGCGAGTGGTGTAGCATAATACAGATATGAGTATAAGTAACCAAAGTGTCAATAGAGAAGGAAGATAGGGTGAAGGCAACATAAATAAGACCTTGAATGTCTGTATTATAGGATTAATGTCCAGGAATAATACCACAAATCTTATAAAATTGAAAAAAGTGTGTGCTGCATAAAAAGGAGGAAGAACAAAGACAAGGAAGAACATATGCACTTGGTCCATGCTCCAGGGAGGAGCTAACATAAGAAAGGAAGGAACGCCTACAGTAGATAAGCAAGCAAAAGATTGCAAATGAAAGTAACAACTAAAGCAACTAACTGTATGCCGTGGACAGGTTGCGGGCTCACTGAATTGTAAAGGATACATTTTCCAACACATCACACGCACTGTTGCCAGTACCTAAAAAGGCAGCCTCAGAAATGTTACGTCTGTCAGCCAAAGACAGACCTATTCAGATCCACTCATTATCATTGAGCGGTATCTGCTCTTGGTTTGGAGAATGATTTTCCACATAGCAGACAATCATTTTTTCTGTAATTGAGAGTGGGAGGAAAAACGACAAAACATATAAATGTAGTTATTCAATTAAGCAGTGCACTAAAGAGATTTAAGTGCTCTGATAATTATAGCTTTCCAAGTACACTCAAGTTTGCAAACATTTACAGACATGTAAAAGTGGTGTGCTGTTACACATGTTTAAGTAGTTAGAAAACATTGAATCTGCACTTGCAAACTTTTTTTTACATGTTCTAAGGGGAAATGGAAATCCATTCTCTGACACCCCAGACAATTTTTACAGTGAACCCCCACCTTAAAAACAATTTTGCTCCTGACTCGAAAAGGCTACATCTTACGTTATATCCATGATGGAAATGCGCCCTGCAAAATTTGTAGTTGCAGCAAGCATAGAAAACTAGGGAAAAGCATAGAAAAGACACACAAAAAAAGACAGAAAAAGCAAGGAGAAAGCAAAGAAAATTAGGGAAAAGCAAGGAGATGGCACACAAAAAATTGGAGAAAACCAAAAGAAAGAAGTGAAAACTAGAGGAATGTAAGGAGAAGGCACACAGAAAAACAGAGGAAAAGCAAGTAGAAATCTGTGAAAAATAGGTTAAGGCAAGGAAAAGGCACCCAAAAACTCAGAGAAAAATCAAAGAGAAAGCAGTGAAAACGAGGGAGAAGTGAAGAAAAAGTGCACAAAAAATGGGGGAAAAGCAGGGAGAATGCAGTGAACATGAGGGAAAAGCAAGGAGAATAACTCAAAAAATGGGGGGAAAGCAAGGAGAACAGTGAAAATGAAGACAAAACAAGGAACAGGCACAGAAAATATGGGGGGAAAGAAAGGAGAAAGCAGGAGCAAGAGTGATGCAGCAGCACAGGGAGAGGTGGACCTTTATTTTTTTTTTACAATGTTTGCAGCAGATTCATAGATTCACAACAATTTTAACGCTAAAATTTAAAAAGAAAATGTTTTTGGCCCCTGGTGGGGTCCCAGTGGGACCCACCGCCAGGCCTAGGGGGTCAAAGTATTCCTACCCTGTGCCTTTCTGTTTTAAACAAAAAACATTCTTGGGACTCTGCTGACTCCAAGTCATAAGATGGCGGCCAACACTTCCTGGTTAAGTTCTGACAACCAATCAGATATCATCATGAAAGCTCTCAGATCCGTGGAGGATCTCCGTGCCTAGATAGACAAATTTCCAAAGTTACTAACAAAGCAAAAAAAGCTTTTCCTATGGAAACTAGGCCCTAACTTTAACTACCTACTGGTGACTGAAATGCATTCAAATAGTTTCTAGATTTTTTACTTTTGTGAAATAGATCGAATTGTACCTTACTTGTGAGTGCAATTCATAACTGATATAAAAGGTAACATTTTTGAGGGAGATTGGTATGGTATTGGCCTGCCACAGAATTGCACCACCAATTACAGAGAGCACCTGAACCTCCCTGCACATTGGGGGCACTGGAGAGGATTTTCGATATGGATGAAGGCTGCCAATGACAAAACCACTAGAGACACAGAAGCAACCCCCCGAACACAGACAAAGTGAGAAACTGGAAGGTTGTCATCACCGGAGCGAAACTTAGTAAGTAAGCAGGAGTGGGGAGCTTGATAAATAGAATTTACGAGTGGTTGCAAAGGGGTCCACATGCATGAAGAATGAATAAATGAAAGTGAAAATGCCAAAAATAACTGAACAGTAAATAAAAGTTGAGGTAAGCAGGACAGGAGGTTTAGAAATTAAAAGAGACATAAAACAGGAATCAGGCAATAAAAATGGAATTGAGGTAATCAAGTGGTAATGCAGTATTGGCGACACTATTTGACAAAGGCAATGAGATGAGACAAAAACAAAAGCTGCAAAAGAGCAAGAGGCAGAGAAGATGGATACAAAAAGTAAACTAAGACAATGGGAAAAACTGTCATGTAAAGAAATAAACAAATGGTGGAAAGTATCAACCTTGAAGAAATATGTGAAAGTAAAAGGAGTGCCAAGAGGTTTGCAAATTTCCATAACGCCAATTTATCATGATAAAAATGGAGAATGACCTCAGAAATGAGGTGAACATTTCCTAAATGCTTCTCTGGGACTGATAGTAAACCTAATCAAATACACTAAAAGTCATTAGCAACAATACAACAACAACTGAAAAATTCAGAACAAGAATTGGAAACTTTGGTATTAACAGAAGATGTACAGAAATTGAAGGCCTTGTATGAAAATAATTAAGAAACATGAGGAGGAAGTAAAATTAAGAAAACAAACAAAATTCTAAAGGGATAAACAAGATTAGAATTTTTATCTTCACAAGGGGATTTGATTTTTTAGGCAACAAAGACAGAATTGACTAAACAACAACACAATCATCCAGTAGTGAATCAATCCAATCGGACACAGACTATAACGAAGGAAAAGGCTGCACAAATCGAAGATCAAAGGGCAAGAAATGATTTTTCACCCCAAAATGCATCTTGCACTTCAACAAGTAGTATGGGAGAAAACCCATCAGGTATTAAAAGGAAGAGGGAGAGGACAGGGACAAGGCACAAAAGACAAACAGGAAGAGGGAAGAGGGGAAAAGGCTTGAGGGTGACATGAAGTTTGGACACCGGGAATCACAAAATGATGTAACAATCAATAGAATAATAAGCTCAAGAACTAAGGGCCTCATTTACAAGGCCTTTGCACCACCACTGCGTCATTTGTTTACACAACAGTGGTGCAAGCAGTGCTCAACACCACTCCACATTTACAAACTGATGCATTGGGGCCAATGCTTCAGTTTGTAAAGCCTTGAATCACATTATACTTGTGCCAGGTACAATGCATTCAAGGTAGGCATTCCCACAGGAAACGCCATGCAAAACTGACACCATGAAATTTACATAATTTCACTACATCATCCTGCAACTTCACTGCATCAGAATGTTGTCCATTGCTCAGAGAAATAAAGCACAGAGTAGTTTTTTGAATCTGCCACTTGGAGTGTGATCTTTCTGGTTACTTTTGAGGCAGGGTATGCTCCCCCTAATCCCCTTCTGGCCAAATGGTATGATTCTTCAGCAGTTTTTAATTTGTGCCAAAATTGCATTCAAGACCTCTGTCATGCCTTATTTGTTTGCCCTGCTCTTCTACTATTTTGGCGGAATTGGCTGAGGCCGATATGAATGTGTTTTGCCGTTCTTTCAGCCTCAACAGTATTAAAGCACCTTGAGACCCTCATGGGTGAGTAGCACGCTTTATAAATTCCTGATTGAATAATTGATTGAAAGTCACTTTATTTACCTCCAAATGAAATATTTTGTATTCGATTTTTTAACTTTTTAAAGTGTTTTTGAATGTTATATCAATAGGGTATTGGTTGGTATGCGTTGATGTTTGTTAATATTTTTTGAGTGGCCATTTTGTCTTCCTTCGCATTGAGACATTAGATTTCTGTTGTCGTTATTTGATTCCATACAAGAGAAACCGTATGACAAGTTTTGTATGTTTTTCATCGATGGCACAAAAGACACTATATGCAATTTTAGTAACATACTCTGCTGCTTGAGGGGAATTTGTTTTAAATGAAAGTTTTAGAACCTTGGATATTTTCTGTGATTGTTTGACCTTTGATGGGATGGTTTGCATTGCATATTTTGCATTGATGGCACAGAAGGCACAGAAGGCACTAATATGTACCTTTAGGTACAAGATTCTGCTGCTTGAGGGGAAATTATTTTAAATGAATGTTTTACAACCCAGGATATTTTTCATGATTGTAAGATATATTGGAGGAGTGGGTCGATTTTTATTGGGTGTATACAACTGTAGTTGTATTTATATGTATGATTTTTTTAGATTTTATGTGGACCTCCAAGGAGTTCCATAACATAAATAAACAAATAAACTTTGTATAAACTTGATGCAGGGCTTTTCTCAATGGGGGCCTCCTGGCATTGCTGGAGTAGCATTATTTTTATGATGCTAGTCCAGCGATGTACGAGTTTAAATCCATAGATGAATCCGAATTTCTGGCACATCTGTGAAATCATGGTCTGTGAAGCTCTTTGTTATAAATACAGCACATTCATGCCATTGTTCGGGGTCATAGGGCAGCACAAGCCATCTGATGAATCTGAACTGATGCATCAGATTCTTGTAAATTAGCCCTAAGTATAGTAAATGTATTGAACAGAACAATAAAAGAACCAAAAAACACTTTACTTAAAATAGGTTTGAATTTCTGCCTGATGTCACTCATGGATATTACAAAAAACAGAATTGATCTACACAAATATATATGTAAAATAAAATTGGCAAAACTCTTCTCCTAGAAAGAAGCAAAACTAAACAAAAATGAACAAAGGAAGGATCCTAAGTATGAACTCACTGCAGGAGTCAGACCAACTTTAAACATCTTAATTACCCTGGCTGAAAATGAGGACCTAGAAAAATCATATTATAGACTGAGGAACTAACTACACTTGGAACAGGTCTTAGTGGCAAAAGGCCAAAATCATTATTTAAACGAAATCTGCCACCAGGAAACAAAATAGATCTATTACATGAAGTAGTGATCCATGACATATAGAATACAGAAAATATATTTGAGACACAAGGTAACCAAACAGGATTCGGATGCACGAAAGCTGATACAGGAAGATGAAACAATTGAGATTAAGGATACAGATAAAGAAGAAAATATCATAATTCGGAATAAAATAGACTAATCATCAGTTGTAAACAAAAGGAACTGCCATATTTCCACCTTTTGCTATGCTACCAAAAATTGATAATGGGCTGGTGGAAACACTAATGGCATGGTCATTAGTAAATGATGAATTTGTGGAGAAGACTGTTATGTGGCTGAGTCATCAACAATCTTATCCTCATCTGGGATGGTACTGAAAAGGAATTTGAGAATATACAGTTGTCATCAAGCCAACCTGAAATGGAATATTCCTTATGGAGAATGTCTTCATATTAAAAGAAACTCTTCGAAAGAAGTGTAATTTGAAAAAAACAGCTTGGAGACAAGCAAACTTTCTCAAATAAGAAAATATCCTAAAAAAGTCATTGAGTCAAGTCTACAGAGAGCAACATTTTTGGAGCAGAAATCAAATTCTACCAAGAAAAAAAAAACAATTGAAATCTGGAGCAATTCGACTAATAGCAACACACTTAGTAGAGGCAAAGAAATAACAGAAAATACAGAGAAAACACTGGGACTACTAAAGCTGCGGCTAGTAGCCAACATAATAGGAGATCAAGCATGGATAACATACAGAAGAGCTTACAATGTAAAGGATAAATCTGTACACAGCCATTTTAAGATGGAGAAAAAAAGAGCATTGGATGAATTATACTGGCTTTTGGAAGAATAAACAAAGTAAGGCTGTAAAACTGCTGTCAACACCACGGAATTTATAATTGGAAATGATAAAAAATGAATTATTAAACAAGACAACACATGTAAAAGTAAATTTGTAATATACATACTAGAATGCCCATGCAATTTAAAGTACATTGAAGCACAACTTATGAAAACAAAACAAAAAAATCTTGAACACATTAGAGCAAAACAAAACAAAACAAACAAATAAAGAAAAAAACACATGGAAAAGGAACATGAAAGTCACTGGAAAAAATTGAAATTCTTTGCGATTGTTCAGGTGGCAAAATAGGAAAAAGGCAAAAATAGGGATAAACAATTATGAAGAATTACAAATGAACCTTCAATAAATAGAAAAAATAACATTGTGAAGTGAGTTTAAGGAACATATATGAGACCATATGTGAAAACAATACAGAGTTGGCTAGAAAGATATTGGTAGTAAATATCATGTCCATCTTGAATAAAAAGAAAAAAATGAAAGGAAACCCACTGAGGGCTTCATCATAAAATCTAAAAAAAAATTATACATTTTCAAAACCAAATCCTGATTAAGGTAAGACATTGTTCCTTAAAAAATGACAATGCCCACTGGGGCGGCACTATAAAGTCATGAATGGTAATGAAAATCAGCCCATTCAATACATAAGAAAACAAAGAGATGAAGACATTTTGAAAAAATCTGAAACAATTGTTCTATAAGAATGGAGTGTGATGAACGGATTTTAAAAGCAAAATCTATATCAACCAGGGTGCATTGCTGAAGAGTAGAAATGACGCACATATGTGTATAGATGAATGATCGAAACTCATTCATGTGGTGGAAAAGAAAAATTCAATTGGTGAAATATTTCATCTGTTTCTCTTTATTTGATAAACAAAAATGGACAGGACTTAACATTTCCACTATGAGTTAAGCACATTAGTCACTATATACATAAGTGCACAAGAAGCACTTTAAAGGATTTTAATGTTCTACTAACTGCGAACTACAATTCCCAGAGGAGGTAATGAAAACACAGAAATGAAAGATCAAAGTTAAAGGATATAAAAATTTAAAAATAACTACATAGCCAGTGAACAAGGTCTGGATAGACTGAAATGCATTGGGATATTTTCCAGATTTTTCACTTTTGTGAAATAAATTGAATTATACGTGATTCATCAATGTTATGAAAGGTAACATTTTGAGGGAGATATATGTATACTTACATATATTTTTTGAGGACTGACTTCCCACCACTCTTGCTTACTTTTTCTGTTGTGGGGTAACCCCAACACCATTTTTACACCCCCTGCCTCTACCCATTCCTGATTCCTAAAATACCCTTAACTCTTTTACTTCTACCAGGTCCTCAAATCTAAAAAACCCTTACCTCCCTTTGCTTCTACCTGCCCCTGAACCTCAGAACCCCTTACCCCCTTTACCTCAATCCACTCCTTAGCCCTAATCTCCCCCTTACGTCCCTTTACCCACCTCTAAAACCTGAAATCAGCTCTACCCGCCTCTCTCTTTACCTCTACCCACCCCTTAACACTAAAATCACCTTTATTGCTCTTTACCCTATGCGCATTTAACCCCCTTTCCTAATAAAATCAATGGTATTAAAAAGATATAAATTACCTGAGTAGTAAAGTATCACATGGTAAAAGATGCTGCGTAAAGGTAAAATCCTACTATCAGTCCTAAATTTGAGCAGGTGGTTGCTGGTGGAAGACACATGCATTTATTTTTGGGGGCCTGCACTTATTTTTCAACATCAGATAAAGGGAGGAACCAGGAACCTACAAGAGCAAAATAAAGGGTGAGAGAGTGTCTTATAGTGGGTTAAAGAGGCTTGATGTGAATTAAAGGCTACAAAGCTTTGGTATTTGGTGCGCTGACATTTAATTGTGCTGGCTGCAGGCTTCTGAGCAGAGTTTTGTGCGCTGGCACTCATTCATTCAAGTTGGCGTGGTAAAGACTGTGTGGTATAGATCATGTATTATAAAGACTGTGCGGTAAAGGCTGGGTACCTCACTGGCGTAATTAAACTTGAGGGAGCCCCCCCCCCTGCCAAGTATATGAAGTGGGCCCCCCTCTGGACTCACTCAGGAGCTCTCAGGCCAAGGTACTGCACCGAGGAGACCCCCTGGAGGTCACCCCCCCGGTCCTTTGTTACGCCACTGTAATACCTGCTAGAGTCTGCATTGCCTCTAGAGTAGCCTGCAAAGCATGTGTTCACCTTAATTTTGTAGTTTCTAAAGCTTTTAATAGCATCAACTACTTTGGTTGGCTTGACTGCTAATGGTAAATCGCATAACAAACCTTCCGTGCTTCCTGTCATATACCAGCTGCACTGCCTCCATTTCAGGGCTAGAATCCTGATAAAGGGGGTTCTTCCTGATTTTAAAAAAAACAGTGCTTTCTGCATCTAAAGACACAGCTGCTAGGCGCTTGCTAGTATCAGAGCCTTTCAATTGGAAAAGGGTTACTTTGTTACATATGAAATACTGATACAATTCTATCCCCATGAGGTAACATAAGCCTCTATGCCACTTGAAATGTGCTGGTTGGAGGTGGCTGCCAAACGCTAATGTTGTAAAAAAAATTAAAAAAAGACACATGTAGCATCAGAAAAAAAAAAAAAAGGTCTGGGTGATTCGAGGATTTTGTGTCGCAGGCCATTGAATGCCAAAAGCTGTTCTGTGGAACTTTGCTTCTTACAACATTAGCCGATCATCGGCGTCATGAGTTTAGAAAATTACATTTACTTTTAGACCAGCTTACTACACATTTTTGTGTCTTGCTCGCTGATCCTTATCATGGCCACTAATGATTGCTCCTCCCTTGATTGTGCTGCCTGCCGGGCCCTGACTGCCTCCGAGTGACCGTACGACATCCATCCACTCTAAGCTTCAGCTGGAGGGCATATCGTACTTCATGCAGGGTGTTTGACTGATGACTCCGGCTATACACTCATCCATCATGTCATTTGCTTTTTCTTGTTTCTGGATACATCTCAATACATTTTGGGTTGAACCTTTTGAGACTAGGAGAGAACAGATTGTTGTGCCTCTGCGTTACTATGATAATTTCTATAAAATCTCACCTGTACTGCTTCTAGATCAGCTCATGGGCTCAATGATCACTAAGTTGGCTGACATGAATGACTTCCAGCCGCAGTGGCTGTGAGGCCTGGGGCACTCACCTGGTAAGGTGACGAGAGCCAGCTGGTGCACAGCCTGCTAGTGCTGCAAGGTCACCATTTGCAAGACTATGAGGGTGCCAGAAGTTATTGAGCTAATTTCGCCGATGCTGTTAAGAGAGTGTAAATTACGAGTCTTAGATTGAGAATGTTGTGCCTAGAAAAGGCACTGTATGAAAAAGACAAGATATAAAAGGTCCACTATCTTTTGTAGTATTGCAGTGTCGTTCAATCCTTCCAGCGCCGCCCAACAAAAGTTCCCCAGTCTCACTTCGGGCCTTTAGAGAGGCGCAACGATTTAAATTATTATATATTTTTTTCTTTTTTTGTAGTTTCACATAGCACAAACTCGACCCTAACGTACTGGAGCAGTTTGCATAAGCACCAGTCACGTTACACAAGGTCACACTCATGTATTACTTTTTGGCACAGGGAAAATAAGTAACTTGCTCAGAAGCACGGGACCTTGCTGAGGCTCGAACCCGCTTTCCCAGTTCATCAGCTTTGGCCGTAACACCACATCACCCCTTTTTAGTCCTGTAGCTGTTATCGGAAACTACCAAGTTGTAACTGTCTTCTCATGGCATCTTATGCTATCTTTTGTTGTCTTATTCTGTATTACATTGCATTGTGTTATTTTATTATCTTATGTTGCCTTACATTATGTTACCTTATCTTGCATGTTGTATTGTTATCTGCTATATCTCTCTAGGGATAAGTACTAAGCTAAACCTACTGTAGAGCAAGGGACTGGAAGACACTTGTAGACAATGCTGAAAACCCACACTCCAAAGGATGCCATGTTTCCCTTCTAAATGTCAAATATGTTTGTCGAGGATGTCTAAGTGAAACTTTATTTTGGGCACCCAAAATCCGAACACCGATTTTGGCTTACCATTCAATCCAATACATCGTCAGATCACACCAAACTGTTTCTGTAAATGAACTTTTGCAAACCAATGACCAGTATGTGGTTTATAACTACACAGAGTCCAGCTCTCTACTTGTTTATGCTGGCACTTTTAATTAACATTAAGGCTTATAAAGTTGTCAGGATGTATCAGACATTTTAGGCTGCATTTGAATCCTTAGCAGCCTGAAAAGAGGAAGTAGAACGCCATATAGAGGTGGACTGACATAAAACCTGCTTCTACCTTTACACACTGCGACTGTTCCTTTTGAGGCCCCAATCCTTAACCTGCTAAAGTAATATGACCTGCCTTCTTTATGTGCTGCAGGATAATTGTCAAAGTTTATCACGCACTTTCTCACCAGCTCTGCCTTATCTTGGAAACTGATTTTAAAATGTATTATTACGGGGATTTAGGGCCTTATTTATACTTTTTGGTGCAAAACTGCACTAAGGCAGTTTTGCCCCAAAACATTTTGCACCGGCTTGCACCATTTTTTAGCACCAGCTGGGCACCATATTTATGGAATGGTGCAAGCCAGTGCAAAGGGTAGGCTTGCTTAAAAAAAAATGACGTTAGGCAGTTTTGAGTCAAAATAAATGATTCTGACCAGATTAGCATCATTTTTTTACGCTAAGGGGCATATTTATACTCTGTTTGCACTGAATTAGCATCATTTTTTTTTAACTCTAATTCAGTGCAAAACTAACTCCATATTTATACTTTGGTGCTAGACCCGTCTAGCACCAAATTTATGGAGTTAAAGTCATTTTTTGGAAGTGGAAACCTACCTTGCCTTAATGAGATGCAAGATAGGCGTTCCCGTGCAAAAAAAATGACTCTATGGCCTTTACACCATATTTATACTCCCATGTAAAAATGGTGCAAGGGAGGGAGGAGGGGTAAAAAAATGGGGCAAAGCTTGCTTTGCCCCATTTTTTAAGACCTGGGTCAGGGCAGGTGTTAGGGGACCTGTGGCCCTATTTCCATGGTGGAACACCATGGAATAAGCCCAGAGGTGCCCTCCCTAGGCCCTAGGGGCACCCCCACCCACACTAGAGGGACTGCGAGGATGGGGGACCCCATCCCAGGTAAGTACAGGTAAGTGCATTTTATTTTTGAAAGTGCCATAGGGGGCCCTGAAATGGACCACCATACATGGCACCGGGTGCAATGGCCATGCCCAGGGGACCCCTGTCCTCTGTGCTGGCCACTGGGGTGGTGGGCATGACTCCTGCCTTTTCTAAGGCAGGTGCATGTGGCATGGTAGGTTTAGCACCATAAAATTACGCTAATCTGGTTAGAGTCATTTTTTTTTTTACTCTAACCTGCCTAAAGTCATTTTTTGGTGCTAAACCCTCTTCTTCTATACTGCCAGCCCCACCCGACTAAAGTCATTTTTTAAAACTCTAGCCTACCCTTTGCACCGGCTTGCACCATTCCATAAATATGGTGCCCGGCTGGTGCACAGAAATGGTGCAAGCCGGTGCTAAACTTTTTGGTGCAAAACTGAGTTAGTGCAGTTTTGCAGAAAAAAGTATAAATAAGGGCCAATATTTTGTAAGTTTGCGCCACTTTTGTGTCATAAAAAGACGTTAATGCGGTGCAAAAAAAGTTTAAATCAGGGCCTTGGTGCTAGATGGGTCTAGCACCAAAGTATAAATATGGAGTTAGTTTTGCACCGAATTAGAGTAAAAAAAAAATGACACTAATTTGGTGCAAACAGAGTATAAATATGCCGCAGAGTATAAATATGCCCCTAAATATGGCGTTAAGGCCATAGAGTCATTTTTTGCACGGGAACGCCTACCTTGCATCTCATTAAGGCAAAGTAGGTCTCCACTTTCAAAAAATGACTTTAACTCCATAAATTTGGTGCTAGAGGGGTCTAGCACCAAAGTATAAATATGGAGTTAGTTTTGCACCGAATTAGAGTAAAAAAAAAAGACACTAATTCGGTGCAACCAGAGTATAAATATGCCCCTTAGTGTTCACACTGTACTTTATGCGCCTGGCCTATAAATCAAGCTGCTCTTGAATGTGTGTGCGCTTGCACATGCAATAAGGTGATAGAGGTGAAGCAAAAACGTGCAATAGTGGTATAACTGCTGCCGTGGAAATTCTTTTGTAACAAATGACTTTCGCCGTGTGCAATATGTAAGGTATTAAATATATGGTGTTTGTACCTTTGGATGGATGATGCTTGGATTATTTTCCAGTAAACATCATTACTCTGATTCTTCATTTGTTATCCCAGTATGTATGTAATGAGGGCAGGCTCCACTTTGCTCACCCGTGGCCCCTTAACTAAGCTTTCCTCTTTTGTAGAATTACCTTAGAAAAGGGGCTTTCTCCAGCAGACAATAATATTCTCCACCCGCTTAGTTGGTCTTGAAAAGCTATTGGTTCTTCTGAAATTTTGTTAATCCCAAGACCTAGGCAAAATCAAAAACAAGCATTGGCAAAGCTGATAGATCTTTCCTATACAAGATCTATTGGCTTTGGCAATGTGTTTTAGTCACGTTGTACCTCAGTGTGGCTGCTGTTCATCATAGCGAAAAGTTAGTGGCATGGAGTGCCATAGAATGGAGTGAAGGAGTAGTGTTGTAGGGTGGATACGTTGGAGTAGAGTGTGATAAAGTGAAGTGGGGTGGGGTGGAATAGGCAAGATTGGGTGAAATGAATTGAGGTAGACTGGTAGATTGGCTTGGAGTAGAGTGGGGTGGATTGGAGTGGGTGGACTGGATGAGGTGAATTTTAAAGGAGTGAACTGAAATGGGGTGAGGTGGATTGGATTGGGATGGATTGGTGTGGGGTACAATAGAGTAGGGTAAACGAAATTGGATTGGGGTTTGGTGGATTGAATTAGAGTAATAGGACGGGGTGGGCAGGATTGGGTTGTGGTGGGGTGTATTAGAGTGGGGTGGGGTGGACTGGATTGGAGTGGTTGAATTGGAGCGGGGTGGACTGGTGTGGCTGGATTAGATTGGACTGGAGTGTGGTGTGGTGGATGGAATGGAGTGGGTGGATTGGAGTAAGGTGGATTGGATTCATTTGATTGGAGTGTGGTGGATTGGACTAGAGTAGGGTGGAATGGACTGGATTAGAGGGGATTGGACTGTGGTGGGCTGGGCTGGATGGATTGGAAGGGGTGGAAAGAGCTGGGATATGGTGGATTGGATTGGAATGAATTGGATTGGGGTAGATTGGAGTGGACTGGATTAGATTGGAGAGGAATGGAAGGGATTGGAGTGCAGTGGGGTAGATTGGATTGGAGTGCGGTGGATTGAAGTGGAGGGATAGATTGAAGTGGAGTGAGGTGGATTGGAGTGAGGTGGATTGGATTGAGGTGGACTTGATGGGGTGCATTGGATTGAAGTAGGATGGGCTGAAAGAGGGTTGGGTGGATTGGATTGGGTTGGAGTGGACTGGAGTGGACTGGATTTGATTTGAGTGTCTTGGACAGGAGTAAGGTGGGATCGGGTGAACTGGGGTGGGGTTAGATTGTGATGGATTGGATTGGAGTGGGCTGGACTGCAGTAGGGTGGGGTGGATTAAACTGGGGGTAATGGAGTGTGGTGAATTGGAATGAGGTGAAGTGGACTGAAGTGGATTGGACTGCAGACACGTGGTTTGGATTTGAGTGAGATGTAGTGATTTGAGTGGGGTGGATTGGATTGAGATGGGGTATATTGGAGTGGGGTGGATTGGAGTGAAGTGGAGTGGATTGGGGTGGAGTGAAGTGGAGTGGGCTGGACTTGAATGGGGTGGATTGGGGTGGATTAGACTGGAGTGGAGTAGGGTGGATTGCAGTGAGGTGAACTGGATTGGAGTGGAGTTTGGTGGATTGGTGTGGTGTGGATTTCATTGGAGTGGGATGGACCTATTGAAGTGGGGTAGATTTTTGGAATAGGATGGATTGGAGTGGGGAGGATTGGAGTGGGGTGAATAGGATGGATGTAGGGTGGATTGGTTTGGAGTGCAGTGGATTGGACTGGAGTGGGGTGTGGTGGGTTGAGGTATTTTGTAGTGGGGTGGATTGGATTTGAGGGGTGGAATAAGGTGGACTCGATTGGACTGGGGTGGGCTGGATTAAGGTGAATTGAATTGGAGTAGGATGAATTGGAGTGGGAAGGATTGGAGTGGGGTGAAATGGAGTGGAGTAGATTAGGTTGCAGTGGATTGAATTGGAGTGGGGTGGATTGGATTGGAAAACAATTAGTGCAAAGTGAGAAAAGAGCACGGCAAAAGAACAAAATAGTAGTACCTCAATCACGTCAGGAGTAGAGGGCGGTGTATGTAAGTACCATCTGTCTTGGCATGTTACCCCCCATTTTTACCTGTATGTCAGTATGTTTTTGCCTGTCTCACTGGGATCGTGCTGGTCAGGACCCCAGTGCTCATAGTTTATGGCCTAATGTGTGTGGTGTGTATAGTGTTTGACTGTGTCACTGAGGCTCTGCTAATCAGAACCTCAGTGCTTATGCTCTCTCTGCTTTTAAATTTGTCACTATAGGCTAGTGACTTCATTTATCAATTTCAATTGGCACACTGGACCCCTCTTATAAGTCCATAGTATATGGTACCTAGGTACCCAGGGCATTAGGGTTCCAGGAGATCCTTATGGGCTGCAGCATTTCTTTTGCCACCCATAAGGAGCTCAAACAAACCCTTCCACAGGCCTGTCATTGCAGCCTGCGTGAAATAGTGCACACATTATTTCAGAGCCATTTTCACTGCACTTAAGTAACTTATAAGTCACCTACATGTCTAACCTTCACTTTCTGAAGGTTAGGTGCACAGTTACTAAGTGTGAGGGCACCCTTGCACTAGCAAAGGTGACCCCACTTAGTTCAGGGCCAATTCCCGGGCCTTTGTGAGTGCGGGGATGCCATTACACATGTGCACTACATATAGGTCAATACCTATATATAGCTCCTCAATGGTAACTCCGAATATGGCTATGTAACATGTCTAAGATCATGGATTTGTCCACCCATTCCAAATCTGGTATTGGGGAGCCAAATCCATGCATCCTAGGGGCTCCACTATTGACCCCTAGTACTGCCAAACCAGCTCTCTGGGGCTTGCACTACAGCTACAGTTGCCACCACCTCACAGACAGGGGTCTGAGCTGCTCAGTCCCAGGAAGGCAGAACAAAGCATTTCCTTTGGAAGCAGGGTGTTACACCCTCTCCCTTTGGAAATAGTTGTTACAGGCTGGGTAGGGGTAGCCTCCCCCAGCCTCTGGAAACACTTTGAAGGGCACAGATGGTGCCCTCCTTGCATAAGCCAGCCTACATCAGATCAGGGACCCCATGTTCCCTGCTCTGGTGCGAAACTGGACAAAGGAAAAGGGAGTGACTACTCCCCTCTCCATTGCCTACCTAGGGATGGTGCCCAGAGCTCCTCCTGTGTGTCCCAGACTTCAGCCATCTTGCTTTGCAAGGTTTGGGGGCACTCTGGAGGGCTTTGAGTGGCCAGTGCCAGCAGATGACTTCAGAGACCCCTCCTGATAGGTTCTTACCTGATAAGGTAGCCAATCCCCCCTCTCAGGGCTATTAAGGGTCTCTCCTGTGGGTTCTCTTCAGATTCTACTTGCAAGTTTCCAGCAGGAATCCGCTGCAACTTCTACTTCATCCTCTGATCTCGGAACAACCACAGCCTGCTCCAGGAACCACTTTACCAGCAACAAAGTATCCAGAAGGGATACTTTTCCTCTGTAACTTCAGCTCCAGCCAGCAACTGCATCTGTTTCCATGGTGTGCATGCTCTGAGGGCTCCCTATCTTCATCCTGTACCGGAAGGACCGAAGAAATCTTCAGTGGGGTGACGGAGTCACTCCCCTGCTCATGCAGGCACCTTCTAAGTCGACGACCGGTTCGCTTGGACTCCTCCCCTGGTGACGAACATGCTCCTTGGAACACAGAGGGTGGACCCCTCAACACAGACTGTCCTGAGGTCCTGCTGTCGCAATTTAGAGGAGGTAGGGCCTTGCCTTCCCCCAGAACGACAGTTCCCTGTGCACTGCGTCTTCTTCACCTCCTGAGGCCTCTGTACACTATCTGCAAAATTCCTTCATGCACAACCTTGCCCAGGTCCCCAGCACTCTATACTCACTGAGTTGTTCTCCGGTGGCATGGGACCTTCCTTTGTAGGCCTGCACAAACTGCATTTTGCAACTCCTTTGTCCCCCTGTCCTGGGACTCCCGTGGGTGATCGCTGATGCTCTGAGGGCTCTCTGAAGTGGTGAGAGCACCCTCTTCCTCCTCACACAGAGTTGGGGGCCCGAGGTCCCTCCTAGATCCAGATAGCACCTAATTGATGCAAACGCAACTTTGCCAGAACCAAGGCTTGTTGGAGAAATCCAGTGCCAAAACTCACCTGCATCCAACTTCACAACATGGGACATCCTTAGCATCATGCAGGAGCCCACTGGCATCTTCCTATGGTGCATTTATACAGTCTTTGTCCAACCAGGGATTCTCCTATTGCACCCTCTTCTGGGTTGGCAGGGGCTCCTGTCCTTCCGGGAACTTCTTTTGACTTCTGGACTTGGTCTCCTTCCTATGCAGGTCTTCAGGTACAGGAATCCACTGTTTGTTGTTTGCAGACTTGGTTGGTTTTTGCAATAATTCAAATCACAAGGTGTAGCATGTCCTAAGGAAACTTGCAGTACTTTACTCCTGCTTTTCTGGGCTCTGGGGTTGGGTAATGTACTTACCTTTACTGTATTCTTGCTCTCCCAGCGATTCTGCACACACTACACTTGTCTAGGGGGGGAATTCGTGATTCACATTCCACTTTCTTGGTATAGTTTGTGTTGCCCCTAGACCTATTTTCTCCCATTACAGTCTATAGCATTTCCTATTGTTTGCACTATCCAATGTCTGATTACTTACCTTATTTTGGTGTCTAGTGTATACATTGTGTATAATACTTACCTTCAGAATGAGTATTGCCTCTAAGATATTTTTGGTACTGTGTCACCCAAATAAACTACCTTTATTTTTGGTAACAACGAGTATTGTCTTTACTTGTGTATAAGTACTGTGTAACTATAAGTGGTATTGCAGGAGCTTTGCATGTTTCCTAGTTCAGCCTAAGCTGCTCTGCTGTAGCTACCTCTGTCAGCCTAAGCTGCCAGAACACTACTACATTTCACTAATAAGGGATAACTGGACGAGGTATAATGTGTAAGTACCCAAGGTACCCACTACAAACCAGGCCAGCCTCCTACAAACGGGCACTGATTAAGTTGAGTCAATCAGTGCTTCGTCCCTGCTTCACAGATAGGAATGGAAATTATGCTAGGCCGGCAGTAACAGATTATGAGGCTTTAAAGAAGAGTGCCACACAAGCCAACAAATGGTAAAGAACAGGCCTGCTCAAAGCATTTTTCAGATAACAACAGAGCTTTGCTAGCGAGATGCATGGACTAGCACATGCTCTCCCAGGCTCGACCCTAACAAAGCCCACATTTGTAAGTGCTAGGATGAGGAAGGAAGAATTACAGTAATAAATATTACCACGGTTAATCAAAGCATTACTTCCTCATCTCTTTCCTTGCAATAATCCTTACTCTGTCTAAGCAATACATCCTACCTGTGATTGTCCATTCTAAACAAAAGGCGTACTGAGAGTCAAGGCTTTACACCTAACCTTTATGGAAGCATCACACAAGGAAAAAGAATACAGCAGGATCCTTAGACAACACCACATTGCTGAAGATAATTTTAGAGTCACATGAGACATCCAATTTGTAGTGGGAAATGAATGTGAAGGTGGAAACTTTGGTAGCAGTTTTGTAAATATGTACTATGGAGTCTCCTCCACAGTCTTCTTCTGAATCAACTATTCTGCATGTAAATAGCCCCACGTGTCACAACATGCAGCCTGGCCTTCCGGTATGCCAGACTGATGGCAGATTCTACATGAAGTGTATGAGTGTAAATTCAAATAGAGTTGATTGTAGAAAGAAGCTGTAGATCTGACTTAAAAACTACGTAATTAGTAAAGATCTGTGAACAAGGTTTCTGAGAATTATGTTTTAATATCTGACTTTTACCTCAAGAAAAAGAGTGAATGAACAGTGAGAAAAGAAGGAAGCGAAGTCCATACCTACAGTGTACAGATTTTGTATTCTTTCGACTCCAGAAGCAGTAAAAAGAAAAATGATGCTTTTAAAAATACAAGAAAGAGACAGGACTGTAGGTGATAAGGATCGCCATCTTGCAATACTGAAGGGTTGCCCTATACAACTCAGTAAGGGCTAGTTACTCACTGAATTCAATTCTGTAGGCTTATACAAGGTCTACAATGATATGAATATGTGCAGAAATCTTATATCTCAGGGCACAGGTGTTTGACGTATCTGTGGGCAAAAACATTCATATATTCACAACCCAGCAGCACCATCTCGAGCCCCAGTAATCTGTGTACCTCACAATTTGCAAGCTATCATGTGTGCTGTGAAAACAGTTTTTTAGAATTCCACATACATCACTGCATCACAGCATATCATTATCAATCTACATTATGATTCATCTTGTTTCTAGATTAACTATCTTTTTTAACTCATTTGTATTCAAATTTGTTCATCTGTGAGGCAAAGTAATTGGTCAAGAATCATTATTGTGATGCAAGTCTAAATTTTGGTTTGAGATGGTCAGAGACTACAGTGTCCATTTCAGGACATCCTCATTCCTCAAATCTCATCCCTACTTTTATACCTACTTCTCATCCCTTATCCCTGCTTCTCATCCCTACTTCTCTTCCATCATCCCTACTTTTCATCAGTCATCCCTGCTTCTCTTCCCTACTTCTCATCCATCATCCCCACTTCTCATCCCTCATCACTGCTTCTCGTCCATACTTCTCATCCAGAGTCCTTACTTTTCATTCATCAACCCTACATCTCATCCAACATGCCCACTTTTCATCCATCATTCCTACTTTTCTTCCATCATCCTCAATCAATCAATCAATCAAAAAAATGTATAAAGTCTCAAGGCGCTTGGGTTGGGAGGGGGCAGGAGGGTCACTGCTCGAACAACCATGTTTTGAGGTTCTTTCTGAAGAGCAGGAGGTCTTTGGTTTTGCGGAGGTTGATGGGTGGGGAGTTCCAGGTTTTGGGGGCGAGTTGGGAGAAGGACATGCCTCCTGTGGTGATGCGTTGGATGCGGGGGACTGTGGCTAGGACGAGGTTAGCTGATCGGAGGTTGCGGGTGGGAGTGTGGAAGTTCACTCTTTCGTTGAGGTATGTAGGGCTGGTGTTGTGGAGGGACTTGTGTGCTTGGATGAGGATCTTGAATGTGATTCTCTTGTTTATGGGGAGCCAGTGAAGGGCTTTGAGGTGTGGTGAGATTCGTTGGTGGCGGAGGAGGCCAAGGACGAGGCGTACGGCTGTGTTCTGGATTCTCTGGAGTTTGCGTGTGAGTTTGAGTGTGGTGCCGGTGTAGAGGGCATTACCGTAGTCTAGTCTGCTGCTGATGAGTGCATGGGTGACTGTCTTCCTGGTCTCTGGGGGAATCCATTTGAAGGATGTTTTTAGACTGTGGAGTGTGTGGAAGCAGGAGGAGGTTAGAGCATTGATTTTCTGTGTCATGGAGAGGGAGGAGTCCAGGATGATGCTGAGGTTGCATGCGTGGTTTGCTGGGTTGGGTGCGGGTTCTAGGGCGGTGGGCCACCAGGAGTCGTCCCATACGGTTTTGTTGGGGCCGAAGATGATTATCTCAGTTTTGTTGGAGTTAAGCTTGAGGTGGTTAGTTGTCATCCAGTTGGAGGTGTCAAGGAGAGCTGCGTGTAGGTTGGTTTTGGCGGTGGTGGGGTTGCGGGTGAGGGAGAGGATGAGTTTGGTGTCATCTGCGTAGGACAGGATAGTGATTCTGTGTGATCCGAGGATGTTGGCTAGTGGGATCATGTAAATGATGAACAGTGTGGGGCTGAGAGAGGACCCTCGGGGGACTCCGCAGATGATCTTGGTGGTGGTGGAGGGGAAAGGTGGGAGGTGGACTCTCAGGTCAGTGAGGAAGGAGGTGAGCCAGTCTAAGGCTTTGTGGCGAATTCCTATGTTGTGGAGGCGTGTGCGGAGTGTGTGGTGGCAGACAGTGTCAAAGGCTGCGGAGAGGTCTAGGAGGATGAGTGCGACGGTCTCGCCTTTGTCGACTTTGGTCCTAATGTTGTCAGTGCATGCGATGAGGGCGGTTTCCGTACTGTGGTTCTTGCGGAACCCAGATTGTGAGGGGTCAAGAGTGTTGTTTTCTTCGAGGTAGTGGGATAGGTGGGTGTTGACTAGTTTCTCAGCGACCTTGGCGGGGAAAGGGAGGAGGGAGATGGGGCGATAGTTGGAGAGGATCTCCGGGTCGACTTTGTTTTTTTTTAGGAGAGCAGTGATTTCAGCGTGCTTCCAGGGGTCTGGGTAGGTGGCGGAGTCGAAG
This sequence comes from Pleurodeles waltl, assembly GCF_031143425.1. Taxonomy (NCBI): domain Eukaryota; kingdom Metazoa; phylum Chordata; class Amphibia; order Caudata; family Salamandridae; genus Pleurodeles; species Pleurodeles waltl. The sequence continues at coordinate 1,256,767,828 of NC_090445.1, read as the reverse complement.
GAGGAGTCGATTATGTCACGGAGTATGGGGGCGATGGTTGTGCTGGCTTTGTTGTAGATGCGATGTGGACAGGGGTCGGAGGGGGAACCGGAGTGGATGGAGTTCATGGTTTTTTCGGTTTCTTCATGTTTGGTGAGGGCCCAGGTGGTGAGTGTGGTGGGGGGATCATGAGCGACCTTTTTTCTCTTCTATCTTCCATACTTCTCATCCCTGGTTCTGATCTTTACCTCTCATCCTTCATGCCTACTTCTCATCCATCATCATTTACCTCGAGGCCTGTAGAAACAGAAAAACACTTTCTTAAATAAAATGATATGCTGTGCAACCTTGGATTCACTGGAAGCAAATACCAGTTCTATTTTTTCTCCTCTGTCCTCAACGAGCATTGAGAAATAAGAAGGCTGTTTTTTCAGTGGATAGACCAATAGAATGCAGCCCTTTCTCTTAATTCTGATTGGTTGCTGCCAACCAATCAGTTTAAAGGTATGATTCACAACATTGAAAGTGTGACGGTATGACAGAGGGATGAGGAATGAGATGTATGGATGATGGAGTAGGAATGAGAAGTAGGTATGATGGATGAGAAGCAGGGGTGAGGGATAAGAAGTAGGGATAATGAATGAGAAGTGATAATAAGAAACAGGAATTATGAATCAGTAGTAAGGATGATTAATGAGAAGTAGTAATGAGAATTAGAGATTAAGGAATGGAAGTAAGGATGAGACCTAGGGATGAGGGCAGAGAAGTAGGGATGAGGGATGAGAAGCATAGATAAGGGATTTGAAGTAGGAATGGAAAGTAGGGTGATGGATGAGGAGCAGGAATTATGGATGATAAGTAGGTATAGGAAGAATTATGGAAGAGAAGTCGGGATGATGGATGAGAAGTAGGGATAAGAAGCAGGTAAAATGGATGAGAAATAGGGATGATGGATTAAAAGTAGGGATGAGAAGCAGGGATGATGGAAGTTAAGTAGGGATGATGGATGAGAACTAGGGATGAGAAGCATGGATGAAGAATGAGAAGTAGTGATTATGGATAAAAAGTAGGAATGATGGATGAGAAGTAGTAATGAGAAACCAGGAAGAGGGGTGAGAAGTAGGGATGATGGATATAAAGCAGGGATGAGAAGTAGGGATAATAGGTGAAAAGTAAGATGAGAAGTAGGAATGATGGAAGAGAACAAGGGAAGAGAAGTAGGGATGATGGATGAGAAACAGAGATGAGAAGTAGGAATGTGGAGTGAGGAATGAAAATGTGCTGAAATGGATTCTGTATTGAGGTGGTCAGAAACAATTTTCAGTGGATTGTGCTCAATTCAGTAGGAGTGCAAGCTCATTTTCGAAGACAATCAATATAGTGTTGAATTCTTCATTACACAATTCTGTAAATAAGTATTATTACAAAGGTGTTTTAATGCACGGTAGTTCACCATATAAACCATTCTACAGGTACGCCAGCATTACGGCTCAGTGTGCTAAGTTTCTCCAGATACAACATGGTGTCATGCACCTCATGCGTTCATTTCCTGCCAAAGGATCATTCTCCTGTGCTTGACTAATTGATTAGTTGAAAAATGTGGTAATACTAACATGTTATTTCCAAGTTCCTGATTGCATCACACATGCCATGCTATAGCTTGTATCCTGCAGGGGAACCTTGCACTACTCTTAGCTACGCTGTGTATGAGGCTAGGTCACAGGATTTATGCAACATGGACTAAATTATGTGTCAGTGTTGACTAAATTTATCAGCAAGAAAAAGCAAATTATTTAGGATACTGCTTGCAGTTTGTGATATTTTTACTTTTATATTTTGTAATTTTTACACGTCAACACTGTCTGGGCAAAGGTTTCAAAATATTAGTATACTTTTAACAAGCAAGTACAAGAATAAGCAAGAGATAAGTGACCAGTCAACCTTTGCAAGGGCTTTCCAAAGTGCGGTCATGGATGTTTCTGTGTTTTCAATAATGTTTGGTCCATTTTAGCGAGAAACAATTTATTTTAGTTTACATCTGCAGATGATGCAGTAGACGATGCATCAGATGATGTATTATGTGATAAATGCAGTAAACCATAATTTTACAGAAAATGCCACAGCCGCAAGATTGCACAACTCCAGTGATCCTGGTCTCATGGAACAGTGCCCCCACAGCCTAATATGCTATATCTTCTGTGTTATCTGTTGGGCCCTTCCACTGTTAATGTATTTAAACTATGCATATCAGGTGTGGTTTGGGAGTTTTGCCAAGAACTTTTCATCAAGGTCTGGCAGTGCTAGAAGGACTGGCCTGGCAGGTCAATGTGTGGGTTGCTTTTTTGACTATTTGTGCGTACATATTATGGTCTGGTTAGCCAGACTCACATTTGATTTTCCTGATATTACTGCAAACATTGCCTACAGCAAGCACAAATGCATGCATTCTCATATACTTACCAAATCACCCATGTCTTTACAAGTTCAAAACTGCCCAGTTCCATATCTGGGCCACTATTTTAGGTATCTGATTTACTAATTAGGAACAGTTTGATTTTGGTTCCTTGGCCTATTTTCTGTCCCAGTTAGACCCTGATTTTCACTGTACAAATGTCAAGATTATTGACTTTGTCAATACTTGTCTATGTCAAGTGCAAATTCTCTGCATGAACTGAGTTAAAATTACTAAATTATCTGAAATAGATTGGCAGAAATTCCAAAGGATACTGGAATTTGATTATTGAATGCCTCGGTTGGACTTGATCTAACAAAGCAATTTCAAAACGCTGAATTCATCAACTTGATTAATTTTATTTTAAAGACATTTTTGTAAATTAGAGAGTATTTAAAACTAGAAATGTTTCAACTTCCTATCATCGGGAACAGACAGCATTGCTGATAGCAACTTGTTTCCACGTAGTATTTCAATCTACACTTCTGCCTTCTTCTACTCTGCAGAAAGAAGGTGTTAATATCACCCAGCGTAATACTACTGCGACCTTGAAAGGACACAATGCTCAACTGGTCTGGCCAGTACTGAAATATGTTATCTTCATATTCCATCAGATATCAGCTTTGAGTGATTACCTCACTGGCCCATCTAACCACCGCAATGGTTAAAAATGCTGCTGCATTGTACACCCACAGAATATGTATGGAAAGGAGACTGCCATTAAGATACATTGGGTAAATTCTTTAAATTTGTAACACAGTGCCCACCAGCCTCCTGACGAAGCCGCATTTACATAAATCTCATTAGAACAAGTGTAAGTGTCATAAATCTTTTGATAAATTAATGTGATATCATTCAAAATATGATGTATTAATTTTCGAACACAAATATTCGTAGCGTGATCATTGAGGATAATTACGGTGCTTTCAGGCGATGCGGAAAGGAAATGAACAGAGTGTAAAATAATAAATTGTTCTAACAAGGAAATTTCATCATTCGGCAATCTTTCAAACTGTCACTGATGCTATACAGTGGCGTGCAATGAACTTCTTTACTTTCCAGTAACCTCAAATGCCATCTCCCTCATTAATATGACTGACCAAAGAGGTGAGCCTTTGAACTGCTTCCTAGCCAATCAACATCAACGGCCATGTATTCGCTGCTGATAGGATGGACAAGAGAGGCATGACCCACTGGGCTGAGTTGTGTGTTACATAAATACACATAACATAACATAAAAATTTTAGGGGCATATTTAAGAGTCCCTAGCGCCATCTACTGACACATTAGCGTCATTTTTTTACGCACGTGTTTTGTTAGATGGCCAAAATCCCCGCGCCATACTCACAAAGTGGTGCATGCATTGCATCACATTGTAACTCTTTGAACTACATTATATCTGCGCCAATCATAATGTATGCAGAGGGAGCGTTCCCTGTGTAAGGGGGGGGAATTTCTTTGCATAATTTGTTTCTGCACTTTTAACACCTGCTCAGAGCAGGCGTTAAAAGAGGGCACACCAGTGTTTACAATGGGCCCGGGCCCGTATGTACTCTGCAGGAGTGGCGCCAAAATGTTAGCGCAGTCCTGCAGATTACATCAATAGCGTCATAAAAAATTACACCATTGCCGCCTACCCTGGGCCATGGTGTGCCATATTTTAAATATGACACACACATGGTGGCAGTGGGGGGTGATAAAGGGCTCAAGCAAAGTGGCTTTGCACAGTGTGCAGTTCCACTTTTCTTAAATATGCCCCTCACTTCCTACCTCTGCCTTCGTGTAGATGGAAAGGTGGGATAGCGAGCGCAGTGCCAGCATAGCCCGAGGGCAAGGCAAGCACAGCCTCTGCTACCCCTGTCTAATCCTATTTCATCTTCAAGGTCCTGAGGCTTAGAGGCTGCGAAATGCGCCGAATTTGTTTGAACATAATAATCCATAATTTTGAGAAAATTACACTTAATTACACAACGTGTCAATCAGTCATTCATAGCTATATTTTATCCTGAAAAGAATCTTGGCATCAATTTTTGACACAGACGAATTTGACAGTAAACAATAGAAATGAAAACACAAGCGGTGCAAGCGTAGCTGTTCGCATTCCGGCCATTTGCATAATGACTCGACTTGGCGTAATGGCATAATGTCAGGAATTTCCGGAATTTTGTGTAACAAGTTTAACATCAGCGTGATTCCAATTTTGTCAGAGCCTAGTCTTGACCCCTGCATTTCACTAGTCTATTGTTTTCTGCTTTTGCTGGAAGAACATTCTTCCTTGATTGTTCGGTACAATGCATCATACAGTAAAATTGTAAATTAGCACTTGTATAGCGCACTACTCACCCGTTAGGGTCTCAAGGCGCTATACACATACCACTATGGAACCCCTCCTGGCTTTTCCCTGTGAGGCGCCCACTCCTGAGCACCCCCAGGGTGAAGCCAGGCATCCAAGCGCTGTTGGGGCTGTTTTGGAGATTAAGCAAGCTATTGCCCAGAGTTGGACCCATGAATTAGATTAGGCACAGAGGCGAGAATTACCTGGTCAAGGGGAATTGAGCCCAAGACCTGCCGAAGCGGGACTTGAACCCTGGTCTTGAGCCCGATCTCTGCTTCAGGGGCTGCCGCTCTAACCATTGAGCCACACTTCTCCACCCAGTTGTGGGTCAGGCCATAATATTACTATTCTATTATATTAGTATTTCAAAAACACACACTAGCGAACTCCAGAACGGTGGAAACTCTGCTGCCAGAATCAAAGTCTGACTTATTTAACGTGTACACAGCACTCCTTCTCTACATTTTATAGTGGCTTCAGATTCTGGCTAGAACTCAATTGTTGTTCTCACCAAAAACCCACATAACAGAGAACTTATGTGTAACCCCAATGATCTGTAATAACATATTTTCAGATACAGAAGAGCCACTTTCTAATCTCAAAATGCTCTCAAGGTGCCTGATATCAAAGAACAAATTGTCAAATGATACAGCTGAGCATTAGGCAACAGGAAACCATGAAATACCACACCTTAGAAGTTGAGAGAACTAAAAAATCCGGACCTTCAAAAAGACTTGCAAAATCTATTTTCTCACCCCAATACCAGTGCGATGATTATCTCGAGCACTTGGATACCCGAGGGTGTTATAGTATTTAAAATAAAATCAATACGAACCCTTCCTCACACCACACCGTTAGATTCACTCGGGTATCCTCCTCACGAAAAGATTATACTTTGTACTTATTTTAGATTTAGAAAAAACGGATCTCCGCCTATTTCCTTTATGCCACTATTATCTTGCTGATTGTTCTACGTGTTTGCAATGCAACAAACAGCAAACCCTAGTTAAACATTTCGGTAGCATTTTATTCGGCACATTTGCTGCTTCTATCGCTGCAACCACCAGGTGTTACTGTTGCCTAATGTATTGATTACTCAGTCTTTCATCATCATTATCTACAGATCACAGACTAGGTCAGTGGTTACTCTTAGCTCACTGAGCCATCTTGACAATATAGTATGGTAGAGCTATGATCTGTACGCCAGGTGCACTTTTTGACAACTATTGGCACCTACCAGTAGTCTCACACTCCTTTGATTTAAATGTTTTCACTTTCAGTTGCATCTGCCAGTCACCGTTCTCTCCTGTGAGCGACCTGTGTTTCAATCATATATGTACAGGAGGGGAAGGGAGGTTGTTTGGTCCGTCATACAGCCGCTTAGGTCGTGAAATATGTAACACAAGTATGACGTTCCAGAAAAGTTTCATTATTTTTAGGTTAGAAATCTCTCTGCCATTTTCCCTTCGTCTTATTAAAATTGGAAGATATTAGGGTAATGTTGTCTTTGCTGGAAGCCGCCAAACTGTTGAGGCCAATAACATAGTGATTAGAAAAAATGAGGTATCATTAGTGGGTAGGGATTCCATGGAGGCCCAGTACATTTGTCACCACTACTCCACTCTTCAGAACTCAATGTCCATCTAGGGATCGAAGCTTATTTTTCTCTGCAGTTGTTGTTTCCAGGGATGGTTGCTGATTGAAATGATATTCATGGTTGCTAGATGGGAAGACTTTTTCTAGGCTGTATTTCTTAATTCTTAACCAGACGGGAAAAAAAAGAATCAAAAACTATATGACATCTTGGTACATACCAGACCATATCGAAAAGAAAGGCGTCAACCTATTACTAACATCTGGGGACTCACTCTTCCCCCTATTTTGGGGCGTTTTTCCTTATCGCAATAACAACGTGTTTGCTCTCACTAAATATTGCAATCAAATTCACGTATAGCTTCAGCACAAATGGGCACCATGGAAGCACACACACTGCAGTGCATATGCTATATATCTGATAAACCGTCTCTGCAGTCTGTGATACATAGGAATGATGAGTAGGGAAATCAAGATCAGGATAAATGAACATTACAGCACAATTTGAAGTAGGAGATCCACAACCAAATTAAACATTCACTGTTTGCTTAAGGTCATCATCCTAATGAGATAGAGTGGATCATTCTAGAGTCTCTAACATATAGCTCACATGTAAAGAAAAACTCTTAAGAGTAGAACAGAAATTGGTGTTCAAATAAAAAAAACGATGACATTGGGCGTAACAATGAGATCCCTGAATCCCCTAATGTTATCCCCTAGTGAGAAACGAGTTTGCGTAAACGTGTGGTATACATACCAATAGCCCACATTGACTTGTTTAACACTCAAAAGGAGTGAGTGTTAAACAAGTAAGCTTAAACGTTTATTTTTTCACCAAACTTTATGACTCATTTACACACAGAGGCCCAGGCAGAGACACAGGAAATTCCAAGCATCTCTGTGGGTGGAAGCTTCTAGAAACATCTCCTAGTTAAGGGAAGAGCTATTAATTTCTCTATTACATTTCAAAGGGTTACTCCAGCACCCACACAAAGGGACTTGACACCAGCTTAATGCGACCCCAGACAACTTGGAGCCTGGAAAGGAGAAAGGTGGATGTTTCCAGAACCAGATGTGGGGATGGTATAGGTGTTTGCCCCCACTTCAAAAACTGACACCGGGAATAAATATTGAACCTATTGAACCACTCAGATTAATTCTGGACTAGTGGAAACCTCAGCAAAAGGACTGCTTTGCTGCACTGCTGCTGAAAGGACTGCCCAGCTGCTCTGCTGCCCTGCACCCCTGCTGCAAGAAGGACTGCCCTATGTCCTGAGGAAGAGAGACTGGACCTGCTACTTGAACCCAGAGTCACCAAAGTGACTCCAGGGGCTAGCTGACTGGCCTGCTGTTCTGAGCCACAGGGATATAACAAGCTCCAGAGACCTGTCCAGCATCTGCCCAGATGCCTGGACTCAACAAGACCTGTCTCTGCTCTTCTGCTGGCCTCGGCTGGACTGAGTCCTGATTCTCAAGATGTGATCTCCACAACCCAGACCCTTGACTGGTATCAGAGTGTACTCCTATTGTCCCAACTGTGGGTCCCCTCACAACTGATGCAGCGACATGCAGCTGGATGCAACACAACACAGGATCTCACACTATAGCAAATTACCGCTCCTCATTGGCGACCTTCCCCCGAAACGAAGCAGCATGATGCATCTTGATGCAGGACCTCACATCACAGCACCATGCAGCTCCTGTTTGACAGCCTCATAAGAACCAACATAGGCAGAGCATCTTGACACAGGACCTCATGTTGCAGCAATTTGCAGCTCCTAATCCGCAGACTCTTCAGAACCGATGCAGTACAATATTTCTTAATGCAGGCCCCCGCTTTGCAGCACCTTGCAGCCCCTGATTTGGAGCCTCATCTTAATGCAACTAGATGTAGCATCACGCAGCTCCTGATTGGTGGCCCAACAGAACCAACAGAGATTTGTTCACCGTGACGCAGTATCTCACACCTCATGTCCAAGTACAACCAAGTAAAGTGGCCAGTAGGACAAAGTTGGTCCTGTACCCGGCCTGCACTACATCATATTCAGTTAGAACTTGTGATTTGTATCTAGGGCCAGTGCAACCAGATAATCCCATTTGGAACTTGGTGCTTTTTGGGTGCTCCTTTTACCTAAGACTTTGAAATTGCATATCTCCATTTCTACTGATTGGAGTTTTGGCATTCTGGAATCATTTTATTTATTAAAATCTAATACATTTCCCCAAATGGTGTGAGCATTGTCTTGTGCTGTGCTTTTACTTTATTTGTGTTTGTGTGCTGTCGAAAATATTTTTTTAAATATGTTAATTATGGAAGTATTTGAAGAATTATGTGTCCTTTTTACAAAGAACATTTTACTTGCATTATGAGATCTCCTCATTTGGAGATCTGCACCTAAACGTAGATGCAGAACTCCTCATGGACGGATTTTCACATTTCCATGCAGAGTTCTCCACCAAGATGTAAAAGTCTCCATCCCTTCAAACGAGGAGGTGAGGACTCCTACAACTAAATTTACCACAGGAAAGTTACTATTATATATTTTCTGCCTGAGTAATAAAGAATTTGAAGAAAACTCTCTAATTCCTATTCATCTGGGCCATCCACAGTAACAATCTACAACACACATGTTCTAACTCAATACATTTTAAATTAATTACATTTTTAATGTTTTTATTTAAATGATAAAATACTACTAAAATAACATTTAATATTTTTTTAATTAATTTTGTTTTATGGTAACAGAATATTTTAAAGAAGTTTATTTTAAAATTGTTAGTTAGTTTAATTTAGTTTTTATTATATTTCTATATTAGTTAGTGACAGCCACCGTTGATTTAAAGGCAAATGTGTTGCTGTCCCAGAGGTTGGACATCTGTTTTGCTAGACGACTTCATACTTTATATAGTTCTTTTGTTTTGCCTATGAAAATAAAGTTTTACATTTCTTGCACTTATTTTTGTTTTGGCAGTGTGCATTACCTCTTTTGCAACCTGCAGGAAACTGGCGCGCAACTTTCTGTGAGCAGCATTTTTCAGTAATTGATTTCCCGCCTACTAAAAACTTTGTCATAGAAAGGCTGCCACACATTTTTGTCCAAACTTCCAATAGGTCTGCAGGTGGGGCAAATTGGGATTGCTATAAAAATTCCGGCAATCCATAATTTGCCTGAGTTCAAGGAGCAAAGCTTAGTAAGTAAAGCATTCATTGTCTGATTTGTGCACAAAGCACAACTCCGCATTTTATCCTTACGAGGATGATGCCCTAATTACCACCTTGCTTTGTGACATCTGTTAAATGTCCTTCTTATTTGGCACCTTTGAAATGGAAAAACTGAGGGAAAGAGCAACATCACTTTGCTCTTTAAAATCTCCAATAAAACATGGTGGAACACTCTCTGAAACTCTATGATATCCGTTTGAGCGAGTGATTGAAACACTGAATTGCGTTCGATTGTGCAACTGTATCTTTTCTATGAATCCTGAAAGCCTCAAGATTATATTTATTTTAATGATAACGTCAAGAAAGTGCAAATTGCTATCATTGTCCTCTCCCATTTCTATTGTGAAGTTAATTGAACTATTCAACGGATCAGAAAAATAGCAGCCTGTCCTTTGTATAGAATCTGCTAAATACATTTTTACAGACTAGTTTAGACTACAAAAATAATTTTCTTGCTCTAACCCAGTGATGATTATGTATGTACCTTTTAAGCGATAAAAGCACAGCCTTTTTGTTCGGAGGACGAACCTTGGTCCCATGTGCAGAATGTGTGTCCTTGTGCCAAGAAGAATGCAACTCCTTTTGTACCATTTTCGCTGATACACTAATGCAGAACTTGTGAAAAAAGATTTTGGTTTAGTCAGCACCAGCGCAAAATGGAGGATACCAATTGTGAAACCATGTGAAACAATGGTTATGCTAATGAATTGTTTGAACATATTAAGAGACATTAGAACGAAGAAGTTTTGCTCCATCAACAACTCTATTGAACAAAGTAGAACAAACTGATACTGCCTGTTTTGTTTCATTTCAATTAAAATTGGAAACAAATGGACTCGCCTCAGAAATAGTATCCTTTATCGCCATTTAAAAACAGTCAATGAGGGAAATTCAGAATAGTACATGAACGTGCAGAGATTTTCGGATATTTAGTTTGACGCTGATTGTAAACTTCCCCTAAATGAAGTTTACAAACAATGGTCAAATATGTAAAGTTCAGTAATAGGTACACATTTTCCGAACCCCCTACAGATGAGAATGGGAGAAGTAATTCTCAAAATATGACCTTAAAACAGAACCAATACTTGTAACTTCATGGATGCTATTTAAGAACAAATCGGCCAAATGTAGTTTTACATAGTGTAGCGGGAGATCTTCTGAATGCACTATTTGTAACTACATGTTGAAAAGGTCAGGGAAACAGACATCAACTGAAAAGAAAAAACCCTATAATTAATCATTTCAATCAATCAATAACTCGACTTGTAGAGCATGACTTGTCACCTGTGAGGTTATCCAGGAGCTGGCAGTGTCCAGGGTCTCAGTCGAAGAGCCAGGTTTTCAGTATCCTGCAGAACCCTTGTAGAGTTTGAGAGGTCCTGAGGTGCAGGGGGAGGCCATTCCAGGCTTTCCAGGAGAAGGAGCATCCCCCTGCTCTGCTGCATTATATGCAGAAGGGAGGTGGACCCGGGGTGTCTGGAGGGTTTGTGGAATCTCAGTCAGTGATCGATGTAGGTGGTTATGGAGTCATGCAGGACCTTGACCGCGTAGGGGAGGTGCTTGAACTGGCATCTCTTCTGAACCTGGGAGCCGGTGGATTTTTATTGAGGTGGGGGGTTGTGGGTGCGACAAGGTATTTCCAGGGTGAGTCATGCTGCAGCGTTCTGGATGATCTGTAGTCTTTGAATTAGGTGGGCCTTGATTCCCGTGTAGAGGGTGTTTACATAGTCCAGTCAACTGGTGATGGGGGCTTGGGTGATGATCCGTCTGTGTTTTGGGGAAGCCACTTGAAAATTTTACGTAACATGCTAAGGATGAAAAAGGAGGAGGATGACACTGCATTGATGTGGGACCTCATGGTACGTTTGCTGTCCAGGATGATACTAAGATTCCTGCCATGCTCAGCTGGGGTTGAAGTGGGTAACAGTTCTGTGGGTCACCAGAAGACGTCCCCGGGGGATTCGTCACAGCCGAAGATCAACACTTCAGCCTTGTCTGTGTTGAACTTGAGGCTGTTATTCCTCATCATATAGGCGATGCTGTTCAGGCATTGGTAGAAATTTGTTCTGGTGACGGTTGAGTTTTCGGAGAAGGAGAGGGTGAGTTGCGTGTCATCAGCATAGTATACAATGTTAAGTCTTTGGTATCTGACTATGTTGGCAAGGGGGGACATGTAGATTTTGAAGAGTGTGGGGCTGAGTGATGAGCTTTGAGGGACTCTGCAGATTGGTTTGGGATTGAGGTGAAGTTGAAGGTGGATTCATTGTGTTCAATTGGTGAGGAAGGAGACAAACCATCTGAGGGTGACTCTTTGGATGTCTATGTCACGAAGTCTGGTGATGAGCGTGTGGTGGGAGACAGTGTTGAAGGCTGCTGAGAGATCAAGGAAGATAAGGACAGCTGTCTCTCCTGTATGTGTGGCCCCGATCAGGGCTGTCTCAGTGCTGTGGTTGCTGGGAAATCCAGATTGGGAGTCATCCAGGAGGAGATTGTGTTCTAGGTAGATGGTGAGTTGTTGGATGAAGGCTTTATTGATGACTTTGGCTGGGAAAGGGAACAGAGAGATGGGTCTGTTTTTGGTGAGTTTGTTGGGGTATGCTGACGGTTTCTTCAGTAGGGGTTTGATTTCTGGGTGCTGTGTGTTCCTAAGGTGGTAGAACCCAGTGAGGTGTTAAGTAGAGTGGAAAGTTCAAGGATGATCCTGGATGCTCCTAGGTGGAAGATGTGGTGGAGGCATGGGTGAGAGGGGGGCCCTTGAGTAGATAGATTTGTTTATGGTGATGACGTCCTGAGTGGTGAGGTGGTTCCAGGTAGTTAGCCATGGGATGGTTGTGTGTGTAGAGTTATTGCAGTTGAAAAAGTTTTCAAGCTTGAGTTGGGGGTCGAAGTTTGTGTAGATTTTGGCTATTTTGTCACATAAGAAATCTGTGAGTCTATCACATAGGTCCTGAGAGGGAGAGATATTGCTTGTCCACGTTGCAGGGTTGGGGAATTCCTTGACTATACAGAAGAACTCCTTACTGTCATTAAGGTTAGCTTTGATGCGAGACACCAGATCTTTTTTTCCACTTCACTTATTTGGCAGTGGTATGGGTTGAGTGATGATTTGTAGGCGGTCCTGTTGGCTGGGTTTTTGTTGGTTTGCCCACTTCTCTCGAGGTGCTTGCAGTTGCCCTTTGCTGTCTCGAGGTCCTCTGTGTACCAGCTGACTCGCTTGGTGGATCTTCTATGCTTCTTGTTTGTGATGGGGTGACAATGTCAGCGCAGTCAGTGATCCAGATGTTGAAGCTTCTGACGTCGTGGTTCATATTGCTGTGGTGTGGGTGGGTTGACAGCCAGTGTGTTGGTCCATTCGGTCTCTAAGGCCTTGTTTCAGCTGTGAAGGGTGCATTGGGTTGCGTCGGGTAGGAGAGCATGGGGGTTGTGGTGATTAAAACAGTCCACTCCATGGACTCTCCTTTTCTCCACTTTGTGTTCAAGACATCGCAGTGCTTTATGATGTTTTGGAATGTTTGTAAAATAATGTTGGACCTGAAAGGAGTTGTGAGAAATGTGGTTTCTGACTGGCTAGGAGCTGTTGGAGCTGTCACTCTGCCCCAGATGTGGTTTGGAGTCAGGCTGCAAAGCACTAGAGTTATAAACACAGAGAAATGTCCACTTTCTAAACGTCACATTTCTAAAATAGTAATAAAAAATCTACCTGCAACAGTTTGCAGGATTTCTCATTATCATTTCAATCATATTAATCAGGCCCAGGCTACTCCTTGTAAATCAGAAATTACCACTTTGTCATATATAAGGAATTCCCAATGCAAACCTATGAGAAGAGGGGAACTCACAACAGTGTAAAACAAAATAGGCTGTTTGTCACTACTAGGATATGTAGTACATAAAATATATGTCCTACCCTTTACATGCACAGCACCCTGCCCTTAGGACTATCAAGGGCCTCCCTTAGGGATGACTTAGGTGTAATAAAAGGGAGTTTAGGTAGTTCAACTTGCCAAGTCAATGGGGCTGTAAACTGCGCACACAGGCCCTGCAATGACAGGCCTCAGACAAGTTTGAAAGGCTACTCCTGTGGGTGGCGCAGTCTGTGCTGCAGGCCCACTAGTAGCATTTTATTTACAGGCCCTAGGTATATAGTTTACAATTTTCAAGGGACTTACAGGTAAATTAAATAAACCAAACAGGTGTAAAACAATTATACCAAGTTGTAGGAGAGAGAAAACATGTTGTGGTAAAGGCCCAGAGTCCTAAAGCCAACAAAAGAGGTTCAGAGAATTAGGCTGAGAAACGCAAAACGTTTGGGGATAACCCTGCAGAAAGGGCGGACATTTCCAACATGAGTCTACAATCCACTAACAATTTGCATATTTGTGCTTTTTAAAGTGCTAACCTTTCATGTTTGCATTTTTACAGTATGATTTGTATTAGAGTCTGGAATGTCTGAAGTTATATGATTTATTTTTCCTGCGTTGTATTCAGTTTATTTTGTTAACAATTTTTAAAACATTTTCACAGTGTGATTTGAATAACTGTCAGCAAAGTTTAAAGTTATATGACCAGTGTTTTTCCTTGATGTTTTTTCAGCAATAAAAAACAAAGTGCATTAATCAATTGGTCAAAACTGTGCTAGCTCAGTAAGATTACAGTCAATTAAAAGAAATACATTTTCTAGGATTAAATCTATGTATTGGCACTCTACTTAAAAGCCATAGGCATACTCTATAAGCAAGTTAAAATGTACAGAAATTAATATGCATGTCTGTGCCTAATAGACAGAGCATGTCTCATAACATTCACTACTGTAGCACCTATCTCTACCGAGCCTAGTTATTGTAAGACAAATAGAGCTCTTCTGTGTTGTCTGATGTTTAACAATTTTAAAACCGGTAATAAAAACCTCTTCTGAGTGGTTACATATACTGAACAGCAAAAAACTAAATGTGTATTACTTTGTGAAGTTATTTATCACAGGAGCACCTGGACAAGGATTTAAACCAAGACTCCTGGATGTAAAAAGCATGTACGAAATGACTAGTGCTCAGTCTAAAACTAGCTAGATAAAATCTGTATTGAGGATTTAGAAAAAGGGCAAGATACAGTTGTCTACCATTAGATGGACCAAAGTCTAAATATGCCCTCACTGTTTGTAATTTAAACACTTTCGATATCCTATTGTTGGATGTGAAATCATAAAAAAGGGTTTTTACCCTTTCCTTGGTCTGGGGTGTTACCATTGTGGGGTTAATATGAAGATCTTTGAGACCCAATTTTTCAAAACAAAGTGTTATATAACTCCACCAAGGAATCCCATCTGCCCAGTTTAGCACTAGACAGTCTTTCAATACCAATCTTGGGAAGGCTGCTTCTGGAGAAGACAAGATTTTAAACCAAAAGATTAATGGAGCAAGGTGAGCCACATTCACAAAACGGTTTAAGCCCAAATGGTTGGGGTTGAGAGAATGTGATTTACAAACCTAGGGCCAGATGTATCAATTTTCCAAGTAGCGATTACCTAATTACAATATTTTGCAAATCACAACTAGGTAATCGCTATTTGACTGTATGAAATTCCAGGAGTTTCATTTAGTGATTCCCAAAGGGTCGCAAATCAACGTACCTCATTAATATTCTTGAGGTAGGTCGCAACCCATTGTGAATGGCTACAAACACAGAGATAGTGGCCTGCTGGGCTCATCAGACCCCCATGTCTGTGATTGCTTTTAAATAAAGCAATCTTTTTTGTGTTTAAATGCAGCCCGTTTTCCTTAAAGGAAAATGGGATGCATTTACAAAAGAAAAATGAAAAGTTTTCTTTTCATTTTTTAAGAGTAAGCAGTGGTCTGTGGGACCACTGCCTGCTCTTAAAAAATGTTTTTTGCATACATTCACAAAGGGGAAGGTGTCCCTTGGGGACCCCTTCTCATTTACGAATTCGTTACCACCTACTTGAAGTAGGTGGTAAAATGTGAATGTTTTGCAACCGCATTTTGGTCACAAAACATCCCTTTAATACCTCTGTGATTCGGTATTTGAAAGGGGCACTCTTGACACGCCCCTTGCTAATACGGAATCAGTATGTAGTCACAATTCCAATTTGCCATTCGATAACAAGTTACTGAATCCCAAATTGAGGTTCATAAATACCAAAATGCATTTTTGTGATCGCTAAAATGCATGATACATCTGGCCCTTAATTTCCACAATCTGGAGGGTTCCAACATTAACATGTCTCCAATGTATTACAGTTGGGCCATAGAGCTCAACTGTAATACATTTACTTTTGTAAAAAAGAACCATTTCTTCCACCAATTTGGTGCCTAACCTAGATGAAAATCGAAATATTGCCTCAATGGTACCCTGTTCTTTTTGTGCTCTAATCTTAAGTAGATGCACCCAATTCAAAGAGTATACCCAAATAATTAAAAGTTGGCACTCAATGGCTAGTGACCCCTTCAACCCGATTTATTATAGATTTCATTATTCTTGGACCCATAACCATCATGAAATATTTTGCAAAGTTAACCTTTGTGTCAAAATTACTCATGAAAGCAGTAAAGCATTCAAGGAGCCACTGTTGCCCAAAAGCTGTTTGCGTTAACAGCACAGCATCATTGTTGTAGAGAAGACACAGCATCGGGTGTGAGCCCAACACCGGTAGGTCTTTCCTCGTCTTAATCAGATGTGAGCCCAGGCTTTTGATACACAATAAAAAAAGGAAAGAAGCCAAAATGTATCCTTACTTGACCCCTCTGCTGGATTTAATTGGATCGGTGCATCAGCCATGTTGGCCATATTGAATTTTAATAGTAGTATTTGAATATGGTCTCTTAAGAAGATCCACTAAAGCCAACTCAACTCCCATGATTCCATCATATCCCACAATTTGGAACCATTGGCATTGTCAAAAGCACAGGAGAGGTCCATAAAGGCCATATGTAAGGCACCTCTCCTGGCTTTAACATAATTTTCAGCTAGAAGTGACAAATTTAGGCATTGCTCCACCACGCTCACACCTGGGCAAAAAACACATTGAACAGGAGAAAGGATGTTATTTGATTGAACCCAATTCTCTAGACATGTAAGAAGAACCCACCCTAATATCTTTGAGGTGGTATCCAACAAGGAAACAGGCCGATAACACCCTCAGTCCCATTTGTCCCCTTTTTAAAGATAGTAACAATAACCAACTCCTTCAAATCAATCAATCAATCAATCAGACAATTTGTAAAGCATGCTACATACCCGTGAGGGTTTCAAGGCGCTGGGGGGAGGGGGGGGGGGAGGTGCTGCTACTGCTCGAAGAGCCAAGTCTTGAGGAGTTTTCTGAAGGAAAGAAGGTCCTGGGTCTTTCGTAGATCTGGCGGGAGGGTGTTCCAGGTCTTGGCGGCGAGGTACGAGAATGATCTGCTGCTGGAAGATTTGCGTCGGATGTGGGGGATGGAGGCGAGGGCGAGGTTAGCGGAGAGGAGATGTCGTGTGGGGGTGTAGAAGCTGAGTCTGTTGTTCAGGTATGATGGTCCGGTGTTGTGGAGTGCCTTGTGTGCGTGGGTGAGGAGCTTGAAGGTGATCCTCTTGTTGACGGGGAGCCAGTGAAGGTCTCTTAGGTGGGGGGTGATGTGGCAGTGGCGAGGGATGTTGAGGATGAGTCGGGCAGAGGTGTTTTGGATGCGTTGGAGGCGTTGGAGGAGTTTGGATGAGATACCGGTGTAGAGGGCGTTGCCTTAGTCGAGTCTGCTGCTGACGAGGGCCTGGGTTACTGTTTTTCTTGTTTCTGATGGGATCCATTTGTAAACTCTGCGAAGCATGCGGAGGGTGTTGTAGCAGCAGGAGGAGATGGCACTGACCTGCTTTGGCATGGAGAGTGAGGAGTCGAGGGTGAATCCGAGGTTTCGTGTGCTGTCGGTGGGTGTCGGTGGGGGACCCAGCGTGGACGGCCACCATGAGTTGTCCCAGGTGGAGGGGGTGCGCCCGAGGATGAGGACCTCTGTTTTGTCCGAGTTCAGTTTTAGCCGGCTGTCTCTCATCTAGTCGGCGATGGCTTTTAGTCCCTCGTGGTGGTTGGTTTTGGCGGTGTGCGGGTCCTTGGTGAGGGAGAGGATGAGTTGGGTGTCGTCGGCGTAGGCCACTTGTGCGAGAGTTCATGCACAAAATAAGTCACAGTTATTTTTTATCATTTTAATGTGATGCCCAAATTAGACGAGTAAAATGATTTTCCCACTCCTTTTCCCCAGGCCCTCTCTAATTCAATGTTCATTCTCAGATTCAAAAAGCTATGATCACTTGCACAGTTGCTATGAATCAAAAAATCTACGATTGAAGATGAAAGATCACTTGTGACTTTAATAAAGTCAATTGAGCCAGTCTTGCCATCTCCATGAAAACCAGAGGTAATGAGCGAGGGCTGGTTAAAAGGTCTGAAACAAAGAGCAGGTGGTGTTTTATGAGGATTTTGTTTAGGACCTCCCAGTTGGGGACCTGACCTTTATTGCAGGGTTATCCCCTAACATTTTTCCTTCCTCCTCCTATTTTGTCTGACCTGTGTGTGTTGGCTTTAGGACTCTGCCCATTTTACTACTGCTAACCAGTTTTAAAGTACATATGACCTCTGTCTAAATTGTATTGGTGATTGGTTTATCCATGATTGCATATTTGATTTACTAGTCAGTCACTTGTAAAGTGCACTATGTGGGCCCAGGTTCTGTAGCTAAAATGCTACTAGTTAGCCTGCAGCACTGATTTTGCCACCCAAATAAGTAACTCTGTAAACATGTCTCAGACCTGCCACTGCAGTGTATGTGTGCAGCTTTACACTGCCATTTCAACCTGGCAAGTGCACCCACTAAGTGCACCTACTTGACAGGCCCAAACCTCTCCTTTAACTACATGTAACACCTAAAGTAGGCCCAAAGCAGCCCAATGGGCAGGGTGCAGTGTATTTAAATGGTAGGACATGTACTGGTGTATTTTACATGTCCTGATAATGAAATACTGCTACATTTGTTATTCGTAATTGCAAGACCTGCCACTCACCTAGAGTAACATTGGGACTGCCTTGAAATACTTTTTAAATATAATTTCCCATTAGGAGCAGATAGAGGTATGTAATGTGCGCTCACTGAACTCACAATTTAAATGTTTTAAATAAACTTTTGGTGAAGTTGTTTTCTGAGTTGTACGTTTGAAAATGTCACTTTTAAAATGTGGGCATTTTATTGCTTAACTATTCTGTGCCTCTGTCTGTCTGCTGAATACACGTCTGGTGCAGGATGACAGTTGGGCTGTTTGTGTGTTCACTCGAGACAGTCGCACAAGGGGAGCTGATGGGTGCCCTGCATGTATTGATGGCCCATCACCAGGCTGATGGATCTTCCTGAGCTAGAGTGGTGGGAGGAGCTGACACTTGTACCCGAATTGGGCTGTGCCTGTCCTCACACAAAGCAGTCTCAAACCCCCCTAGAGTGTGTCTGGGGCCAGGGCAGGAAAAAGTAGGGTCTTGTGCACTGCAAAGACTTCTGTTTGAAGTTTGCCTATTTCAAAGACAGAAATGGGTTTAAATACTAGATCTCTGGCCCCATATAGTTAGAACACTTCTGGACTGAGAATATTCTGCTAGGAAGAAGAGCTTGATGCCGTAGGAGAGACTGCCACTCTGATTGTTGTTTTGCTTCTGTTGTGGGAGTGAAAGGACTGGACTTGGCTTTCTACATCCTCCTTTCCACGGTTCTCCAAGGGCTTGAACATAGCTTGTCTCCTGTTAAGATGTTTCAGGGCCATCACAATCTTCACCTGTCAGTGCCTGGGCTCTATTGTTGAGAGTCCTGACTTGCCAAGTGGTACCAAATCCAGTTCCTGGGCCCTTGGAAGTGAGCTCTGGTGCCACCAAGAATAAATTAAGCACATCAACTCCAGAGTGACTTCGGACCCTGTGCCGGTCTGTGACTAGGTGCTGCCACCATACAGGAGCCATAGTTTTCTGCTGAGTGCAATGACCACGACCTGCAATGTAGGCCAGACGCTGCTGCAGTGACTCTGAAGTCATGCCACAGTTTGAGTCCTGAGTGCTGTGTCACTGACGTATGTGATACCCAACTCTGACTCCACCCCAGTATCTGTGGCCCCGTTGTGTGATCACAACATTGCTAATTCGACTCTTCGTATCTTGACCTGCTGGATTCATCAACCCCACCTTGTCATAAGGAACCAACCCCTCGCCACCGATGCTGCATCACCTTCTCTGCAACCGTAAGAAATCAATGCCTTTCCTCCGCTGCCCAGCAGTAAGGAACTGACATCTCACCTCTGTGGTAGCAGTAAGGAACAGATGCCACACCACTCCAGCAGCACCTCACCTCCCCAACTGCTTGCAACGTCTTTGTTTCCTCATCATTTTCCAAGGTACTCTACCTGGGTCCCTGCGACTCCATGACCAGCCCACACTCCCTCACAAGTGGCATTGGACTGTTGAAAGCAACTCTGTCAAGGTGCCAGTGATAGCCCCAGTTGGAGCTATTATGTTTCTAAGTGCTATACTAACATTTAATCTTTGAAAATTCATGTCTTTGCTTGTGCATGTTGGATTTTTGACAATTTGGTTTTGTTTTACTAAGATGAATATTGCCTATTTTTCTAAACTGGTGTGGAGTCCTTTTGTAGTGTTTTCACTGTGTTATGTGTGTGTGTACAAATACTTTACACATTTCCTCTGAGATAAGCCTCACTGCTCGTGCCAAGCTATTAATGGGGTGAGCAGGGGTTATCTTAGTTGTGTGGCTCCCTTACCCTGACTAGACGGAGGGTCCTAACATGGACAGGGTGCAAACCACTGCCAACTAGAGACCCCATTTCTAACACCCCCTATAGGGAGTATGCACAAAATGGGTCACCATTTGGAGCAGTTAAGCCGCACACTGAAGTATGACTATAGATGCAAAGGGGCATATTTATACTCTGTTTGCGCCGGAATTGCGTCGTTTTTTTTGACGCAATTCCAACGCAAATCTAACTCCATATTTATACTTTGGCGTTAGACCCGTCTAGCGCCAAAGTCCATGGAGTTTGCGTCATTTTTTAGCGTGGACACCTACTTTGCGTTAATGAGATGCAAGGTAGGCGTTCCCCTCTAAAAAATTTACTCCGAGGCATGTGCGCCGTATTTACACTCCCGGGCAAAATTCACGCCCGGGAGTGGGTGGGTCAAAAAAAATGACGTACGGCCGCTTTTGCGCCGTTTTTTAGCGCCTGGACAAGGCAGGCGTTAAGGGACCTGTGGGCTCGGAAGGAGCCCAGAGGTGCCCTCCCATGCCCCCAGGGACACCCCCTGTCACCCTTGCCCACCCCAGGAGGACACCCAAGGCTGGAGGGACCCATCCCAGGGACATTAAGGTAAGTTCAGGTAAGTATTTTTTTTTTTTTTTTTTGGGTGGCATAGGGGGACCTGATTTGTGCCCCCCTACATGCCACTATGCCCAATGACCATGCCCAGGGGACAGAAGTCCCCTGGGCATGGCCATTGGGCAAGGGGGCATGACTCCTGTCTTTGATAAGACAGGAGTAATTTCTATGGGGGTTGGGAGTCGAAAAAAATGGCGCAAATTGGGATGAGGCGAAAAATTTGCCTCAGCCTGACTTGCCCCATTTTTTTACGCCCAAGCTCCATATCCCCCTACGCCGGCGCTGCCTGGTGTACGTCGTTTTTTTCCACACACACCAGGCAGCGCCGGCGGCTAACGTCATTGATTAAATACGGTGCCCGCATGGTGCTTCAGAATGGCGTTAGCCGGCGCAAATTTTTTTGACGCAAAACTGCGTTAGCGCAGTTTTGCGTCAAAAAGTATAAATATGGCCCAAAGTTTTAAATGAAATCTCCCACCCGTATCAACAGATTTGACAATTTACTTTAGTACATATTTTAGTGAGGGATTTGTCCAAATCTACCCCCACCTCAGTTTGCCTGTTGTCAAATTTATTATGGTAATAGTTTATTATCAACAGATTCTTAGAACCCCTGGATGAAACCTGTAAAATCTGAACCCATAACGACTTATGTAACTCTGTGACCTTTACAGAGAGAACTTTAATTGAGACCAACACCGTCAAACCCCCGTTCGCTCACCTCGCTGGACATGGACAGTGGGGCTACAGTAAGTATGGAACCATCCTTGAAAAAAGGGGTTACCACCCATGTTTCTTGTAAGAAAATTAGGTTGTATTTACCAATTTGGGCTAGCCAGTCTGGGTTGCTGAGTTTAATCCCAACACCTGCTGCGATCTAAGAAAGTATGGTAATGGAATCACTACCAGGCATTTCATGACCCGGACCAACCTTTTGAATCAATGCCCAGAGTGCCAGCATGTTTACTCTGCCTATCTGGTAGAGATATCAGGGCCACACTCTCAGGGCCTGTATGCCCTTGCTGCTTGCATGCGTATGAATGAGGCAGTTTAGGAGGATCGCCACATGCTTGGCAACTTAAAATTTATCACTAGGCAATCTGTCTGAGGGATACTCGGGCATGTCTAACTTTCATAACTCTTCTCACAAAAAGAATTTCATCATGCAAGTTGTCTCGCCACCCCAAGTTTTTTCATAAGCCAATGAACCACTTTAGATTTAAAACCTGACATATGTTCATGATTCCCGGGGGCTAAGGGTGGTACATTCCTATTAATGATGTAATTTCAGATCTCGTCAATAATGTTAGCAATGATGTCAAAGAACAACTCATGATTGAAGAAATATGTGAAGGCATATGTTAGCTCTTAAGTGGTGCATGGCAAGTGCACAAATCAAAGATTCTTCATTTGAAAATAACTGGTGAATTTCAGTATTTTCTTTTATTTTTAAATGTTATGTTTAAACTTACATTTTCCCCAACTATAATGTCACTTTAACCTTTGTTTTTTTCAGAGAATTTCTGAGGTAGCTTTTTAATGAAAAGTAAAATATTGTTACCATATCTAGCTGTAATATTGTTTTAACCTTTGTTTTTTCAGTAAATTTCTAGGGTTTCACACTACCCACAGTTGTATAATGAAAACTGAAGTGGCACTGAAAGGGTGCTACCTGGATAAACACTTTTTATTTGACACAGCTAGATCCAGTGATAGGTCTTAGAGCATCTGTTGTTTTAACTTTCTTACATGAGGGACCAGTAAAGGTGCGCAGTTTACCCAGGAATAAGAATTTGTGATCAGACTCATGATCTTGGCATAGTAATGTATGTATGGTTGCAATGCAGACCTAAGGAGGGATTTGAAGGTTTATTTGTAGGCATTGTATAAGTACACATTGGGACCCACACTTGTAGTACTTGGAGACTACTTTCAATTTTAGAATAGATGGGAACAAAGCAATTCCTGTATTGTCTGCATGTCTGGTAAAACCCCATATACCCATTGCACCAGATGGTCCCAGAGGAAGTTCATTCTTTAAACCATAGACACAAAGGCCCATATTTATACTTTTTTAGCGCTGCATTTACGCCGCTTTTTGATGCAAAAAAAGGGGCAAACTTACAAAATACAACTTTATTTTGCAAGTTTGCACCACTTTTGCGTAAAAAATTATGCAAATGCAGCGCTAAAAAAGCCTAAATATGGGCCATAGTCCCAGAAGAAATGCTATCTGCCATGAATCCCTCCTCTAACAAAATCATACCATAATGGAAAACATGATTGCCAGATCTTTTTGGACGATTTGCTCATGACCTCTCAAGTCACATCCTGTACACAGATAGCTTTATAATGATTATTATCGGTCATAAAGCAATTCACCATCCATCTAGGTATTGCTTATATTATAGACCTTGAATCATTTGTCAAAGTATCAACATTTATTTGATCTTGTTTAGAAGGTTTACATAAACCTGCAAAAGTAATAAAATCTGAACATTTTAGTTCTTTAAAAATAAAAAAAATGTCAATTTAACAATTCAATGGTAAACTGAGTGATGATGTCTTTCCCTATTGCAGAATCCTAATTTTCAATCAACTCTTGCTTAAACCTTGGTTAAAAATAGATCCTGAAGGGATTAAATCTTTTTCAGAATTAGGGAACTAATTAGGGATCCCTTTCCATTGCTGGTTTTAAATGCCTACAATGGATATGCTTTTAAATTGTAATCGGTGGGGGGTGTAAAAGAGGTGGTCTTTCAGAGCGAACCAGCAGTTCTAAATTGCAAAGATAGAGGGAACACTGCATTCTCAAACAAAATAGACAGTGACAAAATATGGGAATAGATGGATGATGGACAATCGAACAGTGGATTGGATTCAGATAAATGGAAAACCTCTTTCACTCCCTGTAAAGAATCTTAGAATAATTCAATATATCTAAATCTTTCAACTCAGCTATATACCAGAATGTTTACTTTTAGGCAACTACCTGCATTAGCTATGACACTGCCCACAGTTTGAACATTTTTGGTGATCTTCATTTCTCAGAAATTAGTAAAATGTATGGGATAAATATTCCCACAGACCTCTGTTTGGCAAGGCTGCATCACTTTAGTGGCACTATCTCAGTTGCAAATAACTAAAATAATCATATATTTTAGGACATTAATATATACAGAAATGGCTCTAGAAAGAAATAGCAACCCTGGTAGCATGGTGGATAAAGTAGAATTTCATAATGAACCGTAAAATAAGTTATTTTTATTCATTATTATAACTTGGGACCCATTGAAAAAGGCTCCAGTCTCCAGGAAATGTAATACTAAATAGACCATGAAGTAAGTGATGAGTGTTTACATAATATGAATGTAAGATGTTTTCTTTCCTTTTATGTATTAATGGTTATTTGTAGTTCTTTCTTATATGCCACCATTCAATTCAAAATAAACACACACACACTTCATCATCACCAATACAGACCGATACTGCTGCTTTCATGTCCCTTACCAGTTGTTTGTGGTAGGTAATTTTGCACTGCCACTGGACAAACTCTACTTATGATGTATGTTAAGAAGGTTCAATTAAAACACCCCCACCACAGTATAGCCAAAACAAGCTGTGTTATGAGTTCAAGTTCATCTTCTATTATGCAAGCATTATTCGAACCTCACTTTCGCAGTGCGAATCATACAGAAAACATTTGTATTAGCAGGATGTAGAAGTACTTAGTGTTGGCTGCTCGTGTATATACTTACAGTATATAATTCTAAACTTAAATTAGGAATGGTTGGAAAATAGAATTCATATGAGGTGAGTGCTCAGTCCTCATTTTTTGAGTATTCAGAAATATTTTGAATACTACATCAGTTCAAATAGTAATACAGGAAGTCCAGGCAAACACACCAAAATCCCATATTTTTATAGGTGGAAGGAAAGACCCTCACAGGAAAATATTTGTAGAAAAAAGAACATATATCAAATCAGAAACTCACTATTTTCATAATACTGTGCATGCCTACAGTACATAGTGCATGTATACAGTATGTAAACAGAAGTTCATAAAGGTAGATGGAAATCAGCAGAGTATGTGTATCTCAAACATCGGCACACGTTTTACAGCACAAGTGATTTTCACTTAGATTAGAAATGAAGCACATCTATGAACAAAAGTTCTTGGAGAGTGTAATATAAAGTTTCCTAGCTTTAGTAATGGAAGGTTTCAAATCTATTAAGGACACTGAGGCGAGGGTTATACTAACCTTTTGCCACTTTATTGAACAACAGCCTTAACAACAGAGAAAAAATAATCCTTTCCCATAAATCCCAGGGAAGGAATAACCAGGTATAACAAATCAAACGTCAGTGTCTATAATATAGTCCATCTTTAATGTTTAAGCCCCCCTTTTCTTTGTTTAACAAAAGCATCCAGTTCAATTGTATTAATTTCTACTTAGATCCGTCGGTCCCTGGAAAAAAAAGTACTTTCTCTTTACTTTTCTATCCACACCTAACAGACCTCAAAGGAATATTATTACAACCATATGCCAACTTCACAATATGTGAAAAGTGTAAACTGACCCTCACCTGATAATGGTGAAAAATTATATTTATACCATGCAAATCTCCGGATCAAATCATCCATCACACCAGCATAAGGGGAAACAGAAGTTTCTTATTCAGGTGGGGATTACCCTTGCCTCCATGTCCTTAATAGAATTGAAATAGAATTGAAAGGACAACCTGATGCCCCTTACCAGTTTCCTTACTAGAGGGTGCTCCCTTACAGGGTGACCATCAACTGGGAGATGTCCTGCCAAAATGGTGGATCAGAAGGTATTCACAGACCGGTAGGCCAGCCCTTCTGACAGTAACACTGACAAGAAGTTCACTATGTGGATGACATCGGATTCCACTAGATCCTCCTCTCGTTGCACACACTAACTCAGCTATCTTCCTCAAGCGGAGCAGTATTTTTGGTTGTCATGAGGCGAGGATTTCCTAGATCGTCTTGGAGGAAATACCATCTGTAGGGTAGGTAAATTGGAAAATCTCAAGGGAGTTCCATCATTACTGGAAACCAGACTTGAGACCTTCAAAACGCGTGACTACCACCGGAGCCACATTCTGCCTCCTGACCTGTGCTGACAGTCTCATGAGCATGATGATTGGAGGGACGGCGTACCCCATCTCTAGACTCCAGTCCTGAAGGAAGACATCTGTCGCTGCCTGTGGGTCTGGCCTCAAACTGAAGAATTTGCTCACCTGATGGTTAAGGTGGGAGGCAATCAGTTCCACCGAGAACAGTCCCCAAAGATCTGCTACCACTCGAAAGACCTCCAGTGCAATTTCCATGTGCTGAGATCTCTCAGGTTTCTGGAGTGCCATTTGGCCAATTCATTGGATTTCCCTAGGAGGTATTCCACTGTCACCAATATATGACGGTCCATGCAGTATGGCCATAATTCCTTCGTCAGATCCACTAGTGGCTTGGATTGAGTGCACGCCAGATGGTTGATGTAACGGACCACCAAGACATTGTCAAACTTCATCACCACATATGAACTTGCAATGTCTGTCATCGAGCAATGCACTGCAATCAACCCTGCCAACAACTCCAGGAAGTTTATATGCATGTTATGTTCATTGGGAGACCACTTTTTGCCTGTGGATACATCTCCATATTTGGCCCCACTGCCTGTTCAGATATAATGTTTGGGCTGGAACCAAAGATTGCTCTCCCATTACACACATCCATGTGGGAAAGCCACCACCTCATTTCCTCTTGTGCGTCCTCTGACAGCAGCACGACTCTGAATACTTGAGGCCTCTACACAGATGAAATGCTTTGAGCCATTGAAGTGCATTGTAATGGAGAGAACCCACAAACATTGCCTGAATGGATGATGCCAACAGTCCCACTAAGCTGCCCAGGTTCCGCAAGGATGTGGACTGCCTGGACAGAGTCTTCCTGAGTACATGTTGGATCTTCGCCATCTTCTTGATGGGCAGACTCGGGGTAGAGTCCCTGGAGTCTATGACAAAACCCAGAACTGTTGTGTGTTGCACTGGGGCAAGCAAGTGCTTCTTTTCATTGATCACGAAGCTCATCCATTCCAACAGATCTACCGCCAACTGAAGCTGATGTGTTAGCACACATCGGCACTTGTTCATCAAGAGGATATCTTCTAAATAGACAATCAGATGCATGCCTTGGCTGTGAAGGAGTTTCACAACTTATTTTGAATACCTTGGTATGGTACCATGGTGCTGACGACAGGCCAAGTGGAAGGGTCTGAAACTTGAATGCTTGGTGTCACCACGCAATCTGCAGGACTCTGTGATGTGGGGTTAAAAATAGGATAATCAGGCACACCTCTTTGAGGTCCAGTCTCAGTAACCAATACCCCTGTCTCAATAAATCTCATAGCAGATGGATGCCCTCCATCTTGAAGTGCCAGTACACTTGTTGAACTCCTGTAGATTTATGACTGGGTGATGGCACCATCGCATTTTTCTTCAAGAAATAGATTGCTCAGCAACCTGTTGGGGTGGGATATGGTTGGAGCAATTGCCCCTTTGTGTTTTCACTCCTTGATTTCCTGATTGATGTTAGCAGAATCTTCTTCCAAAAAAAACAGAGTATGGGGTCTGGAAACTTGGACAGGGGTCTCCAGATTCTCTATTTAAAACTCTTGGACAGTCTGCAGTACCCAAACATCAGATGTCAAAGTCCTCCAATTGTCTAGAAACATAGCCAAATGCCTTCCCATCTTTAGTTGGTAAGAGAGGAGAGTCCACATCTTGGGAAGGTCCATGTAACTCTCAGCCATCTCCTCTGGTATCACGATTGCATCAGTATCGATAGAAGCGGCTATACTTCAATTGGCCTTGCCACTGTCCCGGGTGGGTACCTTCGTTGCTCTGGAGAGCACTGTATGTGAAGCCACCGGACAAGCGCCCCCTGCCTCATCTGGCCCCTCCAAAAATCTTAGCAGTCTTTTTGATGGAGGTCTGCGCCTTATATAATGAGTTAAAGGTGGAGCGAAATCTGCCTAGCTCCTTGAAGGATAGTTCACTGATCAGTGTGCCCTGAGCCATGGGGCCCACCTCAGATGTTGCTAAAGCACACAGCCCCAGGTCAACTTTTATCACCTGAGAGCAATGCTGTTCTACTGACAGAGTGCAGGGTGCGTTACCAAGGAAGATCACCACTCTTTGTGCCCAGCCTGAGAGGAGCTGAGGAGATATCAAGGACCCTAACTGTTTCGCACCTTCGGCTATATCAAGGTTCTTGGTCAGGGTCTGATGACCACTGAGATATTGAAGGTTGGGGTCCCATAATATAGAACATGATATTGAGTCCCATGTTATTGAGTGGTTGATGGCCTTCTTCGAATCCTGAATGAACTTGTTCAAAATAGTGGCCATGTGGGGGGCAGTTTTGGAAGTTAACGCTACCTTCCCCGAGAGGGAGCGAGAGAGAGAGGGTCATTTACATTCTGCCCACATGTGGGCTCAGACGTCCTTATCCATGGTTTTTGCAAGCACCCTACCATGTAGGTGGCCACCTTATCACTTCGGGGCCACATGGAAGATCTGGGGTGCAAGAGGTCATCGGGCTCCAGCATGTCTGCCACCAGTGCACCCGAGTGGGACCCAGGGCTTAACCTGGGCTGCAGTGCCTTGTCTGTATACAGGCGCAATGGTCTATAAGGAACAGGATCTGCATCAGACTCACGCTGTGAGTCATCATCCTCCCCAAAGGGATCGGGAGCATCCAGGGGTAGAGGAAAAGCCTCTGCATCCACATATTGGGGTTTACAATGAAAGAAAGCCTGCTTAAGATGTTCAGGCTCATTATTGTCCACCCCTTGCTCATAGGGTCTCTTAGGTGGCAGTCGCTTGGGCAGGCATTCTCCTGGGGCCCGTGGGTCTTTTGGCCGCCTGCGCCAACTGCTCAATATTTTGATCCCGTGGCACTAGGGCCATGGAGGGCACTTGCTGGATAGAGGCATCCACAACTTCATAAAACTCATTGTCCAGCAGCAAAAGGTAGGTGGATTCTTCCTCCAAAAAAGTGCTATTGACTGCACGAATTAAGGCTATTAGGGCGTTCAGGGACCTTGGACGTGATATGAGTAATTACTCTGTAAAAGTGGGACCAACACCCTTATGGTGTATTGGAGCTGCAGTCTGTGCCAGTCCCTGTGGTGCCAAAATAAACATACTGCCTCCCTAGCAGCTTATACAGATCTGTTTTTTCAGGTGTCATGGCCACTTCATATACCAAATCACCCGAGGGAAAAACCCTTTAATTACAGACCTGTTACAACAAGCGCCGCACACTAGGCTGTTTGCGGGGACAGGTGAAGGCCAAAGCTGCATAGCGCTTATGTTAGATATCCCGAAAGGATTCAGTGTGCAGCAACCGCAGAGCAAGAGGAGCATCTCTATGGCTATGAGAGCACCCTTTTGTGGCCCACTTCACCAACCACACTCGCACGGATCCAGACAGAGTAAGAAGCCCATGTCATGATCACTGAATCGTGATCCAGCGGGCCCTGTGAGGGAGAAATGAAGGTTTAGAACCCTGAAAACAGTGCAAAAAGATTAACGCCTTGAAGATCAATGTACAAATATATACATAACGCCAACAAACAGTCCCAATACCACTATAAGACTACAAAGTTAAGGGAACACTTAACTGCATGGCTGCTGATCAGCAAAGGAAGAGGAGGCCCAAACATTAAAGATCAACTATATTATGGGCACTGTCATTTAATTAATTATGCCTAGTTATTCCTTTCCTGGGATTTATGGAAAGGAAGGATTTTGTCTGTTGTTAAGGATGCAGTTCAATAAAGTGGAAAAAGGATAGTATAATCCTCGCCTCCGGCCTGACATAGAATCATGGATATATGTGAACAACGCATTTCAAAATTTTCACACATTTCTCTTCGTCTTTGTGGAATCGCCTGAATGTCTCTTAAATCAGATGTGCTGTTTTCCAGTGAGGAAGGCTAAAAATGTATTTACTTTTTATTAAAACTTTTTTGTTGAACCTTAAAACACTTTGGGGGTCATTATGACCCCGGCGGTCGGTGTAATAGTGGCGGTAGTACCGCCAACAGGCTGGCGGTACATACCACCACGCCAATTTAAAACACCGGCCGCCACAACAGTAATGACCACAGGGCTGGATACTATAGTCTTCAGCCCAGCGGCCGTCACTAGACCGCCCGTGGCATTAGGACCCGCCCACTGCCATGGTTTCCGTGGGTACTGTAGTGCCATGAAAACCATGACAGTAGGCACTATCAGTGCCAGGGAATTCCTTCCCTGGCACTGATTGGGGTCTCCCCTGCCACCCTCCCTCTCCCCAGATTCATCTCCCACCTTCCCCCTGCCCCTCCCGACCCCCTGACAAAACCACACCCCTTCATGCACATACATACACACTCATACACACACGCATACCCACATTCACCCGCGCATGCATACATTCATACCCACACACAGCAACACTCACAAACATACATACTAGCACACACGCAATCACACAACACAACATACACCTACACCCACACCCATTTATGCACACACGCATTACACACACCTCACACCCACACGCTTGCACACAAACACAGTCACACACACCCCCACACACACACACACAACACCCCCAACCCCCTCCACTATTGGAGAACCCGACTAACCTGCTTGTAGGGGGTCCTCCGGCAGGAGACAGGACCCAGCGCTGCTGCCAGCAGCAGCATCCGCCAGCAGAAGACCGCCAGGCCGTATCATGGGACATGATATGGTTGGCGGCGTTCTACTGGCGTTGCGCTGCTGCTGGCAGTAGCGCCACCTTACCACCGTCCGCCGCCATGACCTTATCCGGAATTCCGCCAGCCTTCTGGCGGAATTCTGGCTATGGTCATATTTTGGTGGATGGTTGGTAGCCATGGTGACGGTATGTTGGCGGCCGTGGCGGTAGGCTGCATTTGCCGCCAATGTTATAATGAGAGCCTTTATGTCTACAACTGAATTTCTTTTGTTTGACAGCAAGTGATATTTACCTGCATCCCCTTCCAGTGGCTGTTGGTGTTCGTTTGTCATGCACTGTGAAGTTGAGGCTACTGATTGGCTTCATGCTCCCTCACCCTGCTGTGACCTGGAAAAGATTTGTATAAACTGATTGGCAATCAGAATGCCTCCTCCACCCAATCAAACAACATCATCACCCCACGTTTTAGCACTTTGACCCACTGGCTGTGCTGTGACTGGTGAAGCAAATCGGTCATTGTTTCAATGTGCTGTGCCTATGAGGGTTTAAAAAACATTTGACATACCAGCAGAAAAGAATAACACTCAACCTTCACTGAGTATCTCAAATTAATCTCCCATTTTCACGGCACGAAAGGGAATAGACTAACAGGAGTAGTTTTAGGTAAGGTTAAGCCATACTTTGCAACATAATTCATGTGACTTTCACATGCATCCACAGAATCTCTTATTTCCTAAAGACGAGGGTCTTTGGAAATAACATCCTTAGGTTAACATCACTACATTTGGAATGTTTTTTAATGTGAGGGGCAGAGAACCTCTAATTTAAATAAAATAATGAAACAACTCACACAGGAAAATAAATGTAAAACAGTAGTCCAACATAGACTCATAGGTTTCTCTTGATCTCTCTGGAGACGTGCATTCTAGATGATCTGATAAATTTCTGTCATCTCTTCTCCTGGCGAATGACTCATATTAGATAAAATTAGGATCAATACGTCCCTCATTAATGGTGGCACTTGAGACAGTTGCCCAATATTTCCATAATGGAGCCCTGTGTCTATCACTGTACTTACCACTTCTAAAATCCAGAGTAGTTCTTGTGTTGGGTGTGCTTGTGGTCTCCACAAAAGCATTCATCTAGGTCAGATGCTAAATAATAGTGGGTTAATGCAGATATGTATCGATACTGCAGGTCACATTGATCTGATTAGGCCTGGGCAATATTTCCATTACCAAGGTTTAATCCTATGTTACTTCACATTACAAGTGTTATGCAGAATTTCCTATCTTAAGCTAATATTCCATGTCGTATAAAATGATGTGCCGTTCATGGCAAAAGTTAACTTTTTTTGTGTGCGTGAAATGTGTCCCTGCATCAAAAAAGTACCGCAGACACATTTCACAATAAAATATAGCATCAGATGGAAGCTTTGCATTTCAGGCAATTACACGTAATTTTGCATAATTTCTCCAAAATTTCATATAATTACCTAAAAAGAACATTTCATGAAAGTCATCTCAGCCTTCCATTCTACTAAGGTTAGTTAAATAACGACATCTCAGTAAAGTACAGGCTATTTTACAATTTTTTTGCAAGACCATGTCAAAAAACTGTGTATCCACAAAGTGTATAATTAATTTAACTCAAACTAGAAATACATATTTTTATGAGGAGGTTGAGCTCACTCCCCTGCTGACTCCCTTTGACTGTGTTCCCTTTGCCTTCCTTCTCTTGGTCCATTTCTAATCCTGTTTCCTGCAGAACACACATTATAAAGACTGCTTGTAAGATACTGTGGAAAAATGTTCCTTATTTTCTACATTCTCATCTACATTTGACAATGTACTCAGGGAATTATTGCTAACGAAAATTGCATTATTCCCATACTTATGTATAAAAATAACAACCAACTGTATTCTTTTTTGATGGAAGCACAGAATATTGGAGGATTGACTATCATTTAAATATGTATGCTTATAATGCGACTGTAGCCCTTGACCTAGTAAACCTTGATGTTTGATTTGAGTAAATATAAAATGTGAAATAAATAGCCTAGTCAGAATTCTGTATCATAGCTGTGAGATACATATGTATTATATATTACAGAGTTGGCAACAGTGAATCTGAAGCATGCACATTAAATTAATTTACTGATTTTCAAATAACTTTAATATATTGAGACAAATATAATAATATTTGACAACAAATTGTGGTTAAAGTCTTTACATTTGTGTAAAATTTGAGAACAGAACTATTATTTTCAGTTCAGAAATTTTTGTTTCAAATTGCAACCAGCAATGTTTTGATAAGAAAGATCTTTGGCATACAGACACATGTATGAGTAAAGAAGTTAGCAAAAACTAATCCTGAATGGATCTTAAATCGACCTACCTTATTAATATTAATGAGGTAGCTCTCAAATTGCAACTCACTCTGATGAGCCATCACAGGAATGGTGGGATCAGTAGACCACCACATCTATGATTGGCTCTCATAAATAAAACGTTCTTTAAATGCCTTCTGTTTTCCTAAAAGAAATACAGGTTGCATTTTTTGTAAAAAGTTTAAGAATTGACAATTGTCCTTGTGCCAGTGAATACCCCAACCAACTCTTTTTAAGATTATCAAAGGGAAAGAAGTCCCAAAGGGGATTCTTACCTTTTACAAATGCTTTAACTCTCTAACACAGGAGTTGGTAGTTTACAGTTCTGTAACCAGATTTCAATGGCAAAATAGTGATACATGAAACCAGCTTGGTATTTGGAAGGGATACCTACAGCACACCCCTTCCCAATACCAAATTGGTACTGGATTGCAGCCACATTTTATGAGTGGGTAATGGTTTACAGACTCCTA
This sequence comes from Pleurodeles waltl, assembly GCF_031143425.1. Classification (NCBI taxonomy): domain Eukaryota; kingdom Metazoa; phylum Chordata; class Amphibia; order Caudata; family Salamandridae; genus Pleurodeles; species Pleurodeles waltl. Next base: position 1,256,734,194 of record NC_090445.1, on the reverse strand, counting down.
AAATTGGGATAGTACATTAGAAAAAAAAATAATGGCTGCATGCACAGAATTAGGGTGTTTGCAACTGTCAAAATGCTTAGTATATTTGTCCCAACGCATAGCTAGTATAAGAGAAACAATGTTTTCTGGGTGCTCTCTTGTATATATTTGACTCTCTCCTACTGATAAAACAGCTGATAGAATTTACAGGAAAGATTAGGGCTAAAGAGAGTAGGACCTGCTGATGAGAAGGCACTGGCAAGAAATAGGTAAACAAACAAAGGTTTGGAAGTTTGTTCATGTTTGAACTAGGTACCATTGTGTGATTACGATACACTGACAATACTACTGGTAAGCATGGGCACACAACATAAAATGATTGGCAGAGTGCATAATATGGTGAAATAAGTTGCTGAGATTTTCTCGTGCTAAACCTATTATGTGTAACTTTTCTCCTGTACTATAAAAAAAATTGCAAGTTTCTTGAATCATAGAACTTCCTGAAAATTGCAAAGGAAAGCCCCTCAATTTCACACAATTCTAGAAAGAGTGAAGAACAACCCTAAAAGACATTACCTTTCACGGAGATCCGGCTAGATTCTTAAAATTGCCTGCCTATCTGTGTACATTCCCAATTTGAGTGAGCAAAGTTGTATATTGTTTCTAACAAAACTATTAAAAGCATTCAAAAGTTGTTGGGATCAACTCAAGTTGGCCTTTTTTAATAAAAACATGGATTTTGGAAATTTGGTATGTATATGTATTTTTTTTGCATCATTTATGAAGAAAGCAGACTCAGGTGTGAACTCAGGTGAAAAATGCCTGTGAGATATTGCAGGAGCATGGTTTCATAGTACTTGTAAATAAAAGTTAAGCAAGGTGTGGTCTTGCATAGAAAATGCTCGTGTTTTACCCTTGCTAACCCATAAGAGAAAACTAAACAAGATTGAATGCGTAGGGAAAGCAGTGTTCTCCACGAACCACGGGAAGGCCCACAGTCAGCAGCTCCATGACAATACGGTTGTGTAATATAAACTTTGAATACCTCCTACTCCAATCTCGGTGTTTTTCACTTTTATTTGAAGAACGCAACATGATCTGAATATATGTATGGATATAACTATGGACTGTGAATGCTTCACAAAACAATTTCCTGATAAAACACTTTATGGTGCAGTTTTTTCAGTCAGAGAACTCGTTAAAAAAGGTTAAAACTTGGTGATTCATGGCTGACCACATAAAGCACATGTACGTAAAAGCAGGGCCGAGGCTTACGCCATTTCCTCCATCCTGCACTCCTTGAGGTTTATTTAAAGATATCACTGTTTAGTATAAATCTCCAGAGATATCGACTACTACTATATTGCTAAGTACGTGTCGAGACTTAATAGTAAATCGACATTTCATATGTATGCCTACCTTGATAAAGTTGTGGTGTCCAATATTGTGGAAGTGCTATAGACAAAGGTCAATATTATCGACCTTTATATCGTGACATAGTGTGAAGGGGCAATGGAGTCGAGATGTAATTTAGTCGAGCTGATGAGTAGTCTTATACTGGGCTCTGCGTCTGAGGGACGCTTTCTTGGAGTCAGACAGTCACCTGTTGTAATTGCATATCTAAATGACAAGAAGTTTCACTGGAGCGAAAACCCAGCAGGTATCTAAAAATGTCACTTTAATGCGAGCATTGCGTAACCTCTTTTCATCCTGGCATCATCGGGAGCTGGTGGCAGGTGAACACAGGCTGCCTATAACTGCGCAGATCTAGCCTTTTCAAAATAGAAATAAAAGTGTGCCTTTAATTATTGTTCACTTGAAAGGTCACTGCCAATTGATTGGGGACCAAGAGACTATGTAGGAGAGGGAGACGCTCTTAGTGGTGTAACTGCTGTTTAGGATTCTGAAATCGGAAAAATTGTCAGCAGTGATAATGCTCTGCAAATGCGTGGATAAGTCATCAAAATTAGAGCTTTGCTGACAGCTGATAATGTCCGCCTTTCAGATTCTTCCATCTCGACATCTGACTTGTAGGGATATGTGTTTTCGCTGCTGTACAATATGGCGGTTTTAATATATTATCTCTCCCTTGTGACTTTAATGGTTCGTTCTCTCTCCCCATCCTCAGGCTCCTCGGTGACACAGCTGATCGCCCGGGATCTAGACGATGACGTACTGGTCTACGGTGTTGTGGGGGAAGAAGCCCGAAGATTCTTTGCCGTGGAGAGTGACACAGGGGTCGTCTGGCTCAGGCAACCCTTGGATAGAGAGGTATCTGACCTGAATAATGCAAATCAAAAATGAAAAGTGGAGCTGAATTGATTGGCAATTCAATGATTCATCGAAGGAAATCAATGCTGCCCTGCATTTATGACGAGGCAACGTTAATGATTATGTTTACGCTAATGATGATGTTTTCATTACAAAATGAGGTACCTTTGAGGATGTTACCTGAGATTATTTTCATCTATCGGTACGATAGCTGCTTCTTTTAAAAACCAGAGAGTTGTCGTTTTTGATTAAGGGGATATAAGAAGTCAAATTAACATAAACACTTGTTAAATTTTCCACCTGATGGTGCAGAACTTCAAATATTAGGCCTGGATTGACAGTACAGCTGTCAAACTTGGAGAGGAATTTCGATCCGCCTCCTTCATCTGTAGACCCTTTTAAGCAGACTTGCACTCTCTTAGCAGATGCTATTGGCTCCTAGGGCTATCATTCCATCCTGATTGGAGTGTTTGCATTGAGCTGCATGAGGGGCTATTTTGCAATTATAGCACCCTTTGTTCCTCCTGCTGACTTAATTCCCTGTATTTAATTTGTTCCTCTCTCCAGCCGGTTTTTCTCTTTACACTGTGTGCACTCACCCCTTCTGTCCCATCAACCCCTCTCATTCTTCTGTTTCTCACTGCTTCCCTTGTATGGTCCTTGTCCCCTCCCCGCCACCTCTCATATTTCTCTCACTCTTTCCTGTGTGTGCTCCTTGTTTCCCCTCCTGCCACCGTCTCAGATCTTCCTTACTCCTTCCCGTGTGCTACTTCTTCTCTCAGCCTGCCACCCTCTCACAATTGCCCCACCCCTTCTTCCTTCAGCTCCCTCCTTCCGTGTGTACTACCAGGGCCCTCCTGCCATCAGAGTCACCTGTACCATACGTGTCCCCACCCACTACCACTTGTGTTGAGCACATGCATTTTTAGTAAAATAATTACCAATAGTTTCCAAATATCCATCAAGGCATGTTCATTTCATGGAGTCCGCTGTTTCTGTACAATATAAACCACCTGTTTGTTTGTGAACCTTAGCATGGGTTCACAGAAATATTCAGGCTTTGGGTCCATTTTATGTAAGCGAGCACCCAGCTCGAAGATGGCTGCTATGTTTGTGTGCTGTTTGACTCTTACACAGTTACCTTTCCATGGCTGTTGTAAGCGGAGCATACCTTGATTGGGCAACAGTGTCTCTGATTTCCTACACAAGAGTCTGTGATGTGTTTGTTTTTCCTCTGCTAGTTCACGTTTGATGTGAATTATATACATTTAGGAGCCTTTTAGGTAATGATGCTATCCAGTTTTGGTGAATTGTGAGGAATCTGCATGCACTGATGTATCTGTTTTCATCACCTCACAAACCATCTTGTTACTACCACCTACCCTTCTATCCCAGCAGCCTTTAATACGTGTCAGTATTACTTTTTGAGCAGGTACGGGATAAGTACCATAGATGAGTAATATATTGATCAAAAGCACAAAAAGGAATGCGAAGTTCCCTTCTTTCACAGTGATAACAAGAAGTCCCAGAGAAGTGGCCATTAGGTGGTACTAATGCTTAAAGGAGGCGGGTCCAAAGTTTTTCCAAGAAACCCACTGCCTGCTCTGCCGATTACCATAGTTACGAACACTATTTTTTTCTAGTCTTCATTCCATAATTCCACTTCTTGCCTGCTTCTTCCACCACCCTGACTCTCTGACACTCTTGCAGGTATACCCCTTTTGTTAGTGGTTTCCTATCATTTTATCCACCCTTCTTTTTCCTTTTCCATATGCTCTTTATTTTGCTCTGAGTCTCGTGATAAGAAATAAGTCCCTATTCCTAAAGTCCACCCCTTGCAACCAAAGGCATAAATTAAACACTGGCATGTACAGCAAAAAATGACTGATGTAACATTTGGCCCTCATTCTGCCATTCAACAATACTCTAGTCGTAATGGTAGCAGGACATTTATTCTAACATAAGAGTAGGGTTTTTGAACCTTTTGCAGTGAAGCATTCTAACGCTTACAAGAACATCTTGCCAGTGAGTGGTATGCCTTTGTGTCAGTCCCAAGAGCTAACCATCAATAATCTTTGAGGGTCAAGGAGGAGGTAGGGCAAAAGGAGAATAACCCAGCTACTCAAACATCTCTTTTCAATTGTATGTTGCTTACTCCATGGATCACATTATCGGGGCCAATAGAGACTGAATTAAAGCATCTTCATTTTAGGTTGGACTTTGGGCCAGATTTAGAGTTTGGTGCCTGTGGCATGGGCAGTGCAGGGGCCCCCAGGGGCCCCACGACACCCGTTCCCGCCATCCTGTTCCTGGCGGTTGTTACCGCCAGGACCAGGATGGCGGGAAGGGGGTCGGAATCCCCATGGCGGTGCTGCTTTCAGCGCCGCCGTGGAGGATTCTCTGGGGCTGGGGAAAACCGTTGGGAAACCGCCGGTTCCCCTTTTCTGACCGCGGCAGTAGAATTGCCCCTGAAGCACCGCCAGCCTGTTGGCGGTGCTTCCTCCGTCCCCGGCCCTGGCGGTCCATGACCGCCAGGGTCGGAATGAGGCCCTATATGCCTGTAATGCCAATACCATTGCAGTTCCTACTACAGCTCAAGCATCACATAAACTAGAAGTTCTTCCTCCCTTGCCACATATGCTTCTCTACCACAGCTGCATATCTACCACTTGTGAGAAAGTAGCCTCTTTCTAGCTTTGTTACCCCCACTTTGGGCCTGTTTGTGAGTGTATGTCAGGGTGTTTTCTCTGTCTCACTGGGATCCTGCCAGCCAGGGCCAAGTGCTCATAGTGAAAACCCTATGTTTTCAGTATGTTTGTTATGTGTCACTGGGACCCTGCTAGTCAGGACCCCAGTGCTCATAAGTTTGTGGCCTATATGTATGTGTTCCCTGTGTGGTGCCTAACTGTCTCACTGAGGCTCTGCTAACCAGAACCTCCGTGGTTATGCTCTCTCATTTCTTTCCAAATTGTCACTAACAGGCTAGTGACCAATTTTACCAATTTACATTGGCTTACTGGAACACCCTTATAATTCCCTAGTATATGGTACTGAGGTACCCAGGGTATTGGGGTTCCAGGAGATCCCTATGGGCTGCAGCATTTCTTTTGCCACCCATAGGGAGCTCTGACAATTCTTACACAGGCCTGCCACTGCAGCCTGAGTGAAATAACATCCACGTTATTTCACAGCCATTTTACACTGCACTTAAGTAACTTATAAGTCACCTATATGTCTAACCTTTACCTGGTAAAGGTTAGGTGCAAAGTTACTTAGTGTGAGGGCACCCTGGCACTAGCCAAGGTGCCCCCACATTGTTCAGAGCCAATTCCCTGAACTTTGTGAGTGCGGGGACACCATTACACGCGTGCACTACATATAGGTCACTACCTATATGTAGCTTCACAATGGTAACTCCGAATATGGCCATGTAACATGTCTATGATCATGGAATTGCCCCCTCTATGCCATCCTGGCATAGTTGGCACAATCCCATGATCCCAGTGGTCTGTAGCACAGACCCTGGTACTGCCAAACTGCCCTTCCTGGGGTTTCACTGCAGCTGCTGCTGCTGCCAACCCCTCAGACAGGCATCTGCCCTCCTGGGGTCCATCCAGGCCTGGCCCAGGATGGCAGAACAAAGAACTTCCTCTGAGAGAGGGTGTGACACCCTCTCCCTTTGGAAAATGGTGTGAAGGCAGGGGAGGAGTAGCCTCCCCCAGCCTCTGGAAATGCTTTGTTGGGCACAGAGGTGCCCAATTCTGCATAAGCCAGTCTACACCGGTTCAGGGGACCCCTTAGCCCTGCTCTGGCGTGAAACTGGACAAAGGAAAGGGGAGTGACCACTTCCCTGACCTGCACCTCCCCTGGGAGGTGTCCAGAGCTCCTCCAGTGTTCTCCAGACCTCTGCCATCTTGGAAACAGAGGTGCTGCTGGCACACTGGACTGCTCTGAGTGGCCAGTGCCACCAGGTGACGTCAGAGACTCCTTGTGATAGGCTCCTTTCGTGTTGCTAGCCTATCCTCTCTCCTAGGTAGCCAAACCCTCTTTTCTGGCTATTTAGGGTCTCTGTCTCTGGGGAAACTTTAGATAACGAATGCAAGAGCTCATCCGAGTTCCTCTGCATCTCTCTCTTCACCTTCTGCCAAGGAATCGACTGCTGACCGCGCTGGAAGCCTGCAAACCTGCAACATAGTAGCAAAGACGACTACTGCAACTCTGTAACGCTGATCGTGCCGCCTTCTCGACTGTTTTCCTGCTTGTGCATGCTGTGGGGGTAGTCTGCCTCCTCTCTGCACCAGAAGCTCCGAAGAAATCTCCCGTGGGTCGACGGAATCTTCCCCCTGCAACCGCAGGTACCAAAAAGCTGCATTACCGGTCCCTTGGGTCTCCTCTCAGCACGACGAGCGAGGACCCTCAAATCCAGCGACTCTGTCCAAGTGACCCCCACAGTCCAGTGACTCTTCAGTCCAAGTTTGGTGGAGGTAAGTCCTTGCCTCACCTCGCTGGGCTGCATTGCTGGGAACCGCGGCTTTTGCAGCTACTCCGGCCCCTGTGCACTTCCGGCGGAAATCCTTTGTGCACAGCCAAGCCTGGGTCCACGGCACTCTAACCTGCATTGCACGACTTTTTAAGTTGGTCTCCGGCGACGTGGGACTCCTTTGTGCAACTTCGGCGAGCACCGTTTCACGCATCCTTGTAGTGCCAGTTTCTGGCACTTCTCCGGGTGCTACTGGCTTCAGAGAGGGCTCCTTGTCTTGCTCGACGTCCCCTCTCTCTGCTGGTCCAATTTGCGACCTCCTGGGCCTCAGCAGCGTCCAAAAACGCTAATCGCACGATTTGCAGCTAGCAAGGCTTGTTGGCGTTCTTTCGGCGGGAAAACACTTTTGCACGACTCCCCACGGCGAGAGGGATCCGTCCACCAAAGGGGAAGTCTCTAGTCCTTTTCGTTCCTGCAGAAACCACAGCTTCTTCTGTCCAGTAGAAGCTTCTTTGCACCCGCAGCTGGCATTTCCTGGGCATCTGCCCATCTACGACTTGCTTGTGACTTTTTGGACTTGGTCCCCTTGTTCCACAGGTACCCTAGATTGGAAATCCACAGTTGTTGCATTGTTGGTTTGTGTCTTTCCTGCATTATTCCTCTAACACGACTTCTTTGTCCTTAGGGGAACTTTAGTGCACTTTGCACTCACTTTTCAGGGTCTTGGGGAGGGTTATTTTTCTAACTCTCACTATTTTCTAATAGTCCCAGCGACCCTCTACAAGGTCACATAGGTTTGGGGTCCATTCGTGGTTCGCATTCCACTTTTGGAGTATGTGGTTTGTGTTGCCCCTATCCCTATGTTTCCCCATTGCATCCTATTGTAACTATACATTGTTTGCACTGTTTTCTAAGACTATACTGCATATTTTTGCTATTGTGTATATATATCTTGTGTATATTTCCTATCCTCTCACTGAGGGTACACTCTAAGATACTTTGGCATATTGTCATAAAAATAAAGTACCTTTATTTTTAGTATAACAGTGTATTGTGTTTTCTTATGATATTGTGCATATGACACTAGGTGGTACTGTAGTAGCTTCACACGTCTCCTAGTTCAGCCTAAGCTGCTCTGCTAAGCTACCATTATCTATCAGCCTAAGCTGCTAGACACCCTATACACTAATAAGGGATAACTGGGCCTGGTGCAAGGTGCAAGTACCCCTTGGTACTCACTACAAGCCAGTCCAGCCTCCTACATTGGTTGTGCAGCGGTGGGATAAGTGCTTTGAGGCTACTTACCACTCTTGTCGTTGTACTTTTCATAAGAGAAAAATATACAAAACAAGGTCAGTGTATATACACATAGCCAAAAAGCTTTGCATTTCCTCTTTTCACTCTTTTCTAAGTGCTGAAAAGTACTTCTAACTTTCTAAAAAGTTCTTAAAAGTTTAAAAAGTTTTTTTTCTCTGTCTTTCTAAAAGCTCTGACAAACTTTTTATCTTTTACTATCACTTTAACTCTCTCTAAAAATGTCTGGCACAGGCCAAAATGTTGATCTGTCCAAACTTGCATATGACCACCTTAGCTGGAAAGGAGCAAGGAGTCTCTGTGTAGAGAGAGGTTTGAGTGTAGGGAAGAATCCTTCCTTGGAATTGTTACTTAACATGCTTAGAGAACAAGATAAGGCAAGAAGTGCCCCATCTGTTTAAAAAGTAGCTAATGGTTCCCAATCTGATCCAGGGACTCCCCCAGGAAAAGATTCAGGAAAGAAACTTCCTAGCCTGCCCATTACTAGACAGTCTAGCATAGTTGGTAATGATGATGAGCCACACCATATAAATGGTGTTGTCTCACATCATAGCAAAAGCATTTACTCACACCACAGTGGTACTGATGTTTCTGTAAGCCAAGCTGTTAGGGTGTCCTCTGTAAGGGACAGGTCTCCTTCTGTCCATTCTCACCATACTTCTGTTTCAAGGCATGTCCCTCCCACCCACCATGATGACAGATTGTTAGAAAGGGAGCTCAATAGATTGAGAGTGGAACAAACCAGACTGAAGCTCAAGAAGCAACAGCTGGATTTGGATAGACAGACTTTAGAAGTAGAGAAGGAGAGACAGAAACTGGGTTTAGAAACCCATGGTGGCAGCAGCAGTATTCCCCATAGTCATCCTGCAAAAGAGCATGATTCCAGGAATCTGCACAAGATAGTTCCCCCTTATAAGGAGGGGGATGACATTAACAAGTGGTTTGCTGCACTTGAGAGGGCCTGTGTTGTACAGGATGTCCCTCAAAGGCAGTGGGCTGCTATCCTATGGCTATCATTTAGTGGAAAAGGTAGGGATAGGCTCCTTACTGTGAAAGAAAGTGATGCCAATAATTTTACAGTTCTTAAGAATGCACTCCTGGATGGTTATGGCTTAACCACTGAACAATACAGGATAAAGTTCAGAGAGACCAAAAAGGAGTCTTCACAAGACTGGGTTGATTTCATTGACCATTCAGTGAAGGCCTTGGAGGGGTGGTTACATGGCAGTAAAGTTACTGATTATGAAAGCCTGTATAACACAATCCTGAGAGAGCATATACTTAATAATTGTGTGTCTGATTTGTTGCACCAGTACCTGGTAGACTCTGATCTGACCTCTCCCCAAGAATTGGGAAAGAAGGCAGACAAATGGGTCAGAACAAGGGTGAACAGAAAAGTTCATACAGGGGGTGACAAAGATGGCAATAAGAAGAAAGATGGTGAACAATCTCAAGATAAGCATGGGGATAAGGGTAAAACCAAAGATCCCACTTCAAATCTTAAACACTCTACAGAGGGTGGGGATAAAACTCATTCTTCCTCTTCTTTTCTTCTCAACCCACACACATTAAAAAGCTTTGGTGCTTTGTGTGTAAAAATAGAGGCCATAGGCCAGGGGATAAGTCCTGTCCAGGTAAACCCCCTGAGCCTACCACCACTAATACATCAAGCTCTAGTGCCCCTAGCCGTAGTGGTACTAGTGGTGGGACTGCTGGCAACAGTCAAGCAAAGGGTGTAGTTGGGTTCACTTATGGGTCCATCATAGAAACTGGGGTAGTCAGTCCCAAGACAGTTTCTGTCACACCTAGTGGCATTGGCCTTGCCACACTGGCTGCTTGTCCCCTTACAATGGATAAGTACAGGCAGACAGTTTCAATAAATGGTGTTGAGGCCTTGGCCTACAGGGACACAGGTGCCAGTATCACTTTGGTGACTGAAAACCTAGTGCATCCTGATCAACACATCATTGAACAACAGTATAAGATTATTGATGTCCATAACTCCACTAAGTTTCTTCCCTTAGCTATAATTCAGTTTAGTTGGGGTGGAGTTACTGGCCCTAAGCAGGTGGTGGTATCACCTAGCTTACCTGTAGATTGTCTCTTAGGTAATGACCTAGAGGCCTCAGGTTGGGCTGATGTAGAGTTTTATGCCCATGCAGCCATGCTGGGCATCCCTGAGGAATTGTTCCCTCTCATTTCTACTGAAATGAAAAAGCAAAGGAGAGAAGGCCTGAAAACTCAGGAACCCTCTCCATCAACAGGTAAAAAGGGTATCACAGTATCCCCTAACCACCCTACCATTCAGGATACCATTCCTGTGGTGGGAGAAACCTCTCCTGGGGTGGCACCTGTTCCAAGGGAATCATCAGTTGGCAAAACTGTACTCCCTGAGGTGGAAGTACCTCTCTGTGGGATAACTAACATTGGTGAGAAAAAGAGCACCATTTTAGTTAACATGGAGCATCCCTCCAACCCTCCCAGAGAAACTTTAGTGCAGAAACCCTGCACTGCCTCACAACACTTAGGACAGCATCCCTATCCTAGTGTGGAGCTCATAGGACAAATCAAATCAAATCAAATCATTAGCATTTATAAAGCGCGCTACTCACCCGTGCGGGTCTCAAGGCGCTAGGGACAAAGGGGGTGGTTATCGCTGCTCGAACAGCCAGGTCTTTAGGAGTCTCCGGAAAGCGGAGTGGTCCTGGGTGGTCCTGAGACTGGTGGGGAGGGAGTTCCAGGTCTTGGCCGCCAGGAAGGAGAAAGATCTCCCACCCGCCGTGGAGCGTCGGATGCGAGGGACGGCGGCGAGTGCGAGGCCAGAGGAGCGGAGGGGGCGGGTGGGGACGTAGAAGTTGAGGCGTCTGTTGAGGTATTCCGGTCCCTTGTCGTGGAGGGCTTTGTGTGCGTGGGTGAGAAGTCGGAAGGTGATCCTTTTGCTGACTGGGAGCCAATGCAGGTGTCTCAGGTGTGCGGAGATGTGGCTGTTGCGGGGTACGTCGAGGATGAGGCGGGCTGAGGCGTTTTGAATGCGTTGCAGGCGATTTTGGAGTTTGGCGGAGGTCCCAGCGTAGAGGGTGTTGCCGTAGTCCAGGCGGCTCGTGACGAGGGCGTGGGTCACGGTTTTTCTGGTGTCGGCGGGGATCCAGCGGAAGATCTTGCGGAGCATGCGGAGGGTGAGGAAGCAGGCGGAGGACACGGCGTTGACTTGCTTGGTCATGGTGAGAAGGGGGTCCAAGATGAAGCCGAGGTTGCGGGCGTGGTCTGCGGGGGTCGGTGCGGTGCTGAGGGCCGTGGGCCACCAGGAGTCGTCCCAGGCGGACGGGGTGTTGCCGAGGATGAGGACTTCAGTTTTTTCAGAGTTCAGCTTTAGGCGGCTGAGCCTCATCCAATCTGCGACGTCCTTCATACCCTCTTGTAGGTTGGTCTTGGCGCTGGCGGGGTCCTTGGTGAGGGAGAGTATAAGTTGGGTGTCGTCGGCGTAGGAGGTGATGATGATGTCGTGCTTGCGTACGATGTTAGCGAGGGGGCTCATGTAGACATTGAAGAGTGTCGGGCTGAGTGATAAGCCTTGAGGTACGCCGCAGATGATCTCAGTAGGTTCTGTGCGAAACGGAGGGAGGTAGACTCTTTGGGAGCGGTTTACGAGGAAGGAGGCGATCCAGTCCAGGGCCTGGTCTTGGATCCCGGTGGAGCGGAGGCGGGTGATTAGGGTGCGGTGACAGACGGTGTCAAAGGCAGCCGAGAGGTCGAGAAGAATGAGGGCGACTGTTTCACCGTTGTCCATCAGGGTTCTGATGTCGTCTGTGACTGAGATGAGGGCGGTTTCAGTGCTGTGGTTGGTTCGGAATCCAGTCTGTGAGGGGTCGAGCAGGTTGTTGTCTTCCAGGAAGGTGGTCAGCTGTTTGTTGACGGTCTTCTCTATTACTTTGGCTGGGAAAGGCAGAAGGGAGATGGGGCGGAAGTTTTTCAGGTCGCTCGGGTCAGCCGTAGGTTTCTTTAGTAGGGCGTTGACTTCGGCGTGTTTCCAGCATTCGGGGAAGGTAGCAGAAGAAAAAGAAGAGTTGATGACAGTCTGGAGGTGCGGGGCGATGATGTTGTCGGCTTTGTTAAAGATAAAGTGCGGGCAGGGGTCCGAAGGGGCGCCGGAGTGGATAGAGTTCATGATGGATTTGGTTTCTTCCGTGCTGATGTGGGTCCAGTTGTTGAGGGTGATGGTCGGGGATGTGGGTTCGGTGGTGTTAGGTTGGGTCTGGTGTCCGAAGCTGTCGTGGAGGTCGCTGATCTTGCGATGGAAGAAAGTGGCGAGGGATTCGCATAGATCCTGTGAGGGCGTGACGGCGTTGGCGTTGGCGCTGGGGTTGGAGAACTCGTTGACGATGCTGAAGAGTTCTCTGCTGTTGTGGCTGTTTTTGTCCAGTCTGTCGGTGAAAAAATTCCTTTTGGCAGTGCGGATCAGGTGGTGGTGTTTGCGGGTAGCGTTCTTGAGGGCAGTCATGTTGTCAGCGGTGCGGTCCTTGCGCCAGGCTTTCTCAAGTGCGCGAAAAGTTTTCTTTGATTCTTTGAGTGTGTCAGAGAACCAGAGGGGTTTCTTGGTGTTGTTCTGTCGCTGCGAGCGTTTGAGGGGAGCAAGGTTGTCTGCGCAGTTGGAGATCCAGTTTGTGAGGTTGAGGGCTGCGACGTTGGGGTCGGTGGTGAGGGTGGGTTGGTTGGCGGCGAGTGCGGCGAAGAGTTGCTCTTCAGGGATCTTGTTCCACTGTCGGCGAGGGATGGGTTGAGTGCGGAGGTGGCGGGTCTCGCGTCGCAATGTGAAGTGGACGCAGCTGTGGTCGGTCCAATGAAGGGCGGAGGCGTGGCTGAAGAAGACGTGTTTGCTGGCGGAGAAGATAGGGTCGAGTGTGTGTCCGGCGATGTGGGTGGCAGTGTTCACCAGTTGTTTGAGGCCGAGGTTGGCGAGGTTGTCGAGCAGGGTGGTGGTGTTGGGGTCGTTGTTTTGTTCCAGATGGAAGTTGAGGTCGCCTAGGAGGATGTAGTCCGGTGAGGCGAGGGCGTGCGGGGAGATGAAGTCGGCGATGGTGTCGCTGAAAGGGGTGCGAGGTCCGGGAGGACGGTAGACGAGGGATCCTCTGAGGGTGGTCCTCGGGTCGGTGCGAATCTGAAAATGCAGGTGTTCAGCGGCAAGAGGGGAGTCTTCAGTGGAGGTGGTGACGCTGATGGAGTCTTTGAAGACGATGGCGATACCTCCTCCTACTTGGTTGGTGCGGTCTTTCCTGGAGATCTTGTAGCCTTCGGGGATGGCGGTGGCGATGTCTGGAGCAGAGGAGGCGTTCATCCAGGTCTCCGTGATGAAGGCGACGTCCGGTGCTGTGGAGTCTAGGAGGTCCCAGAGTTCAACGGTGTGTTTGTGAACGGAGCGAGCGTTGACTAGGATGCACTTGAGGTGGTTGATGGCGCGTGGGCTTGTGGTCGTAGTTGTTGCGTGGTGGAAGATGCGTTTGCAGGAGTTGCAGGCGAAGGGTCCATGGGTGCGTTTGGGGTGAGCTTGGAAGCAGGTGTTGGAGCGTCCTGGGTTGAGGGCATGGAGGGTGGTGGGGTCATAGCGGATCATCGGGGCTTGGGAGCGCTGGGGACCAGGGGTCATGGCGCTGGGCGCGGGCCACGCGCGGACGGGCGCGGACGGGCGCAGACGGGCTTGACTCTGGCGCGCCTCCGACGCGCCAGCGGGCGCCATATGAGGTAGGAGGGGGGGGAGGGGTCAGCTGGGGGCGAATGGGAGCTGGGGGGCGGGGGCGTGCAGGAGGTCGCGGCGGGAAAGCGCGAGGGAGGGGGGGACAGGTAGAATGAGAAAAGCTGGGGGAGGGGGGTTTAAGGGTGGAGGGGGGAGAGTGTTAGGAGGTTTAGGAGATTAGGGAGAAAGATAGGTGTAGGGTTGTGAAGATAGGGGAGGGGGGGTTGTAGAGGTGGGTGAGGGTGAGAGGTAGAGTGAGGGGATAGGAAGATAGGTAATAGAGGGGGTGGCGGGAGGGGGGAGAGATAGAGAAATAGGTAGAGAGAAAAGGTAGATAGAGAAATCGATAGATAGGGAAAAAGATAGAGAGATAGGAAGATAGGAGGAGGTGGAGAGTGAGGGAGTTGGATAGTGGGATAGAGAGATGGAGAGATAGGTAGATAGGAGGAGTGAGGGAGGTAGAAAGTGAACGGGTTAGATAGGGGAGATAGAGGGGGGATGCGAGTGGGGGAGGGGGATGAGGCAGGAGCAGGAGGGCAGGCGCGGGGAGAAGAGGACGGAGGAGGCAGGAGAGCCGAAGGCAGAAGACAAGAAGACAAGAAGAAAAGAAGAACAGAAGAAAAGAAGAACAGAAGAGCAGAAGACCGGAAGGACTGAAGACCGGAAGAGCAGAAGACCGGAAGAGCAGAAGACACACAGAAGAACACAGAAGAACACAGAAGAACAGAGAGGAGTACAGAAGAACAGAGAAGAATACAGAAGAACACAGAGGAAGACAGAAGAAGACAGAGGAAGACAGAAGAACAGAGAAGAATACAGAAGAACACAGAGGGAGACAGAAGAACACCGAGGAAGACAGAAAAACACAGAGGAAGACAGAAGAAGACAGAGGAAGACAGAAGAAGACAGAGGAACACAGAAGAACACAGAAGAACACGGAGGGAGATACAAAAAACGAAGAAACAGAGTGCAGAATACCACAGCAGAAGATGAGGAAGAAGAGAAGAGGAGAGAAGACGGGGAGAAGAGGAGTACAGAAGAAGAATACAGACGAGGAGCGAGGAGGAAGAACAGAGAAGAAGGAAAGAGGAAAAGAAGCAGGAGCAGGAGAGAGGGTGAGTAGCGCGGGGCAGAACGAGGGGCTGGGAGGTGGGGGGTACTTACTGTGGGGTGGGTCTCAGGAACTCAGGAACCTGGAGGAGCTGCAGCGGCAGGGGGAGCGACCTACCCTTGGGACAGCATCCCTGCCCTGCTCCAACTCAAGAGAAACAGCATCCCTGTTCTCTCTTCCAGCCATATGGACAAAGTTTTTGCCCAGCTATGGCTTTTCTGAGACAGCATCCCTGTCTGGCATTTCCATCATTACAAATAGGTTCAGTGGACAATTCCCACTGCTCTAAACTAAAACTTACTGATAGAAACTCTGAAAATACATCTTCACATTGTTGCTTAGCTAAAAAACTTCAAACAGGGTGGTTTACATCCCCACAGGGAAGTAACCATATAATGGATGATAAAGGGAGTAACCAGTCTATTGCAGAGCTACTCTCTACTTATCACCACTTAGACAATAAAGTCTCAACTGGCCAAGGTTAGCCTTATTGTCCTTCGTTTGGGGGGGGGTTGTGTGAGAAAGTAGCCTCTTTCTTGCCTTGTTACCCCCACTTTGGGCCTGTTTGTGAGTGTATGTCAGGGTGTTTTCACTGTCTCACTGGGATCCTGCCAGCCAGGGCCCAGTGCTCATAGTGAAAACCCTATGTTTTCAGTATGTTTGTTATGTGTCACTGGGACCCTGCTAGTCAGGACCCCAGTGCTCATAAGTTTTTGGCCTATATGTATGTGTTCCCTGTGTGGTGCCTAACTGTCTCACTGAGGCTCTGCTAACCAGAACCTCAGTGGTTATGCTCTCTCATTTCTTTCCAAATGGTCACTAACAGGCTAGTGACCAATTTTACCAATTTACATTGGCTTACTGGAACACCCTTATAATTCCCTAGTATATGGTACTGAGGTACCCAGGGTATTGGGGTTCCAGGAGATCCCTATGGGCTGCAGCATTTCTTTTGCCACCCATAGGGAGCTCTGACAATTCTTACACAGGCCTGCCACTGCAGCCTGAGTGAAATAACGTCCACGTTATTTCACAGCCATTTTACACTGCACTTAAGTAACTTATAAGTCACCTATATGTCTAACCTTTACCTGGTAAAGGTTAGGTGCAAAGTTACTTAGTGTGAGGGCACCCTGGCACTAGCCAAGGTGCCCCCACATTGTTCAGAGCCAATTCCCTGAACTTTGTGAGTGCGGGGACACCATTACACGCGTGCACTACATATAGGTCACTACCTATATGTAGCTTCACAATGGTAACTCCGAATATGGCCATGTAACATGTCTATGATCATGGAATTGCCCCCTCTATGCCATCCTGGCATAGTTGGCACAATCCCATGATCCCAGTGGTCTGTAGCACAGATCCTGGTACTGCCAAACTGCCCTTCCTGGGGTTTCACTGCAGCTGCTGCTGCTGCCAACCCCTCAGACAGGCATCTGCC
Source organism: Pleurodeles waltl (assembly GCF_031143425.1). Classification (NCBI taxonomy): domain Eukaryota; kingdom Metazoa; phylum Chordata; class Amphibia; order Caudata; family Salamandridae; genus Pleurodeles; species Pleurodeles waltl. The sequence goes on along the minus strand of NC_090445.1, from coordinate 1,256,717,867 downwards.
CTCCTGGGGTCCAGCCAGGCCTGGCCCAGGATGGCAGAACAAAGAACTTCCTCTTAGAGAGGGTGTGACACCCTCTCCCTTTGGAAAATTGTGTGAAGGCAGGGGAGGAGTAGCCTCCCCCAGCCTCTGGAAATGCTTTGTTGGGCACAGAGGTGCCCAATTCTGCATAAGCCAGTCTACACCGGTTCAGGGGACCCCTTAGCCCTGCTCTGGCGCGAAACTGGACAAAGGAAAGGGGAGTGACCACTCCCCTGACCTGCACCTCCCCTGGGAGGTGTCCAGAGCTCCTCCAGTGTTCTCCAGACCTCTGCCATCTTGGAAACAGAGGTGCTGCTGGCACACTGGACTGCTCTGAGTGGCCAGTGCCACCAGGTGACGTCAGAGACTCCTTGTGATAGGCTCCTTCAGGTGTTGCTAGCCTATCCTCTCTCCTAGGTAGCCAAACCCTCTTTTCTGGCTATTTAGGGTCTCTGTCTCTGGGGAAACTTTAGATAACGAATGCAAGAGCTCATCTGAGTTCCTCTGCATCTCTCTCTTCACCTTCTGCCAAGGAATCGAGTGCTGACCGCGCTGGAAGCCTGCAAACCTGCAACATAGTAGCAAAGACGACTACTGCAACTCTGTAACGCTGATCCTGCCGCCTTCTCGACTGTTTTCCTGCTTGTGCATGCTGTGGGGGTAGTCTGCCTCCTCTCTGCACCAGAAGCTCCGAAGAAATCTCCTGTGGGTCGACGGAATCTTCCCCCTGCAACCGCAGGCACCAAAAAGCTGCATTACCGGTCCCTTGGGTCTCCTCTCAGCACGACGAGCGAGGTCCCTCGAATCCAGCGACTCTGTCCAAGTGACCCCCACAGTCCAGTGACTCTTCAGTCCAAGTTTGGTGGAGGTAAGTCCTTGCCTCACCTCGCTGGGCTGCATTGCTGGGAACCGCGGCTTTTGCAGCTACTCCGGCCCCTGTGCACTTCCGGCGGAAATCCTTTGTGCACAGCCAAGCCTGGGTCCACGGCACTCTAACCTGCATTGCACGACTTTCTAAGTTGGTCTCCGGCGACGTGGGACTCCTTTGTGCAACTTCGGCGAGCACCGTTTCACGCATCCTCGTAGTGCCTGTTTCTGGCACTTCTCCAGGTGCTACCGGCTTCAGAGAGGGCTCCTTGTCTTGCTCGACGTCCCCTCTCTCTGCTGGTCCAATTTGCGACCTCCTGGGCCTCAGCAGCGTCCAAAAACGCTAACCGCACGATTTGCAGCTAGCAAGGCTTGTTGGCGTTCTTTCGGCGGGAAAACACTTCTGCACGACTCTCCACGGCGAGAGGGATCCGTCCACCAAAGGGGAAGTCTCTAGCTCTTTTCGTTCCTGCAGAAACCACAGCTTCTTCTGTCCAGTAGAAGCTTCTTTGCACCCGCAGCTGGCATTTCCTGGGCATCTTCCCATCTCCGACTTGCTTGTGACTTTTTGGACTTGGTCCCCTTGTTCCACAGGTACCCTAGATTGGAAATCCACAGTTGTTGCATTGTTGGTTTGTGTCTTTCCTGCATTATTCTTCTAACACAACTTCTTTGTCCTTAGGGGAACTTTAGTGCACTTTGCACTCACTTTTCAGGGTCTTGGGGAGGGTTATTTTTCTAACTCTCACTATTTTCTAATAGTCCCAGCGACCCTCTACAAGGTCACATAGGTTTGGGGTCCATTCGTGGTTCGCATTCCACTTTTGGAGTATATGGTTTGTGTTGCCCCCATCCCTATGTTTCCCCATTGCATCCTATTGTAACTATACATTGTTTGCACTGTTTTCTAAGACTATACTGCATATTTTTGCTATTATGTATATATATCTTGTGTATATTTCCTATCCTCTCACTGAGGGTACACTCTAAGATACTTTGGCATATTGTCATAAAAATAAAGTACCTTTATTTTTAGTATAACTGTGTATTGTGTTTTCTTATGATATTGTGCATATGACACTAGGTGGTACTGTAGTAGCTTCACACGTCTCCTAGTTCAGCCTAAGCTGCTCTGCTAAGCTACCATTATCTATCAGCCTAAGCTGCTAGACACCCTATACACTAATAAGGGATAACTGGGCCTGGTGCAAGGTGCAAGTACCCCTTGGTACTCACTACAAGCCAGTCCAGCCTCCTACACCACTACTGCCAGAACAAACTGCCATCTGGAAAAAAACTCAAAAAGAATTGCTCCGGGGAGAACCATGCTTCTTTCTACCTTGCAGTCAAGTGGGCCATTACAGAGAAAGTTTCTTATCTTCCTGAACGGGTCCTATTCCTTGTAGTTCTTTGCAATGATGCAATAAATCTGTTCAGAAAATGAGTAAATTTCTTGGGCAGCTGGAATGTGGTCATGTCCTCTTGCTTAAGTGCCAGGCCTTTCTTGTTTAATGCAGGGCTCTCGGTGTAGCTGGTAAGGGAGGATGAATATATACCAAAAGAGCCTTTTGTGTTGTGAGTGCATAATCTATGTGTGAGCCTGTGTCTGTGACTGAATCGAATTAATTGTATTCCCATCACAAACCAAATGGGGGTTAACCACCATGCTGTAGCATTAAAACGATGAGTTAGCATGGGATCTCTTCATATCACCACATTATCTCACCCACCAGTATCTTTAGATACAACAATCCTTTAATAATTTTAATTAGTGTTGTGCCCCACCATCATGGAGATTAGACAGAAAGGATGAGAATGCTTTACACTGTGTATGTCCTCTCTGTGATAGCAAAGAATGACCAGCCTTAAGATCTTTGTGGCATCTAAAGAAACTAGTACACTTCACTAGTCTGGCACAATCAAGAAATCCAAAAGGGTTTCATGACTGATCATTCCTATTTGAAATGGTGGCAAAACATTCCAAGGTTGGACGAATCGTCAGTAAGATGGAATCTGCAAGTAAGAGCCCTCTGAGTGGACTCACAACATCCTATTGTTCTTCTCTTGGGTAGGTATTACACATGCTCGAGGCAATGAAAAATTAGATTTTCCAGTTGAGACTGTCAAAAAGAAATTAAGAGGGTGAGAGAGCAGCATTGATCTTCTCTTTTACTTAGTGCTTGTCCTAAGCATGGCTGCATCCAAGATGCCTCTTTACTTTTTTCAAGTTAGACAATTACAAATCTCAGCTGACTCCATATCATAACTGACTACTCGAGTCATCTCTCCAGGCTTCTGACATCCTTCACATCTACAAAAAAGACATAGCAAGGATTGTCAGACACTCCCTCCAGCTACGCACCTCTACCTCAGTCACCGTCATTTCCAAAACACTGTTACTTTAACCTGCAGTGTTTGTTTTGTTCCTGCAATCGAATTTCAGCAGCTGATGGTATCACATTCCTTACTTATTCATACACACTCAGTAGAGTGTTTGCACAGCTAAAACAATGTTGTGTCAGACATTGGCCCTCTAACAAAAAAGTTACTACACATCTTCTTTCGATGATATCCCTGTGTAGGTCACTTTGCTCCATGCAAATCTTGTGCAAATTATTATTCAACAAGTGCCCTCCATTGACGTTTTAGTTCTGACTGAAGCTGACATACAAATCAATACATTTCATTATTGTGAAGCACATCTGGCCCCATCAGAAAGACATAAAATGTTTAGGTTCAGAACTAAAAAGTTTGATAAAAACTTTGCAAAGTTACAAACTCAAATCGTCAGGATTAATTGCAATTCAATAGCCGAAATATGAATAGATTAGTCAATTTATTCAAAGTAATTCAAAATCATAAGAGCAAAGACGAACTGTTATAAAATTGCCTTTTAAGAGAATGGAGCAATTTCGTTGTTCCATGAAGGAGATTTCCCTTCATTGTTAAGCTAGGGACAAGTCATAAAAACCTGAGGAGAAGTGAGGATAAAAGATTCTGCCAGAAGACCTCTGAAAGGTTGTAGAAAGCATCTTCATTAAATGGGGGCAGAGAGAATTTGCATTTAAAGGCAGGCAGAAAGGAAACTGCATCTAAAGTTAAGAGGAAAGAAATCAGAATCTCTAGTGTGAGAGGTAGAATGTGAAATGAATCTGAATCTAAACACTTTAAACACATTCTTAGCAGAATTCTAACATTATCAATAACACATAGGCCCTCATTACAACCCTGGTGGTCGTTGGCAAAATGGCGGTAATACTGCCAACAGGCCGGCGGACAAAAATTTCATTACAAGCATGGCGGTGACCGCCATGCTAAACCTCCATTTCTCCACTCCGACCGCCAGGGTGGTAACGACCGCTGGGCTGGAGACTTTGGTCTCCAGACCAGCAGCTGTCACTACACTGCTGGCGGTATCATGACCCTGCATACCGCCATGGATTTCGTGAGGTTTTGTACCGCCACGAAATCCATGGCTGTAGGCACTATCACTGCCAGGGAATTCCTTCCCTGGCACTGATAGGGGTCTCCCCCACCTCCGAGTCCTCCCCCCACACCCGACCTCCCTACCACCCCCAAAGGTGGTAGTTCCCCCCTCCACACACCCCCACATCGACACACACCCCCCCTTCATGCACACAGACACCGCACATACCCGCACACATCCTAACAAACATTCCAACAGACACACACAGTCATACACTCACACATACATACAGTCATACACGCACACATACTCACAGACAAACATACAGACACACACACATTTCCAAACACACAACACCCCCCGCATGCATACACGCACTCACACACCCCCTCACACTCACATCCCCATGCACGCACACAACAAACAATACTCCCCACCCCTCCCCTAACGGACGATCCCCTTACCTTGTCCGGTGATCCTCTGGGAGGGAACTGGATCAATGGGGGCTGCTCCGCCGCCAGCACCCCGTCACCAGAACACCGCCATACCGATTCATGGGACGTGATTCAGTGGGCGGTGTTCTGATGATGCAGTGGTGATGGTGGAGCAGCCTCCACTTCCCCGTCGACCGCCAGTATGGCTGCTGGCGGCTCTCCATCTGAAAAAGGACGGAGGGCTGCCAGCAGTCATAATACGCTGTGTGGCAAACCGCCTGCACTGGTGGTCTTCAGCACGGCGGTACCTCGGCGGTCTGTCAAAAAGACCGCCAAGGACAAAATGAGGCCTATAATTTCTCAAATAGCCAACTAATCAAATAAAGACAGAAAAGATTCAGTTTCAGTCTCATTAAAATATACAAAACTTTCTCACAAAGAAGATTCCACTGTGACAGTCATAAAAGCAGATAAGACAGTCTCAAAGAACAAAACATTATTTTATACATGGACATTTAGAAAAAACAGGCATTACACATTTTCAATGTTGCTTCTGCTTTTGATTGGAAAATAAATGTTCACAATTCACAAAGCAAGATGACAATATGAGCCATTTTAAAAAACTGGCCTGCATTTGTTAGAATCAGTTTAAACATGGAAAAGTACATTGTGCATATATTAGCGTGTTACATGTTAATGTCGATATATGTGTAAAGCATTTACTTAAAACAAAAAATGTCCCCACCTGCTTACTTCTAAAATGGACAGACTGCACTGATACTTGCATTCTAACTGTGTGGCAGAATTACTGGTTTCATCTGGTCTATCCGAGTCCTAACTCGCTTGCTACTTGGGGGTTCCCCAGACTCCTCCCAACCACCAGATGAAAAAGAAAGAAGCACGTGAAAGTGGGTCCTGCTGTGTGTACATAATCTCCTCCTACACGTGTATCTTTCCCAGACTGGTTCAGCTGAATTTTATTTCCACCGTAAGCTAAATACACAAGTCCTACCGTGCTGTAGAATGAATATGGGGAGTCAGGGTTTTATTCATACATGGGGTCACAAAGGTAGCTCTCCTAATCAGATATTGCAGCTCACACAGCTCCTGTCAAAACCTTTCACAGTCGGACATACATGCAAATCAGTAATATGGTAGCCTTATCCGGCACAGAACCAAGCGCCAGACGTGCCTGCTCTTCTGTGGGAATATATGTTGCCTAGACAAGCTCATTTTTGCACAATTCATAGAAAAAGGAAGCGACGTGAAATGAATGCTATGCTTCAGCTGACTGTGTCCTTGTCAGTAAACTGCTCAATTATATGTATGTATCTCATGAACATATTGAGATGTTAATTATGCAGAGCGAAAATATGCATTGTAAAAGTAGCATTTTTATTCGCTAGCTGTAAGGCATCAGTATTTATCATTTTTTTGCACTAATACAAAGTAAACCCTGTCTCAATTTGGTCTTCACTGGGTTTCCTTTCAGTAAACCTCTTGACCTGTACTAAACCTATGTTTTCCATAAGGATTGGTCACACACAACTAGCAGCTAGGAAAAGATATTTCCCCAAGGCAAATGCATGCTACTGCCCGGCTCCCTCATTTTCACCTTCTTTCCTTGGCATGCCATGAGTGTACAGCTTTCAAATGCGGAATGGATGTTAAATGTTTGTATGTGAAAGATAATTAAGTTGGCCCTGCGAGTTATTTTATTTACAGTTTGTATTTTGTTGCAGTTATTTAAGTAGTGAAGCCCCGACCCTAGGGGGCAACAACGCATTTGGGGGCATATTTATACTCTGTTTGCGCCGGATTTGCGTCGTTTTTTTTTACGCAAATCCGACACAAAACTAACTCCATATTTATACTTTGGCGTTAGACCCGTCTAGCGCCAAAGAGCTTGGAGTTTGCGTCATTTTTTAGCGTGGACACCTTCCTTGCGTTAATGATATGCAAGGTAGGCGTTCCCTTCTAAAAAATGACTCCGAGGCATGTGCGCCGTATTTACACTCCCGGGCAAAAATGACGCCCGGGAGTGGGCGGGTCCAAAAAAATGACGTCCAGCCGCTTTAGCGTAATTTTGTAACGCCTGCTCAGGGCAGGCGTTAAGGGACCTGTGGGCTCGGAAGGAGCCCAGAGGTGCCCTCCCATGCCCCCAGGGACACCCCCTGACACCCTTGCCCACCCCAGGAGGACAGCCAAGGATGGAGGGACCCATCCCAGGGAACTTAAGGTAAGTTCAGGTAAGTATTTTTATTTTTTTTTGGGTGGCATAGGGGGGCCTGATTTGTGCCCCCCTACATGTCACTATGCCCAATGACCATGCCCAGGGGACATAAGTCCCCTGTGCATGGCCATTGGGCAAGGGGGCATGACTCCTGTCTTTGCTAAGACAGGAGTCATTTAAATGGGGGTTGGGAGTAAAAAAAAATGGCGCAAATCGGGTTGAGGCGAAAATTTTGCCTCAGCCTGACTTGCCCCATTTTTTGACACCCAAGCTCCATTTTCCCCTACCCCGGCGCTGCCTGGTGTAAGTCATTTTTTTTGACGCACACCAGGCAGCTCCGCCGGCTAACGTCATTCCATAAATAAGGCGCCCGCATGGCGCTTTGGAATGGCGTTAGCCGGCGTTACATTTTTTTACGAATAACTGCGTTGGCGCAGTTGTGTGCCAAAAAGTATAAATACGGCCCTTGGTGTCCAGGTGCAGAGACGTTTGAAGGCATGGGAAAAGTAGGCTCTGGCCCAGGGCCCCAGCCATAGACAGTACCCTGTGATGGAATCAGCTCTGTTTTGCAGAGAGATTTGTACGGGTGACCTTTAATAATACTGAAGTAGATTGTTTTGAATATTGTTTTCCTCACATTTATTTTTGATGTAGGTGCTGTGTGAGACAAGAGTCTATTACAGATATTTGCAGAGAAATGTGTGTTTATGTTTCATGCCACATCCATAAAAAACTTTTTATGGTCATAAGTTTTTTTGAGACCAGAAATTAGTTGATCTCGCGCATGATACAGCAATGGTGTAGGCTGCAGTCACAAAGCATATAAAGGAATGTTGTAGAGTTTAGATGTTAAACTTACACACAATTCTAGCAATAGGGTTCAGTGGTTAAGCTTAGAATAAATAAGAGCACCGAGGTGGTGCCCCTTGAGCCCCAGTGTTATATATAAAACTGCAGCAGACCTTCTCAAGCACAATTTTCTGTTCACAGAGGATTTGACATTGTAATGGCAAAATAAGGCCCACTGAGATTGGAGCCCGTCTGGCTGGTGGGGACAAACGAATAGCCCTGTCCAGGTGTCAACTAATATTTGCCTTTGACTAGCCAGGCCTCTTTTTTTTTTTTTTTGTCCTCATATTCATCACCCCTGCTTTGGTTGGGTAGGAAAAGCACTGGCACGGCAGGCGACAGCGTGCCTCCAGGTATATAATCCATACCTCGGTTGATCCATCCCACCTGTTCTACTAATTGTTACTTTCTAGAACCCGATCATAGCCAAAGCAACACCCCAATAGGGTGGGGGGGGGGATCTAATCATTGGACTTTAAGAGTTCAAAAATTCAAAAAAAATTAAAGGGAAGAGACAAAACAAAAGAACCTATACAGCATAGAATAATATGTTATTGATACACATTTTCCCAATACAACCAAAAGTTATCTTTTCTAGACAGGAGACCCCGTTGTTCCAATGTACAAATTCGATTTACAGATGTTTGCCAATCCAGCACATGAGGAGGAAGAGGATCAATCCATTTACGACAAATTTCTCGCCTAGCTAGAAGGATTAATATAAACAGCAAATACTCCTGCTGAACTGACAATTTCTGGTAGTTTGTATCCAGTTCCCGAACCCCAAACACCACTATTGCTAGGTTTAAAACTAAGTTAACATTAAAGATAACCTTTAAGATACTGCCTATATCCCCCCAGTAATTCAACAACTTAGAGCATTGCCAAAACATATGGATATCATCAGCCTTATCTTCCCCACACCTTGGACACTTCTTCTGAATTTTCCCCATAGCTGTTAATTTGGCCGGAGTCCAGTAAACCCTATGGAGTGTAAACAAGTGATTTTTCTTCAGCCCTGCTGGACTGGTGGTAAGCCACAATATTGAACAAGACTTTTGCCACAATGCTATAACATCTAGAGTTGGAAAAATCGCTCCCCACTTCGACAAGGGAAGGGATGCACTATCCTCTGTTGATTCCAACAAAGCATGGTACCATACTGCGACCTCTTTATTAATGATTTTCTGGTTTAGCTTCCCTTCCCATATGCTCCTCCCTATTTGTCCATTTCGACGAGACTTTACCCAACTAGATATCTGAAGGTACTTGAATCTAGAAACTGTCCCACCAGTACCTTCCTGGAATGCACACCAACTTAACAATTCAACTCCTTCTATTAACTGGCCCCATCTTACCATCCCACTTGCTCTCAAAGGAGTTGATAGTTTGTCTATAAGGCATTCCGGAGTGCCAGGAGAATCCCAAATGGGAGCCGAACTACAAAAATAAGGTATCTCTAACACCCTCCGAAAATACATCCAAACATTGCATGCATGTCTGGGAAGTTTCAAACGAACTTTCTTGAAGTACCTGGGGTGTCCAAATTTATATAAAAAATGGTCTGCTCCTTCTTCAAGGTGTGCCGTTAATGCTCTCCAGACTAAATCGTGCTCTGACTTTTTTTTCAATAAGACTCTAATGTTTTTTAATTGGAAAGCCAAATAGTACCTAAAAAGGTCAAGAGACGCGATCCCCCCACTCTCTTTTTCTACTCATCTTTTTCCAAGCAATCCTTACTCCCTTGGAAGCCCATACAAATGAGGATAAGTCCCCCTGTAGTTTTTTAAACCAGCTCTTCTTGAACTCTAGTGGGATAGTGTTAAATAAAAAAGTACATTTTGGAAGAATACACATCTTCAAAATGTTGGATCTTCCAATTATCGTAAGAGGAAGAGCGGCCCACGCCTTTAACAGTTTTTTGGTTTCCCTATATGCTATGTCAAAGTTCAATTTAGCTACCTCATTAAGATCAGCTGCTAATCGAATACCCAAGTATCTGATCTCTTGTTTAACTAAGGGGGAAGCATACGACAAGTTCCAACACATTATTTCCGTCTTTTCTACGTTTATGCTGTACCCGGAATATCTACCAAATAGTTCCATCAAGGCGATGACCCTAGGTAGAGTAGACCGAACATCACTCGTGTATATCATCAAATCGTCTGCGTATAACGCTAGTTTTTTTTCCCAACCCCTAATTCGAAATGGAATAATCTCCTTAGAAGACCGAAGTAAAGTAGCCAAGGGTTCAATGTATACATTGAAAAGCAAGGGAGATAGGGGGCAACCCTGTCGCGTACCCCACCAAATCCTAAATTCTTGTGATAATTGGCCATTAACCAGGATTCTCGCTGAGGGGCTTCTATACAATTCCCCTATCGCTCTGACGAAAGGGGTTCCCAAGCCCGCTTTTTCCAACACCACCTTCAAAAACAACCAATTAACGCGATCAAAGGCCTTAGCCGCATCAAAAGTCAAAATCGCCAATGGCGCCTTCTCGTGTTCCGCCAAATCTACTGCAGCAAATAACTCGTGAGTTATCTCGTGAAGCGGCCTCCCCTTCATGAAACCCTTTTGGTCCAGATGGATCAGATTGCCGATGACTCTCCCCAATCTCTTAGCTAGGATTCCTGTATAAAGTTTATAGTCCGCGTTCAGCAGGAGATGGGCCTATAGGAGGAACAAGACGATGAATCCTTACCTGGCTTTAACAATAAGCAGATTGTCGCCTCTCTCCAGGAGTTAGGAATTTGGGCCCCTTCTATCAACATAGAATTAAATAGCTCTAATAAGAATGGAGTAAGTTCCTCCCCCAAAGCCTTGTGTAATTCATTAGGTAGACTATCTGGCCCTGCTGCCTTACCTTTTTTCAACACCTTTAAACCTTCAACCAACTCAGCCTCATTTAGCTTGTCGTTTAATAAGAGCATCTTAGACTCCTCTAAAGCTGGGAGGTGTGCTTTATCTAAAAATTCTCTTACCGACTCTTCCAAGTTAACCAAACTTTCTGAATATATCTCCTGAAAAAAGGATACGAATGCCTCCTCAATCTCTTCTTGCTCCGTGCGGGTCTGATTCGTAAGATCTGATTTGACTGATAAAATGTGCTTTTTGGAAAGGTCCGACTTAACCTTCCACGCTAACAATTTACTGCAACCTTCTCCATATTCAAAGTGTGCATATTGACTACTTTCCCACTTTAACCTACAGCGATTTTCCAAAAAGGCGTCTAAACTAGACCGAACCTTTTCCTCTTGACAAGACAGCTCCTTTAATAAGTCCTTTTTCCCTTCTAACCGCGCATTATACATTGAGACTTGAAGCGTTTTTAATGACAATTCCATGTTTACCAGCTTTTCCCTCTCTTCCCGATACTTATATGATGCTAGGCTGACTAACCTCCCTCTTATATAAGCCTTAAACGCATCCCAAACACACCACAAACTTGCTGTTCCTTGATTCACATGGAAAAATTCTCTAGTGTCTTTTTTTAACGCATCTACTATTGCGTCATCTAGAAATAAAGTACGATTAATTGTGCTCCTAATAATCCTATTAATGACCCTGATGTCCAAGTGTAGTATTACTGCTGAATGATCTGACAAGTATGCTATATTGTGGGCTACCCTTCTTACCTCTGGGCATAAACTTTTATGAATTAGAAAAAAATCTATTCTGGATCTATGCCCATATTTTTTATTGTGAAATGTATATCTATCTCCTTCACCCCTTCTCCAGTGCCAAACATCTACCAAGCCTAAATCCTGCATCGCTTGTTTCACCAGTGCCCTTGTTTTAGGTGAATTTACTGTACCCCAGGGGGTTGACTTGTCCTGTGCAGGGTCTAGCAATATATTAAAATCCCCACCTAATACCACTGGGTACCTAGCTGAAAGTAGAATATTAAATAAGTCTTGAAATGGCGTTGGGTCGTCAATATTTGGCCCGTAATAATCCGCCACTGTAATCCATTGACCGCATACACACAGCTCTACCACTACCCACCTCCCTCTGGAGTCAACATGTACTGTTAAGCCAGGCCTCTTTGAAGCGCATCCCAGGAGTTATATGTAAAACTCCAGCAAACACATCAAGTAGGATTTGCCACTCCATCAAGATTTGACACTGCATTGTCAAAAAAAGATGTTCATAGCCCTACTCTGCATTTTTCTGTCTGATTATAAGGGATCATCTCTGTCCACTCAGGTCAGCCTGTTGTTTGCTCTTGGAAGGTGTTTCACACCCATTCACAACTATTGAAATGCTAAATACTGGCTGTCTGAAGTGGGCAAGAAGTGCAAATGGACCTCATGAGGCTTTAGGTAGGGAAAAGGCAACTTTCTAAAAGTTCCTTATCTTCAATATTTATCAAAAATCTGACTTCAAGATTGAATTGAATTTTAATAAATATTACAAATAGTTGTTTAAATATTTTTCTAGCTTTTTTCTAACCTTAATTAGCATCATTACATTTAATAATGTAATCCAATGTTATGTTATGGAGCAACCAGCAATGCTACACTGTAAAAAGTCCTACATGTTCTACATTTAAATACCATTCACCCATCCTTATGGTCATGTAGGGTTACATAGTTGTGATCTATAACTATTTTGAAGGAAGACCTGTAAAAAGTGTCTCTTCTGACAGGTTGAATTTGCAGTTTAAAGCTGCTACATCCAGGCTACAATTGGTAGGACTGCAGTCATGTTTATACTGCAACTGTAGTGGGTGGCCGAATGAGTGCTGCAGTCCACTATTTACATTTAACTTACAGGCCCTAGGTCTATCATATACCCCATATTAAGGACTTATGGTTAAGTAAAATATGTCAGTTAGGGGAATACTAATTTCACCATGTTGAAAGGAGAAGCACAGCCAATTTATCATTGGTTAGCAGAGATAAAGTGCACAGAGTTACACAGTCAGCATAAATATAGGGTCCAGCAAAAGGTAAAATATCCAGGGTTACCCTTCAGAAAGGGGCATGTTTAGGATTGTTGGTACCTGGGCAAATGCAAAAGTCTGTAAAGACTTAACAGTTTTCTTACCACTTTCAACATTGCAGTTAATATGTATGCAGGAGGGTATGCGATGAGTGTTTTAAAAAAAAAACTTGATGAGGGAGGAAGTTCTTGAATCATACGAGAATGGTTTTGTTAGGTCACCCTTTGGTTTCGGAGAAAGTCAAAGGCCTAAAAGAAAGAGTTGGCATGGCAGTTAGTCTATGCATGGTGCATTGGTACTAAATAGGTGATAACAGGAGATGGTGGCAAGGTGTTGCTTTTGGTGTGAATCAATGAGGTTAAGTGTGATGTGAGCTTTCACCTGGTACAGTGAAATCCCGTGGGAGGTGTTGGAGATGGTGACAGTAGATGTGCATTTAGTGAATAACATGGCTTTGTTTTAACAAGGTGCTCTGTGGATCAGTCAGAAAATGATGGGAAAGTGGGTGTGAGAGAGAGGGAGACATTCGGTGGAGGTAGTGCAGGCTGGGAGGAGTGTTGGGGGAGTTGACATATGCCTCTTTGAGAAATAATATCTACAACTTTACAAGTGTGAGGTTTGCTATCTTGGCCCCACTGATGAGCACGACTGCAAGGAATATTCTAGCAACAGGAGGCAAATTGTGCAGGGGGTGAGGTTATCTGGTAGTCTATAATTATATAAAATTAGGCAGTTGTTTCTACTTGTTTCTACTTGTACGCTGGATAGTAGGGATGGGAAAAGTAGTGCCTGGCAGAGAACACAATGCTGTTTGGCTGTGTGCTGTGGAGCCAAGTCTGCATTCACTGGAATTTCAGCCATTGGTAATCACTCTGGACTGCATCCTGATCCATTGTTATTTTGCACACCATGCCTCCTCAGTTTGGACCCAGTCATATGTAAATCAGCCTTGACCTTGCTCCAATGGGGACAGTCTATCCAGAAGAGCCTTTGTGTTGCAGAAATGTTTCCTTCTATGCAAATAAGTGATGTTGCCCTGATGATAGGTGATGTAATAATGCATCAGCAATGTGCATTAATACATCACCTATTAGTATGCCTAATAATGTACATAACGGAAGGTTTGTCCTTTTAGTTGTTCAATCATGTTTTTAATTCAAGCAGCACTTGTAGGATGTTTTGAAATTTGACCAGCCTGCATAAAACTTTCTAAAAGTTCAATGTACTTACACTTAAATGTTACAAGGGATCCAATGGATTACCTAGGAGTGGTGAAAGCGATAGTAAGTACATCCAAAAAATCAATGTTTCCAACTGAAATTTCAATCCAGCATCTCTTTCATCTAGGAACCATGATTGTCATAAATTAATTACCTCAATCTGTTGCAAGATGAAAGTAAAGCTATGCCAAATAGTTCAGCAGATTTGTAAACTAGTTCAGCAGATTTGTGAACTTTGTTTCGGAGCCATTTTTTTGGGAGTTGAAATTACATTTTCTACCCCCTCTATGCTGAGCTCATATAAGTTCTACGGGTGGTGTCTGCTTTCTGAGCTCCCATTTTGCCCCATTATTTCTGATATGTAAAACAAAGCTTGTGAACCATCAAAAACAAAATTATTCTCACTAGTTATAAAGCAAGTGGTTCCGGAACCATTTAATGGGTACAGGATCCTGAAATTATATCAGCCAGTCCGTCCATTATTCCTTTCAAATTTGGGTTATAGATCCGAAAGGGTCATCAATCTAAAATACGATTGTTTATTTTGACTCTTTTTAAGCTTCTCAAGAAGAGACCAGATATGCAGAAAAACATTCAAAGGAGCCTAAGTTGGTTGAAGCCTATTTTCCCGCCCAGAAGTTTGCACGCTGCAAGTGAATACAAATTCTGCTTATTCCTATAATGGCCATGAAACAATCTGGACCAAATGATAATTTCCCACATCCTTTTCCCAAAACAACAACATTTTAAATAATTAATCTGAGGTGGATTAAACTCTTTTCAGTATTTTTGACGGTTTCCCAAATAATGACAAAGTTACTAGTGATTCAAAAGTGTTCATTCAATGTAAAATACAAATATATACATAAAGACAAATATATCTGTGTGTGTAGGCGTGCCCATGTTTAGTCAGTCCTATGGCCTTACAGTCCAGGGACTTTCCACATGGAATCATGATTCAAATGGGATCTGCCTATGTAGTCTACCAGGATTATTTTGGCTTCTGATCACATTTTTTTTTACCTCTACTGGGGGGGGGAGGCGTCTAATCACCTGAGTATCACTCACTGTAATTCCATGCTAATTGAACATAGCATATTTACCACAAGTGTCCGCCTTAAACTAAGGCCATTGCGGCACAGCTAGGAATGGGGCACTAGTCTGGTTACACATGTACATGCATGCATATGTGTGCTCACATGTGCAGGCTGCACATGAAGGTCTATTGTCATGCTCAGCAAGATAGCTGCACACAGGTATCATACCTGTGGCAGGTTTAGACTGAAAAGTACACCTGTCAAAATAACCTTTTTTGAACGGCCTAAATTGTTTCCTAAATATTAATAAGTAGAACCAAGGTAGGTATTATTGACAATTGATTATATCCTATTATATTTATGATTATGTCTTCCTGTCTGATATGTTAGTTATCAACAGGATTGATAGTGACCACAATGCACTTATATTCACCTTGAAAATTTTAATTCTTGGAGATCAGGCCCTTTCTAATAGTTCTGCTGCCTTACCAATGCATTATGCGAACAATAGAAGCAGTGTTAAATGGTCAACTAAAAAGGGAAGACCAGAAGTTCTTGTACAAATATGTGACCAGGTAGTTATTGCCCTTTGAAGAATTAAGGGGAGGTGAGATACCGATAGCAGACATACATTGCACTTTATTTGAATCCCTAAAAGATGTATTTTATAATGAACATAAGAATACTTTGTATAACCCTAAAGACACAGTTTAGTTTACCCAACCCTGAGGCTCAGCAAAAACAGAGCTAGCATGGGAAATTAAAGCCAGGGACAGAAGCAATTACTGAAACTAGAATACATTACAGGTCAGCACAGGAAGAAAGCAAGGTGAAGTGGGAAGATTCTAGATGGCAAGAACTCTTGATCGCAATAAGGGATTAAGACAGTAGGTCCTTTTTGCATATTTTTACACATTGTACCCACTTGACAATTAGCAGTGAGGATTTTTTTATACAGCCTCAAGTGTGGCAGAATCATTTTGCCCATCTTTACACAATGAGTGAAGGAGATCATTCAATTTTAGATGATCCAGTAAACAGTGATTTTCTGCTGGACAAGGTGAGTAGTAGACCAATTAAAGTCTAGATTGGTGATACATTGAAAGCAACTGAGACCTTAAAAAATGGCAAAGCACCGAGTCTGGGCAAGATACCAGGGAATTTATTTTGTGCAGAACCAGAGGTATGGTGCATGTATTTTAACCTACTAACAAATGCAATTACAGCAGCTCAACTATTCCATCATCTTGGAAAGGGGCTGAAATCATCTCAATTCGTTATGTGGTATTTGTGGACCTAAAAGCTGCTTTTGATTTAGTTTCTCAAGCTAAATTATGGAAGGCATTAAACACCATGAACATGCCACCAGATAATAATATATTTTCATAGTGTGATGTATGCTCAAGTACACTGGGGAAGAAGGTAGTACTGACTGATAGGATCAAGATTGAGTGAGGGGTTCATGAGGGGCGTGTTCTTGCCCTTGCCTTATTTACCCTTATACATGAATGAAGTGCGTAAATCCCTTTATAATTATGCAAATGATTCTCCAAAGTTAGTCCAATGTGATTAAAAAAATGACATCAAAGTTAGTGCAATCTTCGTGATGTACTTATTTGCATGCGTAGCATTCAGTAGTGTGTGTTTAATAAATATCCTTTTCCTTTTTCATGGAAAAAGCACTAGCTGGCAAATGATTTATCGAGTTTGCTGTTGTTTGCCACTGAATGGTAATTGCTAGCCCATACCAACCTCCTCAGAGTAGGCCTTGGCCTGCTCTGCTACCCGACCCTGAGAAAGTCAAGTTCCACAATGGGGTATTTCTTTCACAGAAAGGAGACACTTATGGACCTATTGCTTACGCATGACTGACAACGTGCACAACTAATAACCCAATTTCTTATTATAAATGTAGACTTAAGCCTGGCTCTGCATTTGACGATGTGTTACATATATTATTGTTTTGATCGAATGTTTGGTTGAATTGCTTTGTTATTTTCTTTATGCATTTTGCAGATCAATAGACCAGCCCTCCACTGGTGGATAAAGAGGTCTGTGTGTTTTTTTCTTGGTGGTGAGCGCTTTTTATCAATCAATCAGTCATTCCTAACGCAAGGCTTATCACCCTTAGGGTCTCAAGGCGCTAAGTACCATTATAACCAGGTATGTGACATAATATGTGGCTGAGATGGAAATCTATTAGGAGTTCTACATAGTATTTTCTTTTTGATGTGACGTATGGTCTATCATGGTGCGGAGTGACATTGGCACAATGTATTAGCCAACTACATTGCATATCTCTGCTGTTTTTGATGTATTTATGGTATTCTGTTGGATGTTGTTGCTAAGTACTAGTGCTGCTGGGAGACAGGTGATAGTTGACTGTATGGCCTACGTTCACTGTGTTTTTGTATGAAAGGAGTTCTAGGTAATTGGTCTGATGGAAATTTGGATGTTGATTCTCTTTGTTACCATTTGGCAGCTTTGTGGTAACATAATATAGATTTAACATTGTTGTTTTGGCTATATACAGTCAGTTGTATCAAAGGTATTTTATTAAATGGGAGAGTTCTACGAGAGTAAAGCAGACAGTCCAAGGACTATCACTTTGCCTGGCAGTAATAGCTATATTTAACATATGGTGATCACTGAATGAAAATAATATAGTATACCACAAGAATTTCTCTTTGAGGGATGCATCATGTTGAAGTGCTGGATAAGACAAACAGGTTTTCTCCACAACACATCAGAGTTAACTGTGTGCATCACATTGGGACTTGATTTTTCATCATACGAGTACCTATGTTCCAGATGGCTCAGTTAGTTACAAGTCGGGTCTAGAAACATGATAGGCAACAACTGAAGATCAAGTGAGCTCTAAAAAGCTTAGTGTAAGATTTCCAGGTAAAACGCACTATCCCAATATTTGAAATAAATGACTGGCATCAGACCAGCTTTCCCTACTACCCACGTTAACGTCCACCTTCTCACCTTCCCAATATTAAAAGCATCAGTACCTAATGGCTGCACGCCTTCTCACCGCCACTTTCTGTCCCGATACTGTGCTCTCCACTACTAGTAACATATAGGCAGGTTTTGTGTGAGAGCGATGTTACCACACCATTGAACTACCGGTCAGCCATAGGGCTTCAAAGGGGCAAGACTGACAGTGGAGACAGTGGTTGGCACTCCCAATTCGGACAAGAAGAGGCAGGAGAGATGCCAGAACATAGTTTGTGATGTCACCACCTTCTCAGGTCTCTCTAGAGAACCGCATGAAGTGCAGATCAGGGTCTCCACCCGAGCACGCTTCAGACCCTTGTTTTTTTAATGTTCCGAAGGCAGAGCAGTGAATAGATGAAACTCATACTGTAGAAGCCATGCAAAAAAATTTAATTGTGAATTAAGGCTCAGTGGCCGAAAACAACACCTTATCTCTATTCCCTACTGCAAAATCTAGTAGAAATCTTTATATAAAGGGCTTCACGACATTACTCTCATTCTGGAATAAATTTCAGGGCCGTTGCCTCTGCTTAAAGTCCTCACAAACCAAGCATATGTAATTTCCAATGACAGAAATGTAAATTAATACTGATGAATATGCAGTATAAAAAGTTCTAATGTGTTGCTTTTAGCTGACGTTCATATTTTTCGCAAATCACCGTTTTTGGTGCAAATAGCTTGATGTATCCACAGGCAACTAATTACCACATTTTAAAGATCTGATAAATTTAACATGAATAGATGTATTGCCTTTTTTTAAAAATCATACTGCGACGTGCAGAGAACAGACACTGTTCTGTAGCAGTGTGGCAATTTATCGGTTAGTAGCACCACAGAGAAAAACATTTAATGACAATAATGTTCATTTATACAGAAGCCCCACAAAAAATGTTGTTGTTTTGGCTTAACTAATAGATAGTATTAATGCTCACCGAAAAGAGGTGAATTTATAATATCAGGAAGGACCATGGGCTGCACTCGCTCTTCTGATTGGAAAGGGTGAACGCAACTGTAGGTAACACATAGATATCGGCAGGTGGCCCTGAGTTCACTGAGCTATCCTGACATCTGGATATAACATATAATGATGAGTCAATGGTACTAAATCTCAAAACTTGTTTCGCTTTTCCATTTATTTAAAGGCTTAAAATACGTTTAGATTATGTGACCAGACCACAGTCTGAGAGTTGTGGCTGTCCATAACGATATATTTTTGGAACTACGAGATATCTGTACTGGCTGCCGAAAAGGTATTCTATAACTATAAATCAGACGAGAACCCTTTTCTAGGGAAAAATACGTTTTCGAAAAATTAAAAACTTTACTGTACAAAATTAATAGCCATGTATAGGTTGCAGAAACGACTTTTTTTGCAAATTTATAGGTTGAATATAACTTATAGGTAAAACAATGAGCATGTCTACTTACCTTTTTATTTATTTGAGCCCCGTTGTGTCGCTCTTGCCCCATGCAACGTGGCGCAAGAACAACACAAGCCCAAAATGAGTGGCTTCATAAATCTCAACTAAAGCAATGCAACTGGAAAGGCTGCATTGTGTTACTCTGCTCTAAGGAGGCATTCCATGAGTGTTGAGTGGGTGTTCTCATGCAACACCCATGGATTCTGACGCATTCTAGAATTTACCAGAAGTGGTAGACCTGGGAATGTGACAAAATACTGCTCCTTCCCAGGTTAGGCGTAACAAGGAGAAATATCTTTCATTCTCATTGTTTCCTCTTTCTATATGCGCTGCATTCTTCAGCACAGGAAGGGGTACACCAATCCTCCCTACAATGCAAGTACCCATGCACCATGGCGCAGAGGTGCCTGCATTGGCGTAGGCTGCCACAACGGCACCTGTGCAGGGGCAACGGCAGGAATGCACTGCCTTCTTTTAAATGCAGCACATTCCTGCCTTTTCCCTGTCATGCAGCACAGCAAGGTGACTTGCTGCACTTTGCTGCACCACTTGGCCATAAATATGGCCCTAAGATCCTGATTTGCCACAGTTTTACATTGCTTAATATAAAACTGTCTTGGGCCGAAAAGATAAAAAAAGCTTTTTGTCATGGCATAAAACTGTCTTAAAGATGTGGTTAGTTGCATAAAACAGATTGTAACTTGGCTTTTCTGCCTGAAGACAGCGGAAAATGAAAACAAAATCCCCCAAAAAATCAGATCCAAGGATAACACCCGCTAAAAAATTACCAAAGAACACCATTTTAAAATGTGCTTTTACTTCAGCAGCAGTAAGAAACAATAGTTCTGGATCTTGGTCTAATCCATCACATGATATTCATGCTTTATTTCACTTTCCCTTTGTTTTAAAATCCTCAATTCGCTGCCCTAATACAGTTAATCTGTGTTTTCAGAAATTTCTGTCCTTCGTGCCAGACAGTGAGAGGCTCTTCGAGTGTAAGAAAAGGGCCATTTTCACTGCCAAAATGATAGTGTGAAAGGCTAGACAGTGACAGATAGACGAAACCCTCTGCCTTGTCATTAGTCACAACATGGCACAATGCAAGGTCCAGTATTTGAAGATCTGCGTAAGTCTGATGTAAATGTATATGTGTACATTTGAAGGTTATTTTAGTTCTCCACAGATATTTCCTCTTTTAAGGAAACCCAATCTCCTTCTCCCCTAGTCACATGGAGTGTGCCCAAGAGGAGAAGGGCTGTTACTGATTTGCATTAGGTGGGCCTCTGGTGCAAATTTAGTGTTTGGCGAACGGGTACACTATTGCAAATGCAACAGACTAACAAGGAGCTTACAATTAAGTGTAACCAAGTGGACAATGCTGAATTTATGAATTTCTGAAGGATCTTGTGGAGAATAACCAGGAGGTAATCCACAGTATTGTCACATCAGCAGGGGAAACCCAGAGCCATTGTTGATGCTTTTGTGTTTAAGTTTCACAAAAGCTTGCTTCAAATAAAAACGTCATCATTTAAAATCTGGCTGGTTTAATCAGCCTTGCTCTTCTGCCCACAAAAGTCTAAAATTAGCTCTAAGGGAGCACCAGCAGGATATTGCAAAGGTGAGCCCAGCAGGGAAAACTTACAAGGCAGCAATCACAACTGGAAAGCTCGATATAAGGGACAGAGCATGGGAAGATCTGAAGACTGCGGGGAAGTTATATGACTCTAGTGTATTTTGGAGAGTAGTTTACATCCTTTTTTTGCTGTAATGATAGTCCACAAATGGATACTGTGATCTCAATTGCTGAGTGGGTAGAGCATTTTTCTAAAATTTTCAACCCAAGCTTCCAGATCCAAGGCCCTTGTCACAGTGAAGCACCTACTTAAAATCATGAAGTGGCTGTTCCCTTGAGCCAGTCAATCAGTTTCAATGATGTGAAATTGGCCATTGAAAGTAGCCTTCTAGTGAAACCCACGGGGCCTGGATGTCATCCCACCGGATTTATTCAAGCATGATGTCTCATTTTGGGCCCCCATTGTCACAAGGGTTACAAAAGCTGCTATAGTAGATCTGTTGGTTCCATCATGGCAGAAGTCAGTTGTCGTCCCCATATTTAAAAAGGGGGACAAATCCTAGCCTAGTTGGTACTGCCACTTCTATTGCTGAATAGGACTTTCAAATTCCTGGGTAGATTGGTATTTTCAAAACTTGAAGAACGGGTATGCGAAAACTAGGTTTTGTCTTATGTACTGTAAGGGTTCTGTCCAGGAGTTAGAATGGTGAACTAGAGCCTCAATCTCTATCTTATCACACAAACGTACGTCAGAGTCAAGAGAGAAACTATGCACTTAGGCTTCATGTATCTCTCTTGTGCCTTTGATTCATTGTAGTGGTCCAAGTTATGAAACATCATGGAAGGCATGGGGAATGACAGGGCCATTGTTGACGTATTACACCAGTTACACTGACAGACATCTGCCATCATTCAATACAGCAAAGAGGTCAATTTCTCACCCAAAATAAATGCCTCTGTTGGTGTTTGACATGGCTGTGTTCTTGCACCTTTTCTTTTTTTAATGTATATCAATGGCCTAGAAGATTTTTGCAAAATGGATGAAGATTTTACTAAGATATGCTCTTACCACATCCCAATTTTCCTGTACATGGACAACACAGTTCTACTGGCTAGAGCTGCTAATGGGCTGTGGATTCTACTGAAGACAAACCTCTGTAAATCATTTATTATGAAATGTGGTAGTAGATTGAAAAAAAATTGAATTTCACAGTAGCAGACAAAGAGACAGCTACATTCCTTAATTTTATATGCCTGGGAAACCCATTCAATGCGCTGTGATCGAGACCTTGTGGGGCAGGAGCCCTTTAAATTTGATTAGCGCTCCCGCCGTCGCGGGAAGCGCTGTGATCGAGACCTTGTGGGGCAGGAGCCCTTTAAATTTGATTAGCGCTCCCGCCGTCGCGGGAAGCGCTGTGATCGAGACCTTGTGGGGCAGGAGCCCTTTAAATTTGATTAGCGCTCCCGCCGTCGCGGGACGCGCGCGGGCGGTGCCCGGGCAAAGCCCGGGCCAAGGGCGGGCCCGTCCTTGCCCGTCATTGCCAGGAAGAGGCAGGGCAGGGCCACCCCCCTGACATTTCTCCACAAATTACTGGACTGGACACCTACGAACATAGGGCTGCCTGAAGGTACTGTGACGCTTTGTCTGCTCCCCTTTCCTCTCAACCTTCCCTATAACTGTTGCGCTTCGTTTTGCTGAGGGGGCAGGAGCCCTCTAAATCCAACTTTCTATCTGGACTGGCCGTAAGGCCCATTGCACAAAGGAACCCTCTGTCCCTCGCCTGATATCGACGGGAAGAGGTTGGTCTGGGCCCCCCCTCGTTATCTTTGTGTTTTAAGCTGGTCCCCTAGTGTTTAGAGCCCTTTTTCTCCTTTATACTAAGGGAATTTGCTTTAGACATACGAATACAGCTCTCCGAGTTACCGGCCACTACGTAAAATATGGGCCAAAGGAAGCACTCAAAACTAAACACCTCAACAAATTTAAAAGACAGTTCATCTATATTAAAATACATCTCTGGGGCGATGGGAATGATAGATAAGCAAATTGCTACTGTTGAAGGGAAAATGTCATTACCTAAAGAGCAATCTCGTGATTCATTAGGGTCTGTACTACCGCAACATAACTCCCAATCTAGTTAACTTGGGGACGGACACTCAAAAGTAAGGTTTACAAATGGTTGTATTAAAGACTCCTCGAACATAATCTATTCCATGGATGAAATATCCCCTGTTGCTAAGCGACCAAGGAAACCGGAGACGGGCCTGGTGGACAAGACCTCAAAGAAAACGCCAGTGATAGACTTAATAACTACTCCAATTAAAAAACATTCAAAAAAACTAACCCGGAAAAAGCCCCCAACCTTAGCAGGAGACACTGTTCGATCACTCCTCATAAATCTCCATGAGATAGTAAACTCATTGAAATTATCTATCGGAGCCACTCTGGACTCAATGTCGGAGCGCCTAAAGGGGGTGGAGTCTAGTCTTGAGGCAGACCTTGAAACAATAAAGTCCTTACAACGGGAAGACAAGCATTTTACAAGCAAGGATCCCGGAAACACATTGCGGTCCTTAGAACACGAGAACAACACACAATCTATTCCATCTAACAGGCCAATTAGAATACATCGAAACGTTAACTCCCAGAATGAGCCCCAACCTCACCCAATAGCTTCTTCTATGAACCAATATAAC
Organism: Pleurodeles waltl; assembly: GCF_031143425.1. Classification (NCBI taxonomy): domain Eukaryota; kingdom Metazoa; phylum Chordata; class Amphibia; order Caudata; family Salamandridae; genus Pleurodeles; species Pleurodeles waltl. Next base: position 1,256,694,140 of record NC_090445.1, on the reverse strand, counting down.
CAACCCTCATTTTTACCTCATAATCTTTCTTCAGATAAAAAAGTTCTAAATCCCACTTTATGCAAGACAGCGAGTAGTGCTATGCGCAGGGCAGTGAATACCTATCCCTATTCAAATCCGGGGAGAAATATAAACAGCAGGCCTAGATCGCCGAATCTCGCTTACCTCCCTAGTGACCTGTTACATCTTCCCCCGGAGGCTACACCATATGTTGTGGTCTTGGCTAATGTTCCACCAATAGATGGCCAACAACGAGAAACTTGGACGGCCTTGAGAAACAAGGCCCTTAATTGGATTGGGGCCCGAATGAGCCCTGGAATGGTGAGGATTCTTTTTGATGATATAAAAATGGTCAGAAGAATTAAATGGATAGGAACCAGTAGGAAAGCGCTGATGGGAGATTGTGTGGTCCTTTCTTTTGGCTCACCAAATTTAGTGAATAGGATTATTCTTGACTTAGGAGCCAGACAAGCTCGCTATTACCCCTGGGATATTTTTATCAAAGACCAGAGGGGAACAACTCCACCTGCTCACAGCGAGCTGTAGCACCCTCATCCAGCCCAGACTTCCCTATAATGTGCAATAGATTTTATCCCCTTTCAACGCTGGAAAATATAGACTGACTGGACATGAAACAGTTAGCTCCCCATGATAGAGAAGCACAGATAAAACAAAGATCAGGGACGGAACTACAAAAGGAAGATACATCACATACAACGGTTTCTATAAGGAATGAGATATTACCTCATCTAAGCCAGGGCAATGATGAATCTAGTAATATACCAAATACCACTATGGGCAATATCCCCCCTCCTTCCTCAAAGAACCAGCCCTGCAATTTTAAACAGAATCCTAACCAGAAACCTAAAATAGTCTTACTATTCTGGAACATTGCAGGTCTAGCAAATAAGCTAGGCAACGAGATCTGGGTTAATTTTTTAGAAGACTATCTATGTGTTTGTCTACAAGAGACATGGCTTTTAACCCCTGCCCATTTAAACGGCTACAAAACATTCCACACCCCTGCTGAGCAGTCTAGGTATGGTAGACCTAAAGGGGGACTGTGTACATATATCTCTAATAAGTTGCCCTTACAGAACTTAGTGATGCAATTTACGAGTCCATACTACCAAATGATAGAGAGTGACTTAGATCACAATACCCACCTGGTCATTATTAATTTTTATAATAACGTTGCTCCAGGAGAATTTTCCAACACTCTCGTGGAAATGGGAAATGACTTAAAAAAAATATGTGAAAAAAATAACCGTGAGATCCTATTGATATGGGGTGGTGATTTTAACGTCCATCCGTGCAAAGAAAATTCAGATAAGATATGTGGATGGGACTCGGAAGGTATAGGTACAATCCTCCACTTCTCTCACAACACCCAAGGAGATGAAATGAATTTGCTAGCTCAAACCTATAACCTATCCTTTGTAAATGAATTATTCTTGGACGAACCACACTTCCAACCAACGTATAACGGAAGGGGCGCAAATACAGTGATCGATTATGTCCTAATGTCCACTCACTTCGCACACCATCTTACAAACTATACCTTGCACGACATCGCAATTAGTGATCACTACCCCCAGAGCATAAATCTCCTACTATCCCCCCTTTTAGCAGCTAGGGAAGACAGTATCACACTGGTAGATGACATTGAGCTAGTGCCGCGCAATGGATACACTATGAAGTGGTCTCAGACAGATCCCAAGTCTTTATTAAAACAGGTAATATGCCAATGTAAACATGCTTTCGCAGACTGCTTAAGAGAGAACCCACATCCAGGACAACGTCTAAGTGCGTTTACGATGATTACTCAAACCATAAAAGAAGCCCTCACTATTAGAAGTAGTAAGACAGGGAAAAAAAGGACGTGCGGATGGTTTGACCGTAACTGCACTCAAGCACATAAGAGACTGAAAAAGGCCCTAAATGCCCCAAAAAGATGCGTGAGTGACATACGTAAACGCAGACAGGAATATAAGATAGCAATAAAGGAAAGGAAATTGACTATAAAAACAAACTTGTGGGAAACCCTCCATATAGCAAGTCGTAAGAAAGATAATATACTTTTCTGGCAGACAATAAATTCCCCCGTGTTAGGGGACAGAGACATTCCTAGGATGGAAATCGCCATCTCCGAAGAAGATTGGGTAGCACATTTCTCTAATATATATTCACTGACGAGTGATTTATTAGACCATACACATGACCACGATCACCAGGAAGGTCCGCGCCTTGATATAACCCCCCAATTTAGCCTTCAGGAGGTAGAGGAAGCTATAATTGAAAGTAAATCAGGGAAAGCGCCAGGCCCTGATGGCGTTCCGATCAATATATTTAAGGCCAATATTGAGCTTTGGGGGCCTGTACTGACGCAGACGTTGAGGGCTATCTGCACATGCGGACCCCCACCATCTTGGAGAGTCTCCAACATAATTCCAATATATAAAAAGGGTGACCGCCTAAATCCAGCCTGCTACAGGCCAATTTCCCTGCTGGACACAACAGCTAAACTAGCAGGGAGAATAATCCTGAATAGGCTGCAATCATGGGCAGAGGAAAAGAACGTTCTATCCCCGGTCCAGTATGGATTCCGGAAAGGAATCGGAACAGTAGAACAAAGTTTAAATTTAAGTCTCATCATTGGAAAGTATACTAAGATTAGAACAGGCAATCTGTATCTGGCCTTTATTGATTTATCATCAGCTTTCGACTGTGTAATCCATGATAAATTGTGGGACATTTTAAATACCATGGGGGTGGAACTAGCCTCAATTCAATTTATCTGCGAAATGTACACAGGGTGCAGAGCAAGAGTGAGGTACGGCCTAAAAGGGGAATGTACTCGCCCCTTTGGTCTACACAGAGGAGTGCGCCAAGGCTGCGTTCTCGCTCCATTCCTGTTTTCAATGTATATAAACAATCTAGACAAAGAATTGGCCACTAGGTGTAGAGATGTACCACAAATAGATAAGCAACCTGTCCCAGCATTACTTTACGCAGAGGACGCAGTATTAATGGCCAGGACCCCAATAGCTCTCCAGAAACTTCTAACAACCTGCATTACATACATGACACAGCTGGGACTTACTGTCAATCGCTCCAAAACCTTTATCATGAACTGCGGAAGGAAGCGCGGCAAGACTTATAACACCACCATTTTAGACAGCAAGGTCGAAATCGCGCAAACCTTTTCATATCTGGGCATAACATTTGATAAGCTGGGTTCCTGGGCCAACTGCAGGAAGATGAAGAGAGTACACCTGATTAAAACAACGATGGCACTACGACTCTTCTCCAAAAGGCTTGGGGGGATTACACCACCTAACATGATAAAGATCTATAAAGCCAAGTGTATTCCGGCTGTTACGTACGGGGCAGGAATCTGGGGACATACAAACTGTGATCTAGTGCAGACAGTGGAAAATGACTTCCTACGACATCTGTTGAGGGTACCAAAAGGCACCTCATCGTATGTCACACGCTTGGAACTCGGGGTTCCCTACATTGCAGACTTGATAAAGATCCAGCCACTTCTACTATGGCATAAAGTCTGGACTTTGGAACACACCAGTTTTAATAAGGCTATCTTGACCGACTGTACGAAATCATTATATACATCAAGGGTACCATGGTTAAAATACATTATGACCTTTTTCGAAAAAATGGGCAAGCAAGACTACTATACAACCCCAGTTTCTTTGCGGAAGATATCCAGGAAGGACCTGAGTATCTTGGCATTAAACTATCTAGAAGACATACGTTGGGAGGTGGAATAAAAAAAAACCTCAGTCATTTATAATCAAATAATTCTGACGGCTGAGGGCATGCAGCCGTACTTGGCAAACATGGTACTCCCTCGCTACCGTTACGTTCTTACAAGATTTAGGCTAGACACATTCCACCGTCTAGTTTCATTTCCAATTATGAACGATTGGACCACTGTGTTAAAACCATGTCCCTGTGATGCAAAAACACTTCAATCTACAATCCATGTGGTTTTATTCTGTAATTTTTACGCCTACCAGAAGAAGCGTCTAGTTGTTCCGCTTTTAAGGTCAATTAATCTCCCCCAGTGTCGCACAGCCTATGTCTGTCTACAGTCACTATCTTCTCTAGAGATGTGCGGAATCTTAGCAAATTTTTTATGTTCTGTATTAAAGATAAGGAAATCTATGGGGGAGGTGATTGAATTGTAACTTATTGTGATAGGGTTTTTTTTTAATTTTATTTATTGATATACTAAACTGATTTATTGCTGTGTGCTTTTATATTTTTTATTATTTTATCTACTCGACTTTTTATTATATATTGAAATGTATGTATCATAATTGGAGATCTTTTATGACTGTTATGTCTTTTATGACTTGTTGAAAGTCGAATAAAGATTTTGTACCATTCAATGCAACTTTTAACTGGAGATTTCTGCAAAACTTAGGCCATTCCTATATCAAAGATCTGTTGGAGCAATATTCTGATTTGCCAAGAGGCTTGGACATAAACCAAAAAAGGAACTTTTCCACATTTACAAAAGTAAATGTTTGTTGGTTGTCACGTTTTGTGCAGGTGTTTGGGGATACACAGGTGTCAGTTCCATACAATAGATTGAGAATAGATTTATACATAGGCTTCTGGTTCTTCTGTCTGCATGCTCAAGATCTGTCCACCTGACTTTGAAATGGGAAGACTTCAAGTTTAACATCAACAAAGTACAATTCATTCCTCTGGTGTAAAACTTCTGCCGATGGCTCGATGGTGTAAGTGCTGTCTGAGGTAAGCCATTTGACTGGCCACCCTATTTAGAGTGGGAGGTCAGATGGATTTTCTTTTACTGTCCCTTACTGTGACCTGGCAGTGAGGAACATTAAAAAGAAAAATGACCGACCCCAGACCATAAAAACCTCTATAGTGTGAAGGCCATTAGATTTGTTTTTAATTAAAAAAAACTCCCATATGGCATGCTTGTTTTTCAAAAAGTCATAACTTTGGAAAAGCTTGATGGCAAGCCGTCATGTTTGAAAGAGCAACCTGTCAAACTTTTCCTAAATTAACAGGAGTTGCCTTGATGGTGGTTTCTGCCAATGTACTGAGAAGTCCTCAGAGCTGGCAGACACCTCGAAATTTTGGTGGGTGGATTAAAGGCAGGGTGGAAGACATAACATCCTCTACCACCCCGTCTGCCTTTACTCCTCATCTGTCCCCCCCCCCCAAACCATGCCATCAAATGGTTTGAAATACTACCCCAAGAGACTGCCATTGGTTAGACTTTTTGAACGTATTTGTCCTATCACCTTTATGTGTTTGATTGCCAGTAGCATGCCTGGGATACTGAGACTAGTTCATCTTTCCAAGCCTACTATTGCCAATAGTTGTGAATTCCAAAGAGTAGTAAATTTGTACTCAATTAAGGAGTGTTTCTATAGGTGCAGATTTTCTATTGTTTTAGTAAACCACTTACTACATATATGGGTAAATTTCTGCTCAAAATATGAACAAGTTAAAAGCTAGTAGTGAAATCAGGATTAGAAAAAAGTATCACAGTCATAGCAGACCAATTATAGCCAGTAGTTAAATAAGGATGAGAAAAAGTATTACAGTCATAGCAGACCTGGCTCATGAGCCCCAGACCCAATTACTTGGTTATGAATGCATTAAACTTGGGAAATGACACCCGAAACACCCCCGTCAAGAAGCGTCACACCTGCGTACTCCTGCTTTTCAAAGGAATAAGTTTGCAATTTCAATGTGAGAATTAAAGGGGAGGAGATGCATCAATACCAACATAACTCTGACCTTGCGGAATTTTGCTGCTGAATACACCGAGGAACTCCCCAACCTTGTGAATGTGGCAAATGCATTGTACTTTTATTATTCACAAAAGCGCTTTGATGTAAGTAAGAAGTAGCCAATCCCGATTCTGTGACTCTGGATTGAAAATATGTTATCAAATAGGTGTAAGGTAGCGTGCGGCTGTGAAGCCCTCTTATTTCCTTGGGTATAGATCCTCTTATTCTAAAGTGCCAAAAGATAAAATGTAGATTCTGTTTATCAATCACCCTCTAATCTCATCTTCCAAGAATTAAAGGCAAAGCATTATCCTTCAATGTCAGAAAAAAAAATACCCTTCTAGTGGCTGAATTGCACATGAAATTGGAAAATCTGAGAACGGTTCCGGCTTCCCTGTGCGAATAAATTATGTTTTCCTAGGCAAATATTTTGTCACAAAGAGTCCTTTTTCTTCATTATCACATATCAGAGCACCTTAAAATACATGTGTTCAGGCTGTTCACTGAACTAAAACCTCTCTTGTGTTTGCTTTTTTAACTGTAATATTACTCTTTGTATAGTAAGATTCTAGGCCTCATATTAGGTACACATGAAATCTGGCTTGCCTCTTAACTTGCTAATAGCATTGTCTTTATTGTGGGGGCAGAAGTGATAGCTTCTTGGTTTGCCCAGTTTCTGTTTAAACATTTTTTTTTTAAATACCTCTCAGTGCAGGGATATAATCTGATGTACTAAGGTGAAATGCTTCTGTGTGTTAAAGAAATATGTTTTTTCAATTCGAAGACACCTCATTATATTCTAACATGATATTCGTTTCATGACTTACATGTCAAATAATTTCAGGGCATGGCTTGTGCATGGTCCTATAGAGCCAACTCTGACCCTGGGATTGTCTATGGCGCAACTCTCCCTGTTAATTTGTTGGCTCACCCACCTCTATGCAATTATCGCTGTGGCTCTGGAGTTTTTCACCTGGGGATCTCACCTGCTTTTCCACTGTTGATGGTGAGAATCCAGCAGAAAATGACAGAAAATCACGTTGGAATTAACCTTTGAAATGCTAGGGTTTAATGATGTCCACTGTGTCTGATTGGATTCTAGGCAGAATGGATGAAGAAATGTTATGAACATTCAAGTTCAATCATTGGTACTAGCTTTTAACTTGTTCATATTTGCTACATCAAAAGGAGTTAGGGTTCAAGATCCACTCAGCTACATAGTGATCTGCAATGGTTATGGGTGGCAGCGTGTACTGGTGGCCACCTTCCACCAAGGATGTGTATCAGTGGGATTGTCTCTCAGCTTTTATATTATCCTAAGCACTTCAAGAGGTGTACCCGGACCAGTGGTGATGGTGCTGTTTGAGAGATTAAAGTTGCTTCCTAATTAGTGTGTTCCCCAAACCTCAATTGAGGCATCAATTGTCCTTGCCAAGGAAATGCCACAGTTCCTAAAGATGTGAGTCACAGAACTTTATGTACTTAGCCACATGCCCGGACCAGTGGTGATGGTGCTGTCTGAGAGATTAAAATTGCTTCCTGATTAGTATGTTCTCCAAACCTCAATTGACTCATTAAATGTCCTTGCAAAGGGCTTGACACTTTTCTTAAAAATGTGGCAGAACTTAATGTCCTTAGCCAGAAACTTCCTACTGAAAGTTTAAGACTGCTACATGAGTTGTGTTTTCTACAGATATTTCATTTCTACCACAAACCCATAAAGTCCTGGGTTGACCCAAGTGGGCATGATGGGCACTGAGGGAAATTATCATGTGCAGGGGCCAGTGATGGACCCTGAGACATGAAGCGTGCTACCATGGTTTTGTGTTACCCAAAGGTCTTGCTACTTCCCACTCTACAAAAAGCCAACCTTTAATACATGGAAAGCATTCATGGTCTCTTTAAAGAACAGTAGTGGTGTATGGGAGCTGTACAAAGACTAATGATACGTTCATGCATATTAACTGTGAACTCTGTGCTCCTTAGAGATCTTGCACTCCTGCACACTCTCAGGTCTCCTTCATGAATGTTTCCTCAATCCTACCATAAACACTATCCACTTAGACTGCATTAACAGTTAGTTAAAGTGTGCCCCTCGGTGCTCTATGATGAAGGTGACTGCTACAAAATTACTGGTGGAAATTTGCCCTTTCTGCAAGGTCACCTGAGAGTTTTTGCCTTCGCTACCGTATTTTTTGCTGAACCAATTTTTTTTGGCTTCAGGACTCCGTGTGCTTCACACCTGCTAACCAGTGGCAAGTGCTTGTGCCTTCCCTTCAAAAGATGGTCACATTGGTTTACCGCTAATTGGCACATTAATTTACTTATAGGTCCCTAGTATTCAGCACTCATGTATTCTTGTATAAATGCTATTATTGTGCTGCTGCACTTATTGTGCCCCTTACTGAAGTAGCACTGTAAAACATGTCTCAGGCCTTCCATTGAAACATGTAGTGCAGTTTTAAAATGCCATTTTGCTCTGGCAAAATAACCTTTTGCCATGTCTAAATCTTTAATTTCAACACTTTTAAGTCACCCCTATGATGGGCCCTGTAGGCTTATAGGGCAGGGCGCTTGATAGTTAAAAAGTAGGACATGTATACTTATGTTTTACATGCCCTCAGAGTGGAAACCTCCCCAAAGTCGTTTTTCACTGTGGCAAGGCTAGCCTCCCATAGACCCACCTTGGTTTAACTTATTACATTTAGTCAGTGAAAACATCAGTCTGGCAGCAGGTACAAAGATGCCTGTTATGGCTCTCCCATGGTGCGATGTGTATTTATTCTAGACACCTGACAAATTACCTGTGTGTGGGAAGATGAGGATATTCCTGACAGGATGGCTAGACAAGAGCTCTTCTCTGATTGCATTTAGGAGGGTACCCTGAGGGCTGTACTCATCCTCTTCCTGACTTTAGAAGATGCCCCCCATGTCACTGGCAAATACAGCTCATGCCTGGGCCTGCCTGTCCTTTGTTTCACTAGACCGACTGGAAAAGGGTAGAAATGACTAGAACTAGTTTTAGGGTTAGATTATGAGGTGACATGCCCCAGCCACAGGCTGACACTGGGTTTAGGAGTAGCACCCTTAGAACCTGAATTCAGAACACTCTTGGACCTAATTGGCTGACATCCTGTTTGATCTACTGGGACATAACAAGCTTCCAGAGGCCTCTCCTGTTTCCAGCTGACCAGATCCAACTGATCCTGAACTGGTCTCCATTGCTGGCCTCTATGGGAGTGAACCCTCAACTCATAAGTGCTGTCCTCAAGGTTGTGGACCCTTTCCTGGAGTCAGAGTATACACATGCTTTCTCAACTGAAGGCTTCACAGGATCCGACAGAGTGCAGCGCAGAATGATGCAGAGCGCTGCATCAGCAGATTGACTGGATCCACAGCAGAACGACACAGGGCCTCGCATTGCATCATCGCACAGCCCATGATCAGTTTCAACCTTAGACTTTGCCCTGCCCAGCTTAACCAAATACCCACAGTTAATTCTATTTTCACATTAAACGTTAAACGTTAACCATTAAATGTAAAAGTCCGGTTCTTCTATTTGGATTTTTTCTGGTTTGGTGTCTTCCTATTTATTAATATTTTCTATATTTTTCTAAATCCAATTGAAATTGTTCTTATATTGTGTTTTCATGTTTTTATTGTTTGAGTGCTGTATAAATGTAAATGTCCGGTTCTTCTGTTTGGATTAAGTATGTGTATTACATTCAATTAGATTAACCCACACTATCGCAGAACAGTGCACAATCCTAAAATATTGTTCCTAACCCATCAACCCTATCCTTCTCTAAACAGAAACAACCTTTACTACCGCTCAGCACTATTCATTCCTGAACACTGAAACCCCTAGGTACCCCTTAACCGTACACTCCCCTAAACCCAAAGACTCCTTACTACCCCTTCATACCACCCTTCTCTGAACCCTAAAAACCTTTTACTATCCGTTAATGCTACCTTTCCCTGAAACCCTAAAAACTCCTTACCACTTCTGAACTTTACCCATCCATAAACCCATGCCACCACCCTTCCATGAAACCTAAAAAAACCTTACTACTCCTTAATGCTACTCTTCTCTTAACTCCAAAACTATTAACTTCCCCTTTACTGAACACTTCCTTGACCCTAAAAACCCTTACTACCTATTAACACTAGTATTCTCAGAAACCTAAAACCCCCTTGCATTCCCTATACATCATTCCTAAACCATCTCTTAATGTGTTTTTGTAAATGTAATTTGTTTTATCTTGCGTTGTTGTAAAACTCATAGCTCTTGGAGCATTGTAATGGAGTAATATTGAACTAATGCATATAATGAGTACCTTCGTTAGAAATTATCCACCTTATCCATAACAGTCACTATGAACCCAAAGCATATTTTTATTACATTCCAGGTTTGAAGTGTGATTGCAGTTCAATTACGCACTCTATAAAGACTTCTTTACTATGGACACCAAGTAACAACAATGACGGCCATTCTAACTATCCACATTTGCTAGCGCCTCTTGGTTGGCGATAAAGTCACACCCGGAGCTCAGCGAGGCTAAGTCTGCCATGGGGTCCGCTGATGCCTTAACATTACCTGTTGTCTAAATGTGCTAAGCACTTAAATCAAGCTTTCCTGAGTTTTAGGTAGTTGATTTGGTCGGTAGGAAGAGAAAACAAAGAAATCATTGTCAGAAATAGCTGTAAAGAAATACTGTCGAAGGAATCAGACCTCTGATCATAGAGTGGAGAGGCAGCTGGGGCGTCCCTCTTTGCTGACCTCTCAAAATTCACCCTGTCGTTTGCTCCGATACTTGGCACTGAACTGGTCAGATGTACCTTATGAAAATCAATTATGTATATTTAGCCAGCCTCTCAAATGTACTTTTATATAAATGCTTCATGTCCATTCTTTAACGTTGATCTGCATGTAATTGGTATTTTTATGCTGCTTCCTTTTTGAAACTATGCGAGTAATTGCACCATGAGTCCCTTCTTTTCAAGATCACAAATGGTATTTTGCATGTAATTACATTCTTAGCAAAAGACCACAGCAGTGCTGTCAGGAAAAAAATACTATTTCTAATAGTATTATTTTTCTCTTTTTTTCATTTCAGACTAAATCCGAATACACAGTTGAGTTCTCTGTCAGCGACAGCCAAGGGGTATGTATCACTTTTCAATTTCATAGCATCCAAGCGGATAAATGGGGTGCAGGCCAGGACCAAAGAATGCATTTCTAAGGAGAGGAAGGGGTGTAGTGTACAGAAAGCTCCAGGTCAAGCCTCCTTCCTTCGGAGATGTGCATCAAGGTCTAAGGAAGTGGATGAGGAGGTGGGCATCCCAGCTATAATTCCTAGCCTCAGCCTGGGCAGAGCGCATTGATGGGATAAAATAAGATAAAATAGGCACAAGAGAAGATCAACCATGTTTCAATTTATTTCAAGGAAAGGCCTTTATGGAACAAATAAGTATTTAATTCACTTACACAGTACCCCTGTCTTAACCTTTTTTAGGAAACACACAATACTTCATTGTGTATTTTTTTCTGCGGATGATTTTATTGGCAATCTAACCAGTCACAAGGGTTTTGTGTTTCTAGTGGGTGGGAGGGTTACAATCATAGATAGCCAACCTATCCACTGTATTTCGGTAGAATGACAACTAACTTTGATAGATGCACCAAGGTTGAAGTATGTATTGCAATAAAGAGATGTATTGATGCGTATAATGGATGCAAAGCTTTTCCCAGCTTTGCAAACTACTAAGATCACATTTTTTTAAAACAAGGAATAGATTTTGTGGCCCCTTGCGGCAGTGGATAACCGTTTATGGATCACCAAATGACTCAGGTCAGTGAGAGAAGTTTCAAATAGTTACCATGACTGGACAAGTCTCTGAGAACATACCTGTTTCAACACTCTTTTGCCTGCCCCACAGCTGATTACTCTGGCTCCAATGTCCCATTTCCATTAGAATTATCAATCAGTTATTTGATAACCATTGGCTTTTATCCCACCACCCCCCTTTGAAAAAATAATAATAAAAAGACGACACCTGGTAGTAATTCTAACACGGACTACCGAATCTCAACTTCAGTTAAGAATGTGTCAGGAATTTTATAGAATGCCGAGTGTAATGAAGTAGGTGAAACTCCAATCTCAGTTCCTAAAGGAAGTTAACACAAACCGGTACCCACATTATAAACTAAAAATTGATTAAAGGCATTAAGGCAAATCCTTTTTTTATGGTTTCTGTCAAACATTTTTGAAATTCAAAATGACACACCATTCATGTATTTGCTAATTTCAGGTGTGCTGAGTCTCTTGCCATACATTATATTTTATTTCTTTGATTTCTAAATATCGATATATACTGTGTCTTCTTTCAAGATGACTTTAAAAGTGTATGAACAGGCAATTACAAATATAATGGACGGGCTGTTTATGGGCTTATTTAGAATTTGACACAGAGTGTACTCTGAGTACCCGTCTGCCAAACTCTTGGTCCACTTACCCATTAGATTTTTGCAGAATGTCAGTTTTCCTGGGTGGTGACCCATTGGCTCTCTCAATGGAAAGTTTTCTCTGACGGCATGACAGAGCACTGGCTGTCACAGCAGGAACATCAGACTGCCCATCCTTTTTAGGTCTCATGGTCTGATGTCCTTTTCTTCAGTCTGACCACCTCCCAACCCTGGGAAAAAACTCGCTGAGTGTGCGGACCATTAGTTGTTTGTTTTAAAAAAAAAAAACTCTCACTCTCTGAGTATGTTTTTTGAAAACCAAATAGTTTGGTGGCCGGCTGTCAAAACCACCAGCATCCATCCTCCAAACTCTTGGTACCTTCAGAGAAACCACTGTGAAGGGAGGAAGGGTCCTTCATCTCCCTGACCGACAGACTGCCGCCTGCCAAACTGTAAATCAGATCCTAAGTTCCTTATGTCATGGCACCTTATGAGACCAGAAGTAGAGTGGAAAATCAATTTGTAAAACTGAATTGCAGTGAATTATGACGAAGGCAACACAGAAAGATTAATCCGGTGAAGACACATACTGCCAGTGGGGTTTTCAGGAAGAAGTTATTGTTGCAGCAAGGAAAGTGATTCACAGGATAGGCAGAACACATCCACAGTTACATTTCCAATGATCTCAACAATGATATGATGATTCTAAGTATGGGAGGAGTGGGAGATATAGCACTGATAATAAGTTGCTGATTTCTGGATCATCTTGAGATTTCATGTAGACATGCTGTCTAATGTTTAAACATGGATTCAGTATGAGTGTGTATCACTTCTTGGTTTTTCGAAGCATTCTGTTCCTTTCCACTAGTAGTGGATGGAACTAAATTGATGATTTAAATGTATCTGCCACTTGTTTGAAATAACATCAATAAGAACTCAATATATAGGGAATCAGCAGGAATTCAAGACTTGCAATGAAAGAATAATTAGGAAAATACTCCCTGAAATCTCACTGAAGTGTTGTGTGAAACTTAATTAGAGGGCGTGCAATTCTTCTAGAGAATCTAAAGCACACGAGTCAAAGTCTCAGCTTTTGAAAGGGCAGTAAGGGAGCACCCTCTGTAAGTTGCTGGCAAAAGGAAGGCAAGAGCACGGTTCTAATTTCTTCTCCAATTATTTTCCTGCAGGTGATTAGAGGGACCGTGAACATTCAAGTAGGCGATGTCAATGACAATGCACCAACATTTCACAATCAGCCATATGCCGTCCGCATTCCAGAGGTAGGACATGTGGCACCTCTTTTCATTTCTCTGACAGAGACATTTGGCAGTTAGAGTGAAGATATATCATAGGAAATGTTTTAAACTTTTAGTAACTTTTGAAACTAGTGATTGTGCTTGAACGTAGATTAAAATTATCTAACTTTGCAATTTTCAGTTCCATACCTAAACATACGCTTGTGGGCAATATTGAGAATGCATAATTCACAGTTGAGTGAAGCTTAGAGGCGAAGTGTTCAGCAGGCAGGGGATTCTATAGGACCATATGACTTCACACTTGTGGCATTACAGGCAAAATACAGTGGTTTCATTAGAAGGCAGGTGTGCTCCCTTTAATCGGTTTTCCATCAAAGGTGAAATCTGCATACTTGTTCTGAATGCCAAGAAGACATTTCATTTTGGAAAAGCTCATAGACCCTAAAGTTGAAAGAAAATATTCTGTGACATTGATGGCTGTAGCAAAGATTTTCTTCCTCAACTATAAGAACGTCTTCTTATGAGTTCCAGTGTAAATCAAAGAAAATATTGTAAGCATTTTAAGCCACTGCTTTGCGAACTTGGACCAATGAATATATGTCACTTGGATCAATAAATATATATGTCACTATTTTGAAAGGCTCGTCACTCCTAAAGAGATACCGATTTCCAAGTAAGGCTTAAATGTGCCCAAGTGTGTGATTGGATATAGCATTACCTTCAGTGGTTCTAAGAAACAGGCCTTCAGTGTGACAAGTCTATCTAGAACATGGCTTCCACCTGACTATCTTCTAAGCTCGAACACAGTCCGAAATTCTGTATTTTTAACAATAATATTTGTGAGATGAATATGCATTCATTTAATTTAAATGGGAGGTATTTTTCACATTCTTGGTCTTAAAAATGTCTAAAGAATGAATAAACTAATGAAGGTTATATTGAACATTAGTTTGTTTGCAACTATTCTCTTATGTCCTTTACCTAATGAAATGTGTAAAACAAAGTGGGTCAGGTCTGTTTTCCAGTTGGCAAACTCCTGAATTAATTAATATTAAAATTATGTTTAGGCACCGTGTATGCTTTAAATGTATGACATCTGGATTACAGGTCATCATTTGAACATGCGTGTTGCTTCCTTTTGATAGATCCAAAAGAGTCAGCAAAAATGTGACATTCAGTGGGCTCTCTGTCAGTGGTAACATGTCCAGATCTGTGGTTACTTCCAATGTGAGCAATGTTGAGGGGTTAATGGTCCGATATCTAACATTAACAAGCATCAAATAGATAATTATTTAATGCTTTGACATATGGATTAAGATGAAACTAAATAAACATTGGATGCGTCATGGGATTGACATTGTCATTTTATATCTGATTCATTATTTGTTTGATGTTATTTTAATGTTTTATGTGTACTTTGAAAACTTGTACCTCCTTCCCAATGAGCAATGGATGTCATAAATATGATTACTGCTTGTGTGTACAATAGGATGTGCATGAAATTTATGAGCCATATGTGACTTTGCAGCCCAGGAATCAATTTTGATTTCCCTGACATGAGTGGTACTTAAGATGGAGGTGGTAGAGAGTCTGCCAGACAGCAGTAGGAACTGCTTCTGAAGCATTCCTGAAATCCTTTCTAGTGGAGCACACTCTAGTAAGTAAAGATTGCAGACAGAGGGTCCTCCTGAAATGTAGGAAAATCTCTGTGTAAACTGTTCCCCAGAGCTGTCTGCCCCAACAGGTTTTTTAGGCAGTTGAGTGAGAAAGACTTTTGTGCCTCTGTTTTGGGTGTTCCCCGAGAGGGATCTTTTAGCCCCACCTATCCATGCTGCTGACACTTGAGGACAACGCCTGTGGCTTGATTAGTCTTGGAAGAATGTGTAAAAGTCTGGAACATCCGGAAAACAATACCAGACCAATGTGGGTGCAATACATAAACTACCAACTTGGTATAAATACCGGAAGAAACCCCCCTGCTTTTGTCCCCAAGTACTGATTGTCCCAGTCCAGTGGAGAGTGATTTCTCAGATTGCTAACTCCCATTATCAAGTTTGGGAAGAAAAAACCTCGAAAAGTTTTGCATTCTGCTGGAAGAGCTAGAGCTATTTTGTAAACACCTTGAAGGTGGGGGGGCACCGACTGTTGGAGAGCAGTAGTCGGTTTATCCCTGCATGAAGAAAAAGAAGCCTAGAAGAGGAAAGATTCAAGGAGGTAGGCCGGATGAGCAGAATACTGGAATAATATAGCCCAGAGAAGAACCACCGTCTCGAATTCTTGTGGTGAGGCATTTTTCCCCACTCCTGGAGTGAAATGGCTCCTGCTCGAAGAAGTAGACATGTCTACGATGGCTTGTAGTTGGGAAAAATTACAACATTTAGCGGTTTCATTGAAAGAAGAGCAGAACGGCTTTAGATGAAAATCTCAACTGCAATCAAAGTTTCTTTGCTGCAGATCGCCTTTACTAGGATTACTGTTGCAATTCATGGTGGGCTCTCTACTTGTTTGGGTGGCAGGATTGGGCCTATTAATATCCAGGAAGTAAGATTTCTTTCCTCCTGTTAACTGGGGACAAGTGCACCCTCTGCAGAACTATACAGATGCAGACAAAAGACCTCAGTCTAGTAGAAAGCATGACTGACTAGCACAGTTCAGTGCAGCTCCCCAACGGGAGTGACTCCTCTCTCCCAGCTGGCAGATTGCATCATGATGCTGCTTCACAAACTCAAGGTGCTGTGCACAACAAAGATTTCAGGAGAATCATGATACATCTGCCTAATACCAGGACAGTTATATGGGTCGGTGGAAGAATTATGACACTTTCCCCAATTTAGCCGTAACAGAACCTTAAGATTAAGACAAAGATTGTTCCCTCGGCCTTTCCAAATTGTACTGTGCAGGGATTGCTGTCCGACTATGTGTAGATGATTGAGGTCTTACTCAAGAGCGGAATTATCCTTATATGATTACTGTAGTACTTAGCTGTGTTTCAGGAATAAAGTCATTTTTCTTCTTCAGTAAAAAGCACTGACATTGACTTAATAATCGTGATTTGGGGCCAGATGTACGAAGCATTTTGCCAAGTTACAAACGGCGAATCTGGCCATTTGCGACTTGAAGTTTTTTATTGGGGATGTACAAAGCCCAAACTGTGATTCAGTAACTTGTACCGAACCGCAGTTTGGGTTTTGCCATCCGGTATTAGGAAGGGGTGTGACAAGGGCGTCCCTTCCTAATACCGAATCCAGATGGTATGTATGACTGTTTTGTGACCGCAAATGAGGTCGTAAAACAATCGCAGTTAGCACCAGTTTTAAACTGGCGCTAACCCATTCGCAAATGGGAAGAGTTCCCATGGGACCCCTTCCCCTTTGTGAATGGCAGCGAAAATATTTTTTCAGAGCAGGCAGTGGTCCCACAGACCACACTGCCTGCTCTGAAAAAATGAAAAGAAAACTTTTCATTTTTGATTTTGAAATGCATCTCGTTTTCCTTTAAGGAAAACAGGGTGCATTTCAAAAAACAAAAAAATGCTTTATTTAAAAGCAGTCACAGACGTGGTGGTCTGCTGTCTCCTGCAGGCCAACATCCCTGTGAGGGTGGCCTTTCCCGATGGGGTCGCAAATTGCGACCTACCTCACGAATATTCATGAGGTAGGTCATTTGCGACCCCATTGGGAATTGCAAACAGTGTCATTGACACTGTTGTACATCAGGTTTTGTGAGTCGCAAATTGCGAGTCGCTGCGAGTCGTAAAACCTGAATTTCGTACATGTGGCCCTTGATGTTTCATTTTTTTACGAGTCTCTTTCCTACACTGCTTCCTTGTGTAAGCCTTGTACTGCTTGATTCGCTGTCATGGCAGTGAAGTGATGAGGTGGTGTATCTGTGTTCAGTTTTGGATTCAACAGGAAAGTTAAGTCCAATGAGTAAACTCTCATTGCCAATTATTCCTGATTGCCCAGGGACTCCTCCCATATTTCCCACAGAAGCAAACCCATCATTAGGGTCCTTATCAGTATATGAACTTATTTTGGGATAAAATGTCTTACACAAAACTTCAATTACAACCATTTGTGTCACCTACGTTTTACCCATTCAAAACGGGATGTTCTTCGAACTGTAAATGGAAGTTGCAGTACAAATGGACTACTTCAATAAATGCTTCTCTTGGTCAGAATGCTCTAGGCATCTGAGAATTTAGCTGTATGTGAAAAAGTTGGCTTGGTGTTAAAGTAGCAACAGATTTGTACAGAAAAGTGACTACTGTTTTTGTTTGTTCAGACTTCGGCTGACACTGAGATTTGCACAGAAAAAGACACTGCTACTGTGAGTGTAAATCAGCAGCTCACTGACCCCGAAGGAGCTCAATGAGGCATGTTGATTTGGTTGTCAGGCGCCACGTGCTGCCTTGCCGGAGGCCACGCCGGTGATGGGACATTGATTTACCCTCCAGTGGACAATTTTCATACTATTTTGATTGCATGATAAATATCAGCCTATAAATATTTTGTGTGGACGGCTGTTGCACCCCCCTTGACAATTATGTGTGTGAGCTGAACATGTCTGCCACAATGCAAATGAAAGCATGAAATAGTAATTTCTTCTCAAACACCATTAGTGATTGGTATTTAGAGAAGATTGCTGTCTGCACTTAATAGTATGGTATTTTTTCAGACAAAAGTGACATCAGTCTAATAGGTAGGCCCAAGAGTCCAGTTAACCTGGTATGCTAACACTATATTTCCTTGGTTATCAGATTATTGTTCTCTGGTTGCTACTCGCAAACTAAATTTCATATTTTCAGAATGGAAGAATAGCTTTTGGATCTGTAGAAGTTTATCTTTCTGTGGATTGAATCCCACAAAGCTTAACTTATAATTGACCTTTAAATACTTAAGACATTAATATGAGTGTGCCGGAATTTGGTACATAGATACATCCGAGGACCAGAATCTCTGACTGCGGCTGGCATCCCAGCACCAAATATTGTCAATTAGAACTTTTCTCATTGGAGTAGAGACTAAGGGCCTGATTTAGTGTTTATTGGATGTGATACTCTGTCACAAACGTGACTGAAATCCCCTCTGCCATTTTGCAAGTGCCATAGGATATAATGCAGTGTAATATGGCAGCCAGGATGTCGTATGTCATCCTCCATACTCTAAATTAGACCCTACATGCCTAGACCATTCAATCTCAGGTTCTTTAAAGAAGCTGGGAGAAGTGTGGCACAATGGTTAGAGCAGCAGACCCTGATGCAACTATCTGGCCTAGGACCAAGGTTCAATTCCCACCTCAGTGGGTGTTGGGCTCAATTCCCTTGGACCAGATAATTCTTGCCTCAGTGCCTAATCTAATTAAGGGGTACCACTCTGGGCAATAGCTTACTTAATCTCCACAACAGCCCTCACAGCACTTGGATGCCTGGCTTCACCCTGGGGCTGTCCAGGAGTGGGTGTCTCACAGGGAAAAGCCAGGAGGGGTTCCACAGTGGTATGCATACAGCGCCTTGAGACCCTAACGGGTGAGTAGTGTGCTATACAAGTGCAAAGTTTACAGTTTTAAAGAAACCTGCTGATATTTTCTGCCTGCTCTTAGCATTAGGAAAGTGTCAGTGGGAGGGCTGTTGATGGTGTTCTGAGGCTGGAGAATCAGGTCAGTCTTGAGCCTGTCTGTTGAGAGCATAATCTGCTCTCCTGTGCTCCTACTGGAGTAGAGTGAGGGTCGATATATCAGGCAGAGAGGCATTCAAAGTTGAGGGTGGAGGAATTTCACAAAAGCGTTAGTTCTCAGGGTAAAAGGGCTTATATAGACCTGGCCCAATTTGTACACATGTTTACAGGGGCGGCTCCTCCATGAGGGCGGAGGAGTGTGCCCCCCCCAACAGCAACAGATGCTAAACTTTTACCAAATAACGATAATAAGCTGTGTTTATTATCATTGTTTGGTAAAAAAGGCATGGCCACTGGGGTGATGAGAAGTCAGGGGGAGTGCTCAGCACTCCCCCTCAAAGCATATGTGTGTTTGGCCGGCCATCTCGGGCCGGCCAAACACACATGCGCTGTAGGCTCTCTCCAGCCCAGCAACACAGTTGCTGGGCTGGAGAGGGCCTGCACAGGCTCCCAGTCTGCCTGGAAGCACCTTGGCTGGGCGCTCTTAGCCAATCCTGACACTGCTTTGAATAGCGTCAGGATTGGCTGCAGGGCAGGCTGGGAGCCTGTGCCTGTAGTCGATGAGGGACAGAGGAGCGGCACGTGGCGGATAAGGTGTTTTTTGGTTTTAAAAAATGTTGAATGTTATTGTAATCCCCCAGCCCCCTCCCCCACACAGGCCCACCCCTTTACTTTGCCGCGAGGCGCTCCTGCATGTTTACGATTTGTATTGGTGTGAATGGGATATGGAAATTATACGTTTATTTTCTCTTTGCTGTTCCCTGGTTTTCTTTGACTAGATTCTTAAAAGACTTAAGATTCACAAGTTCAGTGCAACTGGTTTTGCAAATGCAAAGTCAGAAACAGCAATGCTCAAATGTGGTTTTCAGTTTCTTACAATTACATATAACAAAGCATGCATTGTGACACCTTGTGAAACACAAGGGAAATGGAGAGGCAAAATGCCAGTCCGTCTGCCCCTCCTTTGCAATTCGTAGAGATGGGCGGAAATGGTAAACACGGGTTTTGCAGCTGCAAAGCAAGCATATGTCAGTCAAATGCAGTCACTTAACATTTGCAAAGTGTAAGCTGGCAGTTTACACTCTACTTATAAAGGCTGGAAAAATCATGTGAAGCAGCAGATTTAAGTGTCAATGACCACTACATGCTCTCCCCTCATGCTTGAAGCGCAGTGCTCTAGTTCTGTAATTTTGGCCCTGTCCCTTTTAGGGACAGGTTTGTCATTGAAGGCATACTGCGATTCTGAATGCAGAAATAAAGGACCAAGCAGGCCTGTATTCTAGCATTCACACATTTATCTGATTTGCAAGACAGTTCCTGCTTAATTCATGTCGAAAATATTCATAAGAAAGGGGTATTTCGACTCTTAGTGAAAAGTTATTTTATAGTATGACGTCTTCGATCATCGCTCACGTCTTGCAGTGAAAGGCCTGTTTCAGCATTGTGCAGAACTACTTCTGTGACCAGCCACATTTGAGAATCAAACCCCTAAACTTCCTTTTACTTCCATTGGTATTTCCCCTTCCTCCATCATTTTCTGATTTGAGCCCAGTGCTGTTGCTGAATGCTACACTTAAAAGAGCAGCTCTCCACCTAAGCCTGGGAACTACCTAGAGTTCCTTGGATATATGTATATGGTTTGTGTATATGCATATTGTGTGTGTTTATGTGTATGTGTGTGTTAAAAAAATATTATATATATATATATATATATATATATATATATATATATATATATATATATATATATATATATATATATATATATATATATATAATTAGTCATGGGCATTCATGGACAGATGCATAACAATTTACCAAAAGCTCTGTTGTTACAGTTAAAAAATTGTTAAAAGCAAAGATGGCTAGTCAAAAGCCTCCCACTCTGCAGCACAAGTCCATCTTACTTATTTTAAAAAGAGACTATTCATATAACACTGTAAGAAGCTCCTGCCCACTTACTCTACAGGGATCGGACTGGAAAACCATTGTAAACAAATATGGAGAGAAAATTAGAGAAAGTATTTTTGTAGTTGCATGACCTAACCAACTTTGTTAAAGTCGGATTTGTAGCAGGTGACGTTCATAACAACATTAAGTGCCCAGGCGTATTTTCAAAGGAAGACTTTCAAATAATCACATTATCTCTTGATACAGAAAAGCATCTCACTGCATGCAGTGGAAATCTTCTTAGAAAATGTTAAAGTTGCTTAGAATTGCTCTAAATATGTTCACGTCACCGTAAATGTCTTTACAATATGCACATGGTTAATGCAGTTACTTCTCTTCTGGCGTCTATAGCATTTGATCTGTGAACTTGAGCTTGGGTAGGTGTTTCTCAGTTTCCAATTGTATTAATCATTGACATATCATCATTGGTTTGATTTCTGTAGATAAGGCAATGTATTCAGTAACATTTCCTGTATGTGGGTGACCCCTTTCTATTGCTCAAAGAACTTTCACAATAACTGGTAAACACGTTTGATGAGTTTGTATTGCTCTCTCAAATGGGTAGCTGTATGATCAATTTCAGAAAGTCTGAATTGAATCCAGTAACATTCTATAGAACTTTTTTCCTACTGAAATTCATCTCAGGAATAGGATTTGTGTCTTGAGGCATTTGAATAAAAATAAGTTAAACTGACTCTGAAGCTGATAAGGTAATGCCACCTAGAAGCAGCAATCAATCTGTTGTCCTGTTGCCCTTCAGTGCAGCAGGAACAATTTATGGTCTTGTGACTAGCACTAAAATTGTGCCTTTTTTAACTTCTCTAAGCATGCAAAGTTTTTTAAAAAGGTGTAGTTGTAATGCTCCTAGCTTTACTACTATGTGTGTTCTTAATTAACTTAAAGGTGATAGCTGAGATCAAGAGATTTGGGCCCATATTTATACTTTTTTAGCGCCACATTTGTGTCATTTTTTGACACAAAAGCAGCACAGACGCACAAAATACAATTGTATTTTGTAAGTTTGAGCTGATTTTGAATAAAAAAACGACGCAAATGCGGCGCTAATTTTATTTAAATATGTGCCTTAGTATGTGAGCAAATGGGACCTTTTAGAGAGTTAAATTGAATCAACAAGAAGGCCAAGCTGTCAGAACCTGGACAGCTATTATGGATAGATACAAAAGGGGGCTGTTGCAATTTGACTTGATGTGTATGTCAGTGCTCACTGGTATAAAATGCAGACTGACACAGACAATGTTCTCAACTACTGCTTTTCTTCTTGGGCTGAGCAAATTCATTCAAGATGACAATAATCTCTGCTGCAGGATTATTATCTTGTTTGTGACTTTGAACTATGCTGAGTGTCACTTCCAGTAATGAGTGCAATATAATCAATCAACGAGTCAACCTTTATCCTTTTCATTCCTTTTGCGTTTTTTTCTGGGAAAACAGAAGTACTTCTCCTTGTAAGCTGTCACTCCCCACATTACACAATGGTATGAACTTTTTAGATTTTTAGAATTCTCATTAGGACTTTTCTGTACATCATATTTGCACAGTCTTCTTGATTGAAATCATGACACATATTTGAACCAAAGACAGAGATAACTAGAAAAACTCCCTTTGAAACAACTCTGGTTTAAAAGTTGTTTAAATATATCGTTGACAATAGAGCCATTCCTGTACTCAGAAATGCCTGTTGGTAAGAACCTGCAAATGATTACATGAAAAAAGTCTTTAAGCCTGTGGTATCTTTCTTCTAAGTAAACTGCATTCAGACAGACTCCTCTTAACAAGCATTTTGACTGGTGCTATCTTGAAGAAAATAAAGAGCTCAGCACCCCATTTCGATTAGTGTTATTCTTTCTGGAACGTCAGTTTTGCTGTACTACCCTAGCACCATTTCAGGTAGCCCACTCTCTTCAGATCTAATAATTCCGAGCCCATAGACACCGGGTCCGGTTTCACCAGGTGCAGATGAGCATCAAATGAAACCTTTGCCTAGACAGGGGCAGGTTCTGCAGGCAAGAGCACAGCCTGCCCACACAGCACATCAGGAAGAGCATAACACATTCCCCCAGCATAAACCTTACCTACTCTGCCCTTTCTTGAAACTCACAATACCAATGCCCACCATCATGACCCTCAGTGTTCCCTCCCCACGGCTGAAATTTACTTCAGTTAGTGCCCATGGATTTGTCACTAGAATCAAGGAAAAACCAACAATATGAGGCCCCATATTCCTTGGTTTTTGTGATTATTCCACCTTCTGGAGACAAAGCTAGCAACTGTCAGATTTTCGTGTGGGATACAAGCTTGAATTAGAGATCCTGTACCCCAGGGAAATTCTGGACCACAACCCAGCAAAGTTGTGATGAGTCCATATAGTTTGTATCATCAGAGCCATAGGAGTTGAAGGGGAACAGTCAAATCATAAAAACATTGCAGGTAAACTCAATAATGTATATCAAAATAGTCACCTCCCTTTATCACACATGCATCCATATTGTAATCCTTAGGACCTGTTGTATTGTTACTGAACTAAGATAAGAGGAACTAATTGAGTCAAGAGCCTAAGAAAAATATCATTTGAGTGCGGGAAAGGAGGTGACCCACCAAGATACTTAACATAGTGCATGATACACTATGAATAACAGTAGCGTATTTACTCATGACCAGTGTAGGAAATGTTGGTTTTGTGGGACCACTTATGCTCACACTCAATCAGGTGCTCAAGCTCTACTCAAATATCTAAGCTTTTATGCTGGGCTTAGTGGCATAGACCAACAAAGTATTTAACATTCTGTTATTTTTCATCATTCATGTTCACTCAAAGCGCACAATGGTATTGACAAAACAGTTGAGATGTAGTCTGAAGTTTTAAAATGTTCTTGCTTAACTGTATTTTCAATCTGTACAGTGCCTCCAATTGTATAATATAGTAAATAATGCCTCATAATCATTTATGAAGATCAATGTGTTGTGGAATTACAACTTGTCCCACTTTGATAATGATTGTTTTCTCATTTTAACACTGGAAAACACACATAGAAAACAACAGTCTTTTGAGTATACCTACAACAGTAAAGTGTACTGAAAATCAAAAGGGTAGTAAAAGAAAAATATTTGTAGTTCCCTGTATAGGTAGGTCATCACCTGCAGGGCTTGAACGTAAAAAGAAACAACGAAGGTTCAGTTGCGCAAGGACTTGTTCTCCCCAAAATTATTTTTTTTTAAGTTGGAGAAGCTCTGAAGTATTTCCATCTCTAATGAGGTTTGGATGACAAAACTGAAAACACAATGGTGATGGAAACCAGCTCAAAATTTTTTTTTTGTATTTACTTTCCAGCACAAAGGTTGTTTTGCACTGGAAAGTTGGCTAAAAGTAACAGCAGCACCTAGCACTGGTTTGCATTACCTAGGGCCATGGGGACATTCCGTGAGTGGTCCATGGGCGTTCCCATGCAACCACCCATGGTTTCTGAAGCAAAATACTATCTACCAAATATTTGACACAGGATTTTTCATACAAAATAATACCATTTCAAACAAAGAGTTAAAAGGAGAAATATTTTCATTTTTCGTTTTCTTCCAACTCTGCATGTATCCTGCACTGTACAGTACACATACATAGTAGGAATGGTTTTAAATGTAGTTAAGCACAGTATTTTGTACTGCAAAACAACATTTATGCTAGACTCACACACACACACAAACCCTTGCACCATGGCGCAAAGGTGTGTGCGTGACACTGGGCAAAAAAAATCTGTGCCAACCTTTGAGAGAGGGGAGGAGAGAGCCGTAAAGCTGTAGATATGTTCTACTGCTCTCACGTTCTCACGCAATGCAGCATTTTTGGCTCCTGCGCTGCAAATGCGGTCCTCAGATCTGTCCCTCAGTGTTTTCAGTTAACTATTTTCAGGTCAAGCTTAAGTTATTGCTTTTCGTCTTTCCAAGTGGTTGGTGTCATGATTCCTCATTAGCCCTTTGTGGATGAGACTCTCTTTCTCCTCTAGACACCATGGGCCATATTTATACTTTTTGACGCAAAACTGCGCTAACGCAGTTTTGCGCAAAAAAAATGAGCGCCGGCTAACGCCATTCTGAAGCACCATGCGGGCGCCGTATTTATTCAATGACGTTAGCCGGCGTTAGCCGGCGTTAGCCGCCAGCGCTGCCTGGTGTGCGTGGAAAAAAATTACGTACAGCAGGCAGCGCCGGCGTAGGGGGATATGGAGCTTGGGCGCCAAAAAATGGGGCAAGTCAGGCTGAGGCAAATTGTTCGCCTCAACCCGATTTGCGCCATTTTTTCCGACTCCCAACCCCCATTGAAATGACTCCTCTCTTAGCAAAGACAGGAGTCATGCCCCCTTGCCCAATGGCTATGCCCAGGGGACTTATGTCCCCTGGGCATGGTCATTGGGCATAGTGGCATGTAGGGGGGCACAAATCAGGCCCCCCATGCCACAATTTTTTTAAAAAAAAATACTTACCTTAATGTCCCTGAGATGGGTCCCTCCAGCCTTGGGTGTCCTCCTGGGGTGGGCAAGGGTGGCAGGGGGTGTCCCTGGGGGCATGGGAGGGCACCTCTGGGCTCCTTCTGAGCCCACTTGTCCCTTAACGCCTGCCCTGACCAGGCGCTAAAAAACGGCGCAAAGGCGGCTGGATGTAATTTTTTTTGACCCGCCCACTCCCGGGCGTGAATTTTGCCCGGGAGTGTAAATACGGCGCACATGCCTCGGAGTCAATTTTTTAGACGGGAACGCCTACCTTGCATATCATTAACGCAAAGTAGGTGTCCACGCTAAAAAATGACGCAAACTCCATGGACTTTGGCGCTAGACGCGTCTAACGCCAAAGCATAAATATGGAGTTAGTTTTGTGTCCGAATTGCGTCAAAAAAAACTACGCAATTCCGGCGCAAACAGAGTATAAATATGCCCCCATGAATTTTATTTGGAGGATTTTAAAAGCAACTTCGAACGCACTGTTTATTGCCTCTGTTTAAAAAAGATGAAATATACTCATGCTAAGCCTGCTCGACAGTATTTACAGCTTTTGGAGGATAGTCATTTTTCGTTATCTCTTGCAGTTTTTTTAAATGATGCTGTGAAAGTGATAATATTGATTGGCTCTGGAACTTATCTTTTATATATTGATAAATTGTATCTTGATGTTCCCTTTTATGGCTTTTTCTTATAAAAATGGATAAAGATTATTTTGATTTCATTTGGCGCCTGGATATTCGAATGTAAGGGATGTAGAAATTTCGCAGTTATTTTATCATCACTAGTCTGATAAAGAATTCTGGAGCTGGTTCTGCTATGGCTCACTTATTGATTCCTTATCTAGTATCTCTTTGCTTTTACTTGATTGGCACATCTTTCAAATGCATAACTCAGTCATCATCATGATCAGCTTTATTCGATCAATTGACCATAAAAGCAACAAAAACAATAAATAGTAAATAAATGAATGATCACTTTTAAATGCAACATCTATAACATCTATGAATTAGTTTAAAATCATTAAAACAGATGGTAAGATCAAATTTACACAAACAACTCCAAGAACTTATCTAAATCAATTATATGGAACCTTGTATTGCTTTTTGGAAATGGCAACGTATGCGCCATGCTGCCACTAAGTACTTGCTTACTGCAAGAGTTACATCAGCTGAATTATAACTCAGTCTTTTGTATTCATGAATTTATTTATAGAGTTGCTATATAACTTGCTGCCATGAGACACAACTTGGTAACGCCATTTAAGTTTAAATTACATTTTTACTAGCCTGATACGAGGCTAGATATGAGGATCAGCGCCGCATGGATCAGGTATCAGCTGACGTTTACTCAAATTACAGACTTCAAATACGGTTGTTTTGTTGTATGTATGACACTGTGGAGGCAGGATAATTTTTTTATAGAAAGGGAATACGTATTTGGGCAGACTTGTTTTCACTTTTTTCTAGAGTACAAACAAACTACTGAAATTTCCTTGTTTTATAGTAGGATCTGGCTTGGGTTTTAGGGTGTAGATGATTCCTGTAGGTATTTGGCAACAAGCCCCACCCTTGTCTGAAGGTGATGCACAGCAGTATCAGTTTTACTCTTGGGGGACATTGAGAGCCACAAAATGTCTTTTAGTGTCTGATTCCTTTTGTAGTTGCTTTCTTAGGAACTCCAGTGCAGATCATATTGCAATAATCGACTACCATTTAGGTCCTAGTCATACCTGGAGTAGCAAGAAGAAGACCATTCTCAATAGGATGAAATTAAAGTTGGTATTATTCAACACCATTGTGATTTTCTGAAGAGAAGTGTTTCTCAATTAACCTTGCTCCGGGGTTTTGTACAGCATGAGTAGAATTTTGGTTGTTGCTAACTTGGTAGGCAGGGGGACTGGAAGCCTGTTATATGATGCATTCCCTGCTCGACATTCAAGTACAAGCAGTTCTCACTCCTTCAGTGATACGTAGCTGGAAAGTAATGATATGTTGGTTCTGGGCTCTGAAATGCCTACCCAGATATGTGTATAAAGAACTTGTCTGCAAATATTATGAACTGGAAGTTGTAATGGAATCTCTACCAGAGGTTTTATGTAAATATCAAAAAGGATGTGAATAACCACCAGATTACCACCTCGAGATTATATCCATTGCTAAATGTATGTGATGATGCATCCAATGTATTTTTCATTATAGGACATAAGACCATCCAAAATGATGGTATTAACAGCCAAAAATATGACGAGCTCCCAGTTGCTCTTGAATAGTCTTAGAAAGAAAAGTGTCTGCCATTAATTGAAGCATAGGTTAGGTAGGGTCACTAGACATTGGGGAAATGACAGGGATTTATTTTTACCCAAAGAATCCGATCACATCTAACTCCACTCACAATTTAATTTTTGGCTGGTACCACTAGGGTAAACATTTTTTTACCAATGGTTGTAAGTCAGTACTTCATCATCCAATTTTAATGGTTTGTTGCCTGGGATCTTCATTTCTCAGTTGAAATGTGAACCCCTTAAGCAAACATTTTATGGTGAACCTCATAAGGTTGAATAGCTGAAGATTTTACTTCAGCAACTATTTGGTATTCAGGATATGGAACGCAGATAAGGCACAAATTGATTTAAAGTTGAAAAAACACATTGTATTGTGATGACACAAAGATGAAATATGTTTTTTATTAGTATGTTTTCATGGGCATAGGTGTAATCTGAAATAGCCCTGACATTTGTGACTTCATCTAAATTTGGCTTTTTCACTAGAGAGTATTCCAACCTAGGACATTTATCTTTGATTTCCTCATTATAGGTAAATGTTTAAACATTGTAATATGCTGCTAACCATAACATACAGGATTGTCTGAAGGTGTTGCACATTACATTGTCATCCTACCCCTATTTTATATTACTGTGTGCCCCCAATGTACATCACTCAATGGCTTGCTCATGCACATATCCTTGTAGCCTTAAAATGTAATTCACATGATAATCTCCTAAAGTTTAAGATCCAATTTTCTTCCAAGCACATAAATCAGTACTCCCCTATCCTTCTCTGAAGCGTATTCCACATTTCACCAATGAACTGACAATGGAATTCATCATGCACTCACCTAAAGTGCATCTGCATCACTACTGCATGTCTGGTGCACACCAGTCTGGGCTACTCTGTTGAAATCACTCTGCTGCCCCCTGCTGCACTGATGTTTATTTGATGTTTGGTCTGTATCTTGATGCATCAATGTTTGATGGTCAGTGTGCCTAAGCATATATTATACTTTGTGCAAATAGGTGCATTTCTGTGTGTGTGTGTGCAATTAGTCTACACTTCTGTGTGTGCACTACACAAAAGGGAAATGTATTGACTATTAATGCTTTTCTGCATGAATGGATTTCCAAGAGGTGTGATCTAGTGGCTTACAGGTAGCAAGCATATAGAACCTGTGGCCTGAGTTCCCATCTGACTTTGGTTCTGGTAAAGCAATTTTCAGATATGCTTCTAACATGGTCAATGGATCTTTTCAACCAGCAAAAGGGGTAGAAAAGTTAGGCATCAAAACACAAACAATAATCCAAATTGCAGTATGACCCATTTTTCAATGCAAGGAAATCACCAAGCCGGGAATGAATTTAAGGATTTTATTACAAACTCATTCTCAGATTTATGTAGATAATTCTCAAAATGAAACTATAAAGTTACAGAATCATCATGGGTTATTCAAGGCTTCAATAGAAGTTTAAAAAACACTAAATACTCAACAATAGCAATACAAAACATCAGCAGAGTTATTTGATGGTTTGAAAACAAGTGCTGCTCATTTCTTTTAAGCATAAAGACAATTTAAGAGTAATCTAATTTAGCTAGGTAGGGCAAAGGAAATCCCTCCAAATTTGCAAGTTTCATATTAGCATGCACTTGGCTAAAACACGTGAGGACAAACAGTAAAAATAAAATAAAGAACAAAGAGAATTTGGAAAAATGGCATCTAGGGCAAAATGTGGCAAACCATGGTTGGCAAAAAGTAGGTAACAAGGGTAGGTGATTCAGAAGCTCGGTCAAGAGTTCTTCTTTGGTCATAAGAAAAATTCTAGGTCTTAGCAAAGCATTGAAAATGAAGGGTAGAGAGAGAGGGATCTGTAGCTCTTGGAGCACAAAGGGATCTTGAAAGAAGAATGCTGCTGATCCAACTTGGGAACGGTATATTAAAGTCCAACGTGACTGATGATTCATCCATCAGTGGCATGACATCAACCATAAGACTTCACTGTCCAATCAAAGTTCATTTTATGACATGGAACTACTGCAACATAGGGACATATTTCCAAGTCCATCATGAGAAAGGCATCCATCTTAGTTCATCTGTATGATTTGAAATAATTGTATATAGTCCATTTCCACAGTTGCTCAAAGTACTGGGTTCAAGGTTACTTTCTCAGGCTCATGATACGTACAAAAATAGAACATCTATTTCAAGTCTAGCATTTCACGGGAACGAAGTCTGAAAAGAAATATCACGTTAGCAAGAATAACTGAACATTTTCTATACGTTTTAGGAAAAAAGGCCTAGCAGGCCTCACATAAGCTACCTAAAGATAATTAAAATGGCGTATTCATTTATGTCAAGCAAGGTACATACAATATTCTAAATCATAGATTCATCATTAATAAGCTTTGTCAGTGTTCATGTTACAGTATATTTAAAGTGAATTAAATATGTTAACACATTTCATTAGGTTTAATGCAGACCTGCATTTTCAACTTTTGCATATAATATTTAAAACATTTATTTTTAGAAACACAGTATCATTTTAGTGAAAATTATTATTTAACATCATAAAGAAACACATGAAATAAAACAAAAATATTTTGCATAACGTTTTAGGGCTATACTACATCACTTAAGAACACTATTCCACAGTGATTGTACTTCAACATAGGCTTTCAGTGAACCACTTTCCAGTTAATATGTCAGGACTTCAACTTACAAATGCAAACTCTTGTCATATATAGATGATTACTGTGACATCAAAGGAGCAATAACATTTCTGATCTGTCAGTAGTTACCAAAAATCCTGCTATTCCAGGCGTTTCACTGAATATGCAAGATTTATGCTTTTGAAAATATATTAAATATAATATTTGTTTGGTTCAAATGTGTCAATATTATTTGATGTACAATTTTGTATAGTCTGGCACCCTCCCCTTTTACTGTTAAGTGATTCACAATTAATTATGTAGGCTTATCCTGTATAAATACTACTACTTGTATTCATAGGTGGTATTCGAAGAAGTATACAGGTTACCTAAAATGCCCTTTTTTATTGTTAACTCTATTCTAAGTTTTTTTTTTCAGCACGGAGCTAGCCAACAGCCTGTGAAATTCTGAAAAAGTCTCTCTCACCTACATTAGGGCTACCTCAGAAGTTAGTAGGGAGTATAATTTCGGTCAATGTTCTCTTCCATTTTTGGTAGTGTTGGCCAGAGACTACTTCTCTAACTGTACACTTTTGCATAGTTCAAGTATCACATGTAATTAATCACAAGAGCTCCATTCTGTGTCGACCAAATGCTTCACACAAATCCAACCTTCTCCAGGAGAATTGTGCGGCAAACTCTATACTAACTTATCTACCTACATGATATGTTTGTCTTCCCTCGGGGTAGTTTTCCAGGTTGGATATCTGATAGTAACCTAATCCACCCACTCTTAAATGTGACTCCCCCCCTCTGGTCCCCTCTCCCTACTGGGAGGCATGTGGCAGTCCCATGCACTCCATACTGCCAGTGCAGTCCTGAAAGGAATTCCCCAAAAATCTTTTGAGACATCCGACAGCCGGCAAAGGAATATAGTGATTCTCGGAGCAGTGGCAGAAATCGAACCGTAAATACTTTTCAGCAGTGTGTGGCACTTCAGTAAGACTGCATATTGGAAATGAAAGTAGAACTTTTTTCTACTTTTTTTTTTTTTTTTAACATACATCACGGTCTTTTCTTCTGGAGAAAATTGTTTCTGGATTACATGCAGACTCTAACAAAGGATTCAAGGTTATTTTATTCTGTAACCTTGATTGATCATGTTCAAACCAATGTGCCAAATCAAGTTGTCTCTAGTAATTGAATACTGTAAAAGAATAGGACGCTTAAAATACTAGCTCTACATATATGCTGCTGCCGGACTTTGATCTTTCTGTTCCAGTACCTGGCAATTAGAAAAGGCTCAGTTATGTTCCACTGACTCTGTGTTTCTTTGAAACGGCAAGGTGCCAATGACCATCTCATGATACTGCCTGCTTTAAGCCAGGACAGAGAGGGTATGTGTGCTTCATTTTTGGCATCTTCAGTGCATATATTGCTATTAATGCTTCTGTCAGCACACATGCGCTAACTCAGAGGTATTTCTAGTTTATGTGTGCACTAAATACTTCATAAAGAAATGCACAGACCCTTTTTGTGCTGCCCAGGCGCAGAAAATAGGATCATAGAACAGCTACCAAATACCCATAGCCAGTTTTCCAGCAAATGAGATGAAGGAGTGAGCTGGAAAGGTGGCAAACAAGAAGTCGTACAGTCTGCTTTGGCTTCCCGCTTCAATCACAGAAATATGTGGTAACTAAGGATGGGCAACGTATCCGGAATACAAATAATTATCTTAACTGTAGTTCATACTTTCATTATTTCCCTACATTTAAAACGTTCTCTGCAAACTGGCAATATTGGGAGCTGAAAATTGATAATTGATTTTTCTGATGAGTTAGCTTTAAGAATGCTTTCTTCACAACTTTGAAAGTTGGTGGATGTTGGCACACGTTTTCTCTCAATTACTTTAATAAGCCAGAAAAGTTCTAATTTTAATCTCAAAACATACATGTAGCAGTTGTAGTTTTTTATTTGGGAGTGGGGGTACAATGTGAGAGGCATGCTGTTTCTATAGTTTTTGAGAGGTCAGTCTGGTTTTTGGAATGCCAACAGTGGTTATTCAGTTTCCTCCCTTCACTTATAACTAGGGTACCCATCAGCACTTACCTGGAGCTTGTATTTGGGTGCAATCACTCATTGTACTCGGCTTCGGGGGAATTTCTAACCTAATCTGAAAGCCAGGTGTAATTTTCACCTGTAGTAAATAGCAGAGTGGCTGCTTCACAAAGCCAGTCCACCTTTCACTACTGATCTGTTCCCAGTACAGATGTGGGTTTGTTTCTGGACTGAGAGCAGTGCATTTTCTGTGATATGATGCTCTGTCCCACTCTGCCACTTGAAACACACATTTAAGGTTGAGCTGCAGAGTAATGTTTCTGTAATGTGGCTCCACATTCAATGGAAAGAGTGTGGTTAAGGAAAACTTAACCTCAGATGAAATTGAGGTACTCTGCTTTACTCCATGAAGTGCTACGTTTCCTACTTCGCCTGACTTTGCTAGTGAAGGATTTCACTTTGCTAGCCTTATTATAAGGGTTAGCCAACAAGACCCTTTTTGTGAAATACTGTCTTTCTGATCATGTGTAGAACTGAAGGCAGATTCTAGTTGTGTATCGGTATATTTCAGTACCAGGGCCCACATATCTGCTTTGCCTAAGACACAGAGGCACAACATATTTTAAGGACACCATACTTATTTTTTTTATGAAGCAATACTTGTTATGGTGGTTATTCAAATAGTTACATCAACCACTCAAGGTGGAGAATCACTCATCATATTTTGATTAATCTCAAATTAATCACTGGCCGTGGTGGAACTTTAGGTACACAAAATAGGGATGTTACACCACCAGAGGTGCAGATGAGCATTCCACTGTTCCAGCCTATTGTAAGTGAGAGGCAATAACTTTATGGCACACTTTCGTTTTACTTACACAATTTCTATGCAAAGGATCTTTTATAAGGGGTGAAAGGATGAACCTAAATCTTCTCAGTTCATAAAACCTATAAATACATTGTTGTGCGTTTCAGTTTACTTCCTCACCCAAAATGCAAAAATGAAGGCCAAAAAGCTCGATTTTCACTTAATACTGGAGTCCTGTCTGGGAAAGCTGCAAAACTAAAGCAGGGTTTTTCAATCATTATTTTGACTTTAACAGTATTTCTTTTGTTATAATATTACGAAGGTGTGATTGAGTAATTATTTATTTTAGTCAAAGATTGCTTAAATTGCTAAATACTTTGGCCATGTTAGGAGTGCTTGAAGCTCCATCCAAAAATGTCTACCTCTACAAACATTTAATAATGGAAATACTCACCGAAAGCATTTTACATTCCCTACCATGCTTGCAGACATAAGTTGTCTTCACGTTTGTTTATAATTCAGAAAATAGTCAAAATGTATCCTTGGATGCTACTAGGCTCTCGTTATAAGTGATGCCTTGAAGTGCCCGGAACTTTACCCGAATTTCACTGGAAGTCCTGGTAATTTCGGAGGTAGGAAACTAGTGTATTTAGAACTTTGGGGAGAATAACATGAGGGCATTAGATTTACTATGCCTGTTCCTGTTTGTTTTCCCCAGTTTTGGGGGAAAACATATAAGAACAGGCATAGTAAATCTAATGCCCTAATGTTATTCTTCCCAAAGTTCTAAATACAGTAATTTCCTACCTCCGGTTGGGACATCATTCATCAGTATTGATCTAACTGAACTGAGCAGTCAGGCAACTATTTTCACTGGTCCCTTTTGGAATTAATGGGACATTACCAATAAGTGATTTAGCAGTTTATGAAACAACAAATTGGTAAATAACACATTGAAGATGGCCATAGTCTTTATTTATGGTCATTCTGAATTTCTAAATCTGCTTCTGTGTCTGAAACCTCTTGTAAGAAGTGGGTCTTGTTCATTGGCACTTACACTGTAAAGGGCCACTTCTGTCTTATGAGAATTCATTATTTTTTTATATTTAAAAATCCTGCTGCTCCCCATTGACGTCTTCAGAAAACAGATTTCACTCTATTTTGCCATAAATAGGTTGTAAATGTATATACTGAGTACTGGAAATGTCCGTTATAACATTCCTATTAATTTTCTTGTTTTCTTTCTGAAAGCACATTTTTTACTTATTGCCAAATATTTCACTTCGTTTTACAGTAGCATTCGCTCCTTTTACCACAGTGATCTGTGGAAAGAAGTTAGACCGATTTAGAGTTGGAGAGAGTGCCACAAGATAAAGCAGCTACAATAAGATAATGTGCGATTTATACACGTGTGAATTGTTTCCTTGTGTATGTCTGTTTTAATGCCGTTAACGCCCCACCCGATGTTGGTTCCTGGATGTTCTTCTTTTCATCTGTCAGAGGTTTATTAGTAACTTACACAAATTTTGGGTGGTTGGGTGACTTAAGCTTTCCACGTGCGACTGATCATTCCATAGATTCCTGAATTTCTGCCACGGATACTTTGTTTTGCAAGCCCTTTTGGCATGCTTGAAGGTCCCTGCAGTAAGGTCTGCTTCTGTATGTTTTTCTTCACACACTGCTTCTTTAGATGTAATCACCCATTTTATCCTCGGCAAAAGGGCCAGGAGCCTCCCATCAGGAACTTTAACGAGGCAGCACGGATGCTTTCAAATCATTGAAAAAAAGAACTGGGAGTCTTGCTAGACTTGGCAAGTTAATTCACCAAGCCGGCCTCGACAGACCTCATTAAGTCCCTGTGTGTTCATTTCATGCTAATCGCTGTCAGTTTGACTGGTGTTTGATTTGCTGTAATAGAGTTTTATGGCTTTCCAATTTGCTTGAATGTGTGTGCCTGTCTCCGAGGCCTGCAGTGCTTTTGTAGCGCAGCATTTAGGCACCCATATGTGCGCATCTGACCTTCAGCAGTCTTTTCCCTTCCCAGTGTCCAGGACGTTTTTCTTTTTTTATACTTCATATTGCCATATGCTAGTTCTGGGCCCGAATTAGAGAGTATCTCGAACTGCGCTGGGGCGCAACCTTAACTCAGTGTACCCGGAGCAGACCGGGCATGGCGCACCATTACACTAAAAAATGTGTGCAGATGTGAAACGTGACAGTTCACACCTGCTTTGAGGAAAGTGAATTAGTGAAAGATATAGCCATGGTTTGACACTGTGGCCCCGTCTTTATTGTGGGCGGACCGGCCTCTTTTTTGAAGTGGGCAAGGCAGGGTGCAGTGAATTAATACATACCACCTTCAGAGGGATACCTAGGGCGTCCCTCTGACCACTGTGCCTCCCTCCCTAGGAGTGGTCACAGGAGGCACTCTATGTGACTTACTCTGTGTGCGTCCTGCCACCTTCTTTGCCTCTGCACCCAATTCTTTATTGTGTTAAGGGTACAAAGGCAAAACGTTTCCTCATTTGTAGGGAGCCATACCCCCTTGCAAATGAAGGATTGCCACACTGTGATTGCGCCACATAAAATATCCGCTGGCACAATCTAAATTTTAGACGGGGCCGAACAAACATCTGTGGCCTCTTATACAATGTCAAAATGCCCGGCGGCGCAACTGATTTTGGCACACACAGACCTTTTTTTTTATAATGCAACCTCTGGTGATCTTGTGTTTTTACTTAATTTGTACACAAATATAACTGCAGCGGCTCTAAGCTTTTCTTTGAGGCACGGCACTGACAAAAACAGAGACTGCCAAATACGAAGGGTGCCTATTTCTTCCACCGCTGTACAAATCATGTCTATTTATCTCACTCTTGTAGGTCTCCCTTTGTCAATGTTGTCACTGTTTGTTATCTTTCCCATCCTCATTCTTTCTCCAGTTTTTGCCTTTTTTTCTTTTTTTCTGTAAGTCAAAGACTAGTGGTGAAAAATAAGTCCTGATCCCCAAAAAAGAAGGGGATGTCCACTGCCTAAAACCACCAGCCCAAACTAAACATTGTGAGAAGCTTGTGTCCGTGTGCCCCATTTGTAGTGACAACTAAGCAAAACATTTGTAATGGCTACCAGTAAGATATTCCTGCATACTAATTCATCCTTGACAGGCATGCATGGATTTTCTCCAGACCAACCCCAAGTTATGTTACACCCACAATCAGCATCTCATCCACCTCCGATCCTTTCAATGACATGAGAGAGAGAGAGAGCTGGGGGCAACAGGAGTTGTTACATTCTTCAGCTGCAGTGATGTAGTTATCCTGTTATAGAAATATCTATGCATATGCAGTGGCACAAAACTGTAGACACCGTTAGACTTCTGAAGTGTCATATGCCTGAACATATAGCAACTTTTACTGCTCCAGTAAAACAGGCTGTAATGCCTTACAGCTGGTGTCCAGGGCCTAGTGACCAAAATCTGTGGTTGAGCTTGTTGAGCTTGAGATGTTTAGTAATGTCGAAATATTTAATTGCCGTCATCACAGCTTCAGAAATGGCCAGCACTTCATTGAAACCACTATAATCTACTGACTTACAGCACCATAACAAGCTACCATATGATTGATCTAAATTGCTGCCAATAGGATCACAAACAGCTTTGCTACTGAGAATGAGGAGCAGGAGGTTGAATGGTATATAGTCTGGGATGTGGCAAATGAAGTTATTAGGGATGAATTGATCTCTCATACTACACATTTCACGACGATGCGAAATGCAAAAACAAGAGCCTGAACAACACATAGCTGACCTAGAGGCGAGTTGTGCAGAATGGATTCCCCTGGAGCATACAGTGATCTACTAAAGGCCAGGACTGAAATAAAAAATATGCTGAAGGGCAAAGAGGTCTGTAAACCCCTTTACATTGTGTGTATAACACCTTTTAAAGTTCAGAAAGTGACACAAGGTGTGATCTTCTAGCAGGGCTCCTGTCAATTGTGTTTCTTCATTTTTATAGACTTAGGCCACCTAATTTAGATCTTGGCAGTGTTATCTCCAATCCGCAGCGGTGATTGACCCGAAAAGTCTGTCAAGTTGACGGTGTGCCCCCCACCATAGTTAGATCTATTCCGGCTGAGTCAAAGCCCACCACAACAGCGTGCTCTTCCTAGCCATCAGGATGGCGGGTTCTTGCTGATCCTATTTAGATGTTACAGCCCTGCAGGTGGTGTACTGGCAGCGGGTTGCTGATGGAGGGAGACTATCGCTGGCCCCAAACGATATCGGACATTGGCCACTTGCCATTGAATAGAGGTTAGTCAGACACCCATTCACTGTATCTTAGCCATATATGTCCCCCTGAACTACACACTATTCAACACAACACATATACACTCACATCCATGGCCTTTCCACCACAACACAACACAATCATGCCAGAACCACACATTGCCATTCATCCATGACACAGCACACACACATTGTAGACACTGCACCCACACACAACACAACTACACACTCACACAAACACGCCCACACAGAACCACAACTACACACATCATGACAGCGACAACCACACAACAGCACTCACCTGAATGTTACACACAGCAACACAACATGCACAACAACATTAAACTCACATGCAAGTGGCATTCATACAGGCACAACCACATCACCCACTCAAGCTCCCTCCACCTCAACCAGCCAATTGCATCACACACATATGTGCTGACTCACATACCCAACTGGTAGCACAAAATCACAGATATAGATTTCCTTGCAATGTGCACAAATTGCCATAGTTGACAGATGTCATAAATTGGGTCTTTAGTTGGTAGAGGTTTGTACTCTGTCTAAGTAGGGACCACAATCTTAGTCAGGGCAAGTAAGATACATACTAAACATTTACCTGTGTTCACCCTCTGTAGCTTACCACAGAGCAGTCAGGCTAAGCTAAAGAAGCAATGTGTAAAGTATTTGTGCACTACACCATAACTCAGTGAAAACATTACAAAAAGACTCCACACCAGTTAAAAAATATATCCAATACTTATCTGAGTCAAACAAGACCAGAATGACAAAAATGCAACATCCAGTGTGGTCCAGGGACAGGAGTCTTGCAGACCCTTTGACAGTACCTTTGTTGCATTGATGCTCAGTGATGATGTGTTGATCCAGAGGAGCGGATGCGTTGCGCTTGCAGGCGATGAGCCATTTCCTGACTGGGCAACCTTGTTGATGCATTGATGTCCAAAAGCAATGAGTACTGATTCCGATGTGTTAGTGCTGCATTGGCCAAACCAGTGCTGTGTTGTAAGTCGGGGTTGTTGCGTTGCGCAGTCAGCGAGCTGTGTCAGTGGCTGCATTGTAGGCAGCAGCAAAGCAGCGTTTCTGCAACAGGATGCATCAGTTCCAAGTGATGCACCAGTGTTGTTGAGTCAGTTCTTGCGTTGTATCACCATATTCACCTCCAAGGGCCCAGGACTGGATCTGGCACTACATGGCAGAGCAAGACTCTCAGCAGAGGAGCACAGGTGCTGATAGCAAGATGCAGGTGAAGTCTTTGATGTCCCTGAGACTTCTGAATCAGGGGGCACTCTCAGTCATGCCCTTGGAGAAACTTATGGTTGCAAGATGTAGAGAGATAGATCTATTCCTCTCACTCCCAGGAATAACGTAGCAGGCAGCTGGCCTACACAGTAGAGAAACAACAAAGTGGCAGTCCCTCCTGACAATACTGTGATCCTTCTTCTCTGTAGAATGTCCTCAGTTCAGAAGTGTTCCTTGTGGATGGTGTCAGGGTCCCAGTACTTATACACAAATATGCCTTTGAAGTGAGTGGACTTCAAAGAGTGGTTCTGAAGTGCCCCATTTCCCTTTCAGGTCAGTCAGCCAGGGAGTCTGTAGGGCGTTTTCAGTCCTTAAAGTCACTTCCCTTTGAAGTGTTAGTGAGAGTTTCTCCACCCTTCCTGCCCAGGGAGACCCACTGGTAGGCAGATGGAATGAATGCAGGGGCAGTGGAGTGTTCTGTGTTTTATGGCTGTCTAGATGGAATGCGCAAACGCAGCTGTCACCTAAACCCACACAGACCAGACGTGGATTGGAGGCCGGCTAAGGCACAGACTCGTTAAAGTTAGAAAATGCCATATTTCTAAAAGTGGCATTTTCAGTTCAGCAATTTAAAAACCAACTTTACCAAAAGATGTATTTTAAAATTGCGAGTCCAGACACCAAACTCCATTTTGTATCTTTTCCCAATTGGAAATGACACTTAAAAGATGTTTTAAGGCAATCCCCATACTACCTTGTGGGAGAGACAATCCTTCCAGTAATGAAAAATGACTCTAAGATTTTCCCACTACCACTAACTTAAAAGTACATGTCCAACTTTTCAAATACACTGCACCAGGCCCTTCGGGCGAACCAGGGCCTAACATAGGGGTGTCTTACCTGTAATAAAAAGGAGGGTTTGGGCCTTGCAAGTGGGGACACTTGCCAGGTCGAAATGGTCGTTTCAACTGCACACACAAGTTCTGCAAAGGCAGACCTGAGACATGTTTGAAGGGCTACCATATTGGGTGGCACAACCAGTGCTGCAGGGCCACTAGTAGCATTTGACTTACATGCCCTGGATGTACATAGTGCACTTTACTAGGGAATTTTAAGTAAACCAAATATGCCAATCATAGAGTAGCTAATGTCACCATGCTTTAGATACAGAGCACATGCACTTTAGCACTGGATAGCAGGGGTAAAGTGAGCACAATTCTAAAACCATCAAAAACAAAGTTCAGAACACAGTCAAAACAGAAGGTCAGAAAACAAAAAGTCAAGGAAAACCACACCAAAAAAGGCAGGTCTAATAACAGGTGTGAATGTAACTGTGGTGCCTGCATTCATTTGGCAATTAATACTGACACCACAATGACAGCTGTGTATGTGTGTGATATGTGTCATGTACCATTTTGTCCCCATCCATGTCCTACACAAATGTGTTCCCGGCATATGTATGTCACAGTAATTCAAAAAATGACTATGATATGTATATGATTGCAGTGGTCCCGTGCCCATATGCGGTGACCACACAAAGTACACAACCCTTGCGGGTTGCCTACCTATCAGGCCAGTGCCAGAGAGCGTCATGTTTTCTCTGTGATCCAGTGGCAGTAACAACACAAGGCACTGTCCAGTCAAAAATGGAATTGGAGTGGGCAAAAAGGTGGGTTTGTACCTCATTCCCCCCAATCCGCCAACTCAGGTGTGGAGGTTGGACCACCACAGTTTGCTTTGTTGTAAGGCACATCCAAATCTGCTTAGTGGTAAAAGTGGCTGGAGTCCTGTCATCAGCCCCAATTCACAAGGCCGCCCTCGAGACAGCTGGAGCCTCTTGGCTGAGTCGGCTATGGTCCTGCCAACATCTAAGTCGGGCAGGCGGACCACCAAAGTGGCGGACTGGTTTTCCGATTGAAAACTGGCAGTGGCACCATTACTGCCAAGATTTAAATCAGGCCCTTAATCATTTGCTGCAATTTGATCAACTCCATATTAATGTTTATTGTGAAATCAAGTACAAATCCTTTGCAATACAATTCATGCAGGCCTATCACCCTTCTCAACTCCAACACTAAAATATTCACAAAAAATGTAGGCCCAGATTTAAGAGGCCTAGCACAATTCTAATGACACATTAGCATAATGTTTATGATGCTAATGTGGCGTTAGAGAGCCAGAAATGCTGCGCCATATTTACAAAGTGGCACAATGCTTGCATTGCACTGCTTTGTAATCCCTTGCGCCAAAGTATGCCTGTGGCAGGCATAATGTATGCAAGGGGGGTGTTCCCCCTTTGGGGGGTGGGGTGGAGTGAAAAAATGGCACACAGAAATCTAAGAGATTTCTCTGCATCATTTTTTTCAGCACTTTTAACATCTGAGCAGGCGTTAAAAGGAGGCTCCCATTGGTTACAATTTTACATTTTTGACTCTAATCTTGCAAAGCGCCGAACTCCCAACAAAAATTCTGACACTAGTTCCCTAACTACCACCATGGTGCACCGCATATTAAATATGGAACACAGATGGTGGCGTTATGGGAGCGCTAAGAGGTGTAACAAAAGTGGCACT
This sequence comes from Pleurodeles waltl, assembly GCF_031143425.1. Lineage (NCBI taxonomy): Eukaryota > Metazoa > Chordata > Amphibia > Caudata > Salamandridae > Pleurodeles > Pleurodeles waltl. Next base: position 1,256,652,588 of record NC_090445.1, on the reverse strand, counting down.
GCATTAGTGTGTAATTTGGACAGCATAGCCTGGTCTCCCCATACCAATCTGGCTTCGTATAGAATAGAATAACTCATGACAGCACCACACTAGAAGAGAGATATGACTTACCAAAACAGTGGAAAGACCAAAACTTCAATGGCACTCATTTCACCTGTTGCCAAGAAAGTATTTTATCATGAAGAATGCTGTTACCTGTTTGAAGCACTGGACAGGACAACCCTGGGCCCTGTCATCAACATGTATATAAAATCACACTTTTCCCACCCCCAAGCCAAATTTAAAAGTAACAATCACCTTTAATGACGAATTCAATTGAGCCATGTCACTAGGCCGGGCTGTCTGCATTTGCCCTTACCTTTTCCCTTTCTTTGGAACCTGTAGTGCAAACACAGAGGCAATATCCATGGCGTTAAAACAATTAAATGTGTTCATAAAGTCATGATCTTCACTGATGACCTACTAGCTTATCTCAGGAATATCGATACCCAGAGTGATGAACTTGTGGAGGGATGTTCTCTGATATAAGGATTCAGAATCAATTAGACAAAGTCATGGGTCTGTATGGATGAAGATACCTGTGCAGACTTATTCCAGAGTCAGAAATTGCAATGGACAGAAGGGCCAATACGTTACTTGTGCATTGATCTCCCCTAAAGAACTAAAGATACACTTTTCAAAGATCTGTACAGGTGAGGGTGTGTGGAAATCTTGTTCGGTGGACAGCTTACATGGAAATGCATTATCTTCCCAGAATGCTTTATGCTGACAAGTATTGCCCTTACTAATTAATCTTTTTTATATTTAAGATATGCAGAAAAAAATTGAATCATTCCTGTGAAATGTTAAGCATGCAAGAGTCACAGATTCAACACTATATCAGGGTATAGGAAGTGAAGGGCTAGGCTTTCTGCATATGGAAAATTACATTAGTACAGCACAACTTCACCCTATCCTTACATGGTGTTGCTTATATCCTACAAAACCACGAGTCCTTCTTAAGCAAGAATACTTAGACATATATTTTGTGGTTGTCCAGCAAATCTATAAAAATAGGTGAGCCCGCTGCCTCAATCATGTTACAGGGACATCATTACATCAGTGGGGCAGGGTAACATAATCTGGTACCCTCTTTGTCCTAGTCATTCCCATTGACACTATCATACATAATTCTGACCTATGCCTTAGTCTTAATAATATTAATTTTCAAGTGTGGAAACACAAATGCACATTTAACATTATGAGACCTGTTTGGTAAGGTCAAGTTGTGGGCTTGTGATTCTTGTATTGACATTTTCCACACGACTGCTGAGGATAATTAGTGCTTGGCCAATGGAGACAGTGGTCAGGACCTTAAATAGAGTATCTATTTTGTTCTCCTAACACCAAGAAAGGGGTCTCTTCCTTGTACAGAACACTTACTTGCTCATGCCCCTTTGGAACTCATAAACATTGATAAACTGGAAGATGAATTTAGATTGTCTATCCTCAATGACACATACTCTATCATGTGGACTAGGGAAGCTCAGACCTCCACATATGCTAAATAAAAAGAAAATGCAAATGAGATTATCACAAGATAGTTTATGATCCCAGTGCATTTGACCGTTAACCTTGAAGGCTCTATGTATGTTGGAAAGGGTGTAGTTACGGATAGATTAGTTTACAACACATACCAGTTCTACATCCAGGATTTCTTGAATGATGTTCTGAAATGGGAGACTGACATAACAGGAATGACATTACAGCTTAACATTTTGAAACTATTACCTGGCTACACTGTTGATAATGTAGAATATCCTGTAGAATGTACACCAAGCCGCTTGGTGACCTCCAAGCTCCTAGCAGCCAGAGTCACCTTTGCATAACTGTGAAAAAACCTTTACAACAGCTATGGAGGCCAACACTTCGAAATCAATATGCAAGGAAGAAAAATACTGCATCGTTAATAGGATTTTGAAATACAACTCAATGTGGGGGCCCTCTAAGAACTTTGTCAATTTGAAACCTGGTCAGTGTACAGCTAGGTAGAAATCAAGCTGTTCTGGTAAAGAGATGAGGCCTTCTCAGACACTCTGATCATCTGACAGACTTATAGCCTTGAACCCGCATGCCAATAACCAAGTAGCCCTTATATGCCCAGTGTGATGCTCCTTAAGAGCTATGGCATACTACTAATTTGGTGCCTATTATGGAAACATATGAGCGATCTGTTTCATTGAGATTGTAACCTAATCTGATTTGATGTGTCAATTAACTATGCCCCACTTTCCCCTACACTCATCCCCTCCCTTTCCAAATGTCTATTATGTCTATTACAAGTCTTACCCATTCTTTATGTTTTCTCTAAACTTGAAAATAAAATTGCTTTTAAAAACTGCTTTGGTGCTAGTGGAGGGGTGGGATTCAAATGGCAAGCTGTTAGTTTGTCTAAGGCTCTGAAAATCACTTTGCAGGAACTGGCTGCAAGGGATGCTATTTAAAAATATACATCATTGCAATCATTGTATTCTAGAGATGTTGGTTCTATTAGAACTAACCTTTGTGGTCCCTTTAACTGGTGAGTCACTGCAATGCTTATATATTTGAATCTTCCCATTTGAAAATCTGTCTACCTGTAAACTCCAACATGACACCTGACCTAAAAATAAGGCAATATAACGACATTTCATGTTCATGTATTGCAGCTGTTATTAAGTAAAGCGCTCGTTGACCCTTCAGTTCTTGGTTACACTGTATATAACTTAAAACAAATAAAATGTTATGAAAGGAAGAACAATTACATTCATTCTCCAGTTAGCCCTTGTAATAAAGACTTGCGTGAGAAGTATACTTTGGTGAATTGTCTCCTTTACAAACAGTGAAGATGTGTTTATCATTCCAAGCAAACACTATCAGTGATCTTCAGAAAGCGGCCAAGCCCATTCTCTGGTGACTGTGCAGCTCCGACATCAGGAAAAAAAAGGGTGGCTGGTGGCCAAGGAAATCTCTTTACCAGTGAAGAGGCAGACTGGGTATCAGCTTCACCCATGCACACTTTTTTAAAAATGAAACCAGTCACTGTAAGACCAAATAACCAGAAAATTGCAGCACATGGTGTTATTTTGAAGTGGCACATTGTTGAGGATTTAAAAAAAAAAACTTTTTAGAGGGAGTGCATTATCTGAGAGAACAAATTTATAGGTTGAGGTTTTGTCCAAATAATAGTCGGACAGTTGAGCAATTAGTAATGTGACGTGCAATATTTAATTATGAAATTATAAAATGTGAAATTACCTACATTCTTATGTGTGTTAGCGCTTTTCTTTGTGTAAATTTGGGCCCATTAGGTGCTATTTGATTAACCGAAGTTCAGGCTGCTGAACAAAAGAAATTCAATAAATGTGAAGCACATTAGGCTCTACAAGAAAGGCAGAGGGGGTAATATTGACCCTGGTGGTCGGTGGTAATGTGGCGGTGGTACTGCCAACAGGCTGGCGGTACATACCGCCACATTATGACATTGGCAGGTTGGGTGAAGCCAGCCCACCAATGTACAACTCCGACCACCATGGGGGTAGCAGCTGCCAGGCTAGAGATAAGAATTTCCAGCCCGGCGGCTGCTGTTGTACCGCCTCAGGCATTTTGATCCTGCCTACCGCCATGGTTTTCGTGGCGTTCGTAACGCCTCAAAAACCATGGCGGTAGGCCCTATCAGTGACTGGAATTCCTTCCCTGTCACTGATAGAAGCCCCTCCCCCCTAACAACTCACCAGATGCCCCCCACCCCCTCCATCCACGCTCCCCCTTCCAATCCCCCACAGCCCCACAAACACACGCAGACATGCACCACGCATACACACAACCACTCACACAGGCATACACGCATTCATACATGCATGCATCCATTCATTCATGCACACATCTATACCACATTCACACTGACACGCAGACATGCATTCACATATCCGTACTTACACGCATTCTCACACATGCATACACGCACGCAAACAACACTACACATACATTCGCATTCATGCACACACTCATGCACACACCCGCACACACACAACACCCCCCACCCTCCTCCCCTGTCATAAACCTGACTTATCTGAATCCAGGGGATCTTCCGGCAGGGAACAGGACAGGGCGCTGCTACCACCAGCAGCACCCGCCAGCAGAACACCGCCAGGCTGTATTATTTTTCATAATACAGCTGGCGGAAGTCTACTGGCATGGCGCTGCTGGTGGTGGCAGTGTCACCTTAACGCCATCTGCCAGGATGGCCACAGATGGATTTCCTCCCTTCTTGTGGCAGAAATCCGGCTGTGGTCATTATGTGGCGGATGGCTGTTACAGCGGCACCAGTCTTTTGGCAACCGTCGCCGCGGCGGTAGGCGGTACTTACCACCAATGTCATAATGTAGGCCAGAATGTTTTCAAAACAAAGAGGTTTATCAAAGGTTAATCATATATAGAAAACAAAAATCAGATTAGTATTACTTAATGATGAAAATGCGAATGCCTGATTACTATGCAGTTCAAAATGAAATCAAAATTATATATATATATATATATATATATATATATATATATATATATATACTGAACCAGTATATAGAGAAAGATAAAGGAAAGTCAGTTCTCTCAAGAGGGTACTGTAAATCTCCTACTCTGATCTGCACTAAGGTGCATCAACATCAAGCCTACCTCACTCTGCCTCTAATCTACATTTCGCTAGCTTAAATCACATAGTTCTAATATGTGATACACCAACACAAATTCTCATGAGACAGTCCAGTGAGGTTAAAGCAAGGTGATACAAATATATGGTTGTTATCTTCTTAGGTCTTTTTCTCTCAGCGTTCTTCAAACTTACATTATCTTTACAGGGACCAGCCTCTACTTTGCAGGTGTCTTCATGAATATACTAGTCACTAAAATATTCCAGGATTATTACAAAGGAAAGAAAACATTGTATATGGGAAAGAAAGCAAAGAAACTTTGAATTTGATAATTAGGACACCAATTTCTTCTAGAAATAAAATGTTAATGTATCACAAAGCAAAGAAAGCAACCAACATTAGCCATTTTATAACGTAGGCCTACCTTAGCTATGGTCAATCAAACGTAAATGCACATGTTTTCTCTGCAAATACGGATTGTTCATTTATGTGTTAATGTATTAAAGCAAAACATTTTAATATATAAAACATAAGCATGTGTTACTGAATTTCAGATGAAGGAACTTGTGGTGATCAGTGCAAACAATCATTAGAACCCTGGGTAGTCTATTGTGAATCTACATGCCAGCCTGAATGCTTCCTTTATGAGCTATAGCTATTGGCACAGGCCCACATTCTGTGTTTAAAACATGGCTATCTGGACTCCTACCCTTATGTTGCTTAGAGGTGAATGTAAGCCTAATCAACCATGGGAAAAGGGAAAATGTAAATAAATGGGTTGTCATCTATCATTTTTTTCCATACTCCTCTGCGGAAATTGGGCTTACACTTTCCTTCAGCAGAGCAAGGGGAGGAGCTATTGAGCAGCGTGTGTCTTAGAATACAAATAAAGCAGGAGAAACCCCATAATGAAGCTTGCGAGGGGTGCTTTAATAGCCTTATTGCCCTCACCTTTAATAACTGCTTTTAATTACCCTCCCTTTATTATCGGCTCTGCGTCCACACCATAAATGTAGGCAGGATAATTAAAAGCTGTATTCCCCACAGGTGCTGACAATGACACTTAATTATCCCAGATAGAAAGCAAAGATCACAAAGTTACATTGATGATGCTTTCAAATAACAATCTAATGAGAGTAATTAGTATTTTGATAGTGAAGATATTCTTAAAATGTTGATGGAAAATCAACAATTTACTGCACTGCATAGCTGTCAGAGTGAACGTGACTTCATCTTGTATCTTAATGCTTTGGCAATATCAGCACAGAAATACACGTAAAAGGGTTTGCCTTGAAATAATACCAGTTGTCTCTTGCAAATGTAATTACATGGGTAACCTTCCTTTCTTATTCAAATTATTTCCTGCGAGCTTTTTCTGGCAGTTCACTAGCATTATCTGATGAACAAACACTTAACGAAACTCTATGATGTTTTATGATGCACTGTTAACAGCAGTTTAGCAGTTTATAACAGGGACTCCAGGTACACGCTCATTCCTTGCAATGGTTTTCAGCTAACAAATGGACTTCACTGTGAACAACATACAGGATATAATATACACATGACTTTTCTAGGTTTGCAAATGCTGCAAAGCTTTTGTTCCCCATTAAACTGCCTGAGCACCTTATATATATTGCGCTCCCTAAAGGCCTAAACACATACAAGTATCCTACCCTTTTTTGGAAAACACCTGGTTTTGAAAAACAGTGAGTGCCATCCTATGCAATGAAAAAAAACACATTTTATTTTGTTAGATCCTCGCCCACTCTAGTAGTGGAATTCTTCTTCATTTGGTCTCACCCTTGTCCCTAAAAACCAGGATAGGCTGATCCATATTGCAAGGAGCACTTTTGATATAAATTGTAACCAATGTCTTCTTTGATTAAACACACCTAGCACAAAAAAGGTATCTCTTTTCTTAGTGTTGCTGAGGTATGATTAAAAACACTAAAAGGTAGGGATAAACTAAGGGATATAATGATCCTCTGAAGTTTGTTGACATGTTTCAGACGCTAAATAAAAGTCCCCGAAAAAAAATTGGTTACTAATTATACAGCTTCCCTAATAAAGGATAGACAAACACACATGCAACACATAACATCTATGCATGCAAAGGCTTACTGCCTTGCTTGGTAATTGGCATGCCAATATTGACAAATGGAGAACCTGACGTTAGATATGCAGTTATAGTTTGAATACTGAAACTGTTTCAGACTTTTGCATCTTTATTCTAGAGATATTTTTGTGTTGCTACATTTCAGCCCTGAGGAGGTTGAGAGCCGACTCGCCATATGAAAAAACATGTGTTGGCTGTTTTTGGCTGCTCTTGTAAACATATGAATGCTGTATGAACTACATGGGCTGTATTTTGCTGTTCTTGTATAAACATCAATGCTGTATGAACTGCACAGTGGACCTGAAATAAAACTACTTGAAAATTCAAGATTCCTGGGATTGAACATTGACTTCTACTTGAACTTTTGAGTGCTCAGAACTCTTATTGTGTTTATGTTCAAATTTTACTCCTGTTAGAAGAAAGCACAACATTTGTTATCACAGTATATATACATCTGGGTGAACTCAATATCAACAGTGATCTTGATGTTTATTCTTTTTTGGTTTCAGCTAGGCAGCACAGGTGATTTCTCAAAGAGACATGTTGTTTATAATTCAGTGGGCTTTAGCCCTCCCATGGGCTTACTATTTGCTCACTCCAATGTTGCTCTCATATCCTTTGTCCCCATTTCTCCATGGCATGCATGTGTCATGGCTCTTCTTATGTTTAGTCTCCCCCAGAGCATGGACCAAGTACTTGTGTCCATCCACTGATTCCATTTTAGGAGCTACTTTTATCTTTGTGTTTTCACTCGCTCTATCCTCCTGCTCCTGTTGCCTCTTTACCCCTCCCACCTGCCCCATCCCAACCCCAGCCAGGCAGCCTGAGAGTGAGATTTACCTGTGCAGTTCTAGTGTCCCCCGTCATCCTTGCATGCTTCGGTCCCTTAGGCTCAATGTAAGCAGACTGTCACAAAAACACCAGTCCATTCGGAAACAGCATGCAACTGTTCAGCATCAACTGTCACAATCCGTAACTAGAAATTATGCAATAAACTTCCACTTGCTGACAGAGTAATATGATGAATGCATAAAAACAGCAGTTAAGTGCTGTACCTATAACACAGAAAAGGGGCCATGTTTGAGCTGACATGTTCCTGATAATGTACATATAGCTTTTTATGCTTTAGGTGAATACACTTTACAAAATTCGGCCCGCAAGCCATTCGCTCCTGGGGTTTTGCTGGTAGAAAGAGCACAGATCGCCTCCTGCACCTCAAAGATGGTGAACTCTCTGTTGATTTCCTCCCTGCTGTCTGGAGAGATCTGTTTTAGAATTACACTGGACAGAAAGTCACTGAGGGCACCCTAGGGTACCACAGATTCTCTTGTTTGTAAAGGTGCATAGTGTTGTGTGAAGGTGGAATGTATGTTCCTCTGTGTGTGAAGTAATTGCCCCTCATTGGTACGGACAGACAGGATGGGATGTCTGTCTATTTCCTGATGTATTAGCCATGCCAGTAGTATACCTGGGCTGTCTGGGTCGGCATTTGCAAGTTTAGTGTGTTCAGCATAATTAAGACAGAGCACCCTTTCCAACAGGGCAAGATGCTCTCACTGGGATTGATGTAGTTGCTCCCAAGAGATTTTGGATGATTGTGCTAGTCTTCAAGGCCTATCAGTTGACCTTCTAATCAAGAGATGTCAGTAGTGAGATGATGGCACGTGTTAACTGCGTTACCCATACAGTGTCCCCGGAAGGATACCTTGAATGCATCCCATGTTATTAAGGGAGATGAGGCTAAACCACTGTTAACATGTTAATAGCACTCTGTGATATTATCACCAACAGAGCACAAAATGGGGGGTCTTCCAGTGTGTTGGCCTGTAGTCGCCAGAGGGGTAAGGAGGAGGGATGTATTCCCAACATAACCACAGTTGGAGCAGGATATGGTCAGAGTGCGTGTGACCAAAGCCACACTTCCAGTAACATTAAAGGTGGCCACAGTGTGGGGCAGTGGTGAGAAGGAGAAATCAAGTCCCACATCCAGGGCATTGTTGAAATCTTCACTCATCCCCCTGGGATGTCATTCCTTTGGGACAATACCATGGATAAGGAATGAAGGACAGGGGCTTGGTATACATTGGGTGTTTATTTGTATCACTCCCAGGAGCAATCACCTACCATCCAATCAGCCTTCCACAAATTCATAACATCCCTCTGGGTCTGTGACCATGTGTTTGTCAGGGAAGGGGACTCCCGTCCGAACCCATATCAAAACCCCTCGAGCATGGGTAGCATAATTTGTGGAGAACACTTGGCCCCACCATCTCTTCTGCAGCCTGGATGCCTCCAGACCTGTAATGTGAAACTTGTAAGTAGGCGATGTGTATGTGTCTGCAGCGTAAGACTGTACCGCATACCTACAAGAAGGGGTATGAATACCTTGAATGTTCCTGGTGATGATGTTAGTGGCACGCACAGTGTGGTGTCTAGTAGTGTAGGAGCCTTGGTTGCCCTTGGTATGGACCCCTGATTTGGACTAGGCATGTGAAAAAGGAATGAGTGCATGTCATAACAATAAAGAATTGAAAATATAACAGCATAACCGTGAACAGGCAATACTGTTCACATCAGGAGTTCTTCAGGTACCTACCAAAACTCATGAAGTTAAAGGGACCGGTAAGTAGGAGCCGGGGCTAAGGGGTGAGCAGGGAGATGAGATTATGAATAGCTGCCGCCTTCCATATTGAGTTGATAGGAGAAATTGGTTAAGGCGGTTACCTGGACCCCCTCAGTGCAAGTGCAATTGATCCCAGAAATGTCAAGGGTGGCATAAGGAGCCCACAAAAAAAACAATAATGAAGTCCCCCTTCTAAACAAGAGACTTATCTCAATTAACATACAGACAATAGGGGAAAAGCAAGTGAAGGAAATATGCTTGCACAGTCACACAACTTGTCAAATTAAATTGTCTTACTTTTGAGGAATCACCGAGAGCATGCCCTCAGTGCTCGGGAGGAAAATATCAGATGGAAGAGAGTCATTGTCACTTGAGGATCTGGAGCCACCTTTGTGATACAGGATCACAAATGTCTGCCACATTCTGTAGTGCCTTACGGCATTCTTAGATTATTTCCTCCAGGTTTGGGGACCTGTGCACCCATGGGCCGCCAAGTTTGGGCGTTGTACACATTTCTTGTGATTCTTTCCTGTCAACAATGGTTGTCTGTGTGGAGTCAAGGACGGGCCAGAGTTGGCTATTCCATGTTGTTTTATTCAGGACCAGGCATCTACAGGGTCAGTGAATAGTAAGGTTTCGCCATCAGCTTGGACGTGTAGTTGTGCCAGGAAAAAAGTGTGTATTGGATGTGGTGTTCCTGCAGTTTGCGCTTAACTTCATGGAAAGTGTTATGTTTCAGTTGAATCTCTAGTGTGTAATCCAGGATGCCTTAAGACCCTAACAGGTGAGTAGTTGCGCTTTACAAGCACTGATAGATTGATTGATTGATTGAGGAACACCATTTCCCAGACATCATCAATCATCTAATTGTTTTGATTACGTGCCTCATTCAAGAAAACATCCCTGCCTTGGTAGTGTATGAGGCATGCCATTAATGGGTGGGGCAGAGTGCCAGGAGGGAGTTTTTGCATAAGGGCCCTATGTGGATGTTCACCAGAGAAGAATGGCAACAATATTTGGTGAAACTGCATATCCAGGGGTCTGCTTAGGTCTCTGCATCATTGCCTTCAATACCTTCAGGAAGGCCGACCACTCTGATATTATTTCATCTAGCTCTCCCTTTAGCGGTGTCTGCATGTTCTTCCAGGGTACGGTCTTTCTCTTGTAAAGTGGTGACTTAGGATTGGAAGTCTGAAGTTTGCAGTTAGAGACCTGCTACTGCTTGTTCCTCAGACCACACCCTATCAAATAGCTTCTGATGGTTATCACACAGCAGGTTGAGGTCCATGGCTATGGCACCAATCTTCAACTCCATGGATATGCAACCCTTTCTATTGCTGCTAGCACCACATCCAGTTTGCTAGTAACTGTTTCTGGGTCTGATGGGTGACCTGCTGCGAGTCCAGAAGTGGTGTTGATGGTGTGAACGTGTGGCTGCAGCACCATCCTAGGCCGCATCATCATAAAGGACCACTGGAGGTGGTGCGTAACAAAGATAGGCATGCTCAGCAAGGATAGGTCAGCTTGTGAGTGCTGGAGTGGGTCACAACTCCTCACAGTACAAGCTGCCCCATATGGAGAATGGGCAGCAAAGTATGAGGGAGGGCTCAAAGAAGACTAACTGGTATGTGAGTAATGTCATTTATAGAAAAGAATGTAACAGGTGAGGTCAGTCCAGGACAGTGCTAGGCGTAACAAGTTTTGTGGTGGGAAAAAGCAGTGCAGGTGATCAAAGGAGAAGCAAGGAGAAGGGTGAAAGCAAACAGTGATCATCAAACTTTGGGGGGTCTGGATATTCGAGGGTATTGTTAACATGCACAGTGCAGGAGGGCTTATAACAATACCACGTCCCCCAGAGAAAACTTAAAGGTGTGGGAACTGGAGTAGGGGTACATTGAAGATAGGGACAAACAGTGTACAATGCTACCACTTCTCAAATGTGCCCCTAATCCATCAGCATGTCCGGCCCGCAGTTCTCTTGGATGGAGGCCACAGGGTGCATGGATTGCTGATGAGATTGCTGGTACTGGTAGTGAACACAAGGTGCCGGGCAGGAAGGGGAGTCAGAAGGATCACCTTAGGGGGGATCACACAGTCCGTCCCCAGTGCAAGCAATTATGCAGTGGTCAGTGTAGGTTGCTTCTGTTGATCACTCTTTGCTTTCACCCTTCTCTTTGCTTCTCCTTTGGTTAGGGCATCCCCAGGGGTCATTTCCACATACTAGCTCATGCCAAGCCTGAATGTGCACCTCCAGGCATCCACCTTCATTCCAGTACCTGAGGGAGATCAGATCAGGACTGAACCTGTGATGTGCAACCTGAAAAGACCTCTGGAAGATTGGACCTGCTCTTTCTCGTACCCAGGACAAAGGTGCAGTTTACAGTTGAACCGACTAGGTTTGACCTTGTAAAATAGTTCACCTTTTAACGTTATTCTTTAAATTCCAATCCACCACAGGAGGAGACATCTAAAGCCCCCCAGGACCTCAGGTGAGGCACAAAGACAGGCCACGAAAAATAAGAAATTTGTTATCAGACCTGCAGGTCTAGTGACTTGAATAATCTATTTGACACAACTGTAATGCACTTGGCCCATACACTTTTCTCAAATTGTGTGACCCCCAGCCAAATATTTTAGTTTGCTGAATAGCTTTTTCTTCATTATCACATACGAGAGCACCTTCAAATATGTGCATTCATCATGTCTTCTGTACAAAAACCCTTTTGTTTGATTTATTAGTCTAAACATTTTCCCCATATGTAATAAAAATCTAGGGCACATATACAGTACACATGACCCCTGACTTCCTCTTAGTTCCATCATAGCATTGTCATCAGGGCAGGGACATAAATGTTTCTCAGTTCATATAAAAAAACTCTCAGTTTTAAAATTATTACTAAAGAATGATATGGTAGTGCGCTGTTATTCACAGAAAGACATTTTCCATTGAAATGGCCACAAACATTCCTACTGGCATGCACTTTTGCTGATAAAAATATTTTGTTTGCGAATCAGATTTAAGCAAATATTTATTATTTGCACATCATCAAATAAAATATTCTGATTTATTTTTGATCCTATTAAACTCTTTGTTTCCATCTCACTTCAGAATTACAAAAAGTGCTTTACTAACTATTGAAATATATTTTGAATAATTTGTATAGCAGATTTACAAGCTATTTAAGTGTTATGTGCCTAGCAAGATTGTCAGACAGTTCACTTTACAAAACCTTCTAACTTTGCAGTCAGAAAAAGATAAAATAAGCAGCAGTTTGTAATAAGATATTAGCTGACATTTGACCTCTGTCTTTGCACAGCATATGCGACAAGATAAAAACAAGATTTAAAGGCATCTTTATAGTTCATTCACTTGCTGAATGAATGGAACACCTGCCTCTTGTCCAGCTGGAGCTCTCACCAGATTGGGGTGGTAGGCCCAAAGAATAGCATGCCCTGATAAAATCTGATTTGCCACAGCAATCCTGCGAGTGGATTTCTGGAGGCCTGCACAGAGATTCACACAGTGGCAGGTAGAGGCCAACCGGAAGGTCAAGTGCAGGTCCACTTGCCACTGGTCAGCTAGGCAGTTGCAAGAAAAGGCTTCTTGTAGCTTGCTGTGTTCCTGTACTTACAGTAGAAGGTCAGCCTTTTGACCCTTGGATTCCACGTCTTTGTCCTGGGTACAAGAAAGAGCAGGTCCAATCTTCCAGAGGTCTTTTCAGGTTGCATACCACAGGTTCAGTCCTGATCTGATCTTCCTCAGGTACTGGAATGAAGGTGGATGCCTGGAGGTGCACATTCAGGCTTGGCATGAGCTAGTATTTGGAAATGACCCCTGGGGATGCCCTAACCAAAGAGTTAAACGTTCCTGGGGCTAATGCTTCTGCCTTTGGTTTTTTTTCAAGATAGCCACAGTCTTCTGTCAAACAGACCTTGGGGTCTGAATGCTGGAGATGTGTGTGGGTGGGGGGCGCTATGGTGCAACTGGTGTCCTGGCTTACCCAGAGACAGAAGTCTGGTAAAATCAAAGCTGAGCTTTCAGCATCCAGAAAGTAGATAAAACAACATGTTTTGCATTCCATTTTTCTCCTTTGAAGTGAGCCCCAAATGTTATATTTAAACCCAGCAGACCTGTCAAACGGCCTGTGACACTATATAATGTCTGAGTCCCACTATGATTGGAGCCTGACTGTCTGACAGGGCAAAGGAAGGGACCTGCTAATCTGTCAGCTAACAATTGCCTGTGGCAGGGGAGGTATCTGGGAAGTGTGAACCAAGTGTCATATAAAAAACCCCAGCAGACTTGTTGAGCAGGATATGGCATTTAGATGGGATTTGAAACTCTAATGTCAGAGAGGATGCTCACAACCCTACCCTGATGGTTACTCTAACCCATTTCTGAGACAGCTCTCCCTCCCACTCTCGTTGGTAACTGTCTAACAAAAGGAACAGCCGGGGTGGCAGGCCCAGGTGAAAGCCTCTTTGAAGTGCACCAATGTGCACCAAGGGTTTAGGCACAGCCCCAAGGGTCTCATGTGAAGGGGAATACAATTATTCCTAACTCCCAGTGCCCATTGTCCGTATTTTGGAAGCAGTTCACATCTCACCACAGGAAAGGCATCAAGCTGTCAGGGGACTGTTGAATATTTACTTAAAGGCCTTCATAGGTTTTCTAAAGTATTTTTTTCTGTGATAGACAAGATTTGACTTTACATTTAAATTAGATTTTGCTTAGCTATTAGGAAGAGTCCTTGAGATATTTATTTTGCTGGTTTCTAGGCACAGATAACATGTATTAAACACATTGCATCCCATTTCTTTCCCACAGAACAGCTAACCCTGATGCAGTGAAAATAGTTTTGAGGTGCAAGTCACCCTAAGGATATGTTTATCATTAACCTTTACATAGCCCACCTTTACATACCATTCACCCTGCCTCATTGGGCAGTAAGGCTTACTTATAGTTGACTTATAAATATTCAAATGAAGGGTTTTAGGCCTGACAATTATTATGTGTTGTTTTCACTGGGTTAATTTGCAGTTTAAACCTTCACCACTGTGTAAACATAGCAGGACTACAGCCATGTTTATCATGTCACTGCACTAGGGGGCACAATATGTGATGCAGCCACTGGTGACAGTTTACTTTCAGGCCCTCGGTGCATATTAGGCATCAAATGCTAAGGACTTGTAGGTAAGTTATATATGCAAGTCAGGGGTAAACCAATTTTACCATGTTGAAGGGAGAAGCACAAGCACTTAACCACTAATCAAGTCAAAGATTTGTTGATTTAGATCTCAAATGAGATCAACAAATTTAAAATAACTCATCCATTTCTCATTGCAGATACGAATTTTAAAACAATTTCAAGAAAGATATATTTGTTTATAAGAACGTTTACTAAATAGATCATTTTATCGACTCTTGTTATATTACATTCTGAATACAGGGTAATTATGTAAGGATTCTGTGCTGCAAAACCGAGTACAGATATAAAGTATAATTCTCAGGGCTCATATCCCTGTTTGGCAGAGATGACATGTAATAGACTCATTAGTATGATTGGTCTAATGACTAATATCTGTTTAATGGCTGGACACAAAGCCTGAGTAAAAGGATTACTCTCCTAAAGCTGTAACCCAAAGTCAAAAATAAATATTTTTTCAGTTGCTTATACTTTATAAAATCTGAGAAATATTCTGGCAGTTTTAAGTTTCTACAATGAGAAATATGAAAATAACTTGGTATTGGAATTGTGTTATGAAATATTCTATCTTGCCTTCCAACTATCCTAAAACCAATTTAAGATTTGCAGTAAATGTTTAATCCTTATTAGAAATCTCAAATATTTCCTCCTTTAAGACATCTCTAATAGTGTATTTTGCTCCAAGGAGCAGACTGACTATACTTGATATCGCAATAATATAATAATAACCAGTAAGCACAAAATCTAGTCACAGCACCTGAACAGAAATGGATTGGCTACTGTGGAGTATGCTCTAGTGCGTATGTGAACTTTAGAGGGATTTTTACTCTATTTTTTCCAAAAATTATTTAAAATGTCTCCTTTCTGAGGATTTATAAGATTTTTTTTAAACGCCAGCATGTGACAAAGAGTTGTTCCCTAAGTGCGAATAATGTAGTTAGGTATGTAAACATTGTGAGAATACCATTCCTTGATATGTATAAGATTTCACAGTTTCTAATGACATACCCCCCCTAAGCTCCAGAAGCAGAAACACATTGCTTTAGAGGCAAACTTTTTCTCTGCATATTCACACAGAACACTCAAATTACATTGAAGTTCTATCGGGGTGAGCATAAATAGAGCTGCATCGTCTGCATGCAATAATACATGCAAGTTATACAATGGTCTCTCTAATAGAACATTTTTGACAAATTGGACTGGTAAATCGTGAAGATAAATGGAGAAGAGTAATGGTTCCAGCAAGCCGCCCTGATTTAGACTGTTCTTATTAGGGGTTATGGGAGTAAGGCCTTTGTTTCCTCCCGACAAGACTCTACACCATATGGAAGAATGTAATGGTATGGTCAAGCCCAATAGAGATGAAGGAATACCCAGTGTCTGTAATTTCCCTCATAAGGTCAGCCTATCCACATTGTCAATTGCTGTTGAAAAGTCAATATAGGCAGTGCACAGAACTTGATATTTTACAACTACGTACTAGGGAATCAATGTCTGTTCCTTTGTGCTGTTGTTTATGACAGAATGTTTGGGTCTGAAGCCAGCTTACTCATGAGGAATCACTCCTTTTGCGAAAAACCCAGTCATGCAATTGCTTCAAAATACTTGATGTAAAGATCTATGCTGTAGCATCAAGGAGGGACAGAATGGCAATAACTGCTTGTAATAGTACAAGATCATTTTTTCTGTGGATCAGAATTATAATACTCCCTTTCCAACAATGGATCATTTGGTCAGCTTGATAGAAATATTCAAAGAGGGGAGTTGAGAATTTTCCTAAGCCGCAGGACCTTTTTTTGTGCACTATAACTGGGATTTGATATAGGCCTCTCTTCGCAGAGGATCTTCCTCTTTTTATGTAAACTTCTATAAGCATACTGGTTGGAGATGTTAGTTCCTCAAGACAATTCACATAATTCTGTAAGGCTGTTAATGAGCATTCTTTCAACTCATCAACTAAATTTATTGTGTGTAACTTAGAGATTTATTCAACCCATGCTGCACCCGATATTGAGAAAATAGATGTGGACTTTGTAATTCCGCTGTGCACTGCAATAAGGCTCCACAATATTGTTGAATTTTTATTTAGTGCTACTTGCTAAACTTTAAATCAATTCTAGTCAGCCTCTTTCCTTTCTAAAGATAGCCACTTGATTTTATTTATCTCTGAAAAGAGAATGTTTAATACATAGAAGGTGAAAAGGCTTGCTTATGTCTGCTGTTATTATCTTATTGAGGAAACGTTTTGACACTTTCATCTGCTTTTTCAGCAGTTTACTGATTTTATGAAACTCACAAGTACGTTTCATCATCACATCCTTGTATGAGGGTGTTCGATTATCGTCTTTATTCTTGGGAGTTTTCCAGAAGATTAATATTAATTATTGGAGTGGTCCACGGAGCTGAAGTTCCAAAATATCTTATGTTGAATTGGTTTTGCCAATGCTTTACCTCATCGGCCTCCATGGACAAATTTTCAATTTTTTGGGCCTGTTGATCAAGAATCATGAGCAGAGTCACGTTGTCACTGGCTTGATGGAATTGAACCTGGACCTCTGACAAAGTACAATCTATGATTGAAGATCCTGTACTGTCTCTCTTTGTGGGTGAGGCTGGTATGTCTGAAACCACCAATCAATAAATTATTATCCCATTAATGTTGCAGAGAGATTTGAGGAGTAGCCTTCCTCGCTTGTCCGCTTTATAACTGGGTGGAAAGTTAGATTCAGGAATATTCCAGGCGTCTTCTAGCTCTGTGTTCCTATTTAAGCTTAGTGCAGCATTAGAGAGTTTAGCATTAAAATCCCCCATAAGAAGAATACTGACTTTTTTCCATGCTTTGTGCTGGTTTTAATAGATATTCGAATATTTGGTTCAGTATTGGATTATTGTGCTGTTCAGGAGGAACATATACGATGAAAAAGAAGCAAGAGTGAATTTGTTGATTTTCTGTTCTAGGAAGATTACTCTGAATATCCAGTATACTTATGATGAGAAAGAGGAAGAATGTCAAAATTCCAAGAAAAATCTGTGGAAATCAGAGTGGCTTTAGCTTGTTCTCTAGTAGATGGTGCAAGCAAGTCTATTGCGAATTACAAGTTTGTGATGTTTTTTTTCATTAAGTCAAGTCAGATAAATGATTGCTGGAGAGAGAAGCTGTTTTCTGGTCACAAAAAACAGTTAGATTGCAAGAAACTACTGACAGATTATTGCTAAAAAGGTCACTTAGAAGCTTTTTCAATTTGTTTTCATTAATCACCCAACAAGCCATGAGTTCTTTTTACTTGGTATCACGTGATTTCTAATATATCTGCTGGTTGAATTAACCTCAATTGTTACAGAATTTGTGGTATTTGTACAGCTAGTTGAGTTTCAATGTTCCACATTGATTTTGCTGCTAGGTATATTTTTTAAGGAATTAGGGCCATATTTACAAGGCTCTGTGGCGCAGGGTGGCTAGGCAAATCCCTTGCTGCGCTGTCCTGCACCACGGGGAACGGCAGAAATGTGCTGTATCTACAAGATATAGTTTATTTCTGTCCTCTCCCCCTCCGCTGGCATTGAAATTGCTGCCATGCGCCAACGCAGGCACCCTTGCACCATGGTGCAAAGGTGCCTACATTGTGAGGATGATTGCTTTTGTGCAGGAAGGAACACCTTCCTGCACAAAGAAAATGAATGGAGGTAACTTCCTCTTTCTATGTGTGCTGCAGAATGCAGCACACATGGAAAGAGGAAAAGAAACGGGGAGAAATAAAGATTTTCCTAGCTGTTGCGTCAGTCTTACTATCAGTAGACTTTTGATGCATTGCCAGGTTTATAAAACCTTGTAAATTTGGGAATGTGTCAAAATCTATGGCTGTTGCATGGGAAAACCCATGCGATACCAATAAAAACGCCTTCTTGATGGAAAGTAAGGCAATATAGCGATTTGCGATGCGTTGTCTTACTCCCTATCTACAAGGCCATGCTTTGTGTGGCCGTGTAGATATGGCTTAGCAGTCTGTGCCATCGCTGCATCAAACAAAATGACGCAGTGGTACCGCAAGCTCCTTGTAAATATGAGCCTTAGTATCGAAAATAATGCGACCATTAAAGTCATTCTTTTGAAGAGTGTCACATTCCCTCATAATAATCACTGGTATCAAGTTTAACCGAAATTACATCCGTACTATGGGCAAGTCCTGTTTTACTGGAAAAGAGACCAGTTTCTTCGCTGCTGACGGAAGTGACTGGCGTTGAGGACAGGTGTGCAGAAGCCCAAGAACACTTTCCTGTTTAGGGAGCTATTGTCTTTTGGAAAAAGAGCTGTAATTTCAATAGTTAGGGAAAGGCGTGGAAAGTTACTTCTTTCGACTACTGTGCTTGTTAACTCGAGATTTGGGACAGGTTCTTAACTCACCAGCTAGTTCTACAGGAGTCCCAGGATGAAGGGCCAGTAATGTCCGCGGACTCTGAGCAGTAACTGACTCATTGATTCTTGAGACATTCTTTCACTTTTAAATGTAAAATCATTCTTTAGAGCAAATCTTATGCGTTTAGAAAGTTTTTAGTGATTCTTCACTTTGTTTTACACCTTTTCCGACTTTTTTTGGGTGTTTGAAGATTCTTTTACTTTTTCTATGTTGCTTTACTCGACTTCAGCTGGTTCGTTTATATCAGATCTTTCCACCCTATCTTCGTTAACTTTTGTTTTTAAGTACTGGAATTAAAGAGGGTAACGGTTGATGGCCCTGTGTACCTTCAAACTATAGCTTTGCTAGAGAAAAAACAGTTCCTGTGTCTTTGAATTTTTGCTTTTTATTGTCATTTAAGCATACTTTCCCTATTTGGGTTTTCTGTGACCCTTTCTGATCACTGACCTTCTCTGTTAGTTTACTCTCCTTATTGTGATTATTTGTATATTCTATTAACATTACTTCCTCTAGTTCATTTGGTGGTCATGAAATATCTTTATGGTAAGTGAGAGATCTTACAATAGCTGTAAGGATGTCGAAGTTGTGGTCAGAGTTTGCTGTAGTTTTTTCAAGCAGTGACAACATTGATTCAAGGATCTTCTGAAGTGCTTGGAGAGTCTCCGAGAGGTATACATAATCAGCAGGGTGATGGAAAGAGTTGTTTAACGGATATTCAGGTGAACAGGCGAGATTGACAATATGGTCATGACCATTACTTAAGGTGTTATTACACTGCTTCAGTGCTTATTTCGGGGTTTTATCTTTCCTTTCATGTGTTACCGCCGGCTACCGTCATTCCATTAAATGACGACTGGCGGTGTCTTGGTATGGCGCTAGCCTGCGGTATACTTTTTCACGCAAAACTGCGTTAGCAAAGTTTTGCATGAAAAAGTATAAATCTGGGCCATAGTTTGTAGACATTGCATCTAGGTCTTCCACCTGAAGTAGATGGGACTTGAGATCAAGTTCACCAATCTTCTCAATGTGTAAATAAAGTTAAATCAAGTGCGGTTTGTCTATCAATTTTGGCAGGATAAGCTTTGCACTATTCCTGCAGCATTTCCAGAACCCTTCTCCTGCCCTTTTTTTTAACTGCATAAATGCAGCCAGCGGTCCCACTTCTTCCTTCTCTACGGCTTTGTTTTATGTCGCTCCTGCCTTTGGACAGTGATAACTGCATCTTGTAAATATAGGTGGCCAAAACGATGTATATTTATGCCGGTTTAGAGACGCGCATCCTTTATCAAAATACAGATGAGAAGAGACGGCTTGATGGGCATTCAAAGTGCAAAAACGCGCAAGGGTTGACGTCAGCTCCTCCCTTTTCTTTCTCCCTTATTTCTTTTAATACAAAGCTTGCCGCTGATGGATTCATAATTTAATATTTTTTATGCTGTGAACAACCAGTAATTACTTGGCATGCAAAGACAGTAAAAGTTTGAGATGGTGAATCAAAAG
Organism: Pleurodeles waltl; assembly: GCF_031143425.1. Classification (NCBI taxonomy): domain Eukaryota; kingdom Metazoa; phylum Chordata; class Amphibia; order Caudata; family Salamandridae; genus Pleurodeles; species Pleurodeles waltl. The sequence goes on along the minus strand of NC_090445.1, from coordinate 1,256,632,063 downwards.
ATGCTCTCACTTTTAATGTCCTTAAGTGGCTGCCCGTAGCCCATTGATTAACTACTGAATTTTCAGCCGGTCGAGATATTGCTTTTGAGTGGTTTTAGGTTATGTGTAATCACTGGGTGTAATTTTACATAGTGCCTAGGACAGCATTACCTCTTTTTTTATCTCCTATCCAAAGATCACGTATCATGAAAAAACACGATCTTCTTTATTTTCTACTCAAATGTATTTTTTAATATTTTCATTAGTGAGTGGTTCTTAAGTCACAGTTGTGTGCTAATTTTGTGGGTGGAGTTAAACGTGACAGACTTTGTCTTTTTTTCCATCATAAGTTGTGAAAGGAAGACAGACTTCACTGGAGACTCTCCTCTCGAGCGGGGAGGGGGGGGGGGGTGGTATGGGGGTGAGGGGAGCGGGAGCGGTCCGTGACTGCATTACCAGGCTGGCTCAAATGTGTCTGTGGCCAGGGACTTGCAAATGGAGATGGCCTTGTTTACTTGCCGCGTTTCCAGCCTGTCCTCATTTACATGCAAAGGTTAAACTGCATAAAAAGTGTGCATCTGTAATCCTGAGTGCCCAGGGCCAAACCCCGTGAGTAGGGTGGGTGACGGGTCAAGGCTAAAAGCAATATATTGAGTAACTATGCAATTTTTTCACTTTCAGGTAATTGCATATAAAAACACATACACGAAATAAACGAAAATAAAACTGCAAATTAAACAAATTCGTGGAAAATGTACTCTCTTACATTATAAACCTCAGTTAGCTAAAGCAATCACTATTGATTTCTCTGTTTGACAAGAGAGTCACTGAACTGAATCCTGGTTTTCATAGAGGGGCATAGTGACTTGTGTGTTTACAGAGCTACAAGTTCCAAGCCTGTGGTAAAAAATTACTGTAGCTCCATCAGTGAAAGCATAAATTATCTCCCAAGCAGCTTTTATGTTTGTAGCTTTATGAGGGGACAACTGAACCCAGGTTCACTGGAATTATGCACCAAGGGAGGACCAATCATGTGACAGGGTTCACAAAATTATGTCAAGCAAAGGAAAGTTATGAAGTGTAATATAACACATTTTGTGATAATATTTCTTTGCTCTTTTGTCATTTTCACGGGTGAGCGCAAAGCGCTCCGTCCATAAAGTAATCTCTATTTGGGCTTCAAACCACGCCCATGTCATGTCAGTCTCTTTCATTGGTTCCTGGGCTTTATCTTTAAAATCTGCTTGCTTTCATTTGTGAAAGGAATGCATATGTCATGCTTTTTACGGTGTTTAGCCTGCCTACACAGGACCGGTAAACTACTAGAAACATCCGAGGCTCGATGTTTTAAGCCTGGTTTCTGGACTACTTTATCTGTTAATTTTACCCGCAGCGCGATCGCGCTGGGGTTTACATAGCGTGATCGTGCTCTGTTTTTTTATCTTCAATTTCAGTGCGATCGCGCTGTGTTTTTTTTCTTTTAATTTGTGTGGCAAGAGAAGTTAGGTTAGGAGTTTACAACGCAAATAGCGCCAAATCGGGCAAATGCGAGCCCCGTTACATTGAAAACGCTTGTTACATTTAACAACACTAACTGGGCTTAGGTAGCACCTCATTAATACCGGTTTAATACCCAAATGTAGCAATACGCTACAGAAAAGTGAACAGTCAAGCTATGCAAAGGGCTTTACCTTGCGACAACACACTTTCCCTAAAAACTGTATTTCACTAAAAAAAGAACATGGAGTTAATTTTCCTTAGCAGCATAGATCTGGGAGCACCTTTGTTGCAAAAAGTTGGGGGTGAAACATTGAAGCTCATTTTTCTCTAAAAGGCAAGAGACGCCTACTTTGAAACTGAGTTCAAGTACTGATGTCAGCTAAACTTTCTGTGATTCTTGGTAAAACACTTAGGCCCTCATTATGAACATGGCGGGAAACACTGCACCGCCGGCGGTAACTACTGCCAACAGGCTGGTGGTCCAGACTGCCAAGTAATGAAGCACCTGAGAAGCAGCCAGAGTGAAAACCACACACCGCCAGCATAGGAGTGCCGACATTGATGGAAGAGGGCTCCCACAGGCCGATGGAAAGGCCCCACCCACCCAACAAATAATGAAGCACAAGACTGCTGTCAGTTCCGGAAATGAACTAAATAAAAGGAAACACTCACCGTAGGCACACACAACGCGCCGAAGTAGACATGGAGAGAGAGTTGCAAATAATGCCAGTGCTGCTCCTTGCCAGTTACCACCACGACTGTGACCGCCGACGAAGACGACGATGGGAAGTATCGCAATCTACTAAACAAGGGAAGAAAGGGCACAATTACACAATGCAACGCATCCCAACCCCTCACACCATCACAAGCAATACACACCAGAACAAGAGGTACTCACCCGACACAAGGCAAATAAAACCTGGCCAAAGCACACACATGTGCATACCACACCCCACAATGAACCAATGAACCACGTCTCCAGAGTGTGCCAGCAGCAACACTGGGCACACAAACTTTAATAAATAAATGAAAAATGCAATGTCCAAATAAGGCCATTGGCCAGTCCAACTGTAACAGGCTGAAGGGCCCAAATGTCCCTAACTTGACTCCCACATGTGCACATGGTACCCAACCACAAAGGGACATCAATGGGGCAGCCATGCACCTCAGGGACCAGGGGCAGGGGGTGGCAGGGGTGGAGACGTACGTATGGGGGGGGCATAGGCTTACGTTTGGGAGGTGTAGGGGTCTTGGGTTTTCCCTTGGAAGGTGGGGCAGTGGGCTTGGACTGTGGGGTGGCAGATGGACCTGGGGCAGCACAGGGCTTCTTGCTCTCTGGGGAAGGGGCACAGGGATGGGAAGGGCAGACTGGGGAGGACTTAGATGTGGAAGGAGTGGACAGGGCAAGGAGGTGGGCATGTTTAGGGATGAGACGGGGTGAGTCAGTGGGTTTGAAAAGGTCAACACGGGGCAGGAAAAGTTTTTTAGGGGCAGTTGGGGTGGACATGGAGGAAGGTGTGAGAGTGGAGGTAGAGGGAGTGCTAGTAACTGGTGTAGGTGTGCTGAACATAGATGCAGGTGCCTGTGCAGTATGCTGAGGTGTGGTGGATGTGTGTTGGGTGGGTGTCTGGGAACGTTTGAGTGTTTTGGGAGGAGGGGGTGGACACAGTGGGACAAGACAGGCTGCCAGTGTAAATGGATGTTGTCTGGGTGTCTGAAGGTCTTGGGAGTGTGTTGCATGTGTCAGTCAATGTCGTGGTGAGTGCAGGTGTGGTGTCTGGGGTGGATGACTGGATGTCTGATGTTGTGGTGACAGCAAGAATGGGGCCAGCAACAGTGGCCGAGGGTGCAGTGCTTGTGGGTGTGCATGTTGAGGTGACAGACAGGGAGGCAGGAGAGGTGGACACACTGGCGGAAGTGGATGCTGTTCTGTGTGCCATTGTATGTTGGCTGTGTGTATGCCTGTGGTGGGAAGTGTGGTGCCTGTGTTTCTGTGTGTGCTTCTTGTGTGTTGAGGTGTGTGCATGGCTGTCTGAATGTGTGCTTGGGGTGGGTGAAGGGAGTGGGCTGCGGGAAGGGGCAGAGATGGTTGGAGGGGGGACGGGAAGACCAGGGACACTGGCTGCCATCAAAGAGGAGGCCAGAGCCTGAAAAGATCTCTGTAGGCCAGACATGGCACTGCAAATGCCTTCCAGGTATGCATTGCTGCATCTGGGATGCTAGCCCCTGGATGGCATTCACGATGGTTGTCTGCCCTACAAAGATAGTCCTCAGGTCAATAGCCTGCTCCGTGAGGGCAGTAGGCTGACTGGCGCAGGGGATGAGGTGTCTGGGGCGAAGGAGATGCCCACCCTTCTGGGTGAGCGGGCACAGGCAACTGGGTGGGGAGCAACTGGGAGGACGGTGATGGTATGGGGGTGGTGGAAGATGACACAGAATGGGTGGGCCCACTGGGATCCGCCACCACCACAAAACTCCCATGGGAGAAGGTATCAGAGTCACTACCTCAAGTGGTAGTAGCCTCCCCCATGGTACTACCCTCGCCCTCCAACCCACTGGTCCCCTTGGCGTCGGTAGACTCTGCCTCCTTGGAACCGTGGGCCGCTGCATCCCTACTCGCCAGTGCCACTGATTCCTCACCAGATGATGCTGATGTACACAGACAACACAAGAGTACATGGGTGGGGAGACAAAACATGAGAGATATCTGTAAATACCTAAACTGATGTACAAACGTGGTGCACACACACTCCCACCAAGCTTATACACTGACATGCAGCACCTACAACTATAGTCATGCCTATGCCCCTGACTAGTGGCCACAACCCTAGCATACAAATCTTCTCCCACATGACACAAGGACCTGATGAACGTTCAGGCCTGCCCCTAATCATCTAAGTGCCCATGGGGGCAGGACTGCTGGTAGACACCTGTCAGAGTTCCTGGCACTAGACAGCATACATACTACAGCACCCTCAGACATCCATCAAAGAGGCATGAATTGGTGTTGGTACTCACCCCCTTGTGGCTGCTGTGCAGCCTTCAAGCGCCCATCCAATTCTGGATATGCCACCGCCAGAAAGCAGCACATTAGGGGGTTCAGGGTGTGACGGGCACCCCTTCCTCGTTGGGAGAACTTCCCTAGCTGGGCCTCACAGGTCTTCCTGGCCCAGCGCCACAGGTCCTCCCACCACTTCCTGTAGTAGGTGTGCTGCCGTTTGTAGACCCCCAGGGTCCGACCCTCCCTGGCATTGGCCTGCCAGAGTGCCCTCTTCTGATGGGTACTGACCTTTATGGGACACACAGAAAAGAATAACAGAGTTCAGGATATGGCCATGTGATACAGCTGACTATACGTTCCCTATGGGACGGACACTTCACAAGATCATTTCACCAGGTCACTCAGGGTACTTGCCAAACAATCTGCACCTGTGCAGGTACATAGAGACATGCATACAGGCATCCGCCACCATCACACACATCCATGCGCGTCATCTGCCTACTCACCTGCACCTCTGGTCGCCCATATAACATGGCATACAGGGGTAGGACCCTGTTCACCAACTTCTCCAGCTCCTCCATGGAGAAGGCCGGGGCCCTTTCCCCCGGGACTCTTGCTATGTGAGTAACTAGAGTCAGGACACAGCAGTACACTCAGTGGAGTACTTCCATGCACGGGATCCAGGAATCAAGTGAAATTGGGGTGACGACATGGTGTGCGCTCCACGGTGGTGTGCACCGTCACCGGTGATCATGATAGGCCCAGGTTCCCCATTGACAACCACGTTAACCAATGAATGGGTGCACGGCAGTGGACACCGCCTTATGCCAATGCAACAACCTCCAGAGTAATGCGGTCACTTTCACTGCTACATATCTGGATGGAAGGAGGCTGGCATTTTGCTAGCACGATGTAGATATTTCCTGGTCATGGGCCCCATTCAGGCGCTATAAACCCCAGCCCTATGTCGCATGCCCACCTGAGTGTTTGCTCCCCTCATCAGTCCAGACATATCACTGCGTACATGTCCCTACAGTTGTACATCATACATCGCTTGTGTGTGTAATCTACATATTGTACAGCAGTTATTCATACACAACATGTTTTGCATGTGTATGTGTGTCCCTCATATGTGTTTTCTCCTCCCCCCAGGTACAGACCCAGGTAGCGAGGGAGGGCCCCATCTGTGTACAGACCTCTTGTTGATTTGGATACCATGGTGGAACAGCACATCAGTGTCACCTACAGACTCAATTGTAGAACAATCCATGAGCTATGTGCATTACTGGAACCCGTACTGAGACCGGCAAATCTGAATCATCATGCCATTCCTACTTGTTACAGTCCTGTTTCAAACACTTTTGCAGGTGATTCTGGCTACCCCAACATGCAATGGCTCCTGACACCTGTGAGGAATCCCAGGACAGATGCAGTGAGGAAGTACAATGAGGCCCATGGATGTACTAGGAGGGTGACAGAGCGCACTATAGGTCTCCTGAAGGCTAGATTCCATTGCCTCCATCTCTTTGGGGGATCCCTGTGCTGTGGCCCTGAGAAGGTGTGTAGAATAGTGGTGGCCTGCTGCATGCTGCACAATGTGGCTGTGAGAAAAGCTATCCCCCAACTAGAGGAGGAGGGTGCTGTATATCCAGACCTGCTTCCTCTGAGGGGGGATGAGAGTGATGGTGAGGATGATGAGGGGGAAGATGTCCACTCCAGGAACCAGCAGATCCATCTATACATCCAGCGACTATGAGGTACTGTTCACTGATGATGTTGTCTGCACTGCATAATGTCTGTCTGACTTATTCATTATGTGGATGTGGGGTTGGTAGTCATTGACACTGTTACCTGAAGTATAAGGAGGCATGTGCCATGGAAACAAACATGGGGTACATTTATGTTTACTCCAGACAATGTTGTGCGTGGGCTACCATTCCTGCAATTAAGGTCTGATTATGGAATTGACTGGCACATGCATTCATATTTACAACTGATTCTACATAATGACAGGGGACATACAAAGTGGTGTAAATGTGTTTTATTATGTCTCACAAATGCATTGGTGCACAGTACAGCGATAGGGAGTGGGCTAATGGTGGATGTCCATACTAGGTACTTGGACTCAGCGATTGGTGACAGTGGGTATAGGTCCATATGTCACTTGCAAGTTGTTAAGTTTCTATTGGCAGGTGAGGATGGTAGCACAGTGGCACACTTGGGACAAAGTCCATGTCAGAGTCACTTCTTAGTGGGGGCTTGGTCTTGGCAGGTGTTCCTGTGCCATATCTGGGTCTTAGGTCCCGTTTGAGGGTCTGTTGCTGGGCTGCATGGGTAGGGGTGCTGGTCTCCTGTGTGTCCTCTGCCAGTGCCACTAGTCCAGTTGCTGCTGCTGATGTTGAGGGCTGGTCTGTGTCCTGGGAAGTGGTAGGGGCTTCCTGGTTTGTGGGGGTCTCAGGCTGGGTTAGGTAGTGGTGCTGCAGCACCCCTGCAATGGTGGCCATGGTGGCATTAAGTTGTTTCCATTGCTCCATGGTCTCTTTATGTTGGGCTATCTGCAGCATTTGACTCTGTTCCAGGGTGGCAATGATCTGGCCCATCCTGTCTTGTGTATGATGGTATACTCCCAGGACCTCTGAGATCACCTCCTGGGCCCCATCCTTTGGCCTCCCCCCTGGGCCACTGATACCCTCCTACTGGGCCTAGCCCCCTGAGCCTGTGTTCCCTGCACAGGTCTGGCACTGGCAGTCCCACTTGCACTGGGGCCATCATCAACCTGCCTGGTAGTAGGTGGGGTCTCTGGCCTCTGTAGTTGTGGTACGCCTGTCTGTGGCCTGGAGACACTGGTGTGGGGTCGTTTGGCCTGAGCTGATGTTGGTGGCTGGGTGGTAGGGGTGTCAGTGGTGTCCTGGGTGGGGCTGCTAGAGGGTGACAGTCCAGGACTGTGTGATGGTCCAGGGTATTCCTCACTGTCCACACTTCCCTCTCTAGGGTCCTGAGTGGGGCCTCTGTCTCTATGTGGGGCGCTAGCACTCCTTGGCCTTTCTGTCAGGGTGGCATGGGTAGTGGTGCCTCTGGGGGGGAATGGACATGTGTGTTACATGTAATGATTCAAATTAGGATGCACAGCTCTGCCCTATTTTGTGCTATGTATTCCCCTGTTGGGCCATGCAGGGAACAATTGTGGGGTTCCATTACATTTTGCATGTGATGTGGAGGTGCATTGTGGGTGCTGTAGTGCCATTGTGATTCCTTGCATGGGTAGGTGGCTGTGCAGAGGGGGAGGGATGTGGGCCTGTTGGTGGGTTTGTGGACATGCAGGGTGACTGGATGTAGTGATTGTGGGCTGGGTGGGGATGTGGTCCTGGTGGTAATTGGAGGGGTGGGGTGGTGCATGCATTACAGGTGTGGTGGATATGGAGTAATTGTAGATGACTTACCTGAGTCCATTCCTCCAGTTAGTCCAGTGAGACCCTCTGGGTGCTGGATAGCCAGTTCCTTCTCCTGCCAGTCAGTATAGTCGGTGGGTGTAGGTGGGGTTCCTCCCCCAGTCTTTTGGACTGCGATATTGTGCCTGGATGCCATGGACCGAACCTTCCCGCATAGGTCGTTCCATCTCTTGTGGATGTGCCTTGTGCGTGAATGGTTTCCCACTGCATTGACCTTGTTCACTATTGTCTGCCATAACTCCATCTTCCTGGCGATGGGTGTGTGCTGGACCTGTGCCCCGAAGATTTGTGGCTCGACCTTCAGTATTTCGTCCACCATCGTCCTTAGCTCCCTATCTGTGAAGCGTGGTTGCTTAGGGGGTGCCATGGTGTGTGTTGTAGGTGGTGTGTTTTGTGGATATTGGTGAGGGTGATGTTGTGTGGTTGGGTGTGTGACTTGTGTGATGTGCGTTCAGTGTATGCATGTTGTGTTGTCAGTCTCAGTTGTCCTATTGGCGATGCAAAAGATTGTGGGGGGTGTATATCAGTGTTTTGTAGTGTTGCGGATGTGTGTCAGGTGTGTGGGTTTCAAATTAGTCAATGTGTGCATTTCTGATGGATACAACTACCTGTGGATTCCTCACCTAATGAATACTCCCATGGCGCCAGCATTCGACGGAAATCTTCTTCCTAGTCTCTGCACGTCGACGAGGACGTCACTCTAGCCCACGCGACGCCATCTGACGTCATACAGGCAATAAGAGGTCCTTGCCGACGTGCCGACGTCAGTTCCCTTTTTTCCGTGCATTCGAAACGGTTATCTTCGAGGGAGCTACTATTACTTTAGTAGTTACAGTGTATTTTCTGCTGCGTAGTTCTTCTCTGCGGTAACAATGTCTCAGAGAAAGTCGGGTTTCAAGCCCTGTTGAGAGTGTGGGGGCAAGATGTCTGTTACAGATCCTCACTCCGACTGTCTCTGGTGTTTGAGCTCCGACCACGACGTCGTGACTTGCGATTCATGTCAGCACATGAATCCGAAGGCCCTCAAAGAACGTGAGGCTAAACTATTCCTGGCGAAGTCGAAGAGAAAGGAAAAACATCACAAAAAGTCTTCCTCGCCAAGGTCTCATCGGCGTCATCGAGACTCCCGGCGCCGTTGAGATTCACGGCGTCATTCCAGCAAGGAGACTCGTTCGAGGTCGCCTTCGGCTCGGCGTCGGAGGACTTGGGGGGTCAGTCCCACGGTCACGCCGCATCCATCGATGCCGTTGCCCTCTCCGGCGTCACCGACTTCGCCTGGACAAGCGTCTGTGGTTGAGGTGATGCAGCCTCTTGTGATGTCTCCGGCGTCGCGGACGTCTAGGCCGGCGTCGGGGTCGCCTTCGATCCAGGCACCTCAGTATCCGGCTTTTCCCGCCCCTGGAGCCGATAGTACCGCATTTCTGAATGCAATGTATACCATCTTTCAGCAGATGGCTCCAGGAGGTGCTCCGGCTGGTCCTTCGGGGCCTTTGGCCTTTTCATTGGCCTGCGCCTCTTCGGCCGGCACCCTTTATGTCCTTTCTCCCTTTTGGGAATGTGGGCTCGGCGCCGGTGTCGGCGCCGGTGGCCGCTCCGGTGGCTTCAGAGGGATTGACTCCGGAGGTTTCCATCCCGTCGACGTCGGGATTTCGTCCTGTGACTCAGGTGGGTCCAGCGGCTCCAAGATCTCTTCGTCCTGCTCCTTCATCGGCACCGAACCTCCCTGTGGCGCCGGATGCGGCGTCGGATGCTTCTGGAGATCGGCGCCGATCTTCGACTTCGGCAGAGGCCATGTCGACTCCTCGTATTGAGCAGAGACTACATTCAAGGAGGCGTGCTCTCCGTCTTTTGGAAGAGCAGGAGTACCAGCGAGTCCTGGAGGAAGGAGAGGTTGAGGACTCTGGTGATGGACTGCATGGTCTGGATACGGCCAGTGGGCTGGATACTTCCCCTGAGTGGGACCTTTCATCTCCAGGGGAGTATACGGAGGAGGCTGCTACCTTTCACGCGGTGGTGAGGAAGGCGGCTAACTTTCTGGACCTGCCTTTGCCGGTGGCAGAGGCGAAGCAGAATTTATTGACGGAGGTGCTGCATCCGGCCTCTGCTGCAGCGGAGCCTCTCTTGCCGTTTAATAAGGCTTTGCTTGATCCGGTGTTGGAGGTATGGAAGAAGCCTGTATCTTCCTCAGCAGTTCATAGGGCTGTGGCCAGAAGATATCGGGCTGCACCATCTGACCCTGGTTTTCTTTCAAGACACCCTACGCCGGAGAGCTTGGTAGTGCAAGCCTCCTGTTCATCGAAATCAGCGCCTGGATCTTTCCCGACGGTACCTGGAGACAGGGACTCCAAAAAACTGGATGCGCAATCAAAGAAAATATTTTCTTCTTGCAGTTTGGCGTTGAAGGCCACCAACGCAACTTGCATTCTGGGGAGATATATCCATGCTCTTATGGATGATATTTCATCTTCTTTTACGGAGCTTCCCCAGGGACTCTTGGATGTTGTCTCGGACGCCCAGGCTGCCGCAACCCAGATTATCCAGTCTGGGCTGGACACGACCGACTCGGTGGCTAGGGCGATGGGCACAGCTGTGGTGGCGAGGAGACAGGCCTGGCTCCGTAATTCAGGGTTTTCTGCGGACGTGCAGTCGACCCTATTAGACCTCCCGTTTGATGGGGACAAACTGTTTGGAGCAAAGGCAGATTCGGCCTTGGAGCGATTTAAAGAGAGCAGGGCCACAGCCAAATCGTTAGGGCTGCAAGCTCCTTCTTCCTCTGCCTCTTCCAGGTTTTTCAGGAGGTTTCGTGGATTTGGGCGTGGCTCTTCCTCCTCTTCCTTTCGGGGGAGGTTCCAGCAACCCGCCTCTTCTCACCCCTATAGATCAGTTAGAGGGAGAGGTAGGGCCCGCACCAGAGGAGCCTCTCAACAGCACTCTGCCTCTTCCTCGTCGTCTGGAGGGGTGCAGCAGGGAAAGCAGCCTTAGGCTTCCACCATTTCCCACTCACTCCTCTCCTGTAGGGGGAAGATTACGCCATTTTCTCCACAAGTGGGAGACTATTACAACGGACACTTGGGTTATCAATATTGGGGAAAAAGGCTACACCCTTCCCTTTCGGGAGTTTCCGCCCCCCCTCCCGCCCCGCCCATCTTATTGTTCAGAAGAACACCTCCTGTTGCTAGAACAGGAGGTTCAAGTCCTCCTTTCAAAGGGCGCGGTGGAGTTGGTTCCAGAGCAGGAAAGGGGTCGAGGTTGTTACTCAAGGTACTTCCTGATTCCCAAGAAGGATGGTCGGTTGAGACCGATCCTGGATCTGAGGATCTTGAATTGGTTCCTCAATCAGGAAAAGTTCAAGATGCTGACCCTAGCACAGGTGCTTTTGGCGTTGAACAAAGAAGATTGGATGGTGTCTGTCGACTTGCAGGATGCTTATTTTCATATTCCGATACTCAAGTCACACAGGAAGTATCTCCGGTTTGTGGTAGGGTCGCAGCACTATCAGTTTGCGGTCCTTCCGTTTGGTCTTACTTCAGCACCTCGAGTCTTCACGAAGGTGATGTCAGTGTTTGCGGCAGAGCTCAGAAGGAAGGGGATAGCAGTATTCCCTTACTTGGACGACTGGTTGATCAAAGCCAAGTCCCCGGAGCTTGTGTCGTATCATCTGCAGTCAACAACCCAGTTGTTGTTCGACCTGGGCTTTTCGGTGAACGTGCCCAAATCTCACCTGGAGCCCTCTCAGCGCCTCCTGTTCATAGGGGCAGTACTGGATACAACATTGAATCGAGCCTTTCCTCCGCCTCAGCGGGTTCAAGATATTCAGGAATTGGTTCCAATGTTTCGAAATGGAGCGGTAGTTCCAGTCCTCAAGGTCCTTCGTCTGCTCGGTCTGTTTGCCTCCTGCATACTGTTGGTCACGCATGCTCGCTGGCACATGAGGGCTCTTCAGTGGTGCCTCCGAAGGCAGTGGTCTCAACACAAGGGAGATCTAGAAGGTGCGGTCAAGATCTCCAGAGATGCTGCTGTGGACTTGAAGTGGTGGATTGCGAGCAACAATCTTTCGCAAGGAAAGCCGTTCGCGCAGTCGCCACCAGTGGCCACGGTCATAACGGATGCTTCCACTCTAGGGTGGGGAGCTCATCTGGGGGATCTGGAGATCAAAGGACTTTGGTCTCCAGAGGAACAGATGTTTCATATCAATCTGTTAGAGTTACGGGCTGTACGTCTGGCTCTCAAGGCCTTCCTCCCTTCCCGTGGTCAGTCGGTACAGGTCCTGACGGACAATACTACCATGATGTGGTACATAAACAAACAGGGAGGAGTAGGGTCGTACCTTCTCTGCAGAGAAGCTCTTCGACTATGGTCCTGGGCAAAGGACCATCAGATTTGCTTGGTAGCAAATCATTTGGCTGGGGTCTTGAATGTACGTGCGGACAGTCTCAGTCGACAATTCTCGGCCGACCACGAGTGGCGTCTCCATCCAGATCAAGTCCGTTTAATCTTCCAGATGTGGGGGTTTCCTCGGATAGATCTGTTTGCCACTCGGGAGAATGCGCATTGTCCGTTATTCTGCAGCCTCCAGTATCCGGTGCAGGGAGCATTGGGGGACACGTTTCTGATAACCTGGTGCGACCAGTTGCTTTACGCGTTTCCCCCCATACCCTTGATTCCTCGAGTGTTGAGGAAGATTCGCCAAGACCGGGCCCAAGTCATCTTAATAGCTCCGGATTGGCCAAGGAGGGTGTGGTACTCCGACCTTCTCCAACTCTCACTGTGCCCTCCGCTCCGTCTCCCTCTCAGGGCAGACCTCCTCTCGCAGTCGCAGGGGCAGATTTTACACCCCAACCTCCAGAGTCTACACCTACATGCCTGGAGATTGAACGGGGCAACCTGAGTTCCTTCTCTCTCCCGCCTGATGTAGTGGATGTTATATTAGCGGCCAGGCGACACTCCACTAAATCTATCGACGCTAATAGGTGGTCTAAATTTGTTATGTGGTGTGGGGAGAGACAGATTGATCCCTTACATGCTCATCTGTCGGACGTTTTGTCTTTTGCTCTGTCTCTAGCGCAGAAGGGTTGTGCAGTGGCTACCATTAAGGGTTATTTGTTGGCTTTGTCAGCCTTCATTTGTCTTCCAGATCAACCATCGTTATTTAAATCCCCTATTGTTCTCAGATTCTTGAAAGGTCTTCTAAATAAATATCCTCCAAAACCATTTGTTATGCCTCAATGGGATTTGTCCTTGGTCCTCACTTTCCTTATGGGGTCCCCTTTTGAGCCTATGCATTCTTGCCCCTTAAGGTATTTGGTTATTAAAACAGTCTTCCTGGTGGCTATAACATCTGCAAGGAGAGTGAGTGAGTTGCAGGCCTTATCGGTAAAACCCCCTTATACAACTTTTTATGGGGATAAGGTGGTGTTGAGGACCAAAGCTGCTTTCCTCCCGAAGGTTGTTTCACCCTTCCATTTGGCCCAGACAATTACTTTGTCCACGTTCTATCCTCCGCCTCATCCTTCAAAGGAGGAAGAGAGACTACATTGTTTGGACCCAAGGAGGGCGTTAAGCTTCTACATTGATAGAACGAAGGACTTCAGGCTGGAGGATCAGCTGTTCATCAGATACGTGGGCAAGAGGAGAGGAAAGGCAGTCCACAAGAGAACACTCTCCAGGTGGGTTGTTCTTTGCATTAAAATCTGTTACTCTTTGGCAAAGAAGGATCCTCCTGATGGCATTAGAGCTCATTCCACCAGAGCTAAGTCGGCCACTTCGGCCTTGGCCAGGGGTGTTCCTGTGGTCGACATCTGCAAGGCCGCAACTTGGTCGTCCCTTCACACTTTTGCGAAATATTACTGTTTGGACTCTGAGGTCAGAAGGGACGGCCATTTTGCACGGTCAGTGCTGCAGGATTTCTTGGTTTGACCATTTCGGCACCCACCACCGGGAGTGGTACTGCTTTGGGACTCTATTCATTAGGTGAGGAATCCACAGGTAGTTGTATCCATCAGAAGAACGAGTTACTTACCTTCGGTAACGACTTTTCTGGTGGATACATTAGCTACCTGTGGATTCCTCACGGAATGGCAGTCTTCTGTTCACCATCGCCACGGTGGGCGACTGTGTTTCCCGCCATGTTCATAATGACCACCTTAATCACCCAGTGCCTAAAAAAATGAATCTGAACTTGTGTTTGTGCAATGTAAATGGTGCTCATGTAAAGTGTTCCAATACCCTTCTGCCGGGTCCGCTCTACATAAAAACAAAAAAAAGGGACTGAGACCCTGATCCAAGATTCGTCTAATGGTTAGGCATGGTGGGGAAGTTGTGAAAGAGGCAGAGGAGATAGACTACCACTTAGAGCCTCAGCTATCGTTAATGCAGCAGGTGCAGTTGCATTGGGGCCCAGGAGTATGAGGGGGTTCAAATGAATATGAGGGACTCACAACATCAAAGTTACGGAGAGAACAGTCAATTTCTGTTTTTTTTTTATGATTTTGCCCTATTATATGTCTCATTCTCCTTGTGGGCTATGAGATACAAAAAACATATCCATCAAATGATCGCAAAAGCTTTGCCTCCGTGCTCAGCCCTGCCTCTCCTGCACCCCAATCCTTGGCATAACATTTTAAAGGGAGGGGCCCAGACTTCAAAACATTTTGCTTTGAGGGGTGGCTCACAAATAAGGTTTGAGTCACAGTCTGCTGACTCCATGTCAGGGGACAGTGAGGAAATCTTTATTAAAATTTGGCTTGTTGCATGCAAAGTCCACCACTTCATGTGCCATGCAGCTGGGAGGTTGTTGAATTTCGAGGGTCTTCACCTTCATGGCACCTAGCACAAATTAAATTCATCACTGCATTAAGTACCATGTGTACTGGCTTTTTGTGCTTTCAGATTCAGAACTGTCCTCACTGAGATTTAGAATTTCTGTCGCAGCTGAGAATAGGGTTGACGAGTCTGAGTTGTGCTGGTGTTACAGTAATGATAAGCAAATAACAAGATCAAGCATGCCATGCTTGGCTCTTAGAAATGGATATGGGCTACTCATATGTGGCCCGTAATAGGAGTAGTGTGCTTCCAATGTTGGTATTCTTACTATCAGTGGGGGCTCTCGCCAAATGAGCACATTGAGTTAGAAATGCATGACAGCCTGCAGGGACTACACCAGCACTGCATATATTATGAGGTAACAAGGAGATGTTGGTGTCAAGGGTTAGGCTTTTCTCCGCAAGATCGCTTTGGCAGCTATTGTTTTTTGTATTATCCTATGGGAACAACTCCCATGCACGAAAAATGATTTAAATTAAATTTGCTTTCTTCAACTCCTCATTGTTTTCTGTGGAGGTTCCTGATTAATTTAAAACCGTAACCCCTTCTATTAAAAAGGGTATGTTGGATCCACTTCATGAACCATGTTTTGGGCTTATTTCAATTATACATCATGCCAGGGTGTGTCCGATTGCAGTTTGATATGAACAGTAAGCTCTTATTTACCATTGTCAGTGTTGCACTGATGGGAAAATTGGTAACAAATCGGCAGGCATACCATACATGTGGGACAGCACGAGAGCAGTGAACCTAGGTTGATATGTTGGGTGTTCTCTAGGACAAAACTTTAGGCAGACGTGCTGTCTGTTTCACAACATATTGTGGCCCATAATGAATGCAGAGGGGCTTGGAGCCCACCCATTGCTTACCATTGGTTGTTTTTTCTCATCACTCTAATTTGGCTGCTTCTTATTTGTGCCCCTGATTCTCAATCTTGTGCTTGCTCCTTCTCTTCAGCATTGCCTCCTTACAATGTATTTTGTTTGCCTGGTGTCTGTGCTCTATGTTAGGGAATTACTTTTTCTATTGTCTAAGCACTCACAGAGAGTGCACGTGTTTTTGTGTTGTCCTCATTGTGTACTTTTCTTGCCACTCATGCTGCTGCCTGTCTCTATGTGCTTCTTCCTACCTCACTCTCTGCTGGCCTCACCAGTGGTCTTCTTCTTGTTGCAGCCAATGCCCCGCTGTAAGAAATTGGGTAGTTGGTTGAGGAGGTGAATCCTTACTCAAAAAACAGTCATAATCCTTGTCAGGGTGAATTCACTAAATTAACATACTTAACCCTCTAGTAGCTTGACACAAAAACAGTCAGGCTTAACTTAGAGTCAGTGTTTAAGTATTCTTGCAGCACTTAAATACTAATAAAGTTAAAACGCAACATAAGAAACCTCCCACACCAATTCAGAA
This sequence comes from Pleurodeles waltl, assembly GCF_031143425.1. NCBI lineage: Eukaryota > Metazoa > Chordata > Amphibia > Caudata > Salamandridae > Pleurodeles > Pleurodeles waltl. The sequence goes on along the minus strand of NC_090445.1, from coordinate 1,256,615,905 downwards.
AACCACAGTAAAATGTATTAACTTATTTGACACCAAATCAACAAAAATCCAATCAGTAGAACCAGAAATATGCCATTTTAAAGATTTAAGATAAGTATCGTGCCTAAAAGCACAAAATGCCACTCGCGAATACCTGTCATGCAAGACTGGGTGAAAGTCACAAATTCAGGCCAACCCCAGTGGAGCAATGGCCAGATACAGGGATCAGGTTAGTCGAGGTGAAAGAGTTACCTTCTAAAGTTTAGCACGAAGAGTCCAGTTTGCATTTGAGGATGCCAGGAGGAGCAGGAAGACCGTCACAGATGGTTGTTGCTGTAGCTTGAATAGGAGGCCGAGCAACTCGGATGGTTGTCACTATAGTGCGAAGATACCATAGGGTCGCGTGGATGGTTGTTGCTGGAGCTTCACATTGGTGGTCACAGTTGGCTGTCCATGCTGTAGTGCGAAATGCGAATCTCGCATTGCCGGTTGTTGCTGGTGGTCACTTTAGTGTGAAGGGTCCTTTTCACCAGAGCTTTGCATTGGGGGTTGGCATGATCTTGGCCCAAACTGGCTCGTTTGCGATCACAAAGAGCCCAAGACCTCAGGATTTCTTCCTTTCTTCAAGGAGGCGTTCAACTGATGCCAAAACCAAGGGTCCAGAACTGAGGGCACCCCTTGGGTATCAGGAACTCACTCTATCAATGCCCAGCAGGGCTCAGGCAGAGCCAGTTAGTTGCAGGCCAAGTTGCAGCTCCAGTCAGCAGGTCAGCTGAGCAGATGCATGGAGGCCTCTTGAGCTTCTTATGACCCTGAATCTCAGAGCAAGAGGTAAGTCAGCATACCCTTGGAGTCACTTCAGCCTCAGATGAACGGTGAAGGTCCAGGTTCAGTCTTCCTTCTCAGCAAGCAAGTCAGGCACCTTCCAGCAGCAGAGCAGCAGGGTGTCCTTCTTCTGTAGTATCCACAGGTCCAGGAGTGTAATAATGAGCGGATCCGAGGGTCCCATTTCTATACCTGGTGCCCACTTTGAAGTGAGAAAAGCTTCTGGAGTTTCCCCTTACAGAGTTGTATGGAATTTCCTTTCTCCCTACCCTGATCCCAGTCTATGTCGGGGCACAATAAGCTAGCGTGAAGTCCTTTGTGTGTGAGCTGAACCAGTGCATTTAAAGTGCAATTGTGGTAGGTGACAGCTCAGTTCCTTGAACCTACACCACAACATTCATGTCAGTACCACAACATTCATGTCAGAAAGGAATGTAGAATTCACATTGGACATCTGCTTTTCTCCATTGTCTTCGATTAAAGAACTTGCAAAGTAAGTGCCTCTGAACTGTGCTCCAGTCAATATGCCAGCAGAAACCCCCTATGCCTGATTCCTGAATTAATGTGGCATGTGCACTGAAGCACATTTAATCCAGCAAGAAGCAACGTGCTAGAAAGTAGGTCTTCCTGTTGTGTCCTTGATGGGTGCAAGGGTCCTTTTGGTGGCACAAGTTGTGGTTTATAAGATAGAAAAACAGATTTTTGCATGGTATTTTGATCATCAATGGGTTCTATATTTGCTGTACTTAAACAAAAAGTCTATTTTGAAGTTAGACGTCTGTTAAAAAAGTTGTGATAAATAAAAATCACATTTTTTGCCTATTGTGTTCCTGTTTCTTTTCATGTTTTGTTGTATGTTCTCGTGGTGTTTTTAAAAAGTCTGGCTGTTTCCAGAGACTGGTTCCTGAGATATGATAATTCCTGTGACTTGTCTCCAATTCTTAGGCCTGGCATTAGCCAAAACATTTTAATTTTACTAATATATATACAATTACTTATACTAACTTTCAGCCAACCCTTTTCATGCGTTGTTCTGTTATGGGGACATTCGCATTTTTCTTCCCCCATGACTACATGGGGTAATAGGTCACTTCATTTCAGCCACTAGTTAGCTTCACTGTGAGTGGCTGCATCTACTATTTCACAAAGAGGACATTTACACACAAAGTAGTTCCTTTATTGTCAGGGACAACTATGTAAATGGGTGATTTATGAAACCACACAAATAAACTTGCTTTAGCCACTATTCTATTTGTAAGTTTCACAAGACCAGGCAACTTCCTCAACAAGATAATTTTACAAAACCCATGACAAAACAAGCAGTGACATGCTAAAGGATAGCAGTCAACACCAGAACTATTGCCTTCGTCACTATTTGTTTCGCTTGAACCATGTTGGGTTTTTGAGAAGCATAATATGATCACAGTGCTGTGAACAGGGGACAGTTAGCACCGACTAGCAGAGCACTTTTTGCACCAACAATAATCATGTTTATCCTTGCTTATAACAAAATGAAATGTCTAGAACATCACACAAAGATCACTAATCATTACGTTTCCTATCATGTTCATGTTTGCTTCGATACTGTTAACTTGACACTGTTATGCCAAAGTAACATGGAAATGCAAGCTTTCCATGTGGCTGTATAGGATTTTAACAACATACAATTCTGAAATGTTTAACCTCTTTAGTGCGGGCGTCAGCAACTGGCTGAGGCCCGCACTACCTCCATGGTGTGGGTCCCGACCAGTGGCTGACACCAGGGAGGGGTTTGAACAGTCATCCAGTGTGTTGCAGTGGAGGATTTATTTTTATTTAACCCCCCATCAGGAGACACAGAAGAGGTTCTGTGTCTCCCCATCTGTCCACCCGCCCTTATGTGACATCAGCGCGCCACAAGGTGCGCTGACGTCACACTTGTTTTCCCCACTGGAGCAGGAAGCAGCAGGTAAGACCGCTTCCTACTCCAGTGGGGAAAATGGGCCCAAACGGGCCTCCCCAACGTTTGGGAAGGCCTCATTTGAAAGGGGAGATTCTCCCCTTTCAAACAAGGCCTTCCTGAAACGGTTTCCTGGCCCTGGGTTGCAACCGAGCCCCCCCCCCCCCCGGTGTTAAAAAATAATAAAAATCATTTTTTTTTTTTTTTTTAAATAAAATTGACATGGCGTCACCAGGGCTGACTCCCTGTGGGGGCAATTTATTTTTAATAGCTGTATGGGAAACCATACAGCTATTAAATTAAAAAATATATATAGCTCTAATATATATATATATATATATATATATATATATATATATATATATATATATATATATATGTATAGATCTATATATAGATATCTCTATATAGATCATGAACGTATAGTCCATGAACTTGAACTTTTAAGTACTGATATCTCGCAAGCCTTGGTGGTGGATAGGGCCCGGTTGTTCATAGATGCTTTGATTCTGTGTGCTCTTCTGCTCATAAAAAAACTAAAAAAGCTCTTAAAGTAGTTCCCCCTTCTTGCCAATTAGTTAAATTAGCTAAAGCTGAATATAAGGCTGCTCTTGAAAAAAGGAAATCAGAAATTAGGTCCAAGGCTTGGGACGATCTTCTGTCTGCCTCTGAGCTGAAGGATACTTCTAAATTCTGGAAGGTGGTAAATCACCCATATTTTTCTGATAATAACACTAAGGCTGATGATTGCCTTATTGCAGAGGATGTATGGGTGACTCATTATAGGAAAGTATTTTGCCCAGGAAACGATGACAACGAGAACCTGTATAAGGAGGATAACTTTACTGCACACCCTATCTCAGACTCCAATATTAAGTCCCTAGATATTGCTTTTGATCTTCATGAGGTCCTATGTGCCATTAATCGGTTAAGGCAGGGAAAGGCTCCTGGCCCTGATGGGGTCCCTGTTGATCTTTTTCAATCTGAAATTGATCTTTGGGGCCCTTTAGTTACAAATGTGTTGAGAAGTGTTGTAAATAGTAACGTACCTACTTCATGGAAATTGGCTACTATCATTCCCATCTTCAAAAAAGGAATCAGACAAGATCCTTCCTGTTACAGACCAATTTCTCTTATTGATTCAACTGCTAAGATTTTGGGAAGTGTGATCTTATCTCGTTTAGAAGATTGGGTGACTGAGGCACAGATTTTATCCCCAATTCAGTTTGGTTTTAGACCTGGTTTAGGCACAGTTGAGGAAGTTTTAAACTTGCATTTGATACTTAGTAAATATGTGATTGCCAAAAAAGAGTCTATTCACATGGCATTTATTGATTTAACTAGTGCTTTTGATTTGGTCAATAGGTCGAAGTTATGGAAAATTTTGGGAGCTTTGGGTTGTGATACGACCCTTTTGGAGCTTATTAAACGCCTACACACAGATTTAATGGTTTCAGTTCAGACTGGCTCATCTGGTCAGAGAACTTCTCCTATTCCATCAACAAGGGGCGTAAGACAGGGATGTATTCTAGCGCCTTTTCTTTTCTTGATATACATAAATGGGCTTTATGATTCATTGGTAAAACACGGTAAGGATGTATCAAAGGTGGGCCAGAGACTGCTCCCAGCTTTATTATTTGCTGATGATGCCGTTTTAATTGCTCGTACTGTAAATGGTTTACAGGGTTTATTGGACCTCTTTTAAAAATGTATGCTGGATCTTGACTTGAAAGTGAATTATCCTAAGACTTTTGTTATGACATGCGGCCCACGTAATACAAGCTCCAAACAATTTACCATGGGAGGACATATTTTAAATAAGGTAAAGAATTTTTGTTATTTAGGTATGTATATGATTTCCTCTTTGTCCTGGAAGACTCACCTTAATTTTAAGTTCCAACAGATGATAAGGAATAATGAAGCGATTTTCCGCTTTACTCGTAAATTAGGTCACAGACCCCTTGCTCAGAAGAAAACACTTTATAACACCAAGTGCATTGCAGCAGTCTTATATGGGTCAGGTGTTTGGGGCTATAACAAAGTACCCTCCCTCCAAAGTGCTGAAAATAAATTCCTGCGTAGATTACTGATGGTACCAAAGTGTATAGCAAACATCATCAGTCATGAGGAAATTGGTCAATGTTTTTTGGAGGACAGGGTTTCCATTGCCCCTTTATTGCTCTGGATTAGATGTTGGCTGAATCCAGCGGCAAAACTTGTACAAGACTGTATTTTTGACTGTTTACAGTTGAACAACTCAAATAGGATTCCCTGGCTTGCGTTTTTGCTAAAATCTTTTGAGAAGCTAGGGCTCAGGTATATGTTTGAAGAACCCCAACTGTTAACTATAAATTCTAGGTCTGTCTTGAAATCAACTTATTTTGAGTATACTTGAGATTTGAGATTTTATAGCTCCATGAAATTGAAATCTTTTGATCCCTATGTCCGGATTGCCACGGCTCCATGTCTGGAACCTTATTTGATCTGGTTTTCATGTTCTAAAATAAGCTCTCTTTCAACTTTTTTTTAGATTTAATCTGATTCATTTTAAGGTAGCCTTTCCTAAACAATGTATTTGGCAAAAGGATTTACCACCCTGCCCTTGTGATTCCAAATCAAAGCAGAGTACCTCTCTTTTTTTTCTTTTTTGTTCTTTATATGCTACTCCCAGAAAGGCCTTTATTTTACCCCTCTTATGTCATTTAAGACCCATTAATTACAAGGAAGCTCTACTATATTTCCAGAGATTGACAGATATTCAAACCTGTCATCATGTACTAAATTTTGTTATAGCTTCTTTAAGTATTAGGAAAAGGATTATTTCAATCTAATCCCTATACGCTTGTGAGAGATTTCTGCATAACATTACAAGGTAGTTGTTAATAGTTTCTGTTCTGAGATAACGTCTGCAAATTCTGTATTTTTTGTGATCTTAAATTGTGTCTAGAATACCTATTTGCCATCTGACAAGGGGTTTCTGGATTGGACGTTTATATGTTGTTTTTAGATAATGTTTTTATGGTATTTAAATGTGTTTTATACTATTTATAGATTTGTAATATGTGTCTTTGTATGCACTTTTATGGCAACTGCCGAATAAAGTTCTCTGACTGACTGACTGACTGATATCTCTATATATAGATATGTATATCTATCTATATATATATATAAGTAGAGAGAGAGAGAGAGAGAGAAAGAAAGAGAGAGATCACTTTTGTCAATGCGTGTGTGGTTTCCCTGGGGGCTGTGATCGGCCCCCAGGAAAAACACACCCACATATAAAAGTGATCCCTTCACACAAATATATATATGTACCACAAGTTCTCTTGCAGATGCAGCTTGCATCTTCAAAGCAATGCACATGCTTCAACTGTAGCTTTTAGGCAGCAATAAAAAGGTCAAGTAACTCTTGTGATTATATTTCTGCTACAAAAGGATCTGACTTTTATCTAGTGACAGTTTTAATGCTATAAAGTAGCGCAGAAGGTTTATATGCCTACTGCAAAGATCAAATCTGTATTTTATGTAAATAGCTGAGTGGCTTAGAAAAGCCAGCCATTAACTGTGCTATAATACAAATGAAATGTTTGTGCGAGGGGGGCTATGGAGAGGTGAAGGGCACTTTTGCTGGATGGCAGTGAGGGGATCCGAGGAGGAGGTAATGGGAGTTGGAACACCAATAATGATTGCTGGACTGGGTAACAGAGGTGCTAAGGACTGTGATGACTGGGGTATGACAAGGTGAAGTAATAGAAAGCGTTTTTTGTTTTTTTGTGTGTCTTGAGAGAACGTGCTGATTGAGGGAAGAAGCAGAGGTAAGGTGACTGACCTTTACTATTGCACACATCACACACACACACACACATACACCCACCAGCAATTTTGTGATTGTCTACATACGCTGGTGGTTTAGAGCGAGAGTTTAGCCAGTCGCAGAGATGGCATCTCATTGGATGACTGCTGCTCAAGCCCTAACTCGGGTTATAGAGGACAGCTCTGATGTAGGATCAGAGACTGAGACATCAGATATTGAGACAACATCTGAGGGATAGGATAATGGCGCAGACTCTTCCGACAACTCCTCTTTCAGTGATTCTGAGGGAGGTGATGAGGACAGTCCTGCTGTCCCTTCGCAAGCACACTCTTTGCAGCAGGACAATATCGGGTTAGCCCAACCCAGAGAGCAGGTGCATGTGGTGGCAAGCACAGAGACAGTGCTCTCTTGGTAGCTACCCAATTTAGTTCAGCCCCAAATTCCACTGCCCAAATCGTATTGTGGAGACATCAAAATTATCTATCACAAAACAACCTGGTTTTGTAAGGCAGGCACCTGCGTTTTTAGTTCCGGGCTCGGCGGCCATATAGGGAAACCTACCAAACCCATACATTTTTGGAAAATAGACACCCTGGGGAAGTCCACAGAGGTGGCTTGTGTGGATCCCCCAAAGATTTCTTACCCAGAATACCCTACCAAGGTGAAATGTTGAACAAAAAATCTATTTTTTCTTTCATTTCAGGCACACAAACTACATGAATATGCTGGGATCCACAAAGTTCTTACCATCCTGTGTTTCCCCGTCTGTCCTGATAAAAATGCTACCCCACTTGAGTGCCTGCACCTAGTGCCTGCATCAGGAATGGATCACCCTAGGGTCAACAGTTGCCCTCGTTGTGTGATCCATTTATGACACGGGTGTAGTGAATCCTAATTTGTTTTAATGGGTTACAGGAGTTAGCTCAGCCTTTGGACTGCAGACTCGTGCCCCCGTCACCTAGTGACCTTTACCCTACTAACTTGCTCTGTTTTAGCACATTTATTTAATTAAATCTTTTAAGGTGGCTGCCTTGTTTTTAGTTAGGCCCATGTTTTAGTTTGCGTTATCATTGCCACCGCGCTAAGGCATCAATATCACGGGACAAAGATAAACAAACGGTAGGTGTTCACTTTAGGTACTTTCCCTCTTCACTCTTTAAAGGCAATTGTTTATATAAATTACCGTCCCAAGCATGCCTTGCTATCTATTGATTGGGAAAAAGAAAACGACGTCAGGGGTCCAAGTAGATCTGTATAAATATTCATTGCTTAAAGAGATATTCAGAGGGATTCTGACCAGATGCCATCGCTGCTATCGATGCTGCACATCGCCTTGACGATGGCCCAGTCTTCGTGTCCCTATGGAGTCTGAGCTAGAGACCTTATTCCAAGGTAAAGAGGGTTGGGAGCTCTTCTCATGGGCATAGCATTGGCAGATTAGGTTTAATATACCAAGCTCTCTTTTAGGTTAGACGTTAGGCTCATTACGCCAGGGTATTAGGACATATTTTACATTTCATGTCTTCTCAGGTTATTGCAAGATGGTGTTGGTCTTCTTATTAATGCCTCTTGTCTTTCCCATTCTGTTCTTGCACTGTTCATTATCTTAATCATTGCTTCCATGCAACTTATCGCAGATTGCAGTTTTGCTAAATAAAACCTGTTGAAACTTTACTGCATCTTCTTCATTGCCTGTGTTTGATTGAGACATGTTGTTTATGTGAGAAAGGGGTAATCTCTGTTTAACCACGACACTCCCTGAGATGTCACACTCTTGAGTCCATGCATAAAGGCTGCCACAAATCACCTTTTACTGTTCTGGGTTTTTTGTTGAGGTGCTGCTTGTGAGCCGGGAGGGTTGGGGAGACAGTTATGACTTGTTGTAGGATTGGCATTGTTGCCTACAAACAAGTACTGTCATCCTTAAACTAGCAGTCTTGCCTAGAGCAAGAGTCCAATTATTACACGGGCACTAGGCCTACCCACACAAGTGGGGTACCATTTTTATCAAGAGACTTGGGGGAATGCTGGGTGGAAGGTAATGTGTGGTTCCTCTCAGATTCCAGAGCTTTCGATCACCGAAATGTGAGGAAAAGTTTTTTTTTGCCAAATTTTGAAGTTTGCAAAGGATTCTGGGTAACAGAAACTGGTAAGAGCACCACAAGTTACCCAACCATGGGTTCCTCTAGGTGTCTAGTTTTACAAAATGCACAGGTTCAGTAGGTTTTCCTAGGTACCGGCTGAGCTAGATACCAAAATCCACAGCTAGGGACTTTCCAAAATACAAGTCGGTTTTCAATGTAGAAATTTGATGTGTCCATGTTGCGTTTTGGGGCGTTTCTTGTCGCGGGCACTAGGCCTACCAACACTAGTGAGGTACCATTTTCATCAGGATACTTGGAGGAATGTTGGGTAGAAGGAAATTTGTGGCTCCTCTCAGAGTCCAGAACTTTCTATACCGAAATGTGAGGGAAATATGTTTTTTGGTGGCAAATATTGAGGTTTGCAAAGGATTCTGCGTAACAGAACCTAGTGAGAGCCCCACACATCACCCCATTCTGATTTCCCCTTGGTGTTTTAAAAAATGTACAGGTTTGCTAGGTTTCCCTAGGTGCCGGCTGAGCTAGGGACCAAAATCCACAGCCTGGCACTTTGCAAAAAATGGTCAGTTTTCTTTGGGAAAATGTGATGTGCACACGTTATGTTTTGGGGCATTTTCTGTTGTGGGCACTAGGCCTACCCACACAAGTGAGGTACCATTTTCATTGGGAGACTTGGGGGAATGCTTGGTGAAAGGAAGTTTGTGACTCCTCTCACATTCCATAACTTTCTATCACTGAAATCTGAAGGAAAAGTGTTTTTTTGCCAAATTTTGAGGTTTGCAAAGGATTCTGGGTAACACAACCTGGTTGGACCCCCACAAGTCACCCCATCCTGGACTCCCCTAGGTGTTTAGGTTTGAAAAATGTACAGGTTTGCTAGGTTTCCCTAGATGCCGGCTGAGCTAGAGGCCAAAATCCACAACTAAGCACTTTCCCAAAAACATGTCAGATTTCAATGTAAAAATGTGATGTGACCATGTTGCGTTTCCTGTGGCGGGCACTAGGCCCACACAAATGAGGTACCATTGGGAGACTTGAGGGAACACAGAATAGAAGAACAAGTGTTATTACCCCTTGTCTTTTTCTACGTTTGTTCCTTTCAAATGTAAGACAGTGTGTAAAAAGGAAGTCTATTTGAGAAATGGCCTGTAATTCACACACTAGTATGGGGACCCTGGAATTCAGATGTGTGCAAACAACCACTGCTTTTCAACACCTTTTCTTGTGCCTGTTTTGGAACTACAAAGGCTTTGTGGATACCTATTTTTCACTCTTTATATTTCTCCAAATGAATTGCGGTATACAATGGAAACCCATTGCAAGTTGCAGCTCATTTATTGGCTCTGGGTACCTAGGGCTCTTGATGAACCTACAAGCACCTACATATTCCTGCAACCAGAAGAGTGCAGCAGACGTAACGGTATATTGCTTTAAAAAATCTGCCATAGCTGGAAAAAGTTATAGAAGAAAATGTGGCCAGAAATGGCTCTTTTTTCACCTCAATTTTAATATATTTTTATTTTAGCTGGCACTTTCTGTAGGTAAACATTGAAGGATCTACACAAATGACCCCTTGCTGAATTTAGAATTTTGTCTACTTTTCAGAAATGTTTAGCTGTCCAGGATCCAGCATTGGTTCCATGCCCATTTCTGTCACTAACTAGAAGGAGGCTGAAAGCACAAAAAATAGTAAAAATGGGATATGCCCCAGTAAAATGCCAAAATTGTGTTGAAAATGTGGCTTTATGATTTAAGTCTGCCTGTTCCTCAAAGCTGGGAAGATGGTGATTTTAGCACTACAAACCCTTTGTTGATGCCATTTTCAGGGAAAAAACACATGCTTTCTTCTGAATCCCTTTTTTCAAATTTTTCTGAAAAAAATCAAAATTTTAGATGTATTTTGGCTAATTTCTTGGTCTCCTCCAGAGGAACCCACAAATTGTGGGTACCTTTAGAATCCATAGGTTGTTAGAATAAAAGGACGCAAATTAGGCAGGGATAGCTTATGTGGACAAAAAGTTATGAAGGCCTAAGCGCGAACTACCCCAAATAGCCAACAAAAGGGCTCAGCACTGGAGGGGGGAGCCCCAGAAGCTAAGGGGTTAACATCTCATAGAACTGCATTATATTGTCTTAGGTTCCTGAAACGGTGGTATAAATTTTGAGTGATGAGGGAACCACTGTAAAATTCCTATTCGTAAAGAAAGTAAAGTACACATTCTGCCTCTGGATTAAAAACATTTCTATTATCTCACAAAATTATGTATTATAACAGTGATGTCGTAAAAAAAATGTTTTGCCTGTTTTATAATTATTGCACTACTCAGTTTTTGAGTCAAACCCCAAAAATCGGTAAACCTTTTTGTAACTTTGAATGCAGTACATACTTTGTCATTGTGGTGGGCGCCACCGCTCATTTTTGGGTTTCAAGAATTATTTTGTTTCATCAGGTTTTAGATCAGGGCTTAAGGGAGAAACGTAAGAGTGAAAGTAAACAAAAAAGTGAAAAATAGTGAAAGAAAGGATGAAAGCGAACCTGCAAGATGCTCCTGATGTTTTATTTGCATTTCCACATTTAAGCTCTTGTCTACAAGCAGACTTTAAGACTTTACTGCTGGTGATTACAGGTGTTAACATAATACTCAAATTTGGCAAGCAGAGTAGAAATGTGCGGTAAACAGATTAACACAAATTTATTTTATTTCTGCACTGCTCTCACCAAAGTCGGATTTGTCCAGAAAATAGGCAGACAATTACAAAATAAAAGTCGCCTAATTAGTCAGATAGCTTAAAAAAGTGGCCTACATTTGCAAACTGGGCACTTTTGAACTTATGAAGACACACTAGATATGTGTTTGCAAGGTACTGGAGACTGCATGCATGCATTTGTGCTTGCTGAAAGCCATGTTTCTGGAAATATGTGGGAAATTGACACTAAAAACGGACTACCAGACAATTAAACACGACCAGGCCCAAAAACAGCCAACAAATTAGCCTACACAATGTCCTGTCAGACCAGCCCTTCTGGCTTTCCTAAAACGCCCCATTAGCAAGTCGAACCAGGCCTCTAAATGAATGTAACAGTGTCTTGCAAAACAAATCTGATGAATGAAATAGTCACACTTTTCGTGGTGTAAACAATGTACCTGATTGACATTGTGAAACATGTTTATTATTTAATTGCCGTGCCTGAAAACACATTTGCCGCCAGCCATTCTGCTTTGTCAATGTGGCTTTGCAATGTTGCGGTTTTTGGCAGGCCCTCATCAATCTTAAAAAAGTAAAAAATGGCTAAAAGCAAAAATATGCTTTATTCTCAAAAGCACGCATTGCTATATTTAGTAGTCCCTGTCACTTAGTCAGTTACAATGCAAAGCATACTTTAACTTAAAAAAACACTCAATTAAGTGGTGCCCAAAAATGTTGTGGATTACTGTGTAAATGATTTCGATCTGACAGGAGCAAATGTTTTTGTTATTGTGCATACATTCAAGATAAAAATGTTTCTCTATCAACAAAATCCCCTTTTTGATAAACCTAGGAAGACAGTAAACTGTAATTGACGTGGTGTCAATCAGATGAGGCTTGTTTTGTGCACCGCCGAACCTAGTCGTCAAACATCCTCTCGGCGTAAAACCCCAGACATCACCTTCGAAACGGCTGTGCATCCAGTGGGCACAGCGAGAATACGCAGCAAAATCACTAAGGCAGAAACTCCAAATCATGTGGAAATAACACCTTAAGTGTACGCGAGATTAGTTTCTTCAAGTCATCACGTTTTGCAGGGTAAAGCTCACAGCAGCAAGAAAAAAATGGCGTATCTGAAATGAACATGTATTACGATGTCAGCGAAACACTGCTGATGGAACCAAAGGAAATATATGGGTGGGAAGGACAGAAACGGCAACATAGAGTAAAATGTAGATCAAACCTGCAATGCAATTGAAACAGATATCAAATGAGTGATGAAATTGGTAAATCTTCCGTGGATCTTCGCTCCAAATAGACTTACACTGAATCAATAATAACTTTGCATGGAAATTCATGCCCTAAAATTATAATAATAATTGGCAAAGGCAATATATATGATTTTATGTGTAGGCTTTGTTTGGCAATATGCAGACGATTTTGTCAGTGTTCCACAGTTGCCAGAAAGAACATTCCTTAATGAAGGAGCTTTGACACTCAGGGGCATATTTATACTACATTTGCACCTAATTTGCATCATTTTTTTAATGCAAATTTGGCACAAAACTAATTCCATATTTATATTTTGATGTTAGACCCGTCTAACGTCAAAATATTGGAGTTTGCACCATTTTTTAGATGCATGAACCTACCTTGTGTCAATGAGATGCAAGGTAGGCGTTCCCATCTAAAAATGGTGCTAACCCCATAGCCCCATATTTATCCCTGTGCTAAAATGACACACGGGAGGGAGGAGGGGCTAAATAATGGGACAAAACTTGCTTTGCTCCATAATTTAACACCTGGGTCAGACCAGGCGTTAGGAGACCTATGGACCCATTTCTATGGTTAAACACTGTGGAATGGGTCCACAGGTGCCCTCCGCAAGCCCCAGGGACACCCACACCAGATGGACACCTGAGGATGCGGGACCCCATTCCAGGTAAGTAGGGCAAGTACAGGTAAGTATTATTTTTGTATTAAAGTACCATCGAGGGCCCAACTTGGGGCCCCCTGTATGGCACAGGGTGCAGTGGCCATGCCCAGGGGACACGGGTCCCCTGTGCTGTCCATTGGGATGGTGGGCATGACTCTGTTCTTTTTTAAGATAGGAGTCATGTGGTAGGGATGGTTTTGCATCAGAAAATTATGCTAGGCTGATTAGAGGCATTTTCTGTTTGCGTCTAACCAGCCTAATGTCATTTTTCGGTGCAAAACCCTCTTCTCCTATACTGCCAGCCCTAACCAGCTAACTTTTTTATTTTTTAAGCTAGTCCACCCTTTGCACTGGCTTGCGCCTTTCCATAAATATGGCGTCCGGATGGTGCTCAGGAAAGGCGCAAAAAGTATAAATATGCCCCTCAGTAACTGACACAGCAATGTAGAAGCTTGGAGGATGGCACTTTTACAGAGTAAACTAAACCACTGAAGAAAAGTGTAATGAGTGGAGTCAAAAGATGAAATTTCTGTTGTACTTGGTGATGTTAAAGTGGAAACACCGCAAAATAATACATAGTACACTCTTTAACAAAAGGCTTGTAATCAATTTGTGTGGTTAAAAAAGCCTATTTTCACTCTCACCTGTACTTCGTGTACAAACAAAATCTGTAAATTTGACTACATTTATACCCACCAAGTTTGCAAAAAAAAAAACATCCGTAGAAATAAGATTTGCATTGGATGTAATATTGCACCTGGTTATTGCCATTCCGCAAATGGGCTATAATATTTGCAATAGCATTGCCCCTGTTTTGTGTACATTATTTCCCTCAGCATACATGGGTACGATCAGGTAATCAGATCTAGTGCTGACATGCCAATATTTTACCATAGACACTCAATGACAGGAATTCCTAGCAATTGTGGCAGTAGAAACAGGCTTTGGCATAGACAATAGATGTTACCCTTGGATACAGGAAACGTTTTAGCAATCTTCCCGAAAAAAACACAAAAATACGGAAAGGCTGTTAAACAGAGAACAGGTACAGCATGGCAGCAGTAGTGCAAGCACACACACACAACACACTCTCACAAAAAAGGGTAGAACATTTGTATCAGCAGGCAGGACAGTATTTACTCACACAATGAATGTATCTAAAACTGGTTAATGCAGCTAACTTTTTCTACCTGCACAAAGAGGCCTAGTACAGGTAGCAGCAGGGCAGGGGCATAGTTCACAAGCCGTAACCAATGCAGTGCTTACTCAGCAGTTGTTTCTGCCCCACGGTTCTACACAGGCCAGAATTCCAATATCAATAAAGCTCGAAATCATTTATGTAATAGGTAATGTAATATGGTGGGTCCTTGCTTTGGTAAAGTAAGGACTCCAGATTAAGAATGTTGCATATTTTCCTACAAAACGGTTGTGATCTGTTAGAAGTATCTGGTTAAAGAAGTTGGTTCCTCGGCAACACAAACAAATTGTTTCATAGCGTAATGTATCCATAGTTTGTATTTACAAAGTCAGTGTGTGCGTTTTGGAGATCGAAGACAAGAGGGAGGGAATCTTCTGTATACCTCTTTTCTGATGCTTGAATCATTAAGGGGGATCAGGGGAACACGTGCAGCTCTGTGCTTTTGCTTGTGTGTATTGTTTTCTTTTTACATTTAGAAATGTAGTTTGATTGCCCATTGTTATAAAGTTCTGGACAATCATTTGCTTTAGTAATCAGTTCTATTGTCGAATAATTAATTTTGCACTAAAAATGCCAATTCAAACTTTTGATTGAATGCACAAAAAATGACCAGCAGTATGCGCTCACATCAATATGTGCAGCAATGGAAACACCATGTGCATTCAACGATACATTTGAAGATTTATGTAATTTTGGGGAGGTACGTACACATCTCTGCACACAGCCTCACTACCTTCAAGCATTGGGATAGCTGCTCAGTTGACTTGAGATACATGTCCAACTTTAGTGGCTCAATGAGGTAGCCATGTAGATTATTTTCTATTAGAAAAAGGAATGATTGGTATCTTAGGCCTGATTTAGATCTTGGAGGATGGAATACTCTGTCACAAATGTGACGGATATCCCTTCCGTCATATCATGACCTCCATAGTATACAGTGCGATAGTAATATGGTGGACGGGCGATCTGTCATGTTTGTGATGGAGTATTTCTCTCTGCCAAGATCTAAATCAAGCCCTCTATGAAGAAAGAGCACTTTTTTAGTGAAACCTATTTGAAACAAGGATTTATTAACCCAAGAAATACACATACTGAGCAGAAAAAAATGCAGCTATGCTGCTTAAAAAAATAAACTTTTTTTATGGTTTACATTTTCAGACACTCGTTGAGTAAACGTCATTGAATAAAGAATGTCAGTGCACCCTTTTTATGAGTGCCAACCGTGCATTCATGAGTGTTTTTAATAGACTTATAACCTGGGTTTAAATACACACCAATGTGGATGACCTACAGTGATCATCATCACTCTTCTTTAAGAAGAACCTACACATGCCAATGTGGCACAGAGGGGCCAACCCTTCAGGGGGGCCCCAGTCAGGCCAAGGCTACCGAACATCACAGAGATATGATAGACTCAGGAGCCTCTCAGATGGATCCCATTGTTTTGCATTGTGCTACTGCTCCTTAAGGGTGGCTATTTCTAGGGGTTCGCTGCCTACACTGAAGCTCTTTCAATGCTTCCTCAGACTGGAAAGACTTCCTCTCCGTACAGTATAATCAGTGAAGCTTCCCATCCTAGCTACTGGCAAATGTCTCATGTTTATTCCCTCCTTAACCGTAGATTTCAGAGTTAGGTGCACATGTTGCCTTACTCTCTAGAGGCATGGACAGACGAGGAGTTTTGTGAGCTCAAACTTTTGGATGAAAAGGTTCAGCTTTGCTGTGCAGATGCTGGCAGACTCACATTGTTCCTTCCCTAAAGCATTGTCTGCCTTTCCAGCTGTGCCCATGGCACCTCCCGTGCAGCTTCCCATTCGGCACGGACGGCGTCCTCATGCTTGCACTGATTCCAGCGTCAGTGACAGACAACCAGTCGTTAGGCTGCTGCTTTGCCTATGAATCATGACAAGTCGATTCCAGCCAGCTGGCATTAGCGATGTTGGCAATCACACACCTTCGCTATAGTGTGACTATTAGTCTGAAGCCGAATCTTCAGAAGTAGGTTTGAAAGGGAAAAAAGAATAACTGAAAAAGCAGAGGTGACAAGGCTCTACAAACAGCAAAAAAAGATTAAGAAATTTGGACGGGAGAAAGTGCTATCCCGCCCGGGTCTCTTCTGCACGTCTGAGCTTGAGGCTGGCCAGCTCTTTTTTGTTTTTTGGTTAAAAAGCTTCGTTCAGGCATTCTGAAATTGGAATGTGAAGGGTAATTGAGCTGAAAGCTATTCTCTTCCTCTGCTCAGAGCAAGATAGGAATGATTGAGTCTCCTTGAAACACCAGGTTGAGAGGCCTGATGAACAGGTCTGCCTCGCTGCTCGGAGGGAGACGATGTTAGGAGGAGGGAAGTGGTGGAAATAGAAGGACAGGGGAACAGGATGGAGCTCCAAGCTGCAATCAGCGTGGAAATAATTCCCTATGCTTTGTGCCCGCTGTTCATTTCAAGAAGGAGCCCCCTATGCATCTGGTTAGTCACCCACACCTTAATTGTTGGGCTTGGGCTCAAGCACTTCTCTGCAACCCAGTGTTATGTCGGGCTGTTGATCCAATGGAGGCTAGGGGAGAAGACTCTTTTCTATCTAAGGGCAAATCGAAAATGTAAGGATTTCTAGGCAGACACATTGTGCACCATCATCTTGGTGGACATCGCAATGCCCATAGGAAAAAAAACAAAAAACAAATTATGCTCATTGGCACAGAAAATGAGCAGTAAAGTGTATTTCTACCTGGGAAAGAAAACATTTTTACAGACTTGAATGCCTCCAGTGGCCACACATGATATCCAGGTGGGATGTCCCACAGACTTCGCCAACAGGAGCTACCCATAGTGCTTTTGAGTGGATGGAATTTGTTTCATAGGTAAGTGGGGGGAGAAGTGGTAGTCCAGAAGGTGTCTTGCACAATGCTGCTTTAGAAGTACTATTACATTTAGTGATTCTAATAAGGGGGAATGTGAACACCTGCAGTGAAGCAGCCCTAAATCAGTAGGGGACCAGCCATAAGGTAGCGGGGAACCAATCCTAACAGCGCAGACAACTGGCCCCAAAGCCTTTATGGGAGCTGTCTAGCTAGGTAATTGTGAGATTGTCTCAATGGCCAATCTCATGTGTCCTTGCAAAAGTTTTTGTTACAAATCTGTCTTTGGCACCTCAGTGATTGGGAAATTTTGACTTTTTGCCTTGCATGGAAGACAAACTTAGCTAGGTAGCAATTCTAAGTCATTAACAGCCCTAATGATTGTCTGTTTAACAAAGCAAAGGATGTGGTGACCTCAGTTTACTTCTCATTATCAGTCCATTGTGCAAAATTTGTCAATGCAAGTAACCCCAGCCTGGGCAGTTTTAGTGGACAGGCAAAGAAATGAACTCCCATTGATTTAAAGCCACTCTCTCTGCCTGCTGCACTTTTCATCTCATATTTAACAACATTTCATGCAGCACAGCTGTGCTTCATTGCAGAAATGGTAAAACAGTCCAGCACCATATGTGCAAAGATTGCTGATGTAATTCCCTGCATTGGCACAAATCCCTAGAAACATTAGTAGTTCACTCTTAAAGGATCAGTGCACTGATTGAGGTTGGTAATAATCTGCTTTCCAAATGTAGGAGTTTGTCCACACAGGAATGATGACCACAAAATCAAAAGAAATGTGCTGCATACAGGAGCTAGGAAAGTGCAGTTGAAGAAAGTTCACTCTTGTAGCACATGGGGCAAACTGCATGCTGGAGTGTGAGGCAGTGTGCTCCCAACTATTTCCTGTTTAAAAAGTCACGCCTGAGACAGCAAGCTGACGAGCTTTGGTTGATGCACATGTGTGCCAGTGAGTGGTACTGAGACCCGAGTGGACTTTGGCAGCATTTCCAGCAACCCCAGAAAAAGCCTGCTGCTCTCTACTGGTCAAGGGCTAAACCCAGAAACACTTGTCTAGAGATTTGCAGAACTAGCTGCAGTCACTAAGGTGAAAAACTACAAACTGCAAATGAAGTAAGCACAAATTTGTACTGCCTGTACCACAATGCAATGGGACAAACTGCATGCCGGAGTGTGAGGCAGTGTGCCCCCAGTTATTTCCTGATGCAAAAAAAGGCATCTCCGGCACTGAAGGCAGATACAGGGTATTCAAGAAAGCTGGTCCACAGCCTCCACATGTGCAGATGCTAAAATGTAGGAGGAGCTCCCAAAACACTCAAAAGCAAGGAGTTGAGGCCAGGAGTCAAAACAAGAAACTTGAAGCCAAGCATGGATAGGAGCACGGGCACGACTTAAATACAGAGACCCCAACCCCCTATCCAGGATGCCCCTCCTACAAGTCTCTTGTACTCCCTCAGACTTTGTGCTCAGTGCAAGGGATCAAGAGATAAACAGGTACGGGAATTCAGTGGAAACATAAGGAGTGTATGTTTTACCTCACTGTTTACAATTGTCGTATACTGGGAGGAGGGATCAGGCCTAGCGGGTCACTTAAGGGCATAACACTCAATATGTGCGGGAGACCTACCGCACAGGAAACATGAGGTGTAACAGATCATGTACTAAGAGTGTAGTCCTTACAAAAGCTACATTTGACAATGCAAGTGCTACAGATTTATACATTTTTACGATAACCAAAAAAATAGTGTGGATTATGTACATGCCGAACGAGAGACATACACACCCAATGACGTCAGATGTCCATTGTATAAGAATTTTTTTTGTTTCGATATTAATGTATATTTTTCAGTTTATACTGATGCTAAAGATTATATTGGTCTCTATAAGAGTTCTACTTCAGCACACAAAGCTCTCATATAGAAAATCTATGTTTTGGGCTGTTTTCAGTTTCACATGGAACCTGCGCTGATATGGCGTCATATTTGCACTACTTTCCCAATAAGTCAAACCCTTATTGTAAAACATTCTAGCCAGTGAACAACTGTGTGTTTTATCCCACTACATTTCAGTGCTATAGTTCGGATTGTAGTCAGCACAGTACACCTCAATAAAAAGTACAATAGATTGTCAATACTTGAAGTACAGCAACACTTTATGCTCATGAAGCAAACATGTTGTACTGTAAACTTTCCTTCATGAAGTACTATGTACGTACTCAGTACAGTGTACTCCGCACACTGTGTATGTACTCAGCAACCCCGCTTAACTTGCATATAAGCTCACCTTATCTGGTGGTTGACGAAACACCTTGTAGCCAGGACACCACCTGATTGCATGACTAAGAAGCAATAGCAAGCATTTGCAATGCAATAGTTCTCGTATTTGTAGAAGTTAGAGCTATTGGCATTGCAAATTATAATGTCTTTTATCTATGTGTTTTGGTTTGGAGTGTAGTGGATGTATGCCAGGTGCCACAGCAACCCTCCCAGGCCTGTCGCTGCAGAAGAGGGGACACCACAAGGCACAGAAACATATGGCTGCCCCCTTTTCTTTGCTTCTAACTTTTTTGACCCACTCATCCTCCAGGTTAAATACCACAAAGGTGCCTCTTTGTTGCTTGTTTGATACTATAAACGTTTCGGTAAACACACTAGAAAGGGTTGCATCGCTAGGGTATCACAGCCAGTCTGTACGAATGAGGCAAAAACACCCCCAAGATGACGGCCTTGTGGTGTAAAAATGCAGCGTAAGGGCCAGAGCTGCTGACTTTGAAGCTGGGGAACACGGTTTGAGTCTCAGTGCCGGCTCAGCATTCTGTGATTCAGGGCAAACTGCTTAATCTTCCCTTGCTACTAAAAATGAATGTATTCTTGTGAAATGTAACTGGTGCTTGTGTAAAGAATTGTAATACCTTTGTATCAAGTTCACACTATATAAGACTGCAAAAAAAAAACAAATAAAGTGCTCCAATACCTTTGTATCGAGTTTGTGCTACATAAAACTGCAAAAATAAATAAATAAATAAATAAAAAAGACCCTGCAGACATCTCAAAGAAACAGTAAGATGCCTGAAACAAAGGAAGATGAATAAGAAACATACCGCCATGAGCGAATCGGTGAGGCAAAAGGAAAAATTGTGTGCCGACACAAAGCTATCTGGCAGATTGTGAAATAATCAATTTAACAGGGTCAGTCTTCAAGGCAGTAACAAAACAGCCTCAAGGCGGGACAAATGTAGAGCATTTACCAACAACATTAAGGGATTTTTGAAAGACAGGCCATGGAATGAATTAAAGTGATGGTTGTGAGATGGGCGTGCTTAAAGCCCACAGAATAGATTACAACAAGTCAAAAAGCAGCGCTTGTATGCTGCTATGCTCAACCCAGGAAGGAAGACAGTAGGCTTTTTCCATCAACACACCTAGGATCAGGATATTGAATAACATCTCCATATCCATCAGGCCCACATCTACACCTCCCCAATTTAGGAGAGAGCTGAAGACTCGTCCTTTAAAGAACACTATATCACATTGTGTGTGCGAGGTTGGTAGGATGCATGGTGAGGGCTCTGCTCCTTAGTGCTAACAACAGGCACAATAGAGTTGGCAGCAAGGCTATCCCATCCTGCTTCACTTGCCTCCACATCTAATAGTGTTAACTTACTCCCAGGTATTCTTAAACTGAAAAAATACATTTGCCTCTGGAAAGCATGTGAATACAGGGAGAATGTTTTTGTTTTTAAACGTGTTTTTCAGGTTCCTAACAGAGAACAGTTTCTTCTTGGTCCCATGACACTGTTTATTACAGCTGATAAATTATGCATGACTGCACATAACAAAAGGTACAGTGCCTAACTTGTGCAGGCGGTTACCAGTATTTAATTTTTGAGAACTGGATTTATTTTTCATTATCATACTCTGCCTAGAAGGGCCTAAAATGAACAAAGAAAGAGTAAGAGAAAGACTATAAACAAGTAACAAAGGGAGAAAATAGGGATAAAAAAGAGCCTGCAAGATAAAGACCAGAAGTGTAGGATGAGAGACATGTGGTGGAATCAAGAGAAGGCAGCCTTGGTAATCTTTAACTTCAGCATTGCTTGAAAGCTTTAGCAATCAGGGGCATGACTATCAATAATGCAGCAGGTGCAGTGCACCAGGGTCCAACAGTGTGAGGGGCCCTAAATGTCATATCTGGGGCCCATATTCCATGCTTGCATTCTGACCCGATTTATCATTGATGCGCCACTGTATCAACCTATGAAAGCTGTGGAAACAATGACTGATTCCATCACCTTTCCATAAAAACTCTCTTCCCTACACCTCCGTTTTCTTGCAGCCATCTATGCATTTCCGCTGGAGAGTTTCATTTTTTGTGAAGTGCCTCGGATAAAAAGAGTCAAAGCAGGTAATTGCGGCGTGGAAATGACAGAACAGTGATTAATCCAGGCAAAAGGGCCATGTGGAATGCCAAGCGGCAGCTAATCAATACTTCCCGTGAGGTGGGATTATTAGGGGGAGAAAGGGTTTCGCAGATCTATAAGTGTCATATGACTGTCTATTTCTGAAAGGCCACACGCTGAATATGAATTACCTTTCTGCCAGGCCATTGGCACACAGGTAGTGGGATAGCAAGGATTCTATGGGACATAATGTATACAAGGAAAATAGCCCTCACCACCACAGCTGAGGAGTGAAAAGCTGCCAAAATCGGGGCGGTTCCTTAGACCGCCAAAGCCATTGAATCTGTAAAAATAATGATAGCCAGGCACCTGATCTCAGAGCTTTATAAAATCACCTTGAACGAAAAATAAATCTGTGGAGTCTACTCGCCTCAGAGAAAGTCTGGACCATATTTACCAGACGCTTGCGCCTTTGACGCGTCACTTTATTTGACACTCCGGTGACGCAAGCCTCTCAACCATATGTAGGAGGCCACGCAAAGCCACTTTGCGTGGCTTTTCATGGCCTTATAGCTATGGAGTAAGACAACAGTGCAAGTTTTTGTGTTGCCTGACTCCAGGGAAGCGTTCCATGGGCATTGCAGTGACTTTTACGGCACAGCACCCATGGATTTTGATGCTGTCACAGATTTGCTTACTCACATAAACCTGGGGTAGCACCAAAACCTTTTGCTTCAGGTCAGATGTAACCATGAAAAATATTTTCATTTCCCCTCATTTTTTCCTCTCTCCATGTGTACTGAATAATGGAAAATTCCTCCCAGGATTTGTTTTGTGCAGGAAGGTGTCACTTCCTGAAAAAAAAGCAATCCTGGTGCAAGGGTGCCTAAGTTGGCGCTAAGCAGCCAATTGTGTGCAAGAGCAGTTTGAAAGGACAGGAATGAACTGTATTTCATGAATGCGGTGCATTCCTGCCCTTTCTCATCGGTGTAAGGCAGCGCAGCAGGAAGACTTGTAGTGCTGCCCTATGCCAATCCTCCATTAATATGTGCTACTCTGTGTTATAACTGGTGAATCAGTTACTGAGATCTAACAGAACTGATTAAATGTATATATGTTTTGGAGATGGGAAGTAAGGCTAGCTTTGCAGAATTCTGGAAATGAGGACACTTTCAATATAAGAGTTGGGGTAGCTCTCTGCTGTGAAAACTGCACATTGTTAAGCATTTGCTTTGAAGTGCATTATCTGCATTAATTTGGCCAACATTCATTGTGTCTGGGGAGTCTTGCTTTCTTTAAAAGTAGTCTCTTTAAAAGCAACCTCTGAATCGGCAGAACGCAATATGGCAGCATAAAACAGCTAACATCTAGAGAGAAGGGAGAACAGATGACTGCTGCCAGGTTCATTGGTGCAACAAATGGTATTGTTTTAATGTTAGAAATGGGGTCTCTGGTTGGCAGTCGGGTTACCCCCTGTCCAAGCAAGGACCCTCACTCTAGTCAGGGTAAAAGAGAATCACCCTCAGCTAACCCCGCCTTACCCCCTTGGCAGCTTGGCACAAGCAGTAGGCTTAACTTAAGAGTGCTAGGTGTAAAGTATTTGTACCAAAACACACAGTAACTTAATGAAAACACTACAAAATGACACAACACCAGTTTAGAAAAATAGAAAATATTTATCTAAACAGAACAAGACCAAAATGACAAAAATCCACAATTCATAAGTCAAGTTGTCAATTATAAATCAAAAAGAGTCTTTATGTAGTTTTAAACACACACTAACACTGCTAGCATGAAATTGTACCTTGGGTGCGTCAAAAATAACCCTGCACGGTTGAGTGTGCATCAAAAAGGGCTTGTGATGCGTCGATTTCACTCACGGGCGAGACCTTGCGTTGTTTCTCCTTTCGTCGGGTCGGGGCACGTCGTTTCTTCTCTCCGCAGGAGAGCGATGCGTAGGTCTGGTCAGCACACTCGGGTCCGGGCAGGCCTTGTGTTGCTCTTACACGCCCAGCGGTGTTTTCGTCAGAAATCCAGCTGCACGATGATCCGAAAACCACGCATCGTGGGTTGCGATCTCCTAGCCTCCGTCAGCAATGCCGCGCATCATTTCTCAAGCTCCGTGCGTCAATTCTTCAGTCGCGTTTCCGGTGAGCGTCGATGTTAAGCTGTGGAGCCGGCGGCGTGTTGTTTCTTCAGCCGCAGATCGGAGTCGCGTTGATCTGTTCCCCGCACGGCGCTCTGTGTGTGGATTTCCTCCTCTTAGGCTGCCAGCTTCTCCTTTCAGGGTCCCAGGAACTGGATGGGCACGACAGGGCAGAGTAGGAGTCTCTCCAGAGACTCCAGGTGCTGGCAGAGAGAAGTCTTTGCTATCCATGAGACTTCAAACAACAGGAGGCAAGCTCTAAATCAAGCCCTTGGAGAGTTCTTCTCAGGATGGAAGGCACACAAAGTCCAGTCTTTGCCCTCTTACTCTGGCAGAAGCAGCAACTGCAGGATAGCTCCACAAAGCACAGTCACAGGCAGGGCAGCTTTTTTTCATCAGCTCTTCAGCTCTACTCCAGGCAGAGGTTCCTCTTGGTTTCCAGAAGTGTTCTAAAATCTGTGGTTTTGGGTGCTCTTCTTATACCCAATTTCTCCTTTGAAGTACGCCTACTTCAAAGTAAAGTCTCTCTTGAATGTGAAATACTGCCTTGCCCAAGCCAGGAACCCAGAACCTCGCCAGGGGTTTGGAGACTGCATTGTCTGTGGGCAGGCACAGCCTGCATTGTGTGTGGGCAGGCACAGCCCTTTCATGTGTGAGTGACCACTCCTCCCCTTCCTCCTAGCACAGATGGCTCATCAGGAAATGCAGACTATATCCCAGCTCCCTATGTGTCACTGTCTAGTGTGAGGTGCAACAAGCCCAACTGTCAAACTGACCAAGACAGGGAATCCACAACCAGGCAGAGTCACAGAAATGGTATAAGCAAGAAAATGCTCACTTCCTAAAAGTGGCATTTTGAAACACACAATCTCAAAATCAACTTTACTAAAATATGTTTTTTTAAATTGTGAGCTCAGAGACCCCAAACTCCACATTTCCATCTGCCCCCAAAGGGAATCTACACTTTAATCATATTTAAAGGTAGTCCCCATATTAACAAATTTAGCAGTATTTCAATGTCAGGACATATAAAACACATTACTATGGGGGTGATTCTGAGACTGGCGGGCGGCGGAGGCCGCCCGCCAGTCTTCCCCCGACAAAATACCGCTCCGCGGTCGCAAGACCGCTGAGGGTATTTTGAGATTTGCCCTGGGCTGGCGGGCGGCCGCCAAAAGGCCGCCCGCCAGCCCAGGGCAAATCTACCTTCCCACGAGGACGCCGGCTCCGAATGGAGCCGGCGTAGTGGGAAGGTGCGACGGGTGCAGTTGCACCCGTCGCGTATTTCAGTGTCTGCTTTGCAGACACTGAAATACTTTGTGGGGCCCTCTTACGGGGGCCCCTGCAGTGCCCATGCCATTGGCATGGGCACTGCAGGGGCCCCCAGGGGCCCCGCGGCACCCCCTACCGCCATCCTCCCGCCAGGAACAGGATGGCGGTAGGGGGTGTCAGAATCCCCATGGCGGCGGAGCGCGCTCCGCCGCCATGGAGGATTCTCCCGAGCAGCGGAAAGTCGGCGGGAGACCGCCGACTTTCCGTTTCTGACCGCGGCTGAACCGCCGCGGTCAGAATGCTCGACGGAGCACCGCCAGCCTGTTGGCGGTGCTCCCGTGGTCGGTGACCCTGGCGGTCACCGACCGCCAGGGTCAGAATGACCCCCTATATGTCCTATCTTAACCATCCACTGCACCCTGCCCTTGGGGCTACCTAGGGCCTACCTTAGGGGTGTCTTATATATAAGAAAAAGGAAGGTTTGGGCCTGGCAAGTGGGTACACTTGGCAAGTAGAATTTACAGTTAAAACTGCCCACACAGACACTGCAGTGGCAGGTCTGAGACATGATTACAGAGCTACTAATGTGGGTGGCACAACCAGTGCTGCAGGCCCACTAGTATCATTTGATTTACAGGCCCTGGCACCTGTATTGCACTTTACTAGGGACTTACTAGTAAATCAAATATGCCAATCATGGATAAACCAATTACATACAATTTTACACAGAGAACATATGCACTTTAGCACTGGTTAGCAGTGGTAAAGTGCTCAGAGTTCAAAAGCCAACAGCAACAGGTCAGAAAAATACTTACATCTCTGAAGAGTGGAGTTACTGGGGAGATTACATGGACCTTGTAATGAGGGCCTTGATGAGGAAATTCACTTTAATAGAACCGAGTCAAACCACAAACCAACAGAGCAGAGCAATTCAGGCTGCCTGCATATGCGTTATAATTCCAGACTAGATAATTCAATTTAATTCTAATCCCGTGTTAGAACTGAGTCCAGGTGCAATCTACTTACCACCTAACCCCACCTCCTCACCATAACCACTGACCCACAAAGACTAGCCACAAGGGAAGAGGTGGCTGCAATCTACCTACCACCTAACCCCCACACCATTGCAAGCAACAGATACCCACTGCCTAGCCACAAGGGAAGAGGTGGCATCAGACTGTGGGCATTGTGAGGGTGGCAGTCCATATGGCTAGATGCCATTGGAAACAAAGACAGAACGCACTGAGCTGTAAGCCACTGGAGAGTAAGCTTTACCTTTGTTATAACATAACATACTTGGTCACTGAGTAATGTATGTTTATTATTACTGGATTAAATGGAACTTATTTTATCAACCCCTAGAGGATGAAAGGCTCCGTTTACCCACCAGGGTTTGAATTTGTATCCATGAGAATAAACATAGCTGCTTGTTCTGAATGATTTAGTCAACTGAGTCAAACAATCCTTTATCATGCAGGCTACTTTAGTGTGGCTCTGTCTGCACACTCAGCCAGCACACCTTACAGCAATGAGCAATCAAAAAAAGGTTTATAAAAGGCACACTCCTAGATGGGTAGTGCCTCAGCAAGTATCTCCATAGAAGGTTCTATTAGATAAACTGCTCCTTTTGACAAGACTTGCTTCCCTGCCTTGTTTGCTTAAGTATTTAGACTTTGCACTGACGTTGTTCCATTTTTTGCCTCATTGTCTTCCCTTCATTTGGAGAGTTCCCTTAGTTTTGTCCCTCATTATTTTGAACCTTTCTCCTGACTCCCACCTATTCTGGCTCATTCCACTCCCAATCGAATGAAGCTGCCATGTCCACTGACTTATACTTGTGTCATTATCTACAGGGATCTATTACCATTTTTCTGAAGCTGCTGCATGGACTCAGATTATCATTATCAGTGCATTTTAGATGAGGTTAGTACGTCTGGCAGTAAGGTTGGGATAAATTACCTAGACAATAAACTCACATTGTGTCATTTTTTTTTTTTTAAAGATTTTTTAAAGATTGTTTTTATTAACATTTTACTGTTGTACATAATCAGTTCTGTTTACGGCATTAACATACACTTATTCATACACTTATACAAGCCGTGGCGATTTCCAAGAGTAATCTCTAATAAATCATTTGCTGAGGTCCTACTCAAAGTTGGTGCCCAGCCTCTGCGTGGTCCCGGCTCCGTGCTTAATCTGTGTATCGAATGCATATGTTCCTTTGTCGTGTATCATGCTATCGTTCTCTTGGCCACATACTATTCTTATGCTTAACTCTAAACCAACTATATACATGATGGTGTATCGTAGAGAGGTTAAGTACTGACTACTAGTCACTTTGGTACGGGCCAGGGGTCCTCCGCTGTGTGGGGCGTCAGGCCCACTTGCTGTCTCTACAACTTCTTTGCTGAACGGCGGCTTCACCAGGGGGGCTACGGTGCTCCCTTCGCATAACACCCCTTACAGTATCGGCTGGTGCCATCCATGCCTGCCCGCTATCCCCTCTGGACCTTTCAATCATAGCCCACTTGAGGGAGGCAGTCCGGCTCATCCCTTTTATGTTATGGTTCAGTGTGTCACTCCTATTTCGGTTACTCTCTCTTCTTCTGTCGGGGTTCCTACTTCCCGATCCATAAACTCCCATTTAGACAGTGCTTCCTCCCAAATCGGTGCAATGGCCGTTTGGCGCACTCCTCGAGCCTCCTCACGCCGCAATACCTGCAGTTCGGCCCTTGCCCACGTCGAAACATCCCGTCTCCAGTCCTCTATGGGGGGGGTGCCCTTGGCGATCTCCAGCCTAGCGTAATCCGTCTCCTAAACAACACCAAAGCCAGGTCAAGGAATCGGTTGCTTACTTTCCCAAGGGTCGGCCCGGGTACAAGCCCCGCAGGCACACAGAAGGGGCCAGCTCCAGGGTGGCACCCAAGAGGCCCTCCAGGTCAGTCAGTGCTGCCTTCCAGCTCCGCAGGAGCTCGGGGCAGTGCCATATCATGTGGTCAAGGTCCGTGTCCACTTCGCCACATCTGGGGCACCCTCTGAGCTCACTTTCATATATGAGATTCAGCCGGTGCGGGGTGAGGTACGTCCTGTGAGTATAGTTATATTGTATGTATCGAAGTCGTGTATTTCGTGAGACCACCCGCGGTTATGCCAAAACTTTCCTCGACATGTCTCTGCCTAGTGTCTTTTCTCATCTCTCCCTCAGTGTCTGCAGTTGGGTCCAGTGTGTCGTCATTTTGGGCCTTGTACAGCCCGGATACCAGATGACGATCAACTCCAGAGATTAGCAGTAGGTGCAAGACCCGGTGTGTAGCAGGTTCCGCATTGACCGTGCCCCAGTGTTCCTTTATGTGATGTAACAGGTATTGGTGTAGTAGGAATTGTCCAGCTGGTATTCCCTTTTGATCAGTAATGTCTCTGAAGGATGAAGGACATCAGCACCCAGTCCCGGAAGAGGTCCCCTATAGTCTCCACCCCAGCTTTCGACCAAACTCCCTATCCCTGAACTCAGCAAGGCGCCCTCTGTGGTGTCCTGAGTTATCACTGACAGGGGCAGTGCCGCAGAGTAAGGCCGTCCCACCCCCACGTGGCGCAAGCATCTCTTCCAGCAACTCAGGGCTGCCCTCGTCATGACACTGCCCTCCTGCGCCTCCACTCGCCGACCTATCTTCTGTGCTATGATCCACTCTCTATTCTTCTCGCTGTTAGCAGTGTACCTGTCTAGGCGACCCTCCTGAGCACACCATCTGGAGGTCCACTGCAGCTGAGATGCCAGATAGTAAAATTTGAAATCTGGGGCTCCCAATCCCCCTGCACTGGTCGGACTGCACATGATCGCGAGCGCAGTGCGTCTGCGGCCTCCATCCTAAATAAGGTCCCTGAGAAGGCTGTTCAGCTCTCTGAACCACGTCAGAGGGATTAACACCCGTAGGTTGGTTAAATAGTAAAGGAGGAGGGGCAGCAGAATCATTTTAGATAACGACACTCTGGCCATTTTGGATAGCCTAAGAGACCACCAGAACCCCAGGGATGCCCGAAGCGAATGGAGCGCCCTTCCTACGTTACCCTTGCGAAGGTCTTTGAGGTCATGGAACACTTGTATGCCCAAATACTTGAAGGTATGTGGTGCCCATACCATATCCTCCGGACAGGATGACGGGCGCTCACCTCCAGCCATCAAGGGGAATATAAAGGTCTTGCCCCTATTGAGGCGCAGGCCAGAGAGGCCTCCAAAGTGGTCCAGACTAGCCAGAGCCCACGGCAGCCCCGATTCACCTTCCCTTAGGTAGATTAGGATATCATCGGCATAGAGTGAGATAATATGTTCTTCCTGTCCCCATTCCACTCCTCTGCCCCTGCCCTCCATCTGTAGCCGGGCCACCATGAGCTCAATAGCCAAAGCAAATAACAATGGGGGCTTCTCCTCACGTGGCATATGCAAGATGGCAAAGAGGCGTTTAAGGTTTAGCGAGGTATTGCGTGCCGGTACAAACCCGTTTTGATACTCGTGAATCAAATTGGATTTATGTAGGAGCAATCGGTTGGCCATAAGTTTGCTGAGAATCTTGAAGTTACTGTTCAACATTGACAGTGGACGGAAGTCAGTCACATCCCCTGAGTCCAGCTTGGGGAGAGGGACCACCAAGACTTCCCTCAGTGAGTCCGGTAGGAAGGCGCGTTGGAATGCCTTCGTGTACATTTCCACCAGGTGGGGAGCCAGCAAGGCCGAGTACTTCTTATAGAAATCCATCCGTGCCCGGGGTCTTCCCTGACGCTAGTTGCACAATGGCCTCCTGAACTTCCCCTAAGGTCACTGGTCCACCTGGTCTATCCCTCTCCTCATACTCCAGTCTATTCAAGAGTAGTGGGCGCAAATAAGCATCCAATGACTCTGTTCGGGAACATCTGCACTCCTGCAGAGGAAGGTATAATAATCTCTGAAGGTGTCATTTATGGCCCCCGGTGTGTTTCTGCTCTCTTCTTTCATATCACGCACTCTCATGATAGGTGTCCCCCCCCCCTCGGTCTCACCAACCAAGCTAACATCTTGCCTGATCTGCCCTATTCCGCCTGTACCAAAGCTAAGTATCTCTGTATACTATGGCATCTCAACTGCTCCTCAATCTGTGAGTTGGTCCTCTTCGCCTCCTCGTACCTGTCGTGCTCAATTGCCTCTACGCTCCCCCCCTTTCTCCTTCATGTATGATCTTCTCTGCCTTGTTTAATTCCCGCTCCAGTATGCGTCTAATTCCAACTGTCTGTCCCAGGCAGTAACCCCTGGTCGCCACCTTAAGTGTCTCCCACTTCACATGTCTAGCCGAAGCGGATCCCTTATTAATAGCGATGTGGCCCACCAGGTAAGAGCGGAGTGTTTCTCTGTACGTCTGGTCTTCCAGCGCTGATGGGGTCAATCTCCACATTGGTATGGGGGGTCTATCCTTGATCGCCCTCCGTATAAGCATTAGGGGGTTATGGTCAGAGAGGGTGCGTCCTAGATATTCCGAGTGTGTCATCTCCTGCATTACAGTGGCCGAGCAGGCTATCCTATCTATCCTGGTATGGACCCGGTGCAGGCATGAGTAGTAGGAGTAATCCCTTTCCCCTGGGTGTTGGTTGCGCCAGACATCTACCAGCTCCCAGGCCCGCATCCAGTCCCTCAGGTTTTTAGCTATTTTGCGTGTTACTGCACCTGCCAGCGGGGGAGTGGAACGGCCCAGCTCTATGTCCATTATGCTGTTAAAGTCCCCCTCAATCAATAGCTCTTCGACTTGTTGGCAGGTGAGGTGACTCAATAGGCACTGCATGAAGGGGATCTGATCCTGGTTAGGGGCATATACACTACTCAGGACAATCGGGGCTCCATGTAGCTTCCCCTTCACTGTTACAAATCTGCCCTCCTGATCTATGTCAGTCGAAGTAGCTTTAAAGGGGACTCCCGCTCTAACCCACACCAGTGCTCCTCTAGCGTAAGCCGAGTATTTGATAGCGAATACCTGTCCTCTCCATCTACGTCTCAGTTTTTCAATTTCACTAGCAATGAGGTGAGTTTCCTGTATTAGGGCCACATGGATACCACGTCTTTTCAAGTAGGATAACACTCTATGTTGTTTATTAGGTGACCTCATCCCCCTTATATTCCATGTTAGTAAATTATACTCTGTCATATTGATGTATCTGCGTGAACCATGCCCTCTCCACCCGCCCACACCCTGTATCCATCCCTCACTTGCATTTCCTGTATATATGTGACCCTCATCTTTGACATCACCATCAAAATGTAAAACTGTGACTCCCAACTCCCCCGTCCCCAGGGCACTTCTCCAACTGTAGATAGCCCACAAAAAAGTGCAACAGTGCAACTTAGTCAACAAGTTAGGTATAGATCTCGCCATCTTAAGCTGAGTGGCTGAGACACCTGTAGGGGTTGTGACTCCATGCCCCTCAGGGCCTGCTGTCTGTGCTGTGCTCCTTACCTCAGGTCCAGACTATGGATTCGCTCAGCCCAGTTTGTCTGCAGTTTGTGGGGGTCACCCTCGGAGCAGGCGGGGAGCAACCCGAGCCCTCCGCCAAGGACACAGAGGCACGGTCCGATTCTCCTCCACTACCATCCCACGAGGACACCTCCTTGTTTATGGACGCTGCTGCCTCTAGGGCCGCTCTCTTGGCCAGGTCTTTTTAGGCCCTGGTCGGTTGAGCCCGTGGGTGGTGCTTGTTCCGCTGTCTCCTCGGTAAAAGGAGTACTGAATCCCTTCTTCCCTGAGTGCCCTCTTCACGGTCAGGAAGGAGGCCCGTCTAGTTTGGACGTCCAGTGTGAAATCTTGGAACAGCGTCACCTCACCATTCACTACCCTGAAGGGTCCAGTTTCTCTGGCAAGTTGGAGCAGGGTGTCTCTGTCCTTGTAGTGCAGCAGTTTGGCCACCACGACCCGGGGTGGCCTCCCCGGCTCTAGGGGTCCCGAGGTGCGCATGCTCCAAGGAGAAAAATGGAGTCAGGCGCTCTGGCGCTACCACCGTGCGCAGCCACTCCTCAAGGAACTCCACCATGCTTGTTCCTTCCGCTCCCTCCGAGAGGCCCACTACCTGGATGTTATTCCTGCAGCTTCTCCCTTCCGCATCTTCTGCCCGTTGCTCTAGGTGCAGGACTCGGTCGGTTAAATTAATTACTGTGGCTGCCAAGGCTTCGTGCTTCGGTGTAAGCTCCGTCAGTGTAGTTTCTGCCTCCGGCACTCTATCTGGTGGTCCGTCCTCAGAAGACCCACCTCTACTGCTACCTGGTTGATATTGTGTTGCAGGGTTGCCTTGGTGTCCTCAATTGCACCTAGTATCTTATCCAGTGTGGCTTGCATTGTTGGATGGGTGAGGTCTCAGGTGTGCTCCCCGCCGCGGTTGGCTGGGGTTCTGCGGCTCGTCATGTTTCCCTTGTTCTGGTTCCTGGATGACATCTGTGGTGTGCCACACTGTGATCTAAGTGCCCAGCAGGGATGGGGCCTCTCTCTTTGTTGGTCCTGACTCTCGCCGGCCACATTCATTCCAGCAGGTCCCTCCATGTCAGAACGACCATTCCCTGGTCCAATGGGTGCTCCCCCCACCGGCGCCACTGGTTGGGATGCTCTCCGCCCACGTAATGTGCCAGTTCAAGTCTATTTGGGGACCAGCTGCAAACACCCCCTGCAGGTCGCGACTGCAGCGTCGAAGCGGTGCGCCAGTGGTCCACGTGAAGGGGCTGGTGTCCCGGAGCGTCTGCTCAGTGCCCAGGGTAATTCTGCCCACTTCGTATTGTCCCTTTCGCTTCCTCGTCTCCTCCAGAGGCCGTCACTGCCCTCACCAGCACCGGCCATGCCCACCACCGGGCCCCAGCAGGTCCGCTCCACCGGGCGGCGGGAAGGGCCTTGCAGCGGCTCCCTCACCCTATGGAGTGCTTCCCCGTCTCCTGCAGGGCCCACGCGGCCTCCGCCGCTCCCGTTCGGGGGCTCCAAGAGTCTCCTGCCCTGTGCCAGGCACCGCCCAGGTCTCGCATCCAGGACCCCACTCCTTAACCGTTGCCTCCTTGTTTGGTGCGTGCGGGGATTGGAGCAGCTGCTGCTCCCTGCTCCGTGAGGAGGAGTCAATCCTACCATCGGCCGGTGTCCAGAGGGTGATTAATCAGCACCGCCCCGGGCCTCACCAGCGCCCGTCTGACGTCCGTTGCCGCCTGCGGTTCCTCTCCACTGCTTCCGGCGATGCCTCTCCGGCTTCAGGGTCGCGCTTCGGCCTCCGCCGCAACCGCTCCCCCCTGACCGCACAGAGATGCCCCGGGGGATCAAATCTGGCTCTGCCGATTCCCACCGGGTCAGACCGTCCCAGTCTGTGTAGTTTTCCTTGCTAGCCCCCGGGGAGAGCCTGTGTTTCAGGATCTCTTATCAGGCCCCGATGGAGCCGTTGGATTACACGCCCGCCATCTTGGCTGGGTTAGCCACGCCCCCTTACTCACATTGTGTCATGAAGACATATTTTTGATTATGGTCTTCGTTTTCTTTCAGTGCCCTTGATATCACATCTATCAGTTACCCTGCCCCTGGGGTGAACACTCTATATCCAGTCTAATACACTGTCAAGTAGAGGTCCCGACAGGTCATAGGCAGGCAACTCTGCGGCTCCACTCCATAGGATACATCTGTGTTGGTGTACAAACACTCAGGATAAATAAGGGTGTTCAGATCTACAGAGTAAAAAAAAACTCAGAGAGCGCATAGAGACCATTTAGGGTAATTAGACACTAGTTTGTACAACTGCGATTTCCATTAACAAGTTTTAAACCTTACACTTTCATTGACCAATAACAGAATTTAGCCATGTGAATGATATAGATATTTGATGAAACAGGTGGAAAATAGATATTTGGTAAATGTATAAGGCACAACATACATACTAAGGCATCCTGGCACTCATGTGTGATAGCATCAGCAAAACAGAACGGTTTTCAGAGATTTCATAAACTGTAGGTAATTTAGGGTAGCTCCCCAGTGCCGAGGTATGTCATCCCAGGCTTTTGGGCCAAGGTGAGATAAGGCCTTATTGCATATCTATGCCATACGGACACATGTATTGCGCAGTTATAGATTGGAATTAGAAAGAAAACTGCGCGAGGATTGGTGGAATTGGCTAGAATTTTCTGTGCCAAGAAAGATTTTGTGCTTAAATCACAGAGCTTTAAACTTGACACTTTAAGCCACTAATAACCAGTAGAGTTGGCTGCAGGTCACTGAAATGTTATATTCTTTTTTCAGTTGGTAGATTTTCTGGTTGTCAAAGTTACAGATGGTTTGTAGTTTCCTACAGTTGGTGTCCAGCCATTTATGGATGTTCAGCATACCCAGGCTAAGACATGATTGTCAGTAGACACCAGATGATCAATGTGGATGATTAGTTGGATCTTATTTGCATATGCAATGGCCCTGCATCTTGAGGATCTTCTAAGATATGGCAGTGGCCTTATGTAAATGTGAAAAAGCAAAGGGTACAGAACAGAATCCTAAGGGTCCCAAAATGTCAATGGAAATGTTTTGAGCCTACATGGATGCAGGTTTCAAGATTGTGAGCAGTCTGTCAGGATCAAGAGTAACCATGTTTGCACTGGGTCGGAAATGCCTACCTATGTATGTCTGTGCTGTACGTTGATGTGATTATTGATGTTGAAAGACAGGGGAGAGGTCTTATAGAACCAGCCTGAAGCCTCATTGTTATCCAAAAAGGTTCTGAGTAATTCACCATGATAATGAGTGTTGTCTCCATGCTCATCCTCGCTGGAAGCCGAGCTGCCAAGGGTAAAGCAGATCACTCTATTTTAAGTACATGGGCAGTTGTTTTGCCACTATTTTCTCTGTAATGTTGCTCTGTTCCAGGAAAATAATTTTCCAGGGTGTCTGGTTCTAAGTTCAATTTCTTCAGCAAAGCTGTCACCACTCTTCTTTTCATTAAAACCACATCAGTAGTCAAGGAGAGATTAATGAGGTCTGCTATCCTATGTGTAACTGCTGGTGGGAGTACTTGGACTATGGGCACAGATTTATTAAGTAACTGAACTTCCTTGGTTGAGGTGGAGAAAAACCTAGTCCTGTTGCAGAAACAGGGGGTGGGGGGTAGAGTAGTTTTCCTTCTTTTGAAAACGTTGGTTTGCAGAGCTTTGTTCTCGTTATAAAGGTTTTCATTTTGGACTGAACAGATGGCCAAATTGTCACAAATATCTTGCAACATGGATCTGTTGACCACTGAGCAACCAGTAAGAGTGACACTTTTCACCAACCTAAATAGTTTCTGCTGAATGGTATTCTCTAGCTGAATTGGAGATAGCAATTCCAGTTTTGAATAGTGCCTTTTTACACAGCCTTTGATGGAATTTGTAGCAGTTTATATCCACTTCACAATTATCCTGGCCCTGTTGGTTACATCCAAGCTGATACTTTAAGTCATCCGTGAACCATGGATATAGAGGAGTGTATAAAGATTTTAGAGATCTCATTAGTAGAGCAATCTTGCCCAAGAATAGTTCTGTCCCTATTAAATTGCTTACTACTGCCTCAGTTTGCACTGACACTGTAAAAGCATGTGACACATTGTAAACACTTCTTTAAAACATTAATAAAAGAAATCAAGTCTATCTAAATAGATCATTAGAAATAGAGAGCATATTTTTCATTTATTTAGGGTGTAGTGCATCACTGTTTGTTAATCAGTTGCTTCAGAAACCTCTTATGGTTTTCATGATGTAAGAAGCGTAACAAAAGGAGCAAAATAGCAACCAAGCATTGAGACAGATAATACAACCTGATCAAGTGAATGTAGAGTTGGTGCAGTCTTCCAAGACATCCTTGTACAGAGTTCATAGTACATGCAGGTAAAAGTCTTGGTGTGACCAATTAATGCTGTGCACTTGCCAGAGTTAGAAGAATGTGTACCTGGACTTGTGAACATGAACCAAATATATTGCAATACATTGATCTCCCTTCCCATTAAGAAAGCAATCAATATGTCATAAACAACTCAATGTAGAGAGAACAACACCTACGTTGTCATGGATATATTTAGTTTAACCAACTAACTTCCAATTGTGGTATAGATAAGGCACTAAGGCAGTCATTACAACATTGGCGGTAAAAGGCGCTTACCACCGTGCAGAAGACCGCCAACACACCGCCGCGGCCACGGAATTCCACCACAGCTATTATGACCCACATCTCGGAATCCGCTAAAAGTCAGACACCCACACAAGTCTGCCACACCAAAGGTCAGTGATAAACTGGCGAAAACAAATCCTCCACCGTCACGCCAACAGTAATACGCCCACACTATCACGACACACGAATCCACGCGGCGGTCTTTCAACCGCGGTATTCCATTGGCAGTACACACCGTCACGCTCAAAATAAACACACTCTTACAAAACACAGCCACATTGGACAATTC
Source organism: Pleurodeles waltl (assembly GCF_031143425.1). Taxonomy (NCBI): domain Eukaryota; kingdom Metazoa; phylum Chordata; class Amphibia; order Caudata; family Salamandridae; genus Pleurodeles; species Pleurodeles waltl. The sequence continues at coordinate 1,256,579,297 of NC_090445.1, read as the reverse complement.
AAAATACACACACCTGATACACATACACACACCACTCTCACACATCCAATACAATATAAAACACACACCCACATCACCCACAAACCCCTACTACCAAAAATTCCGAAAGAAGGCCAGAGAGAGACACCACCAGCAAGAACAACAGCATCCACAGACACACAACACCATCACCCACACAACTTCCACGCACCTCACACAACACACCACTACATATCACCACACTTATCACCACACACTCCACCCCACACATCACCTACACCACCCCATGGCACGGCAAAGACACCCCAGGTTCTCGGAGGAGGAGCTCAGGGTCATGGTGGAGGAAATCATCCGGGTAGAGCCACAGCTATTCGGATCACAGGTGGAGCAAACCTCTATAGCTAGGAAGATGGAGCTATGGCGAAGAATAGTGGACTGGGTCAACGCAGTGGGACAACACCCAAGAAATCGGGAGGACATCAGGAAGAGGTGGAATGACATATGGGGGAAGGTGCGTTCTGTGGTCTCAAGACACCACCTGGCGGTTCAGCGGACTGGCGGCGGCCCCCGCCTCCTCCCCCACAACTAACAACATGGGAGGAGCAGGTCTTGGCGATTCTGCATCCTGAGGGCCTCGCAGGAGTAGCTGGAGGAATGGACTCTGGTAAGACAAAGCTTTACTATTACATCCCCCACCCTACCTGCATGCTATCACATACCCCCACCCTCACCCTCACCCCCAGCACCCCAACTCCTCACATATGTCCCAACATCACAAACCACACATCCCAACACCAAGCCCTGCATGCAACAACAAAGCATGGACACCCATCACCAAAGCATGCCCACTGCACATACCCACACACCCCCCTAAACCATCATCACACAAGCTCCCACACAGGAATGCTAGCACTGGGGTACACGGTCACCCACCCATTGCACACCATTACACACACAGATTTAATAAACATCCTTTTATACCCCTGCAGGACCCCTACCCAACGTCACCGGACAGGAGGGTCCACACATGTCCACACCACCAACAGAAGAGGCCCACAGTGATGACAGCACCTCTGTCCAACTGGATCTAGATGACCAGCCCGGACCATCGGGGACCTCTGGACAGTCGGTTCCCCTCACACAGGCACAGGCCACCACAGACCTTCCCCCCTCTGGAAACACCAGCACAGCACCCACCCAGCGGCCCCATACCTCCGTTCCCAGGACACGTCAATCAGCTGTGTGTCCACCACTACAGGGAACCCAGGATAACCCACCACCCCAACAACAACAGGGACCTGGAGTCAGTGGTAGTGGGCACACAGTCCAGGGGACGGAGGCCCAGGAACACAGGGGAACTGGGAGGGCTGCTGTGCAACAGGGGGCGGACAGGCCAAGGGAACCCACTCTCCACGAGGCCCTCTCCTCCATAATGGGAGCCTACCACCACTCCCAGGAGATGATGGCAACGGTACTGGCCAAGTTTCAGGAGACCCAGCGCATGCAGGAGGAACAGTATATGGGCTTCAGGGAGGAACTCGGAACCATCATCTCCACCCTGGGCACCATCATAGGGGTGCTGAAGGAAGTACTCAACACCAGGAGGGACACTGTGGCACTACAGGGGGCCCCTGACACTAGCATGGACGATGAACTACCCACCACCTCCGCCGGCGCTAGTGGACAGGACGCCCCGCCACAGGACCACTACACCAGCACCCCACCCCCTGCAGAGGGAGAACCACCCCGCAAACGGTCCCTGAGATCCAGGACAAAGACAGAGCACGATGCCAAGACCCCCGCCAAGAAATGAGACCACCCTGATTGTCATCCTACTGTCCCACTATGTCACCCTGTCCATACTTAAACTGCCCCAGCTCCACTTCCTATGCCCATATGGGCAGTGCACCTGTGAGACTAATAGACTGGGCTCTGCCATGGACACTCCTCCGCCATCACCCCTCACCATTTCACTACCCCCTCCAATATTGAGCATTTAAATAAACACACCTAAAGCACAAAATGATCTGGAGTCTGTCTGTGATTTCGAAATAGTGTATTAGCAATTACAGTGACAAAAGGTTTTTTAAATAGTAATGTCAACATACCTATGTCACACAGCTCTAGTCCATGTGGAATCTAAGCAGATGTCACACAGTGGGACCCACATCTGTGAAATCGTAAGGGAAAGTGACAACTCAGTGACCATACACTGGGTGAAAACGACAGGCAGGAGAGAGGTAGTAGTGTCAAAGTACATGTAGTAGGCAGGTTTGTATTCCTACCTGTGTCTCACTGGAAATATTGCAGGATCACTGAGTCCCTGTTGTGCATGTCTTTTTCCTCTGCTTCCTCCTCATCACTGTCCAAAGGCTCCACAGCTGCAACAACACCGCCATCTGGACCATCCTCCTGCAGAAAAGGCACCTGTCGTCGCAAAGCCAAGTTGTGAAGCATACAGCAGGCCACGATGATCTGGCACACCTTCTTTGGTGAGTAGAATAGGGATCCACCTGTCATATGGAGGCACCTGAACCTGGCCTTCAGGAGGCCAAAGGTCCGCTCAATCACCCTCCTAGTTCACCCATGGGCCTCATTGTAGCGTTCCTCTGCCCTTGTCCTGGGATTCCTCACTGGGGTCAGTAGCCATGACAGCTTGGGGTAACCAGAGTCACCTGCAAATGGCGAGGGGAAACTGTTAGACACACACTAACCTGGAGGGATAACCCCAGACCCAGACAACCATTCCCACTGACTTGCTTCCAGGAGCTCACCTAATAGCCACACACGGTGCCTCTGGAGTTGACCCATCACATAAGGGGTGCTGCAATTCCGCAGGATGTAAGCGTCATGCACTGAGCCAGGGAACTTGGCATTCACATGGGAGATGTACTGGTCTGCCAAACATACCATCTGTACATTCATAGAATGATAACTCTTCCGGTTTCTGTACACCTGTTCACTCCTGTGGGGGGGGGCAAAGCCACATGGGTCCCATCAATGGCACCTATGATGTTGGGGATATGTCCCTGGGCATAGAAATCACCTTTCATTGTAGGCAAATCCTCCACCTGAGGGAAAACGATGTAGCCCCGCATGTGTTTCAGAAGGGCAGACAACACTCTGGACAATACATTGGAAAACATAGGCTGGGATATCCCTGATGCCATGGCCACAATTGTTTGAAATGACCCACTTGCACGGAAATGGAGCACTGACAGCACCTGCACTTGAGGGGGGATTCCTGTGGGATGGCGAATTGCTGACATCAGGTCTGGCTCCAACTGGGTACACAGTTCCTGGATTGTGGCACGGTCAAGCCTGTAGGTGATTATCAAATGTCGCTCCTCCATTGTCGACAGGTCCACCAACGGTCGGTACACTAGAGGATGCCGCCATCTCCTCACATGTCCCAGCGGACGGTGCCTATGAAGGACAACAGCGAGCACAGAGTCAAACAACTCACAGGTAAGTACCCACAATTTACCCAGAACACCAGTCATACACAAAAGGTGGCCTGTATGTCTGTTGAATCTAGGCCTAGGTATGTGTGACGCAGTTGAAAATGAACCCATGTGGGCCCCTGAAATGGTGGCTGCCTGACCACTAAAGTGGGACAATGGGATGTGAGGTAACTGCGCTGGCGTTGTACACCGTCGCGGTAGGCGGTCGAAGACAGCGGCGCAATGCTGCATTGGTTAACATTGGACCCTATGGGTCCCAGGAGCCAATGACGATGTACGCCGGCGGTGACGGTATGCACCGCCGCGGATGTGACCGCCATTTTCTATCTGTTCAATCACTCGATACCTGATCTTCGACAGGAGAGGACCTACACTGCAAGTGCTGCTGTGACCTCGGTCTGGAAGAGACAATGGCTCGTGCGTCTGGGGAAAGGGCCCCTGCCTTCACATCGGAGGAGTTTAAAGAAGCTCGTGGATTGGGTCCTCCCCCAGTACATGCTACTCTACGTTCCTCCAGACAATCAGGTAAGTACACAGGGAGCATGTTGTATGGGCTATGCCTGTGTGGAGAGGGCTGGATGTAAGAAGGAAGGGGGCAGAGTGCTCCGTGCATGAAAGACGGTGAATGCATGTGCCACATAGCAAGGGTAGGGATGGGGGCCAATCACTTTGACGGTGCAGTTGATAATGACTTCTCTTCTTCCCCTGTACATTTCATGTAGGTCAGCGCCCACCAGAAGAAAGATATTTGGCGTGCCATCGCCAAGGACGTCCGGACCCTGGGGGTCTACCACAGACGGAGCACCCACTGCCGGAAAAGATGGGAGGACATTCGCCGCTGGAGCCGGCGGAGGCTCAGCTGGGGATGGCCTCCCAATGTGGGAGGGGTGCCCGTCGCACCATGACCCCCCTGATGTTCAGGATCCTGCCGGTGGCCTACCCGGAGTTGGATGGGTGCTTGAGGGCATCACAGCAGACACAAGGGGGTGAGTACACTCTCATTCTGCTGACTTTGCGCGCAGTGGAGGTGTCTGGGTGGGGGAGGAGGGCTGTGGGTTTCCCTAGGCCAGGGCGAGTTCCGTAGGCAAGGCCCCTCCGTAAGGCAGGCCATGTGGCACCACACCCCACCTCTGTAGAGTGCCAAGTACAGCTATTCATGCCCCTGTGTCATCTATGTGTGCAGATGTCGTCCATAGCCTTGTAGGCCATTTCCCAGGAATTGAACAGTGGAGCCCAAGAGCGCGGCGTAGTGCAGGGGGCTTCTGTGTCTGTCGTGTCCACCAACGGTAGCGGTAATCCATGCACTCAACATGTCTTTCTTCTGTCGTCCCCCCCCCTTTTTGTGGTCTCCCTGTTCTTGTGTGCATTAGCATCATCAGGCGGAGGAGCAGTGGTACCGGAGCAGGAGGGAGCTGCATTCCACATGGCCCTGGAGGGCGAGACTACGGACTCGGAATTCACCAGTGGGACGGAGGGCGATGGGAGCTCCACGGTGGGGACAGGAGCTGACACCAGCGACATGGACTCGTCCTCTGATGGGGGCTCCCTTGTGGTGGCGGCAACATCTGTGCCCCCCGCATCTACAGGTACAGCCGCCACCCCCCCTACCTGCACCGCCCTCCCAGCAGCTCCTCAGCCTTCGCCCGTGCCCTCTCACCCAGGATGATGGGCATCACCTTCGCCCCAGGCACCTCAGGCCCAGACACTCCTGCTGCCCTCAGTGAGAAGGCCATTGACCTCCTCAGGCCCCTCACTGTTGGGCAGTCTACCATTTTGAATGCCATCCAGGGTGTAGAAAGGCAGTTGCAACAAACTAATGCATTCCTGGAGGGCATTCATTCTGGTCAGGCGGCCCTTCACTGAGCTTTTCAAACTCTGGCCTCAGCACTGATGGCAGCCATTGTCCCCGTCTCTAGTCTCCCCCCTCCAACTTCCTCCACCCAGACTCAATCCCCTGTACCTCTGCCTATCCCAAGCACACCATCAGACCAGCCTGCACACACCTCAACACACAAGGTAAGCTCAGGCAAACATAAGCACCACACATCCCACAGGCACTCACACAAGCAACACACACATGCAGACACACCAACATCCACTGCCTCCACTGTGTCCCACTCCTCGTCGTCTCCCTCCTCCCTCCCAGTCTCATCTACACTCACACCTGCATGCACTACCTCTACAGCCACTACGTCCCTCTCCAGCACACCCACAACCACACCCCGCTCACGTGCAGTCACCACCCCACTACCATTCACACATCCCCTGTGTCCTCTCCCAGTGTGTCTGTGACGCCCCCTCCCACAATACACAAACGCAGGCACACACCCACCCAACAGCCATCCACCTCACGACAGCCTCCAGCGCATGCACCTTCACCCAAAGTCAGCAAACGAACACCTCCTACAACCACCACCTCTTCCTCCACTCCCAAACCCCCTCCAGCTACCCGTCCCAGTGTGTCCAAAAAACTTTTCCTGTCCACCCTTGACCTTTTTCCCACACCTCCCCCACCCCGTCCATCTCATAGGTCCCGAAGTAGCACCTCAGCCAAAACAGCTCCGGGACCAGTGGTGCCTGTAGTCACCAGTATGTGGAGTGCACCGGCCACCAGGACAGCCAGTGTGGCACGGAGCCACAGCACAGACAGTCCCCCACCTGTGAAGCATCAGAAGTTGGCCAGTGCCCGGCGGGAGAGGGGGAAGACTCCAGCCACCAAAGCCGCTCCCAGGGGTCCCGGTGGGAGTGTGGAGTCAGCTGTGACACCTTCCAAGGTGGGGAAGGGCCACAAGAAACCCGGCAAGTCTGGGAAGAGCTGCACGGCGGAGAAGACCGCCATCATCTCCGCTGCCCAGGAGGCAACCGCCAGCCCCAGCCCAGCTGCCCAGGAGGCCACCGCCAGCCCCAGCCCAGCTGCCCAGGAGGCCGCCGCCATCCCCAGCCCAGCTGCCCAGGAAGCCACTGCCAGCACCAGCCCCGCTGGGCCATGAAGGACCGCCAGCAAAAGCCCAGACCCAGCTGCCCAGGAAGCCACTGCCAGCACCAGCCCCGCTGGGCCATGAAGGACCCCCAGCAAAAGCCCCGCTGGGCCATGAAGGACCGCCAGCAAAAGCCCCGCTGGGCCATGAAGGACCGCCAGCAAAAGCCCCGCTGGGCCATGAAGGACCGCCAGCTAAAGCCCCGCTGGGCCATGAAGGACCGCCAGCACCAGCCCCGCTGGGCCATGAAGGACCGCCAGCAAAAGCCCCTCTGGGCCATGAAGGACCGCCAGCAAAAGCCCCGCTGGGCCATAAAGGACCGCTGGCAAAAGCCCCGCTGGGCCATGAAGGACTGCCAGCAAAAGCCCCGCTGGGCCATGAAGGACCGCCGTCTCAAGCACCGCTGAACAGGGCACCACCAACTCAAGCACCGCTGAACAGGGCACCGCCGTCTCAAGCACCGCTGAACAGGGCACCGCCGTCTCAAGCACCGCTGAACAGGGCACTGCCAACTCAAGCACCACTGAACAGGGCACCGCCAACTCAGCACCGCTGAACAGGCCACCGCCAACTCAAGCACCGCTGAACAGGGCACCGCCGTCTCAAGCACCGCTGCACAGGGCACCGCTGTCTCAAGCACCGCTGAACTGGGCACTGCCAATTCAAGCACCGCTGAACTGGGCACCGCCAACTCAAGTACCGCTGAACAGGGCACCGCCAACTCAAGCACCGTTGAACAGGGCACTGCCAACTCAAGCACCACTGAACAGGGCACCGCCAACTCAAGCACCGCTGAACAGGGCACCGCCGTCTCAAGCACCGCTGAACAGGGCACCGCCAACTCAAGCACCGCTAGCCCATGAGCGGCAGGGGCACTGACGCAACTGGGTCCGTCACGGGGTGAGTGATGCACTCTGTGCACCAGTCCCCCTCCAGAACCAGTGGAGACATCCATCCACTACCTCTGTCCTAAACAGGATGAAGCACTCTGGGCACCAGTTCCCCTCCAGAACCAGTGGAGACATCCATCCACTACCTCTGTCCTAAACAGGATGAAGCACTCTGGGCACCAGTCCCCCTCCAGAACCAGTGGAGAGTTCCATCCACTACCTCTGTCCTTCACAGGATGAAGCACTCTGGACACCAGCCCCCTCCAGAACCAGTGGAGGCTGTCATCCACTACCTCTGTCCTTCACAGGATGAAGCACTCTGGGCACCAGTCCCCCTCCAGAACCAGTAGAGAGATCCATCCACTACCTCTGTCCTTCACAGAATGAAGCACTCTGGGCACCATGGCCCCTCCAGAACCAGTGGAGACTGTTATCCACTTGAGAGACTGTGGCTTTGCACTCCCCAGGATTGAACAGTGGGCATACCACCCACTGTAGAGACTTGAAAGACTGTGGCTTTGCACTCCCCAGGATTGAACAGTGGGCAAACCACCCACTGTAGAGACTTGTGAGACTGTGGCTTTGTACTCCCCAGGATTGAACAGTGGGCAACCCACCCACTGTAGAGACTTGAGAGACTGTGGCTTTGCACTCCCCAGGATTGAACAGTGGGCAAACCACCCACTTGGGAGACTTGAGAGACTGTGGCTTTGCACTCCCCAGGATGTAACAGTGGGCATGTGGCCCCCTCGTGGATTTGGCGTCGTGCACTCAAGCGGCTGAGGTGCCCCCCCTTTCTCTCCCCCTGAGGTGCCTGTTTTCTTGCTGTCTGATGCCCCTGCAGTGTTCTCTCCGTCATGGTCGGGGATCTTGTGTGGGCCTCACCCATACCGTGTTGTCCCAGTGTTCCACGGACTTTCTTTGTGCAGTACCTGGACTACTATGCCTGGTATATATTTTGTACATGGTGTATATATATATATATTTCTGCCTACTTGTTTGTAATATATTCCGATGGTTACACTAATTTTCTTTGGTCTTTGCATTCTTCCGGGGGCGTTTGGGGGGTGTAACTGTGATGTATTGATATGCATTAGTGTGTGTGTTGTAGTGGGTGAGGGTGGGGGTGTTGCGTGTGTGTGTCCCTGTTTTTTTCCCTCCCCCCTACCATGTGTCGTAGGTGCAGTACTCACCGTGGTCTTCGCCGCCGGCGTTCGTGCTCCTGGTAGAGGAGCAGGAAGACTATCGCAGGTAGGATTTGGAGTTCCGGTTCCATGGTGTCCTCGTGGAGTGTGTAGAGGTGAGCGTTTTCCCTTCGAAATTCCTGTTTCTGCCGTGTTTTTATCCGTGGTGAATCCGCCCCGGAAAAGGTGGCGGATTGGCCTGTCATAATAGTGTGGGCGGTACATTGTCTCCCGCCTGTCTGTTGGCGGTGTCCGCCGCGCTGTTTGTTTGTTTTCGGAGTGTTAAAGTGGCTGTCTTTGTTGGCGGTTTTCGCCACGGTCGTAATTGCTATTTTTTTTCCGCCGGCCTGTTGGCGGTCTTACCGCCGCTTTAACACCGTCTGCCAGGGTTGTAATGACCACCTAAGTATAATATAGAGCAAATTTGTTTCTTTAAGAGCCAGTTTATAACTGCAGTAATAGAAAGCTGAGGTTTTTAACATTATTGATTATTACAGTGTATGCATCTGCTACTGAAACAAAGAATAGCATGGCTAGAAGGGATTAAGAGCCTGATTATGACCTTGGCGGTGGGAATTACTCTGTCCCAAACGCTACGGATATCCCGTCCACCATATTACAGGTTCCATCATATTGTATGGAACTTGTAAAACGGCGGACAGGATATCTGCCAACTTTGGGACGGAGGGTCGTTATCAGGCCCTCAGTGTTTACCATTGCTGTGTAGCACGTCATCAGTGATTGTAAAAATGAATATATCTTTGGCTACATGAGTAACTGAACTCATGTGGGCTGCTGACAGAGTGAAATGAACTAATGGATCAAAGCTGTGGGTAATAATAAAGTTCTAGAGAACAAGCTCTGTTGGGTGTAAGTGTGAGCTGAGAATGAGTACAACATGGAGTGGGACTAACCTGTACTAACTGCGGTAGTCCTAGACCATATTCCTTTTATTGCTTCTTTGACTGAACAGTGCTGGATGCTTGTTTTCATATTTTTCTTTGTATCTATTGTGGGAGTACTTCATGCAATAATATTCTGAATGTTTTTTAAAACATGAAATGGAAATAACTGCTGATGCGATTGCCTTTCAACCATTAACACTTGGATTAGGATTGTGGGTGAATATAGTGAACATTTTTTATTTCAAAATGTATTCTTAAGGAATATTCAGGTGTAGAGCATTCATGAATTACATCTTGCTTAGATCACGCTGGAGACACCCCGAGAAGCATTGTTCCTAGAAATTTTTCTTTGTCAGTAGGAATTAGCATGATTGAATTCCATCTGTTTCAGATGTTCACCTTGAGAATATACCTAGTTATAAATGGGGCATAGGTATTCCACCTGTTCTTTAAATCAAAAGCATCTGTAAATCTAGGAAATACATTTTTCGCACATTCCCACCTGTATCTGCAATTTAATAATAGGCAGAAAGGGCCCACAGATTATTTCAATCTAAAGTGTTTCTATTAATTGAGATGTGGGCGTCTTCAGTATTTTCTGACTTTATTATTTTGAATATAAATCAAAATACTGCTTCAACCCAAAATGTGGTTTTGAATAATGCATTTTTGGATATTTTCTTTGACGTTCCAAAGATAACTCACTTTTAAACTCTATTATCCGTTTCCCAGAAAATACTCTAATGCCCTGACAAGTTTATGCCCATGTCTCGTTTCATTTTATCTCTATGTTTATCAGGCTACCTAATTATATTTTCTTTCTTTACCTCTCTTTTTTATCCATCTGCTGTTATTCATCTACCTTCTCCTTCTGTATCTAACCATCTCTTTCTGTGAATAACAATGTTTTTACTCGTCTTTTCTTCAACTTTCTATTGCATTCTCTCTCGATTTAACTTTCTGCTTCTCTCTTCCTCTTTCTATATGTCACACCTAACTCCTTAAACTACAAAACTCATTCTACCCAATATATCTCTTTGTATGTCCATCCTTTTTATCTTTACAAATCTTCTAATGTCTACGTATTAATCCTCTGCTCTCTGTTTTTATTCATGCATATGTTTGTCTGTGAAAAGGTTTCTCTCAATGTTACCACTAGCAAGTCTTACAAAAGGCAAAGTGGATTTAAGAACCATACACGCCCTCAAGTAGTCAAAAGAAACACACAAAGCATGTTACAAAACTTAATGTGAAAAAAATACATCTACTTAGATTTCCGCCTCTGATGTCAATGTATACCCAGCTATCTCGTTTCAGCTCTGCATACCATTGTATCTTTTGTTTTTTTTCCATTTCTCCCCGTCTTTATATCCATCTAATGTTTTCCATCTGCACTTATCTTTCGTTCTCTGCTTCAGTTTTTTCTGTCTAAATTTGTCCTATCCTGTTCTATACAATTCTGTTTTCTTTATACACGAATTACTAGCCCTGAACTAATTTTTCCATATAAATCACACATATTCAGCATTGTCTTCCATACAAGTCAGAAAGCTGATAATACTTGTGCAGCCATGGTGGGTCCAGAACCACACATGACAAATTTTGTTCATTAAAAAATGTAAGGTAGGCAAACTTACGTAAGTAAATGTTTTTTTCCAAGTTTAATGACCCGCATACTACTGCTGCCTTTTCTTTTATTGTTCTCTTTTCTTCTAGGCTCACAAATATTTGAGACCGGAGCAATGGTGTTTGTCCCTGCTATAGCAGAGTATTTATTTTGCTATGCTTACTGTGCTATTTGCATGACATAGAAAGAAATGCTACCGTCTACCAAATATCATGTCGCAGATGTGTTTTTTTTACTGTACCTGTAAGGTTGTTGGCCTACCAATAAAGAGTATGGCTCCCAGATGGCATGTAGCAGACAGCAGTCTTTGCACTGTACCTGCAGGTCTGTAGGCATAGAAAAGTTTAACCATCTTGTATATGACGTTCAGTAGATAGTAGTTCTTTTGCTATGCCTGCATGGATGTAAAGTTGGCAAAAAGGCTTCTGGCTTCAATATTACAAATAGCAGTTTGCAATTAAAACTCAATCAATCTACACGTTATTCAATTATAACAATATAATAATAAAAGTCATGTTACATAAAAGTAACTATCCATCAATTATTAAGGAATTACGATGACGTAGTATTAATTCAAACAAATATCCTACAGCAACGCAAACATCCTGTCACATTAACATCTGTAAAAACACAATACATGTCTACATCTCTTAAAACTGTATCTTTAAGTAGAGGAATTAATAATCTTTTAGTAAACAATTTCACAAAAGCATACAAAATGCAAGAATTATCTCAAGGCTCATGAGAAGGACAGGGACGGATTGTTTCGCTACCATACTGTCTCAAAGGAGAGGACAATATGTTTTGTATTAGGCCAAATCTAAATTTCAAAAGAAGACCATTTTCCCATCTACCAACAACAGTCAATAAATAGGGTTCAAGTCCAGGAATTGTTTGTAAAATAGCATAATGTCTTACTGATGGTTTAGCACGTAGGTTTAACTCTCTAGAAAGATGCCTACTTAAAAAAAATATATATTTCTTAAGCCAAGCCTTGTCTGATTTCCTAATAAGAGAGGGATTCAAAAATATAGATGGTCTTCCCATGCCCTTCATCAGAGTTTTTATATATGATAGCAATGTAATGTACGTGCCTTTGGCACATTTGAGACAAAATACAATTATGTATTAGTTGAGTGTAACATTAGAGTTCTTCCAAACTGAAACCCACGGTAACAGAGGATTGCGCTTAATACGATAGTCATTATACTTTAGTTCCTCCTGACAAAGGTAGTGCAGCCAACTCAATGATAGAGAGGGAAGAATACAGCAAAATTAGATCTCCCCTACTTGTAGGCTACTAGTATTACAACTAGTATAACCCCATATTCTGGCACCACACAATGCAATCGGGCCGCACTATGTTTTATACATTTTGGGAAATAGGGATATAGCTTTACCTCCTAGACTGTAAGCAATAATAAACATGCCTCAATCGATTGTTCAGCCGATTGATCATTTCTCATTTAGTGGAGCAACAATGAGACCATGAATACCCTTAAAGAAGAGCATTAAATAATTAATTAATTAATTAATGAAGAGAGAGCTATTGCGGCCGATTTGAATTAAGTGGTGTCATAACTTAGACCTATTCACACTGTTCAATAAACTAGTATGGTTCATAAAAGCCAAGTATGGTAGGCATCCTTTAGCGAATGCATTTGTGTTAAGAACACGATGGACATGCAGACATTGCCCTATTGTACCTAAGCCTACTCTAAAGCTGTACTAGTATTCAACTGGATTTTATGATCTTTAACCCAATCAATGATTCCACAGTGCAAAATTTCACCTAACACTTTAACCATTGAATCAATCAAGGCTATTGGCCTATAACAGTGAGAATCTACCAGATTGCCTTTCTTGAAAACAGCAACAATAATTGAAGTAGACCAGGAACAAGGAAAATCGCTTTTACGTGGACTATTGAATACATTAGTGAGCAGGGGTATCAATGTTGGACTTATAACGATCCATGGGCTCCCCAACTAGCCCAGAAACATTGCCTGATGGGCTTTCCAGTAAACCAAAAACTACCTTGTGGTGTTCAAAAATGTAATCATTCACAACAAAATAATGATTGGAGCATTTGAAATTCTCAACACTAAAAGAAAACTGCTTTAAACTACCTAGGGACATTGCATTCAGGGTGTAATGATGGCTTAATGAACTTTTAATAAAATTACACGGGTCAACAATATGATTGTGACTAGCCGATAAGGGTACAGAGATATCAAAGTGGTCCAGATGGTGCTTTACCAAGTTATTAAGAAAAATAACTGGATCGAGGAGATTCAAAGGTAGGCTACGATTGCTACCATATACTGTAAGGAATAAATGATGTCTTGGAAGGCAGAATATTTGAGGCACTGGGGCCACAAATAAAGCAACTAATGGTTTATGGTCACCATAATCTTTAGCTAACACCTCTCCGACAATAGAATAATTAATCTGATAGAGACTTCTAGTTGCAGATTCCTTACCTTAGAATTTTCCCCCAGGCGTCAGACTGGATCCGGAGATTTTTCTTCGAGCAATACCCTTGCACATCAGTAGGTGGCGTATGTTGACTCCGCATGCGTCGTAGGCATTGCGGTCACCGTGATGACGACAGGAGTAGTACATAGACACCTCCCTCGCGCAGTGACGTCAGTTCTTTTCTTTCCGTGCCACGCACTGATCCAAAGAAGAGCTACCCTTGGCTATTTTTTGGCTGAATCTTACCGTTTTGTTGAGTTTTTTGTGTAGGAACTTTGGTGCATCAAGGATGTCCCCGAAGACCGGGTTCAAGCCTTGTGAGGACTGACAATGGACGATGTCGGTGACGGATCCACATCGCATTTGTCTGTGGTGCCTCGAGCACGAGCACGACCACGACCACGACCTGAGTGCCCCTGAGTGTCGGGCCATGCGCCCGAAGGCTTTGAGGGAGCGGTCCTTAAAGCTAATGGCGGCCCGGCACTCAGCTCCGCGTAGGTCCCGGTCTCACTCGAGAGGAAGGTCTCAAGATCGATCGCGGAGTCATCACCACTCGTCTTTTTCTAAATCCTTGGGTCAAGGTAAGAAGAAGTCGAAGAAGTCCGATTGCTCTTCGACTTCGCCCCATCGCTCGGCTGACGCAACGCAAGAAGAGCGACCACGCACGAGGCCTCCATCCTCGAAGGCTGCTTTCCCGAGTTTCCCAGAGCCGGAGCGACCCCCGTCCAACTAAAAGAGTTTTACGAGGCCATGCGCCTCATTTTTGGGCAGGCCGACCCCGATACGGCGCCTTCGGGCCCAAGGGGTTTGGCTGAGGGGCCTTCACGTTCCGAACCGGTGGCTTCGGCCCCGGCCACTGAGATCACCTCTGGATCTGCACCAGCATCGGTCGCACCCTCGAGACCTTGCCCGGTGCCGGGTCGATTATCAATGCTCCCGACGTCGCTGGTGCCCACTATCGACGTCGACCCAATTCTTATCCCCGATGACTCAGAGTCGGAGCGGTGTCGAGGGTGCCTATTCGCCCCTGGTCAGATTCGGAACCCTTTTCCTATGGGTAAGAATATAGGGAGGAATTGGAGTGGTCCCTGGACCCTTATGAATACCAGGATGACCCTGCTATGGACTGGGCGAAGTGGTCTGGATACTTCTCCTGATGCTGGCATGCTGTCTCCTCCTAGCGTGGCTACGGCGGAAGGAGCAACTTATGGTATGGTGGACAGTAGGGCAGCTGAGGTCGTCAGCCTTGAGCTGTCTACTGTAGAGGTGAGGTCTAATCTCCTGATGGAGGTGCTGCAGCCTGGGGCTTCAACTTCAGAAGTGTTATCTCGGCAGCAGGCGTCCATAGACTAAAACTGTATACGCCTGTGGTTGGAATAAATTTGTGGCATGGTGTACCAACAAATCTGTTGATCCCCTTTCTGCCCCTCTGTCAGAGGTTCTTCTGTTCATTTATTTATTTTTTAGCCCAGAAGGGCTCTGCTTTGGGCACCCTTAAAGGGTATTTATCTGCCATTTCCACCTTTCTTAGGCTCCCTGATCAGCCCTCACTCTTTAAATCACTTATTGTGAGTAGGTTCATAAAGGGGCTCACACAATAATTTCGTCCCACTCCATTTATCATGCCTCAGTGGGACCTCAATCTTGTACTTACTTATTTGATGTGTACCCCCTTTGAGCCAATGCATAATTGTCCCTTGCATCTCCTCACCTTCAAAACTGTCTTTCTGGTCGCTATCACTTCTACTTGCAGGGTGAGTGAGCTTCAGGTCCTTACCACAAACCTCCATACTTGTCTGCACATCCTGACAAGGTAGTGCTACGCACTAGAGCTTCCTTCCTTCCTAAGGTGGTTACACCATTTCATGTAGGCCAGTCCATCACTTTGCCTGCCTTCTACACCCCCCCACATCCTTCCCATGAGGAGAGACTGCACCGCCTGGACCCAAAAAGAGCATTAGCGTTCTATCTCAATCATAGTAAAGATTTCCGGGTGGACGATCAACTCTTCGTTGGCTATGTGGGTGCAAAAAAAAGGAAGGCGGTGCAAAAGTGTACCATCTCTTGGTGGGTGCTTTTTTGCATCAAAATGTGCTACGCTTTGGCTAAGAAGCTACCTCCTGAAGGCTTGCATGCTCATTCCACCAGAGCAACTGCTGCTTCCACTGCGTTAGTATGCAGAGTTCCTGTCCTGGATATCTGTCAGGCAGCTAGGTGGGCATCTCTGCACACGTTTGCTAAGTATTACTACCTGGATAGTCAGGTCCGTCGAGACGGCTACTTTGGTCATTCGGTCCTGCAGGACTTTCTAGTTTGATCTTAGTTCACAGCCCACCACCGAGGATGGCATTGCTTGGGTATCTATTCTAAGGTAAGGAACCTGCAACTAGAAGTCTCTATCAGATGTACAAGTTACTTACCTTCGGTAACGAAATATCTGGTAGAGACATATTCTAGTTGCAGATTCCTTACCGCTTGTGAACTGATTTCTAGGGACAGGGATTTCCCCTTTCAGGTCCTTAGCTCTGGCGCACCAATCTCAGTGTTCTTAGCGGCTCTGCGCTCTGGCGTGGAAAGTCGTTAAAAGAAACTGACGTCACTGCGCGAGGAAGGCATCTATGTACTACTCCCAACGTCATCACGGCGACCATGACCCCTATGACGCCTGCGGAGTCGACCGACGCCACCTACCGACGCGCAAGGGTATTGCTCAAAGAAAAATCTCCTGATCCAGTCTGACGCCTGGGGGAAATTCTAAGGTAAGGAATCCGCAACTAGAATATGTGTCTACCAGATATTTCGTTACCAAAGGTAAGTAACTTGTACAACAGGCTGTCACACATAAAAATGTAATTGTTGACAGCAGAGCAACCCCACCCAAAAAACACAGGTGTTGGTTCTGTATCTATTGTGTCAAGTTCTTGGACATTGACCAGGTCCCACTCGATTACGTGATTACAAAGCACAGAACCCCTGGGGTCGGTTTGATTCAAAACAGTATTTTTGCTCAACCATAAATTGAGGTTATTGAAAGCTAAAGTGTTGACACATAATTTGGCATTAAAATCATCGAATTGAAACCCCTTTGAACGCACTTTGGAGAGTTTGTTCTGCCATCAGTTACATTGAACAAAGGGTAAAAAGTACGATTATCCAAATGTGAAAAATCTTCATTGTAAAAATGAATTAAATAAAAACAAAAATCATTATTCCAATTTACAAAGAACGCTTGCATCCCTCCATATTGAAGATCAATTGGGGTAATATTAATGTTCAATAATAATGTAAACCACATTGAAAGACCATCCTTTGCTCTACCCGAACATGTTTGGACGGTATTTTTAGAATAACAGAAGTATCCATCAGATATCAATCCTGGGGTGTCCCACATTTCCTGGAGTAATATTATCTTGTAAGAATTAACAAATGTCAATTATTCCCTTTGTTTGGTTTTGGAATTGGTACCTGCAGTGTACTAATCAAAATTAAAGTTCTCAGGGTGCAAATGGGTGCACACTAATTTATCGTTTCATTGCAGTGTACTGTTTATTTACAGTTGAATTACCATATATGGCACCAGGAGCTATATTTCAAAAAGTCAGTCTAACTGTTCAAGATCCTGTAACGTTGAAATCTATTATGTAAAAGCATGCCATTCCTGGCAACTACAAAGGCAATGGATTTATCAATTGAGCTTTTCGCCTGCAAATACCTAGATGGTGGCTTATGAAAAGAGCTCAGTGGTAGTGTAGGAAAGTACCATCTTGCCTGGCATGTTACCCCCATTTTTCACTGTATATATGTTGTTTTAGTTGTATGTGTCACTGGGACCCTGCCAGCCAGGGCCCCAGTGCTCATAAGTGTGCCTGAATGTGTTACCTGTGTTATGACTAACTGTCTCACTGAGGCTCTGCTAACCAGAACCTCAGTGGTTATGCTCTCTCATTTCTTTCAAATTGTCACTAACAGGCTAGTGACCAATTTTACCAATTTACATTGGCTTACTGGAACACCCTTATAATTCCCTAGTATATGGTACTGAGGTACCCAGGGTATTGGGGTTCCAGGAGATCCCTATGGGCTGCAGCATTTCTTTTGCCACCCATAGGGAGCTCTGACAATTTTTACACAGGCCTGCCACTGCAGCCTGAGTGAAATAACGTCCACGTTATTTCACAGCCATTTTACACTGCACTTAAGTAACTTATAAGTCACCTATATGTCTAACCTTTACCTGGTAAAGGTTGGGTGCTAAGTTACTTAGTGTGTGGGCACCCTGGCACTAGCCAAGGTGCCCCCACATTGTTCAGGGCCAATTCCCCGGACTTTGTGAGTGCGGGACACCATTACACGCGTGCACTACATATAGGTCACTACCTATATGTAGCTTCACAATGGTAACTCCGAATATGGCCATGTAACATGTCTATGATCATGGAATTGCCCCCTCTATACCATCCTGGCATAGTTGGCACAATCCCATGATCCCAGTGGTCTGTAGCACAGACCCTGGTACTGCCAAACTGCCTTTCCCGGGGTTTCACTGCAGCTGCTGCTGCTGCCAACCCCTCAGACAGGCTTCTGCCCTCCTGGGGTCCAGCCAGGCCTGGCCCAGGATGGCAGAACAAAGGACTTCCTCTGAGAGAGGGTGTTACACCCTCTCCCTTTGGAAAATGGTGTGAAGGCAGGGGAGGAGTAGCCTCCCCCAGCCTCTGGAAATGCTTTCATGGGCACACATGGTGCCAATTTCTGCATAAGCCAGTCTACACCGGTTCAGGGACCCCTTAGCCCTGCTCTGGCGCGAAACTGGACAAAGGAAAGGGGAGTGACCACTCCCCTGACCTGTACCTCCCCTGGGAGGTGCCCAGAGCTCCTCCAGTGTGCTCCAGACCACTGCCATCTTGGAAACAGAGGTGCTGCTGGCACACTGGACTGCTCTGAGTGGCCAGTGCCATCAGGTGACGTCAGAGACTCCTTCTGATAGGCTCCTTCAGGTGTTGCTAGCCTATCCTCTCTCCTAGGTAGCCAAACCCTCTTTTCTGGCTATTTAGGGTCTCTGTCTCTTGGGATTCCTTAGATAATGAATGCAAGAGCTCATCCGAGTTCCTCTGCATCTCTCTCTTCACCTTCTGCCAAGGAATCGACTGCTGACCGCGCTGGAAGCCTGCAAAACTGCAACAAAGTAGCGAAGACGACTACTGCAACTCTGTAACGCTGATCCTGCCGCCTTCTCGACTGTTTTCCTGGTGGTGCATGCTGTGGGGGTAGTCGGCCTCCTCTCTGCACTAGAAGCTCAGAAGAAATCTCCCGTGGGTCGACGGAATCGCCCCCCTGCAACCGCAGGCACCAAAGAACTGCATCACCGGTACCTTGGGTCTCCTCTCAGCACGACGAGTGAGGTCCCTTGAATCCAGCAACTCTGTCCAAGTGACTCCCACAGTCCAGTGACTCTTCAGTCCAAGTTTGGTGGAGGTAAGTCCTTGCCTCCCCACGCCAGACTGCATTGCTGGGAACCGCAACTTTTGCAGCTACTCCGGCCTCCGTGCACTTCCGGCGGAAATCCTTTGTGCACAGTCCAGCCTGGGTCCACGGCACTCTAACCTGCATTGCACGACCTCCTAAGTTGTCCTCCGGTGACGTGGGACTCCTTTGTGCGACTTCGGGTGAGCACCGTTTCACGCATCCTTATAGTGCCTGTTTCTGGCATATCTGCGGATGTTGCCTGCTGCTGAGAGGGCTTCTTGTCTTGCTCGATGCCCCCTCTGTCCCCAGACGCAATTGGCGACATCCTGGTCCCTCCTGGGCCACAGCAGCACCCAAAAACCCTAACCACACAATTTGCAGCTAGCAAGGCTTGTTGGCGGTTTTTCTTCAGGAAAACACTTCTGCACGACTGTCCACGGCGTGTGGGATCCGTCCTCCAAAGGGGAAGTTCCTAGCCCTTGTCGTTCCTGCAGAATCTCCAGCTTCTACTGTCCAGTGGCAGCTTCTTTGCACCCACAGCTGGCATTTCCTGGGCATCTGCCCATCTCCGACTTGCTTGTGACTTTTGGACTTGGTCCCCTTGTTCCACAGGTACCCTCGACTGGAAATCCATCGTTGTTGCATTGCTGATTTGTGTCTTTCCTGCAGAATTCCCCTATCACGACTTCTATGTCCTGTGGGGAACTTTAGTGCACTTTGCACTCACTTTTCAGGGTCTTGGGGTGGGCTATTTTTCTAACCCTTACTATTTTCTAATAGTCCCAGCGACCCTCTACAAGGTCACATAGGTTTGGGGTCCATTCGTGGTTCGCATTCCACTTTTGGAGTATATGGTTTGTGTTGCCCCTATCCCTATGTGTCTTCATTGCATCCTATTGTAACTATACATTGTTTGCAATGTTTTCTAATACTATTACTGCATATTTTGGTATTGTGTACATATATCTTGTGTATATTTGCTATCCTCATACTGAGGGTACTCACTGAGATACTTTTGGCATATTGTCATAAAAATAAAGTACCTTTATTTTTAGTATATCTGTGTATTGTGTTTTCTTGTGATATTGTGCATATGACACTAGTGGTACTGTAGGAGCTTCACTCGTCTCCTAGTTCAGCCTAAGCTGCTCTGCTAAGCTACCATCATCTATCAGCCTAAGCTGCTAGACACCCTATACACTAATAAGGGATAACTGGGCCTGGTGCAAGGTGTAAGTACCCCTTGGTACTCACTACAAGCCAGTCCAGCCTCCTACAGGTAGGAATACAATTGAGCTGTGTCTAACAGCTCAGTTCTGACATTGCACATTTTAGAGGAACGGCCAACCCATGCAACTCTCCAAAGCGATTATTATTAAAGACATTAAAATGCTGTGTTTAGATAACCAACATGCCATTTTATTTTTAAGATGAGTAACATCATCACAAGTCTCAGAACTCAGAATAGTAATCAAGAATAAGGGCATAAGGACAGTGGGCTAGCTGAGAGTTGACAGCAAAATATTAGGGTTATGAATTGGATCACAAGGGCCAGGCACAGGTACTATGGAAGGATGTTGACTTTTGTTCTTATTGGGTAATAACATCGAATGAGCAGTGTCTGATCCAGCATTAGCATTTTCCAAAGCTGGCATAGCCACAACAGTGCTAGTTGAAAGAAAAAGCAAAGTCTTAGCATCATGACTTGCTGGTGGCACAATTGGTTCGTGAGCAGAAGGAGGAGACTAGTTAGAATAAACTGATTGTGTGGTGCTATGACTAAGTGCTAGTTCCAGACAAAGCTCGGTGTGCTTGACCCCTTCAAAGAGTATGTAAAGAACACAGAGCCAAGTTTGGAGCACAGAAGCTCATTAATGTCATACTACAGGGAAATAGCAGGGAACATTTTTTGGGTGGTATTCACATATTGTTCCATAAATCTGGGCAGGTGAAGGCCTCTTTTCTTTTGCTTGAACGCAGTCTCACTTTGTGATGTGGGGCTTTAATCAACATCAACAGTGCTCTGGGGTAAACCCAGCTCAAGAGCTTCAAAAAATCATAATCAATCAAGTTGATGGAATAGATGGCAGCAGCAGTTCCATCTACTGAAAGGGGTCTTTCAGCAAGCTCAGTTTCTTTAGTCAAGATGCCAACAGTGCGCTCTGAGAAAAAGTCAATAGTGGACCCAATGGGTAGAGAATTACCATTAACTGTGGTCTTTCATTTGCTGATCTTTGAAAGGGAAGTTTGAAAGGCGGTGGCCCAGTTCAGGATCACTGACACAATATTGGAGCCAAATATATTGTGTGTCCAGAATATTGTTTCAAAAATATTGAGGACCGAAATAATAAGAAGGCAAGTGCAATCAGTAAGTATAGATTTACTATTCTTAACTCCACATCTACGTACCTTGAAGATATATATATCATGAAGGTACAAATATGTGGAGTTATATGTATTAAAACTTTACTTATCTTTACAATATTTTTGTGTGTTGATATTCTAGAAACAATATTTTGTCCCATGTTATTTTTGGTTCTGGTATTCTGTTTTAACACCCCAGTTCAGCCTCTTCTTGCCACTGACTGCTGCAGATGACCCACACATGGCTCTATCTGCACCAAGGCACACCCAAGTGCACCACACCCTCGTCTTAGGCAGCGGTTGTAGTGTTCTTACAATATAGTGCTTGGCCACTGTTCACAGGACAGAGTGGAGCTGGGCAATGTAGTCCTTGCCACCTCACCTCCTCTAGAAACTCACAGGGTTTCAAAATGTTTGTATTTGCACTGTGCAGTGGTTTTAGTGTTTGTTCTATATAACTCTTGGCCCCTTCTCATAGGACAAGGTGATCCTAGGAAAGGTAGATCTTGTTTTCTTACCTCTTCTAGCAAATCATAGGGTCTCAAAATAATTGTACGCGTACTCATTTTACCATGCCTAAAGTCACACAAGTCTACATAATGCTATTAACTTCTACTATAGGTCATCTAGAAAATGGCTGTCCTTTTTACTAGGTTTATTTCCATAGGTGTACTAGAAAAACCACTCTTCCACATCCCAAATATTTACCTTTTACCTATGTCTGTAGGTTTATAGGCATAATAAAAGGATTAATACGTGCCATGTAGCTCTACAGCAGATATTTGTCTTTTTATTATACTGCTGGAAATGGCCCTTTCTACCTGTCACTGAATACACATCTTGGGTAGATGACAGCTAGGCTTTGTTCATTCCTTCTGAAACACAATGGGAGTTTAGATGTGATTTAATGGGCCTTAGATAAAGCCTTAATGGCCCATTACCTGGCTTGATGTGGGGGTGGAGTTTGTCTCTCCAGTCACAAAGGGCTGCATAAGCCCCTGTAGATGGTCTAGAGCCAGGAATGGCAGGACAGGGACCTTGTGGACTTCAAAGGAATGCCTGGAAGTTTCTCCCAGCTTCCAGAACTCGGCACCACAGTATGAATTCTGGACCCCAAACTCCCCCAAATCAGATATCTACTGGAACCAAGGAAAAGGACTGGTGTGCTGCCAGAAGGGACTGTCACGTTGCAACTGCATTGATGTGTTGACCTACTGCTTGCCACGTGCTGTGTTGTAAGACAGACTGGCACTTTTTTACTTGCTATGCTGTTGGCCTTCTGCCTGCTACTTCTTGCCTGCAGTGAGAAGAACTAGAACGGTTCTCTCCATCCTTGAACCCAAGATTCTCCAAGGGCTTGTTGGACTGCCCCCTTTTCTTCTGCAGTCTCAGTGATATCAATGCCAGCTTCCAACCCACCTGCTACAACACCAGGACTCTGCCAGGTGGTGCCACACCAGTCCATGACCGTTGGAAGTGTGCCTAAGGTGCTCTTCCTCCTGTGGTTTTCATGAAATATGCTTTTAAGCAACAGGAAGCCTTCCAAAACAACGCAGTGCAGACCATGCACCAGGATTTAAGGTACTGGGTTCAGTGGGCCCTAATGGGTCCCTCTAGCCAGCCCATGATTATCGTGGTCGGCCTGAACCTGTGAATTTGTCCTGGTCCAGCAGGACAAGATAACCCCAGTTTGCGCTTTGCATTTCTACGTGATATTTTCACCTAAATGTTTAAAATTGTAGTTCCCAGGATCTTCTCATTCGATTTTTGTTGTTTTGGTCTTGTTTTTTACTCGGATAAATATTCTCTATGTTTTTTAATTGGTTTAGAGTCTTTTTGTGGTGTCTTTCACTGTGTTACAGTAATTAAGTGTTGCACAAATACTTTACACATTGCCTGTTAAGTTTGCCTGCTCTGTGCCAAGCTACTTGAGGGAGAGCGCAGGTTCATTTAGGTTGTGTATTTGACTTACCTTGACTAGGATTGTGGGCCCAAGTTGGACAGGGTGCATTCTTCCTCAAACTACAGATCCAATTTCTAACATATACCGAAGATCATGTAAGCATCATAAAAAAGGCTATGTTCATTTATGTCCAACATTGCAGTTTTATGTGCATTATGTCAGAGGAGAGACGCATTTCTTTACCCTACTCCTAGTCATGCTTCAAGCAAGAAAAGTGTTTTCAATATATTTTAAAGCGATCATTAGTTCCCTGTATGGCCTGTCCCTTTCCAATAAAGTTCATATAAAAACAAATAAATGCTGCATTGCCTTGCTGGGGCCTGTACTAGCCCAAAGAGGTTAAAGATATTTATGTCAAACTGTGACGAGTTCAGAGTGCAAACAAGCTCTGAATCATACGTACATATGTTTTTTTTCTCTCTACCTATTTGCTCCCTTATATTTACTCATTATTATTTTAATTATACTTCTTTCGAGTTTTCAGCTTTCTCTGGGTACTTATATCTAATCATAGCCATTGATCATTCTTTTAAAGGTAATTTTCCTTTAGCTTGTCAGCCAGTTAGTTTCATGCTTGAAAGCCCAGCTAAAGAGGAAACAAAGCGAGACCCATTGGAGAGCAATTGTTCACTTCTGCAAAGAAGGTATTGCATCCTGTCCTTGTAAACAATGGCCAGTCTTTTCTTTCTTCCTGCACTGTGCAAGCCTGCTGATGGCAATTTTAAACCCCGTGCCAGTCCATCTACTTCCCCTGTTCAACTGACTACCTGGCATGCGAGAGTTTAATTGAGGCTAGAAGCTGAGAAAGGATGCATTAAGCAATAAAGACACCCATGGGGTATCAAACACATGCTCAGCTAATGGCAGCAGTAGAGACGCTGCCTGGAACATATTTAAGAGACACTTGTGAAAATATTTAAATAGACATTCCACTTAAATGTGTGGAAAGTTCAGTTGTAGTTCAAACTCTATCCCACAGAAGTAGCCTTCTTGTGGAAAGCTCTCTTTATCAATTTATTTTCTGACAGCTGTATGTGTATGTAATATATGGGGGCCTGCAATCCTTGTCTAGAGGCCTGTCTCCAATTTTATTATAGGTGATTTGTGACATCTCTAATCACCTGTAATAAAGAAATGTTGTACCAGCTAAACATTCTGAGCCTCTGCACTTTTTCAATCTGACTTGCAATAAACTTTCTCTCTTATCTTTCTGCAACACAATGCTAACTTCTTTTTGCTGATTTTCGGGCTAGATTCTGCTTTCCTTCTTCATCACTGCAACAATACTACCTCCTTTATTTGAAAAAACATTACACAAATCATTTAAGGGTCTCATCTACAGATTAGCAGTTAGCCTGTCCTCTACCAGTGCGACAGAGTAAATTACTCCGTCTCCCTGACAAAAATGCTGAACACCATATTTTGAAATGTCCATCAGCCCAGCAAACACTTCAGGCATTGACCGGAGCAACAGCTAAGGTGGTTCTTGCCAATGCATTGTAAGTTTTGGAGATGGCTCCTTCAAACCCGACGGAACCAAATGGCAACAGTATAATTGTTTTTATTTTCAAAAATAAAATTTCAAAGAGGGGCAATGGCTCCCAACACCCTGGGAGCTTTCTCCTAATGCAAAGGGGAAATGGAGCACTTTCCATTACCCCTTAATGCCAGATTTTTTCTGGTGGTGACAGCCATTGAAAAACAGCTATATATCCACCCATCTAAATTAGGTGGTGGACTTATAGCCAAATCTCCAACGACCCTTAATGCCTCAGGCCATCAAAGAAGTTTAACCACAGCGGAGACAGAGTAGTCTCCACTGTCATCAAACCAGTGTCCGCCCGAATCAAACTCGGGAATGTTGACGGGAGAGGAACTTGGCACCGTTGTAATGGAGTTCCCTCTCTATCAACATTCAAACGGGGCCCTAAGCGGTTTGCTGGAATGGTGATGGTGTGACCAGGTGTTATAAGAAATAAAGTTCCCTCTGTTGTGTACACTTTAAGGAAATTGCAAGTCACCCTGGAGTTCCATTACCTTATTAGGCACTCATCTACATTTAGTTAAGCACACCAAAGTGGGTAACAGCTGGAGAATGTAGGGCCACTTTGTATTCTACTAGGCTCTAACTTCCGTCACTTATCAAAATTGCTTCCATATACTGTGCAGTTTTTTTAAACGCTGTTGTTCAGTACTCTGAAGGGACTGTAAAGTGACAATACAAAGCTTTATAGTACTCCACAAATAAATAATTAAATAAATTGGTTGCTACAGTTGGGATTAAAGGAAATGTAAGATGGCAGGGTCTTCACCCATATAAAAGAAAAGCACCATCAAAGGCTACTAAATGTGTTATTTATTTGAGGATTGGCTTATGTAAATCTATATTTTAGTTTCCGACTCTTGCTCTTGTTGGTTGCAGGACAATGGGACAACTAACAAAGGGATATCAGCAGCTGAGATAGGCTTACCATAATGCAGGGCACATGGATTTGCGCCAGTCAATAAAAGAAGCTTCCTTCTAGTAGTACTTTTACTTTTCCTACACTCACGGCTGCATTAATTCAGCTCTGGACATACCAAATTTACTCCTTCCTTTTGAGTTTCAAAGTAGAACATACGTTTTGATATGAACGAATGCCAGCCTAATGGATACATACACCCCTCCAAACAAATTGTGTTAACTCTGCCTTGCTTAAATTCACACCATTTAACAGATCTCTAAGTAAAGGATTCCCTTCTGAAAAAGTAATACTTGTCCTGTAATGTCAACTGCAAACGGCAAAAACTATCCCCACTAAGGCAACTGATTATAAAAAAATTATGGAAATAGCATTATTCCATACAAATGGCCCATATTTTCTGCCTGCACGCTAGCTGGTAGAAGCTTATATTAACAAATTTCCATCTCACTATAAGATTGGACTGTTTTGCATTGTGGAACGGCTACCAAACTTTGGATTTGTGCTCATACATGCAGATGGCTTATGGATGTGAAACTTCGAATGTGCTGCTGTGATCCGTGGAATGTGGCTAAGGGAAAAGGAGAACCCAATGTACCAACTTAGAGGTCTTTGTAGGGGTCATGGGAATGGACAGCTGGGTGCTCCCACCCCTTTCTCCTAGAAGGTCTTGTGTTCAAACATTCTATATGTTAATTTGAGAAATTGTATCTTTACATTCTCAAACTCCCTGTTAATGCTTCCTGACAATTGTTGGCTACCATGCAATATAGTAAGCATTGCCTCGATTATCACCAGTCATGCTTCTGCACATTTATCCTGGTCTGCTATGGGGACTCACGGTCAGAGGGAAAAGTGTGAGTGATTGACAGGGGATTGACAGAGGGCTCTCTTACTCCGTGTGACCTTCTGATCTCCCAGTGCATCCCTTTTTGCTTTGCCCTGATCCAATCACTGTTGTTCCCATGGACTATTAATCCACGCATCTCTTGATTATGAATTACTTATGTGTTGTGATGGCTTAAACAGCACACTAGTTACAGGGGCTGCATGTGACAGACATTTTGCATGCAATGGCCTATCAGAGGCAATTTCTGATGACTTCAAGGTGACTATCAGAGGTTTAAAGTAATTTATCTTGTGTATTCCACCAATTCATATTTCATTTTTTCTTAAACAAATATATATAGGTGTACAAAACGTGCCAGCTATACCAATGCCCTTAGCAGAGAGATGTGTTGAATTAAGTCTTTAAAGGACTACAGTACTGAGGATTTTTCTTTATCTTCTTTGCCCCATAAAGATATATAAATTAACCCGCTGCTAAGAAAAATAATATGGCTGCCAAATGGCCATTTGTTGTGCTATGCATTCATATATTACATACTAAAAAAAAATAACTGCTGCATTCTCGCACTTGTAATGTTGCTTTTAAGATGTGTCTCAAAAATCACAGAAAGCAAAGTGCTGACCGCTATTTACTCCTCATTCGACAAACATATAACTGCTTAGTAATAAGCTTGATTGCCTTATCCAGGGCAAGTTTCTTCTGGTTCTTTGCCTTGATATGAGATAGTATGGATTCAGTCTAGATCTGACAGACGGTTTGCTTTGCCTAGCACCGTTACAGAGAATTTGCATACAATGTCCACCAAGAACACATTTGGATTTTGATAAGATTCCACTCTGAGCATCAGCTATATTTGCCGAGATCAGCTTTCAAGTAGCAGATATCCTTTTACAAAGATTTGTGTTCAGTATCATAGGGCTTTTTTTGTGCCCGTCAGATAGAGCAGTAATCTCCCAAAGTGAAATCGGGTATCAGAGAGAAAGTAAAATTTCGTGTCGAGCTATTTGCCGAATATATGCAATTGAATAGTGAAACATTGATTTAGGGCTGCTAGGGTTTGATGTTTAATTCATCCAACTCTCTTTCACGGAGCGTCCAGTAGGCACTAGCCATGTGCTCCATTTTCTTTCTTCATTCCACTTCTCATCATCTGTCTTAACCTCCTCTGACCAGGGTTTCGCTCTCGAGCCATGCAAATTGCAGTTTGAAACGATATTGCATTTTCAAATATGTCAGGCTGACACACACACACGCAATCCCGTGCCTACCCCAGGGCCCTGTGGGAAATAACAGTGAGATGAAGTGGCAGTCTGTTTTAATAAAAGTTACTTTGGGTTAAGCGTATTATTCTCGTGTTTTTATGTCAGTTCTTTTGATTCAGGTGTTAGGAATTAATGCAACTCGAAATCTCCATGCCGCTGCCAAGCCCGGAGAAATGCAAAGGGATAAATCTATAGACTGAGGAGCAACGAGAAAGGGGAGATAAAAAAAAACTCGGTACGATCTTCAGAGCTGAAAAGCCCTAGGGAGAAAGGGGTGAGAAAAGAGCAACAGCAGTGAGATGAAAAGGAGGCGAGATTCCCTGGTATTGGTAAAACAAAAGTTGTTTGTTAATAAGAGCAGACCAAGGAGTGCATAGATTTGTCTAGGGCCCTGTTAGGAATGTTCGCTAATAAGCTGGCTTGTAACTTAAAGTTCAAAAATTATCATTTTCCTATTATAAGTCCTATCCTCTCAAATTCCAAGGCCTCAGCTTTGCTCCATAAGTACTCTCGTTAAACCTTCACCTTCTTTCTGCCAGATGTGGGGCCCGCTTGTGAGAGTGTGGGACACCATCATAACTCAATTGCTTTTGAGATGCTGGAGAAATAGAGGCAAATATGTCTACAGTCTCTTCAGTGTATTTTCCACCCAGTAGAAATGCTCCCACTCAAGTAGCTGTTTTCAGGGAAGCATGGCTTAAAATTTAAAATGTCATACTTGTATAGTGCACTACTCACCTGTTAGGGTCTCAAGGGACTGTACGCATACTGCTGTGGAACCCCTCCTGGCTTTTCCATGTGAGGCACCCACTCCTGGGCAACCCCCAGGGTGAAGCCAGGCATCCAAGCACTGTCAGGGCTGCTGTGGAGATTAAGCAAGCTATGGCCCAGAGTGGGACTCATTAATTAGATTAGACACTGAGGTGAGAATTATTTGGTCCAAGGGAATAGAGCCCAAGACCCACCCAGGTGGAATTGAACCCAGGCCAGATCGCTGCCTCAGGGTCTGCTGCTCTAACCATTGTGCCACACTTCTCCGCAAGCTAGCTGGGTAACATTCCCTCACGGCTCCAGTATATTTGCTGGCTCCTGCAGTGTGGCGCTAGTTTGACCATTTTTGCCAGGGCTTGTTGTAGGGCCTGCACGTAGTCTCCTTTTTAGATTTCTTTTTTAACTTGACATCTTTCTCTAGTGGTCACTTTTTACATATTTTCCTCTAACACAGAGTGTGCTGCATACATATTTATTCTTGGTGGGCATTGTCGCCCTGTAGTATGCATATTTAGTTCCAAGGTCGTACAATCAGAAGACAATACCCTAGTTTTATTTGTCTGTACTCGTCGGAGATTATTTATTCTAGACAAATTTACAAGCTGTTCTGCACCTCTGCCACAGTTCAGTAAGGACAGTGTTATTTAAACAACATCAATGCAATACTCAATGACAGGAGCATTCATTTAATGCTGAGGTTATCATGGAACCACTGTGCACTGTGACTGAGATGCAGCCCTGCTGACTCTGAACTTCATCCTGCGAAGGAAGATAGCCAGTAAACTTAGACAGGTGCATTCGTGAATGGCTTCCTGACACATACAACCAAAGTATGGGGGTTAGACTATTCCAACAGGTCTGGCAGAGTGTACTCCCCTATTCTCTCTTTAATAGATTTTCTTATTAGTGACAGATAGGAGTAACATTAGTAACAATAAACATGATTGAATTGTTTTTATTCTTCATTATTCTAATAATACTTATTACAAAGCTGTGCCTCATTTCCTTTGTCACTGCAGATCACGTTTTTATAACAGGAATACGATGACATTTGAAAATATACAAAAGTAATGAAAAATGGGTTAAATCTGTTTCCACAAATTCCTTTGGAATCAAAATGGTGATACCAATAACATCTATTACCCTGATCAGGCTAGGGGTTCAGATGTGATACTGTGAGCTAATCAAAACAAACCAACATTTATTGATTATATAAGTAGACTTAGGTGCTCATTTCAACTTCAACGGTCTCTTTGTAAGACCGCCAAAACCGCAGGCGGCAGAAGACCGCCAGTGCTGGTGATCTGGAGACCACCATATTACGACGTGTGCCATTTTCCACCCGATTTTGGGCAGAAGTACGACACCATTGGCCTGACTGACGTCGTAATAGAGGCAGTTTTCACCGCCGGCACTGTCATCAACAGGATTCCACCCGCCACATTATGACCTGTAATACGGCACAGCGGTTTCCTGCACGGAGGTGCAGTGCCGGCGGTGGAATGCACTTGGACACATCGCCTCTCGGACGGGCACCTTGCCGAAGCTGATAAGTTGATCGCCTGAAAAGGAGGGGGGGTAGGGCAGGGTGTGCGGTGTGTGTGTGTGAGAGGTGTCTGCGTGTGTATGAATGCGGGTGGAGGGTGTGCGTGTAAGTGTGTGTATGGTGAGGGGGAGAGGGAAGTGTTGTGTGTGTTGTGAGAGTGTTTGTGAGTGTGTGTATGTGTGAATGCGGGGGGAGGGAGTGTATATATGAGTGCATGCATGTGAGTGAAAGTGTATGATTGAGTGCGTGTGTGCGAGTGAATGTTTGTATCTGAGTGAGCGTTTGGGTGCAAGTGTGTGGAGGTGTTTGTAAGTGGATGCATGGGTGAGTAGGGGTGTGTGAATGTAGGTGTGTGGTCGTGTGGGGGTGTGTCTGCCGGCAACAGGAATGTAGATTCCTGTCACCGGGTGCATGACTGCCAGCATTTTTGTGTCAGTCCTACTACCACGAAAATGCTGGAGGTCTGCTGAGTCGTAATGCCGATGGCGCTAATGTGGCTACAGCTGAGCTGGAGGTGCTCACCTCTGTCCTGGTAGTCCCACTGCCCTGGCGGTATGGGTGACATTTCAGTGGTTTGCTTCAGCCAAACTGACAAAGGCGTACTATGGCGGTCTTTACTGCTGGTCTGGCGGCAATAAGACGGCCACCGCGAGTCTGGCGGTCCAAGGACAACCAGACTCGAAATGAGGGCCTTAGTCTCTATATTGTGAAGTACTTGTTGACATAATATGCAGTACTACTAAACTCGTAGGACCCGTATAACAAGCTGATTTTGGTTTCCAGTCTGGCTCTAATTCCAGCACCCCTCCAAGCACAAAATTGCTGTTTAGTTACCTACATGCCCATAGTGATGGAATGTACACTACAGTTGAAGGCTATTTCATTTATCTGGCATTTCTTTCTTTGGTTAACTCTAGCTTTTAATTTTTTTACTTCGTTCACCTCACTCAGGCACCAAAAGAAGCCTGCAGGATTCCATGGGTCTTCTTCCTAATCATGGAGAAGTTGTCTAGTTGCTTATGCTGCTGCCTTTCAATCTAGTGATCAAGGTTCGAAACCTGACCCTGGCTGTTTGATAACCATTTTATTGTGGGCATAATCATTAATCTGCCTGTGCTTAACTATGTGTTACATAGTTGTGTAACCCAAAGATGTAGTCATGTTAACATATTGTAGCTTTCCAGCCAAGTTTGCTCCATGTTAATATCAACATACATTCATAAATGAAGAAATGTACGTATTGGTGGAATGGATGCTGGACTGCCGACTACTGCATGCACGCCCGGTGACCTTTTTCCTCATACACATAGCTGAATGCCATTGATTAAATGCATGACTTGGAATTTTAGGGGGCTAAATGACAGGCACAACATGTACTGACCTATTTACAGTGGCATGGTATAGACATCTGCTTCTCGCAGAAGCTGCACCTCACAGTGGACACCCAGGAGCTCCTGCGAGCAGGCTGGATTGTCTAGCGGCATGTGGCATACTTTTCTAATTATGTGCAAGGAGTGGTGGTTCTAATCCATTGGGGGCTGTCATGGTGTCCACAATGATTTCTACCTCATCAACAAGGCTCTTATTTAATGATATCAGGTTCACTGCGTGGCCACCCCTTGAGGCTGATCTCTTTATATGGCCCAAACGTAGATGACCCCTGATTTTTTGCTGAGGCTTGGAGAATGATGAGGATGCTAGAAGCAGTCACAATCCTTTGGGGACACCACTTTAATGTGTTGTTTGATGCAGGTGTGGACAGATCCAGCAACTCTAAGTGTCCGCACCCCAAAGCAGTGGCACAATTCCAAATCATAATGGCTGACAATGTCCTCACTGATCTACGTCACTCCTGACACCTGGGAAAGCGCAGAAGTCACACATGGTCAAGGATTAACTACTGGCTAGCAACATAGATGGTTAGACGTCAAACATTACACACCTTCCATGGACATTATCTGATCATGTCAATGATCTTTCAGGAGGTGGAACCCCTGACTACATAACACATGCCTTCACTTGGTGCCTGCCGACTGGAGCACTTCAAGGCCAGGTGTTTTGCAGTGAGGTCTGCTCAGCAATTGTTGAAACACGCAAAAGGTATTGTCCCAATCTACCCACTGGAAGGCCTTCAAGGCGGTGGTCCAGGGGATCTGCATAACAAAGGAAGCTGGCATACTGTAGGTGCTGCGTGGAGATCTAGTGTGACTAGAAGCGGAGATTCGAACACTGGAACTCCAATATTTTGAGGCTTGTAGTAAAGCCTCGCTGGCAGCTAATCATAGCAAACTCACAGAGTATGACAAAGTGGCACACAGAGAAAGCCATTATTTAGGAAAAGAGCCTCGAACTCGGTGCTAGGATGAGGGTGACTGGGCAAGTTAGACCTTGGTTAACCTTCTGCGCAAACCTTGGGCTAGCGATTACATAGTTGAACTAACAGATGACCAGCAAAATGTGCATGTAGACAGTGACTTAACAAAGGCCCTCGCACCCCCTGCAGTGTAGTGGGCCCCTTCAACAGTACCCAGGCCAGAGAGCTCCAGAGTAAGTGTGGAGTGGGGGCACCATTCAAGTACTTTGTAAGGGGGGGCCTTCAAGCTTTGTTAAGCCATTGCATGTAGACACCACTGTATGTGCACTGTGAGATGATCACCTTCTTTTTAAACTTATACAGGTCTGTGCAATCTGTGCCACGGACCTTTCCCCCTATGTGGACTCTGTGCAATTACTCTGGCTCAAGGAGGGGCATAGGTGCTTCCTTAATGAACCCTTTACAGTAGAGGAGGTCACCCAGTTTATCAATGCAATGGCAGGCGACAAGACCCCCCAGCCTGCATGGTCTCCCTGCTGCCTTCTATAAAGATTATACCCCAAACCCCCGTCCCACACCTCCTTACAATGCATGAGGAATCCTTGTCTACTTGAATACTCCTCCCATTGCTAAGAGAGGCATTCCTCTTGACCGTAATAAAACCGGACAAAGACCCCCAGTGCTGTGAAACCTACAGATGGCTATCCATGATCAATATGGAGAGTAAAATCTTAGCAAAATTGTGTCTTGAGCCTACGCCAAATCTTACCACTTCTAGCATGACCAGATCAGTTGGGGTTTGTGCCTGGTAAGTCAAAATCCCACAGCTTGCACACCTTTTTTGCCCTATACATACTGTTGATCTTGAACTCAGTGTGGTATAAACCTCTGGACCCCACTAAGGCATTTGACTCCCTTGAATAGTCATATCTTTTTACACTATTGTCACACCTAGGAATGAGTCTCAAATTTACTCAGCTAAAAGACCTTCTATATGCCCAGCCAGCTGCGAGACTATAGATCAATGGAGCGCTCCCCCATTTCCATTATCGAGGGGCACCCGGCAGGGCTGTTCCCTATTGCCGATATTATTGCCATTGCAGTGGAACCATTGGTGGTCCGACTGAGACAATGCCACTCGCATAGAGGTCTGGTGTTTTAACCTTGCAGGGCCCTTGTGTCAATGTATGCAGACAATGTCACACTGCATGTTAGAAATCCGTAGGTAACTTGGACCTCCTCATCAGAGAGTTTACTAGATTTAGTGGCATAACGGCTATCAATATCAACTGAGCTAAATCAATAATATTTTCATTGACCACTGCGACCAGAGAATTCACTTCGGAGTTCCCATTGGTGTGGACGTGGGAGCCAGTTCGGTACCTGGGAATCTGACTGAGCCGAGACCTAGGCCAAATGCATAGAGCTAACTAATGCAGGCTGATGTCCTGGCTGGGGGAGCGGGCCGAGAGCTGGAAGAACCTCCCATTATCATTGACTGGAAGATTGGCCATTGCTAAGAATGTGGTTAGTCCCAAATTTTGTACCTTTTTTTCAACCTACCTCTTCCTCAGCCGGCGTACTTTCACGGGCAGTTCAGGTCACAACTGGTGACATTGGTCTCGGTGGGCAGGCAGCCCGGGCTGGCGTGGGAGATAATGATACTTCCCTTTTAACAGGGAGGGCTGGGAGCATGTTAGCGTGTCTTACCTTCATAAGTAAACTTGCAAGGGGACGCGATTAGGCCGATGGACCTTTGGACTCACAATTAAGATGATCCCACCATAATTCCAGTACATGCAGACCAATATTCAATAACCAATAACATTAACAATCAATGGAGTCAGTAATTGTCACGCACCATGACCTTTCAGTCATGCATAACCACACCCTTTAGTAAAAGTTAAAATATTTATTTCCCTATATTAAAAAATGCTAACGTCATGTAAATTAATATCAAAATCAAATGATACATATACAGAAACAACACTGGCTGTTCAAAGCAATGGAAGAAACGTAATCTAATCAAAGCTTGAACTATTTCACATTCTAAGGTTACGGTGCAAATTATTAACAAGAACAATTGCACAAACTAAATCACATACAGGTAGCTTCAGCAAAGAAACTTATCGAGCATCATTCCTTATCAGCAGATTTTCATTAGTGAGGATCCTTAACTAACACCAGATTAGCATCAGCAGGTTGGGATTCATGTAAAACAATTTAGTAACACGATTTGGAAAAACATCTAAATATGGCTCTCGCAAAACAGTGCTCTTGGTACCTGGAAAGAAAAAAGCAAATATGCATATCATATATGGGTACAATATTACCCCTTCTCAGTTGGATCGGGAAGCTAAGACAGTCTTCGTCATCAGGACTTCGGTCGATCAGTAAGGCATCAGGATTCAGCATCAAAGTTCAGAAAACGCAATGTCTTTGAGCAATAAAGTTAAGTACGTCTCTTGTCAAGACACACAAGAAAATATTGACCTTTCGGCCAGCAAGAAAATGGGCAATGGACCATCATCCCTCAGAGCTGTCTGGTTAAGTTAAATTCCTTAGAACTACTTCCAAAATCCCTATTGGTCAAGGGATCGCATGTTCACACTTTGTCCAATAAAACTAAAACTTCTAATCTATGAATTCTACCATTACTCAGTTCACATGTCGCTGATTGTTTTTTCCTGCAATGTTCTCATCATCCGGCTCATCAGGTAAGAACATTGTTTCAGCTTCTACTCTCGTCAGTGTCTCCATTGTTCTCCTCCTGAGAAAGTCAGTCTTACACACATTACACACATAGGCCCTCATTACAACCTTGGCGGGCGGCAACCACCACCTGCCAAGGTTGAACCGCCAAGCGGCCGCCAATGCAGCTGCACTTCCGCAGGGTCTATTATGAGATCCCTGCCGGCCCAGCAGGGATCTCAGCCGCAACACGGGAGCCAGCTCCAAATGGAGCCGGCGGTGTTGTGGCTGTGCGACGGGTGCAGTTGCACCTGTCGCGCTTTTCACTCTCTGCATAGCAGAGAGTGAAAAGCTCCATGGGGCCGTGGCAGGGGGCCCCTGCACTGCCCATGCCGCTGGGGCCCCACGACTCCCCTTTCCGCCAGCCTTTTCATGGCGGTTCTTACCGCCATGAAAAGGCTGGAGGGAGGGGGACTCTAAATCCCCTGGGCAGTGCTGCAAGCAGCGCTGCCCTGGGGGATTTAAACCAGTTCGACCGCGGCGTTTCCGCCGTGGTCATAATGCCCCTGGAAGCACCACCAGCCTGTTGGCGGTGCTTCCTCCAAAACAGCCTTGGCGGTCGAAGACCGCCAGGGTTGTAATGACCCCCATAATGTTACATTTAGCAAGAACAGCATCTTCTAGCAGTCGGTTCTCATGAGCAAACTTTCTCAGCTGCAAGCACATTTACACAATACAATGGAAAATCACAGTTTAACCCTCTAGAACAGCCATTTATTAAACGCTATGAAATACAGCTTGACATGAGGCCTGGCAACTAGGCCAGGACCTTAGTTAAGTTAAGGCCTACAATTAATAAAGCTAAAAAATAATGCATAACC
Source organism: Pleurodeles waltl (assembly GCF_031143425.1). NCBI lineage: Eukaryota > Metazoa > Chordata > Amphibia > Caudata > Salamandridae > Pleurodeles > Pleurodeles waltl. The sequence goes on along the minus strand of NC_090445.1, from coordinate 1,256,543,225 downwards.
TTTAATATGACATATTATTACATTAGTCAAATATATGTTCAACATTTCATAGTATTAGACTATTAATAAGTATACTTCGTGAACATTGACGGCCACTCATCGTATTCACATTTTCAAATGCGTGAATTATTTTTCTACGTTATTATACTTTCTACACAAATCCATTACTCAGAATACATGAACACTCATTAACAATTTTTATTAAAACACCTGCGCTAGCAAGCGCCTGACATGGACTTGTGTTACTTTAGTGGGCAGGTGCAGTTGCTCATAATTGGCTTTACCCCACACAGTTCTTCCCCCAAGCGCCACTCGAGCATGACCACTTTGCTCTGTGCCTGCTCCAGACGGTGCTGTAGATGCTACCCAAGTGGCTGAGGACACAGATTGATACAGTAGCCTGCACAATGTGTGCTTGGAATGAGCTGAGGCAGAGATCGCCGCTGAATTAACTATCTATCCCTTCAGAACCAATCACTGACCACCCCTCACTCCCCAATACCCTGGATGCCGGTATCTGTAGCCGTCTGCGTTGGCAGAGGCTGACGCCCATAGGAGCCCTATACCTTTATTTTCCCACAACAGGCTCTACAGGGACCTATTGTTACACTAATGTCATGTTAGCAAAACCAATAACATAAAAAGAAATAAGCAAAACTAGAAAAAAAAATTGTAGAACTGACAACATTAATTGGTCACTGTTGGACCTGGTCCTTTTTGCAGGGTCATCACCAAACTTTTTGCCTCCTTCCTCCTATTTTTTCTGTCCTCTTGCTGTTGGCTCTAGGACTCTGAGCACTTTCTCACTGCTGATCAGTGCTAAAGTGCAGGTGCCCTCCCTAGTAAGGTTGGTATGATTGGCTTATAGCTAGTTGGCACACTTAATTTACCTGTAAGTCCCTTGTACAGTGGTATCCCAATACCCAGGGGCTGTAAATCAAATGCTACTAGTGGACCTGCAGCGCTGCTTGAGCCACCCACAGAAGTAGCCTTTCAAACTTGTCTGAGGCCTGCTAGTGCAGGGCCTGCGTGAGCAGTTTCTGCCACAGGGACCTGGCATCTAAATCTACTTTCCAGGCCAGGAACTCCCCTTTTACTGCATGTAAGTCACCCCTAAGGTGGGTCCTAGCTAGCCCTCTGGGCATGGTGCTATATATGTAGAAGGCAGGACATGTGCCTGGTTGGGTGGCCTGTCCTGGTAGTAATAAATAGCTGCTGCCTTCTCATAGGATTGCATTTGAAATGCCCTGCCTTATGTCTAGCGGATATTGTCTGATTTATGAGAGGTAGCTTAGGCATGTTTCGTATTGTTGTAATGGTAGTGAGAAATACTGCTTTCTGGTGTAGGTGGATTTTTTATTACCATTACAGAAATCCCACTTCTAGAAAGTGAGCACTTCTCTGTGCTTATGACTCTGGTGTTTTGAGCCTGACTCCAATCCAAGGGCAGAGTGACAGTTGAGCTTTGTGCATACTTTTCAGACAGCCTGTACAAAGGAAGGGTGGAGGTGTCACAGAGGTGCATCTACATTTTGAGTGGTCTTCCTGGGATGAGAGAAGTGGAGGCGGGGCACACCTGCATTTGTAAAGGCTGTACCCTGGCCTCACACAAAGGGTTCGTTTAACCCCAACTGATGTCTGTGGCCAGTGCTGGAGGAGAGAGCGGACAATCCTGGAACCAATGGTAACTGGTTGGAACCTCCTCTCCCCGCTTTGTTAGTGTTGTGCTAAACTGACTTTAAGTACAGGGGTTTTTCCCCATGTAGGAGATACACAAGAAATATACTTGGAGCTGGACATTGAATTCTGCTGGAGGGACTCACAAGAAATCACCTTGGATTGCTGCTGCTTTGCCGACCTGTGACCTGGGGGTCACTAGAAGGAACTGCCACTGACTGCACTCCTTGTGCTGGCCTGCCTTGGGCCCTATCACCTGTGCTCTCCCCTTGTGTCTGCCTGGGGCTGGGTGCTGTGGCCCCTGCCCTCTACCTCTGCGTGTCTGGCAGCGCAAAGGAGCACTTCACCTCTTGGTCTCCTGGCACCTTGAGGGCACCTTTTTTATATACTGAGCAGCTTCAGAGTTTTTGTTCCTGCATTTATTAGCGCCTTGAGAGCACTTTTTCCTGCATTTATTAGCATCTAGACAGCGCTTTGGGAATCCTGCTGCCGGGGAGATCACCGCCGAGACCCGTGCTTTAATTGTTTCAATACGTGTTGTAAGAGCGCTATGCCGGTGCCCCTGTGGCAGGAAAAAATTAAGCCTGGAGCGAGCGTGCTCCGAGCGGGCCCACAGGGTGAAGGGCACTACAGAGAGCACCCCTCGGGGCACTCACTGGCCTTAACTGTTGTCAGGATTCACTGTTGCAGCTCGGGAGGCTGATCACACATTTGCACACCAGATCGAGTGCAGGCGAGTAGACGGCAGTGGCTCCAGGAGGGAGGGAGATCTTATCGGAGGTCCCCTTGCCTCCCCCATGCCTTGAAGAACAGGATGCGGGGAGGCGAGGGTAAGTTCCCTCCTCCCCTGGTCACTGCCAAAGGAGCGTGAAGCTCCAATATTGGCCTGTGTCTTCTTTTGGGGTCCCCTGCCCCTGTGGCAGCCGGTCGTGCCCCCGGAGGCCCCCGGGGATAATTGGCACCTGGATTGGGCATAGGCCCCAGGAGGGGCCTCCATAAAAGAATAGAGTAGGGCTTGTGTCCCTCTCTGTCACTCATCATCAAACAGCTCCCATTTTGGCACATGAGAAGCTCTGGGAGCCCCCTTGCCTTCGAGCTAGCCAGAGAGGTTTCTTGATCAAGAACCTCCTTGGCTTTGGGTGACATTTGCGTAAGAGGACTGGCGCTGTACAATACCTAACCTTGTTGGTGTTATGGATAGTGATGATAATGTGGTTTTGCTGATGCACCATATATTTTCTAATGTTCCTTTTATGGGCATTTATGCTGATATGTTTTTGCATGACTTGCCATGTGTTCTCTAATGTACTGATGTTCCTGTTATGGGCATTTATGAGCGTATGTTCACTTGGGCAAGGGCATTTTTAGTAATGAGTTTACTGTGACATTATGCCTTTCTTGTGACATGTTTTTACCATGATATATGCATTATTGTAGTAATGTTTTCCTGAATACTGCTTATGTTGCAGAACTATTAGTGACCTGTGTGTTATATATGATTACTGTTGTTTTTTTGCAGAGTAACAGTACTGTGTGATGTTCCGACAACTGCTTGGGTAGCAGGGTATTACTGACATGTTGTGTTTGGTCTAATAATGTTGTGTACAATACACTCTATTTTTATATACCTTTGCGTTGTGTTTTCTTTCTGGTGGGGATAGTGTGTCATGTTTGTTGTGTGTTGTGCAAACGCTTTACACATTGCCTCCGGGATAGGCCTGACTGCTTGTGCCATGCTACCAAGGGGTTGAGCAGGGGTTATCTTGGGTGTGTAACTCCCTCACCCTGACTAGAGTGGGTGGGTTCTACCTGGTTTAGGTGCATACACTAGCCAACCAGAAACCCCATTTCTAATAGTCACTACATGTATGATTTAAGCCCCTGTTCCACAGTACATTACCCTTATATTGCTTGTCTTTCCAGAGCATTGTTATCACACTGCAGATATCTATATAGCTACATTAACATGCAAACATTGTCCAAATACTTATAAAATGAAAGCACTATAGGTAACAGTCATGTAGTTCTCTCCTACAAATAGTTATATAGAGGTATATTCTTTCAGTTTGTTTAAAGTTGTGACCAGAGGTATCTGAAATGTATCTCTTGCAGCTTACTGGAAAAGGATAACAACAACTGGCACTGAAGGCACTGAAGCCAATGATAATGTCAAGGGCCCATTTACTAAGGTATTGTGTTGGGTTGAGTCACTTTTAAGGCGCAGCCCGGATGAATATCCTTTTGGGAATTTACTAAGCTATACAAAGCCCACTTGCTCGGTCTTGCGTGGTTTAGTAAATACAAAGTAACGCAGGGCAGTGTGAAGTCCTTGCTTGTGGAACTGTGAAACTGGTGGAGCATGGGTAATCCCATGCATCCACTCATGGATTTTAGTTCATTACCAGGTTTATAAAAACTTGTAAACCTGGGAATGCTACACCTCCCTAAACCAGGTGTAGCGAGGAGAAATATCTTAATTTCTCCTTGTTACTTCCTCTTTTTATGTACACTGTATTCTGCAGCACACACAGAAAGAGACAAGTGCCATATAGGATTGCTTTTGTGTAGGAAGGTAAGGTATCTATTCCTGCACAAAAACAATCCTGGGGAAGAGAAAGAAATGTCATAAGACTAAGGAAATAGTGGAAACGAGTATGATTATATTGAAACCGGTGAAGGGAAGCCAAAAGACTGTGCCAGGGAAATCCCGAAGGATTCCTAAGAATAGAGACCCGATGAGCCTGTGTGAAAGGTCATGCTGTCCAAGAACATGCTTCTCAAAATAAAAAAAAAGGCAAAAAGGAGGTCTGTGCCAGGTGTTGGAAGAGCTAGTAATACAATGGGAATAACCAAGAAATTGAATATATATTAGTAGTGACCAATTCAAATATCCTTTAAGAAGAATAAAGATGATCAAGGGCCAGTTTTTAAATTTCGGCGCGCTGCCTGTCTTTGAGATATTTTTCAGGCGACGGACGTAAATATGCGGTATTCAACTAAAACATAAACAGAAAACTTTGAGTTTTGCCGCAGGGGTCCTTCCTTATGAGAAAACATTTGGCTCCTTTTTCCACTGTAATCACTTAACGATCCAATAGATGTTTACTTTTTCCGACGAAAAGAGTATTCTTTAGTTCTGTAATCTATTGTAGATACAAAACGGGTGGCTTCCCATCTTTTTGGTCTCCTCCAGGCAAAACTAATGGCACTTATCTTTATTTATTCTTCTCTGACAACTTTATAAACTCTGATTCTTTTGCATTTTCCTTTTTTCCTTTTTTCTCTTGAGCCTAGTTTGCAACCTTAATTGTGCTGTACTTTCTATTCAAACAGATACTACTATTTTTCATACATACCTCTAATAATAGACATCACTCAGCCGAAAAGGCTTTTCTTTGATTGTTAACTCATGTTTAACTTAATTATATCAGCCACGTGATGTTACATGCATATACTTATATTTCAGGATAACTGCTGCATTATTACTTACATTATCGACTGATCTTTGGCTATCTGAACCATATAATTACTTAAAATGGTATGTTTGCTCTCCCTTTCTTTCTTCTTTCTTCTTTTCTTCTTGTTTGCACAGCAACAATTTCTGTTTTCAATCACGCTTCTTTCTTTAGTATGACGTAATAATGTCTCTCTTCTAATGCATGCTCTCTCTCACATTTTAGCCAATTTAGTAATAGAATGGGAATAACCAAGAAATTGAATATATATTAGTAGTGACCAATTCAAATATCCTTTAAGAAGAATAAAGATGATCAAGGGCCAGTTTTTAAATTACCTAAATTGGCTAAAATGTGAGAGAGAGCATGCATTAGAAGAGAGACATTATTATGTTATACTAAAGAAAGAAGCATGATTGAAAACAGAAATTGTTGCTGTGCAAACAAGAAGAAAAGAAGAAAGAAAGGGAGAGCAAACATATCATTTTAAGTAATTATATGTTCAGATAGCCAAAGATCAGTCGATAATGTAAGTAATAATGCAGCAGTTATCCTGAAATATAAGTATATGCATGTAACATCACGTGGCTGATATAATTAAGTTAAACATGAGTTAACAATCAAAGAAAAGCCTTTTCGGCTGAGTGATGTCTATTATTAGAGGTATGTATGAAAAATAGTAGTATCTGTTTGAATAGAAAGTACAGCACAATTAAGGTTGCAAACTAGGCTCAAGAGAAAAAAGGAAAAAAGGAAAAGGGAAAAGAATCAGAGTTTATAAAGTTGTCAGAGAAGAATAAATAAAGATAAGTGCCATTAGTTTTGCCTGGAGGAGACCAAAAAGATGGGAAGCCACCCGTTTTGTATCTACAATAGATTACAGAACTAAAGAATGCTCTTTTCGTCGGAAAAAAACTCACCCGTTTTCTGTTTATGTTTTAGTTGAATACCGCATATTTACATCCGTCACCTGAAAAATATCTCAAAGACAGGCAGCGCGCCGAAATTAAAAAACTGGCCCTTGATCATCTTTATTCTTCTTAAAGGATATTTGAATTGGTCACTACTAATATATATTCAATTTCTTGGTTATTCCCATTCTATTACTAGCTCTTCCAACACCTGGCACAGGCCTCCTTTTTGCCTTTTTTTTTTATTTTGAGAAGCATGTTCTTGGACAGCATGACCTTTCACACGGGCTCATCGGGTCTCTATTCTTAGGAATCCTTCAGGATTTCCCTGGCACAGTCTTTTGGCTTCCCTTCCCCGGTTTCAATATAATCATACTCGTTTCCACTATTTCCTTAGTCTTATGACATCTCTTTCTCTTCCCCAGCCTTGAGAAAGCCCTGGCCTACGCGCCTGTGGGGCGAAACACGTGTTGGCTGGCCTAATTCATATACTCTCTTGGACCTTTGTGTGCCCACGTTTCTACCGTGAGTTAAATGTCTTCCTAAAAATAAAATTGGGTTTGGAGCAACATTGATACTGTCTATAGCCTTGTTGATGAACGCTAAACGTCTCTAGACATTTTGACTCTGAGAAATAATAACTGCATCCACATAGTGGGACCTCACCACCTTTTGAATCGTGTTTTTCCATGGAGGACTAGGGTCCAATGTCCTCCGGTGAAGTTCCTACGCGTTATAATACTAATCGGCATTTGTATACAGGGAGATTTGTGGTTTTTTGGACCCCCTTCTTTCTATTACAAAAACAATCCTGCCTTTACGCAGGGACCTTTGAACCACTGTGCATGAGTGCATGTATTGGCACTAGAAAGCCGCAAATGCACAAGCACAGGTTGAGGGCTGAAAAGCATAATATCTTAGCCAATGGCACTTTTCAGCTCTCTTCCATTCATGCAACGCACTACAGCAGCTTGACTTGCTTCAGTGCACTGCATGAATAGTATCCCATAATGGTAATTTCACTTGATGCAGAAGAGCATGTGACTATAAAAACCAGTGGCTTCCATTCAAAATCAAGAAAACAGCAATTATGATAATTTCTAGAGTAAAGGGACATTACACACACACACACTGCAGCTCACATCAACCACAGTGGGTTCATGTCTGACACTCTCCTCATTCACAGAAATTCCAGATGAGGCTGCTCCTTTTCCACCATATTGTTCTACTTGATAAGAAGTTACTCTTGGCTGCTGTATGATAGGCCCAATATAATTAATGTGTAGACACTTAAGCAGGCATATTCAGGGCCATTCCATAGGCTGATGGCATCATGCTTACCTTCATAAACCTGATTTTATCACTCCCCCCTCATGTCTCTCTTTGATATGTTTCCCACTATCTCACAATATGAAACTAATGGGGGAAGTTTGAGATACTCCCTCTATTAAGGGTAGCTTCAAGTCCTTTAATTAGCCAGTCAAAGTTTCAAATGGCTTATGGGCAAAATAAAATATCTGGCATATTGGTAAATAGAAGCATGGGTAGAATGATATTAAATAATGTTGTAACTTTGATACCTAAAACTAAAATTTATTTTACCAAACAGTCAACTTTGCACCTGTGTATCTGAAGATGAGTAAAGGTTGCAATGATGTAGGTAATGCCCAGGTATATTTACCTATTTAGAGTTCTGCATTTACCCATCACTTCTACTAGTGTAAGGGATCTAGATCAAGGCATTCATCTGGATGGTAAGAAAGTCACCAGTAAGATGGGCGTAATAATTCACTGTCACTGAGGCAAGTGGACTACGGTGACCCAACAAGTATTTATACATCTAGCTTACTAAGGGGCATATTTATACTTGTTTTGCACTGAATTTGCATCATTTTTTTAACGCAAATTCGGTGCAAAACTAACTCCATATTTATACTTTGCCGCCAGACCTGTCTAGCGCCAAATTTATGGAGTGAAAGTAATTTTTGGGACGTGGAAACCTACTTTGTGTCAATGAGATGCAAAGTAGGTGTTCCCATGCAAATAATGACTCTATGGCCTTAACGCCATATTTATCCCCCGTGCTAAAATCACGCATGGGGGGAGGAGGGGGTCCAATAATGGTGCAAAGCTTGCTTTGCACCATTATTTAATGCCTGGGTCAGGGCAGATGTTAGGGGACCTGTGGGCCTATTTCCATGGTGGAACGCCATGGAATAAGCCCAAAGGTGCCCTCACCAGGCCCCAGGAACATCCCCATCCAACACCAGAGGTACAACGGAGGAAGGGGGACCCCATCCCCGGTAAGTATAGGTAAGTACAGGTACGTTTTTTTTTTTTAAGTGCCATTGGGCCCCTGAAATGGCAATGGGTGCAATGGCCATGCCAGGGGACCCTGGTCCCCTGTGCTGGCCAGTTGGGCGGTGGGCATGACTCCTGTCGTTTCTAAGACAGGAGTCATGTGGTATGGATGGTTTTGCATCAGAACATTTTTGTTTTACTCTATCCTGCCTAATGTCATTTTTTGGTGCAAAACCCCCTTCTTCCATACTGCCCGCCCCACCTGGCTAACATCATTTATTTTTTTTACGCTAGCCTACCCTTTGCACCCGCTTGCACCGTTCCATAAATATGGTGCCCGGCTGGTGATCAGAAATGATGCAAGCTGGTGCTAAACGTTTTGGTGCAAAACTTTGTTATTGCAGTTTTGCACCAAAAAGTATAAATCAAGGCCTAACTATCGCAACTTGTATATTTGTCTAACTCTTTTTATCACTTTCTTTCTGGACAAAATAAGAGAGGGATTACATAGAGCAATCAAGGGTGTGGGTGTCCTGGATCTTCTCAAAATCTGACCTCCTTTGACTGTATATCCAATTAAAAAAGCCATGAGAGGACATGGATTTCACCTTGCTGGGTCTCAGACCTTATGATTTAGATATTTGACAAACTGTCTCAAAAGGAGAATCGGTATTACAGCTTTTCACCTAATTAGCTCTCCTGTGCTCACATACATTCAGTCATAGTGGCATCATAAAGTGATAATCAGAAGTACATGAAACATTCTGAGCATGATAATTTTCTTCCAAACCACAGAAACTAACGTATGTGATGCCAAGATCAATTGTTCCAAGACTATATGAAAGATGAGTGGTTCTTTCTAGTAACCAACCATCACAAATGCTTAAGAGTAGCCAGACTCACTTCACTTCACATATTTCAAGCTATTACAAAATTGGTAAGTACGTGGTGAGGTAGAGAGCAGCAGGCCTCCTTCTAGGTGCCTCTTATTGGAAGTGCAGGACATTTAATGGCACTACTGGTCTACGATCTGGCAAACCCTATCTTGTTTCAGTGCTTTAGTTTTTCAACCGTCTGCCAGGTCAACAATGCTGCCTGATGTTGGCGACATAGAAGGAACCTCTTTTCAATGGTGCTGATGTTTGTCAGCATCACTGGCTGTTGCAAAAATTTGCACTTTAAGACACTTGCAATCAGTAATCCTCCATATTCACACAGAATTTATGTTAGAATCTATTTGTTTAGCAACATGAGACTATCATCTATACAATATTTAACCACCTGGCAATATTTGATATAATTTTGGTCTTGTGTTTGCCCTTTTTTGGTCTCCAATCTGATTGTTTTGGATGTTCTTCCAAGTTTCTTTTCCACTATACCCACGTCAATCCCTCCCATATTTCTTTCACCCTTTCCCGCTATACCTCTTAATGCCCCTTTTTTGTGCTGCCCATGGACTTTTATGTATGCAGTGGCTGCATTTTCTTGTTCTTCAACTTTTTGGGCATGATTTAGAGTTTGGTAGACCACATCAAAAAAAGTGACGGATACCCAGTCCACCATATTACAAGTGTCATAGCATTGTTATTATAAGCATTATACTTATAATATGGTGGACAATATGAGAAATCTGTCACATTAGTAACGGAGTATCCCATCCACCAAACTATAATACATGCATAAGTATTAATTCCTCCTGAAGATGCATCATTATACATACACTCTTTTGCTGTTGATGCTCTTCGGACTGCTGCTTGTTTTTGGTTATTTGTGTATATACTGTACTTTTATCATTTCATAAACCAAAACGTATACCAAAAAATAAACAGCATGCACACAACCATATACAATGTCCTCAGACCACATTGACTGCCTGGCAAGTTTCTCCGGCCATACAAATGGAACTAAAGTGCTGCACTAACCAACGTAACATGAAATAACATTTCTGCTCAGCCACAGTCATGATTATATTATGTTGTGGGTGTATGTACACTGGATTAACATTTTAGCTTATTAACACTGCAATAAATACATTATACTATCACAAGTACCTCACTTGTTAGATTGAACAACCATTCTGTGAAGCTTCAGTATCTTCCACATTGATAGGAAGAATGGGGGAGGCAGGGAAAATGGGGGGAGAGAGCATCACAAGAACTGAAATGCAAAATTCCAAAGGCTATTGCTTACAGCTAGCTTGAATAAATGCATATTTACCATTAGATTTACTCCTTAAATCACACACTTCCATCCTTGGCATGCTGGCATCACTAACAGTTTATGTCATTACAGTCTCTCCGGAATGTACGCAAGATTGTGAGGGCTGAAGGAAAGGACAGAAGCACCCAGGGCTTTGTTGAGTTTTTAGTGAAGCTTAGAAATGAAATGAGGTGAAAATTGAATTTTTATTTGCAGCAGAGTAGATGTGGGTATGTGTCAATGCTGACAAAGCATGCGGTTCCTAATGTTCTTTGCTGCATGCATGCTGCTTTTTGATTCTTTCTATGAACATGATTTTTTTAAACAATGAACGTGGGCCCCCCTCGGTTAATTCCGCAGGTAAAGAGTTAACTTCTGGAATTCATACACTTTTCTGTTTGACCTAGCCCTTTCTGCAGGGTAATCCCCAAACCTTTTGCCTTACTCCTTCCCTTTTTGCTGAATTTGTTTTGGTTGGCTTTAGGATTCTGTGCACTTTACCACTGCTGACCAGTGTTAAAGTGCAGATACTCTGTACTCTAAATTTAGTGACATTGGCTTATTCACAATTGGCATTTTTAGTTTAGTTGTAAGGCACGAGTAAAGTGCACTATATGTACACAGGGCCTGTAAATTAAGTGCTACTAGTGGGCCTTCAGCACTGATTGTGGCAACCACTACAGTAGCACTTTAAACATGTCTCTGGCCTGCCTCTGTGTGCACTTTTAAACTTCCATTTCAACCTGGCAAGTCAAACCTTCCTTTTTAGTGCATGTAAGTCACCCCTAAGGTAGGCCCTAGCTAGCCCCAATGAAAGGGTGCAGTGTATTTAAAAAGCTGGTAGTGAAAAACTATTAAGTTCATTTTTCACTACAAGACCTATCTCTCCCATAGGTTAACATTGGGATTAGCTTGATACAGTTTTTAAGTGTAATCTCCAAAGTTGGTATTTCTGGACTGACAATTTAAGATCACAATTCATGGTGAAGTCGGATTTTAAATTGTAAGTCTGAAAATGCCACTTTTAGACATTTGGCTCTTTTCATACTTTAACTGCTTAGTGCATCTGCCTGTCTCTGAATACTCATCTGGGGTGGGTGACAGCTGGGCTTTGTGTATTACCTCTAGACAGCCACACACAAAGGGAGTTGAGGTGTGCCATTTACATCCTTATGGCTCATCACCAGGCTGATGGGTCTTCCTGAGCTGGATGGGAGGGAAGAGCTGACAGTTGCACCTAAATAGGACTGTGCCTGTCCCCATACAAAGAGCTGCATAACCCCCTGTAGGGCACCTAGAGTCAGGGAAGGAAGGGCATGGACCTTGTGCACTTCAAAGGCTTTTCTTTAAACTTTTCCCCATTTAAATGGCACAACTGGGTATACATACTGGACCCCAAACCTCACCAAATCAGTACACTTCTGAATCTGAGGACATTCTACCAGGAAGAAGGACTACTGTGCTGCCAGGAGGGACTGCCACTCGGCTGAACAGCTTTGCTGTGTTGGCCTGCTGCCTGCTGCCTCTTTCCTGGAAGTGAGAATGACGGGACTGGCTTCTGTTCATCGTCCACGAAACTAAGTGACTTCAAGGGCTTGTTGTCTTGCCTCCTGTTCTGAAGACACAGGGACATCAAAGACTTCCCAGAACCCTGCTTAGCTGCTGGATTCTGCTAACTGCGAGCCTTGTCCTGCCAAGAGGTGCCAATCCAGTCCTGGACATTGAAAGGGGAATCTGCAGCAGTTTTACTGGAAAAAGCGAAGCATCAACGCCGTTGCTCTGATCGGAACCACTTCCTCAACACTGATGCATTGGTGCTGCCAATGAGGTCAGGGTTCTCACCACTGACTGCCCCGGCACATCACTGGCCGCACAGCTTGATGACAATACATTGGCTTCATCCCAAGGAGTTTGACACAGCACCTCAAGGACATTGTTTCCCTTACTGCGCGGCTCAATGATGGCACATCCCCCTGACTGCACAAATCAGAACTGACACATCGCTTCCTCAACACTGATGTAACCCTCCATCCAAGGTACTTTTTAGCAGGCCCTGCATGGTTCCTGTAGCCGGCATGCCTCCCATCGTGGTTAGCCAGAACTTTGGATTTACCCTGGTTTAGCGTGACCTCAAGTAACCTTTTTGAGTTCTAAGCACTGTATTGCAGTTTATTCTTTAACATTTTCTCAAGTTCTAATTATTGGATGTCTTTTGTTTTGGTCTTGTTTTACTCATAACAATGTTCTTTATTTTTCTAAACTGGTGTGGAGTCTTTTTGGGGTGTTTTCACCTTGTTACTGTAATTTAAGTCTTGCACAAATACTTTGCACATTGCCTCTTAAGTTAAGCCTGACTGTTCTGTGCCAAGCTACAAGAGGGTGAGCAAAGGTTAATATAGGATGTGTGTCCGACTTACCCTGATTAGGATTGTGGTCCCTATTTGGATAGGGTGCATACCTCTGCCAACTAGATACCTAATTTCTAAAAAAATTCAAGAGAACTCTTGGAAATGTGTGGTTTGTTCCCAAATATGCCTATGCTAAGGCAGTTCTGCCTATGTTCTTGTGAAAATGTCTTCAGATTTATTCAATAGCACTTTTCAACATTTTTCCCATGTGGACTATATTCTTTTGAGTGCAAAATCCCCTTGTGACACTATACAATAGGTATTTGTTTAGTGGGCCCCCCACCTGGCAGGGTATCCAGGTACTAGAACATGGGGGCTATGTAGGCTCTGGCCGAGGCCCAACAGAAAAGCTAGCTTTCCAATTTCTTGTGAAATTCGAGGACTGAGCAGTGGGCTTCAATGTGGAGGGAGAGGTTGTTCCAGGCTTTAAGAGCCAGGAATGAGAAAGAGTACCCATCAGCTTAGGCTCTTAAAATGCGGGGGATGTGGGTGACCAGGCGGCTGGCCGGGCTGAGGTTTCTGGTTGGGGTGTGGAAACTAATGCAGCTCCTATTGTATATGGGACCTTCTGGCATACCTCCATCAATTATCAGGGATGTTCCCTTCCAGTTCAGAACCTGAAAAGAGATTTACTGCTTTTCTTTATCGGAGTAAGACTACATCTCAGTCTTGTTCCAGGTTAGAGATGAGTCCTGAAGCGGTTTGTGAATACCACATTTGTGAGCCTGTGAGTATACACAAACTTTGCAATCCTGGCCTAGAACGTCCCTATTTATTATTAATATTACATCAGCTTGGGTTAATGTTATGTCTATGTAAATTGCTTCATGAGGACAAATTCACATTTTGTGAATTTCAGAAGTGAGTTTACATTCTAAAGTCGAGGTATTTTTTCATGTAGGATTAACTTAAACAACCAAATGCTTTTGCCAGTAAGGCACTATGAGGGTCATTATGACATTGGCAGTAAATGCCGCTTACCACCACGGTGATGGCTGCCAACATACCGTCACGCAGGTGAACATCAATTCGCCATATTATGAAACACACACCAAACCAACAGAATACGGCCACAAACACATATCCGCCAGTCCAAAGGTAAGTGGAAGAGTGTCAGTATAAACACGCATACCTTCACACCAACAAAAAAACACCCTTCACATTATGACCCACGAATCACCACAGCGCCCATTCACTGACGGTAAACCATTGGAGGTACACACCGCAGCGGTCAGAATGGCCACCCAAATACAACACAACATTGGCCAATTCCAAAAACACACACCTTACACTGATACACACACCACACCCACCCACAGCACAATAAAAAACACACTCACATTACCCACAACCCTTTACAAACACGAAAAATAACCAAGAGATAGCCACGCAAATTACAGCAACAACTACACACACCAGTAACACCCAACCATCCGTCATGCACCCCACACCCCACCACATTATACAACACCCACTGCAAAACACACACCACACAACACCCATGTCCCCACAAAGGCACCCCCGTTTCACTGATGAGGAGTTGTGGATAATGGTGAAGGAAATAGTCAGGGTAGAGCCACAGCTGTTTGGAGCACAGGTACAGCAATCACCATTGCAAAGAAGATGGAGCTATGGCAGAGAATCGTGGACAGCGTGAATGCAATGGGACAGCAGCCAAGAACAAGGGATGACATCAGGAAGAGGTGGAACGACCTAGGGGGGAAGGTACGTTCCATGGCAGCAAGGCACCAGCTTCCTCTCCAGAGGACTGGCGGTGGACCCCCACCTCCTCCCCCACAACTGACAGCATGGGAGGAGCAAGCCTTGGTAATACAGCATCCTGAGGGACTCACTGGAGTTGCCGGAGGACTGGACACTGGTGAGTGAATATTTACTACCTATCAATCCCCCATACCTGCATGCCATTTTACCCCCTCACCCTGACTCCTATCACTCCACTCCATCCCACACTGTGCACCTACACATTTGACTAACCCCAATGCCAAGTCCTGCATGCCATACCAATGCATGTACAGCCCTCCCAGCCCCGCATGTACACCCACCTCCAATGCATGCACAGCATGCAGAACTAACAATCCCACAATACATCACCATACAAAAACAAAGGTGGCAGGGCAACAGCAACGATAAAGGGGAAGCTAGGGATGTAGAATATATCACAGACCTGAAGCATAATACATCACTTACATCCACACAGGTGCCCCAGATAATCTCAGCGGCAAGGAGGTGCCACAACTATCCAGTCCCCCAACAGAAGATGCCCCCAGTGATGACAGTAACTCAGGCCTTCTGGATCTGGATGCACTTCCTGGCTCATCAGGGACCACTGGTCAGTGGGCTACCCCAGCCTACTCCCAGTCCACTACAGATACTTCCCCCTCAGTATCCAACACCACAGCACCCACCCAACATTCCCACACCTCTGTCCCCATGACACATCAGTCAGCAATGTGCCCACTAGTACAGGGATCCCAGTCTACACCTCACAGCCAAGACAATCGGGGTCCTGCAGTCAGTGGCAGTGGACTCATTGTTCAGGGGACACAGGCACAGGAGTACAGGAACACTCGGGGGACAGGTGTGTGCCAGGGAACCGAATGCCCAGGAGGCACTCACTAATGTCCTGGTGGCTTACCAACAATCCCAGGACAAGATAGGCCAGATTGATTCTTAATATCATGCAGGAGAACCAGCGGTTGAGAAGGAACACCATCAGGACAGCCTAAAAGACTTGCAGGCCCTCAACACCATTATGGCCTCCTTAGCAGGGGTGCTGGCTGATATGGCCAACATCATGAGGGAATATACAGCACACCAGCGGGCTCCTTCCACTAGCCAGTCAACCGAACAGCCCACCACATCTACTGCAGCTAGTGGACAGGAGGCCCTGACACAGGACCCACAGGCCACCAGCACCCCTCCCCTGAAGAAGGTGAAACACCCCGAAAACTTTCCCTGCGACCCAGACAGATGCCAGAGACACTTGCCAAGACCAAGACCACTGCCAGGAAATGAGACCTGTTCTCCTTGTGTTCCACTCTGTCACCTTGTCCACTTTGAACTGCCATTGCTCCCCTTCCCATGACCCCTTGGACACTGGACCTGTGCTACAAACAGACTGAACCAATACCCTCGACTTACCTCTACCATCACCCCATTCCATTGCACTATGCTTTCTTTAAATTTCCCTACAATAAACACAACTTGAGTGATAGTGCTTTATGTGATGGAAATGTCCAATTATGTTAACAGTTACATCTTGTGCAATTGACCTGAACTTTGTGATTTCATACAAATAATGACCTGTAGCTGTCTATAGTCATCACACCAGTACACCGTTGTAATAACACCAACATCTGCAAAATGAGAAGTCATAGGTGACAGTCAGTTGAGATGCAAAGGAAGTGACTGCCATCCTGCTACAGCCACACTGAAAACACAAATAATCAGAGGAATGTTCAGTTCCACTGTCTTACCTGTGTGTCATTGTAAGTACTGCAGTATTACTGATGTTCTGTTGACCACATCCTCATCCTCTGCCTCCTCATTCTCACTGCCCTCAGGGTCCACTGCTGCCACAGGAGCATTTCCAATCTCCTCCTACTGCAGATAAGGCACAAGTCATCTGAGGGCCATGTTGTGCAACATGCAGCATACTAGAACTTTCTGGTAGACCTTCTCAGGGGAGTAGCACAGGGATCCACCTGTCAGATGGAGACATTTGAACCTGGCCATGTAACATACAAAAGGTACACTGTTCCACACATGCTCGAATAGCCTAGGGCACCTAGGGTGTCAGGAGCAAGAGCCCTCAAGCATCACAATGGATGACTGGCATCATCATTGGGAATTGCTCCTCGCCAGGCCGCGCTGCAACGCCTGATGGGCTCCCCTAAAAAGGGGGGCACTCAGCCGTACTGTTCTGATGGTAACTCGTAAATTTGACCTAATCAGACAGATATGCCTATATTCAGGCACCAGCATACGCACGGAGAGAATGGAATGAAATATTAAAATTGGTTATTCATCCCAAAAATATTTCATAATTTTAATCAATACACTAGGATGAAGACCAAGATTAAAATCAAGTAGAAAGTAATAAACTGAGTGTTGATGCTCAATTACTCTCAAAGAGCAACAAACTGAAGGGGACTATAATTATAATAGTACCCTTAAGTCAGGGTCGACAGGTTTCGCGTCGGACGGTCCTCACGGATCCAATAACGCTTCATCAGGACCAATAGAATTGTTTTTTTAATCAATTCTTCTCCAAATCAAAAAAAGAGCGGTGACAAAAATTATATATATACCGGTCACTTACATTTAACGAAAACTGGCTATGTCACAGTCGGGTCGCCCTAGGGGACAGAAAAGGTTTTTTTTAAAAACAAAAATATATACATACACCTAGTTATACCTCTATTGTGAATATCACGGTGTAGGTGTGCTATCCTCATATGATGGGTCAAACAGTCATTAATATAGAAAACAGGCTTACCATCCCCCAGTCAGGAAAGGGTTCCTTGAGAAGCACGTTTCGAGGACTCAGAAACACACAGCATATTGGTAAACATAGGTCATCAACAGAAACCGAATTTGTCATATAAACAATTATGTGCATCGTGTGAGTGGTACCAAAAGCTCTATTGAGAATGCACAAAATTGGTGAAAACCATAAGTGCCACACACAGCAAAATGAGTAACAAAACTAATTGGTGCGTCAAAATTTGAGGACCAGTTCTACCACCAAGTCCGAGGGACATCAATGGGGAGTACTTTTGCCCCTAGCCTAGCCTGTCTGTACATGTATGATTTCGAAAAGAAGTATATTCTTTCTCCTCGGAACATTTATCAGGATCACATAAAATTGTGTACTCCTCCTATTCCTCCGCAGTGGTAGGTATCTAAGTGACACAAAAGTGAGAAAGGTGTCACAAACTGAGCAATGGACCCACCACCTCAGCGTAACTAGCATGTATGTAATTGGACAATGTGAATGGTCAGGTATGTACAATTTACATCAATGACACAGTTTCCAATTCCTGATTGTTTTCCACCACCATAAAATGGCGAGCGCCTGTCCTGTAAGTATGGACAGGTAAAAGTGATGTAACTCCACCGGCGTTGGGCGTCATGGCGGAAGGAAGTCTTGCACCACCGTTCTATTCCTCATTGGCTAAAATGGGGCTCTATGGAGTACAGTGTCCAAGGGGGATCACCGGCAGAGGTGACAGTGTACACCGCCGTGGACGTGACTGCCATTTTCTGTCTATAACCTCACTTAAATCCTGACTTTCCACAGGACAACACCTACATTGCCTGTGCTGCTGTGACCTGTGTCTGGATCCTGCCATGGCCAGAGAGACTAGGAAAAGGGTCCCTGCCTTCACTTTGGCGGAGTTAGAGGACCTGGCGGATTGGGTCTTACCCCTCCATGGACAGCTGTATGGGCCTTTGGACCAACAGGTGAGTACACCATAGGGATGATGCATGCGACAAGGTTGCATGGAGATGTGTGTGCTGGCAGTGTGTCATTTGGATGGGGGGTATGTCTGGTGGTAGTGTATGTCCAGTGCTCCGGTTGATGTGTGTGCCAATGGAGATGGAAATGGTCTTTGTGGGCTATATGTGTGTCAGGCTGGATTGTATGGTTAATGGTGTCTTCCTATCTGTATTACCTCTGCAGGTCAGCACCCATCAGAAAAAGGGATTGTGGCGTGCCATCGCCAAGGAGGTGTGGACCCTGGGGAGGTCTATAGCATGTGGAGCACCTACTGCAAGAAAAGGTGGCAGGACCTGAGATGCTGGGCCCAGAAGACCCAGGTGGGGATGGCCTCCCAACAAGTGCGGGGTGCTTGTCGGAACCTGATCCCCCTGATGGCCCGCATACTGCCGGTGGCCTACCCAGAGCTGGATGAGTGCTTGAGGACGGCCCAGCAGCCACAAGGGAGTGAGTACAGTGAGCGTGACAACCATTTCTGTTGGCTGGCATGGGACCCTGGTGGTGGGTTTCAGTTAGTGGTTGCCACTTAATGTCAACTCAGACATTACTGCATGGTCTAACTCAAGGTAAATGGGTGTATAGCTAAATCTTGTAACCTAGGTGGGCGGCATTCCATGCCAGACAGGGCTTAGTGGGTCTCAGGAGCGGTGCAGTTGGTGGTGGTTGGCTCTCATCTTGCTGTGGTACCTAGCCAATGGAATGCCGCTGCGATGCATAGTGCTCAATCCTGATCCCTATGTGTGATGGTAATGTGTATGCCATCTGAGGTGTTGGTGCTGTAATTGACCCAGTGCTCCCTTTCTCTCCCCCCTATTTTCTTCTGTCATCCTGTCCATGTGTGCATAAGCATCATCTGGCAGAGGAAGGGGGGCCCTGGCGACTGAGGGAGCTGCATCCCACAGGACCCAGGAGGCAGAGTCCACCGACGCCGAGGGGACCAGTGGGACGGAGGGCGAGGGGAGCACCACGGCAGAGACAGGAGGTGACAACACTGACTCTGATTCCTCCTCCGTTGGAAGCTCCCTGGTGGTGGCAGACACGTCTGGAATCACCCCAGCTACAGGTACACCTACGACCCCCGTACCAGCACCGCCCTCCCAGTAGCCCCCCACTGAGTTCCCTGTGCTACTCACCCAGGAGGGTGAGCATCTCCTTCGCCCCAGGCACCTCAAGCCCTGCCCCAGTGAGCCCTGCTGCCCTCAGTGAGGAGGCTATTGACCTCTTGAGATCCATCTCTGGAGGGCAGTCAACCTTATGGAATGCCATCCAGGGGCTGGCATCCCAGATGCAGCAATGCAATACTTCATCTGCAGGGCATCCACATTGGGTTTGCAGCCCTAGAGATCGTTTCATGCTCTGGCCTTCTCTCTGATGGCAGCCAGTGTCCCTTTTCCTACTCTTCCCCCACCAACTACCACTTCCCAGTCTCCTCAACCCCAACCCATCCCATGCACACATACAGACAAGCATGCACACAATACAACACACAAGAGTAGCACAGTCAAACACAGGCAGCACACTTCAGGCCACAAGCACTCACACAAACAACAGACAGTTGCACACACAACAACTTCCACTGCCTCCACTTTCTCTCCTCCTCCTCCTCCTCCCTCACAGTCACATCCACACTCACACCTGCATGCACTGCATCACCAGCCACCACCACCATCACCACATCAAGCAACACACACAACTCACTTTCAGACACCTCCACAACAGCCATCCATGCGTCCCCTTTGTTCTCTCCCACCCTGTCTGCCCCCTCCTAAGAGACACAAATGCACGCACTCAGACTCC
This sequence comes from Pleurodeles waltl, assembly GCF_031143425.1. Taxonomy (NCBI): domain Eukaryota; kingdom Metazoa; phylum Chordata; class Amphibia; order Caudata; family Salamandridae; genus Pleurodeles; species Pleurodeles waltl. The sequence goes on along the minus strand of NC_090445.1, from coordinate 1,256,522,953 downwards.
CAACAGACACCCACCTCACACACACACACTGTCCATGCACCTGCACCCACATCCAGCAGATGTACACCTCCTACAGCCACTCCTTCAACCTCCACTCCCATCCCTCCTCCCACATCCTGCCCCAACGTCCCTAAGATGCTTTTCCTTGCACATCTTGACCTCTTCCCTCCCCCTTCACCCACCGTCCTGCACGTAAGAGCAGGGTCCCAACGACCCAGCATAGCACCTCAGCCAAACAGTCTGCCACTGCTCCCATCAAATCCACAGCTGCTGGCACGAAGGGGCCCCAGAGAGTGATCAATGCCACACCTACTGTGAGCACACCTCTGCCTCACAAAGGGAGGACTAGGGTAGTAAAAACCAAGGGACAGGAGACGGGGACAGTGGAGGCACCTCTTAGTCCTGGAGGCAAGGACAGAAGTGACATGTCAAAGGCCAAAGGGACCAATCACAAGAGGGGACACATGGCTCCCCCTCCAACACCAATGAAAGGGAAGGTTACCACTCCATCACCAAAGAAAGAGATGGTTCCCACACCACCACCAAAGAAAGGGAAGTTTCCCATTCCACCACCAACGAAAGGGAAGGTTCCCACTCCACCACCAAAGAAGGGCAAGGAGCCCGCACCTCCATGAGAGGCAGCCAGGGTTACACCTCCACCCCACCAGCAGAGGGCAAGAAGCCCTCACCTCCAGCAGAGGCAGCCAGGGTTACACCTCCACCAGCAGTGGGCAAGGAGCCCTGACCTCCAGCAGAGGCAGCCAGGGTTACACCTCTAACAGCAGTGGGCAAGGAGCCCTAACATCCAGAAGAGGGAGCCAGGGTTACACCTCCTCTAGCAGAGGGCATGTAGCCCACCCTCCAGAAACTGCTGGGCAAGGAGCCCCCTCCACAACCAGTGGGCATGTTCCCCACTTCAGAAACTGAGGCCTTAGACTCCCCACCAGAAACAATTAGGCAAGGATCCCCCTCCAGAACCAGTGGGCATGTTCCCTACTTCAGAGACTGTGGCCTTAGACGCCCCACCAGAGACAATTGGGCACGGATTCCCCTCCAGAACCAGTGGGCATGTTCCCCACTTCAGAGACTATGGCCTTAGACTCCCCACCAGACACAATTGGGCAAGGAGCCCTCTCCAGAACCAGTGGGCATGTTCCCCTCTTCAGAGACTGTGGCGTTAGACTCCCCACCAGAGCCAATTGGGCAAGGATCGCACTCCAGAACTAGTGGGCATGTTGCCCACCCCAGAGACAATTGGGCAAGGAGCCCCCTCCAGAACCATTGGACATGTTCCCCACTTCAGCTCAGGTGCCCCCCAAACCCCCTTCCTCTTAAGATGCCTGCCCATTTCCAACATGATACCCATGCACAGTGGATTCCTGATTGTGTCAGGAGTCAAGTTGTGCCTTTGACTGTGCCCTGTGGCCATGTAGCCCTTTTGTACTTTGGACTGGCCATTGGCCCATTCTGGACATTGACACTTGCATTTGCTTTTGAATAGACATTATGGTGCCTGTTGGCATCAAATTACAGTGTTCGTTCATTCTCATTGTGGTCCTTGTTTTAATTTGATGTGGTCCTGTGACATTTGTTTTACTCTGCAGCTGGTTCTGTGAATGGTGTGTGTTTGAATGGTGTGTGTTGTGCGTGTGTGTGTTGCTCTCCTTTTCCTCCCTCCCTCCTTTGTATGCAAGGTTGCTGTACTCACCATTGTTGTCTTCATCGGCGTTGGCGTTCCAGGAGGGCCATAGCATAGAAGAGCATCAGGAAGACTTAAAGTTCTGGTTCCAGGGTGGCTGTGGTATCCTCTGTGTCCCTGATGGTGAGTCTTCTTCTTCTGTGCAGTGTTTCCTCTAGGCTTTTGGTGGCATTGGTACCGCCCCAGATTTCCTGGCGGTTTGCTATGTCATAATGTGGTGGACGGTACCTTGTGTTCCGCCTGGCTTTTGATGGCTACCGCTGTCATCAGTGGTGTTAATGCCCTGGCAGTTGGTGTGGTACATTGTCTGTCTATGGGAGGTATCACCACCATGGTCATAGTTTGGCAGAATTTACTGCCAGGCTGTTGGCTTTTTACCACTACTTTAACACTCACCGCCAATGTCATAATGAGAGCCTATATGTTTTCTGGAACAAGTAAAGAATTTGGGGACATTTTGGTACTATGAAAGAGTAAGCAAACAATACAGAGAGCTGTCCGGAAACGCCTAACCCTCACACGTCTGGTTGCACCACTGGTGCTTGAAATAAAGCCTACATCTATAGAGAAAATTAATATGAAAGTGAACACTTTGCTTTAATGGAAAGAGAGATTCGAAAACAACAGATGATGGACGGAATTCGGAATAAATCAATCATTAACCACAATCACAGATCTAGGTTGAATCCATCAATTTTTTTGCTCTCCATGAAGTTCCAGTTTGGACCCAGACACATGCAAATCAGTCTTGACCCTGCTCCCATTGGAAACAGTACAGCCCAAACTGCCAGGCCAGGTCCTCCCTGAGCCAGAAACAAGCATCCTGGGGTCAGTTTCTGGGTATCATCCCTCATTATCCAGGCTAGCTTGAAACTGGTAGCATAGCGAGGACGGGACTCATGTCTGAATATACCCTTCCCACTTAGGGCAACAAATGCAAAAACAACCGATGATGGACAGTATGCGGAACAAATAAAACATTCACCCCCAGTCACAGACCTGGGTTTAATCCATTAATATTTTTGCTCGTTATGCAATTCCAGTTTGGACCCAGCCATATGCAAATCAGTCTTGACACTGCTCCCCATGGAAACAGTCCAGCTCGAACAGCCAGGACAGGTCCTCCCCGGACCAGAAACAAGCATCATGGGCCCAGTTTCCTGGTATCAACCCTCATCAGTCAGGCTAGCTTGAATCTGGTGGCATGTCGAGGACAGGACCCACGTCTGGACATACCCTTCACACTTAGGCCAACATGCAAAAACAACAGATGATGGATGGAATGCGGAACACATCAAACATTTACCCCCAGCCAAGAGGGATCACATCTGATTTTTTGTCTGATTCCTAGGTCTGTCTCCGTAATGATAATTGCAAATTAAAAACAAACTTATGTGTTAACAATGCGACAGTTCAATGCACCCTTATTAAACTCCCTTAATTAACACAGGCACTGGGAGTGGTTTCTTTTGTTACCCGCTTCACACAAATCTCACACAGCGTCAGTTTAGTCAAACAAAATTGTGAACGTTTTTTTATGCAAAACATATGTGATCTTTCAGTTGTTATTTACCCACAGGTTAATAGTCAGGAAGCCTATGGCCTATATGTGAGGCAATAAAATTCCCCAAAGAGGTAAAAAAGTCACAAAAGAAAAATAACATTTTCTTCAAAGAACAGTATTACATCTGAAAACCATGGCACAATACCTTAGATGTGAGGTGTCAGACTAGGGGGTTTTGGGAGGGAATGAGAAGTTGAAATATTGCTAGAACTTCCTACATGAGTTTGTCAACGAAATTTAGACTATTGTGACGGTGACGGCACAAAGTGGAAGGCTAAATTATCCTATGGGGTATATTTTTAAATGAGATTCTTGGTTTAGAAGTTAAAGAGGGAATATTCACCATCACCTTACATAGTAGTGATTGAATGAGCATTTTCTCATAGGGCACACTATGTAATGCACCACCTCTAGAAGCTGTTTCTCAATGAACCATATCCTAGGAGAACCCTAAAAAACAGAAGAGTACATGCATTGCCACGCATAGGCTTTCATTGGGAGCGGCCAGTAAATGTTGTGATACTCCGCAGAGCCAGAATGTCTGGGGTGCGTTAAAGGGAATAAGGTGCTGATTTTGGTGCTTACTGCACTAAAATCCGCATGTGCTTGTCAATACCGAGCATTTCCCCCCGATAAATATCGGCAGGGTGACAATCATCACACAATTCATAATTCCGATCCCTGTGGAAACACTTGTTTACACAGGGATCAGAATTTAGTCCGGCACGTGCAAACAGGTCCATAGTGATACATTACTTCGGAAAATTCTGAACCAAATGCACCCCATAACGATTTTCCTCAAACCTGACAGCTTCCTTTTATGACAATCTGTCATGTTTGAAGACTTGAATTTCTTTAATTTTTAGATTCGGGTAACCATTTATACTCACATACGGATTAGGGACAACAACCAAATAGCTTTGCCTGCGATGATAGTGAATAGGTAACAGGCTTGTTTGTTGAGTGTGCATTGACCTGTGGGGCAGTAATGTAACAAAGGACCCCGCATCCCCCACAGTGCAGGAGGACCCCGAGCTCCGGGGGGGGGGCCCTCAGCATAGTACACTGAGCACAGGCGGCAGGCCCTTGATTGGTTCCGGGGGGGAGGAGAGCCCTCCAGGGACATCGTAGGGCCCCCCCCTCAAGTTTTGTTACATGACTACTGTGTGGATCTCTGGCACTACTGTCAGACAAGAATGTTTGTAGTCCACCTCAATGGTATCCATTTCTTCAACCTTGGAATGATGAAAGGCTGAGTGTTTTTTTCACAATTCGAACCTGTGACCGTGGGGTCAACATGGATCTATTTAGATGGATGCATTAGTTCAGTGGTTCCCAACCTGTGGTCCGGGCCCCCCTGGGTCCACGAACCCTCTTCAGGGGGTCCCTGACTGCTTAGAAAATTAAATAATATTAACAGATTAGGTCTAGATGACTCAGTTGGGGGGGTCCCTGGATTCCAATATTGATTCAGTGGGGGTCCCCGGGTTCCAGTAATGATAAAGTGGGGGTCCACAGAAGTCAAAAGGTTGGGAACCACTGCATTAGTCCACTCAGCGAGCATTAACTGACTCGTATCCATCCTACAAATTCACACATTTACTATGCAATATGTGGTGCACAGTATGTTATGATCACCATTCCTTTTGACCATTGACTTTTACTGAATGAACCAGAGGGCTTGACTTCAAAGGATGATCAGTGGAATGCAGATATACACCTGACACCCATTCTCAATACACCTTAGTGTACCTATGATCATTTGGACCATTTGCCTCTGACAAAGTTGTTTCCTTACTGTAGTATAGAGAAGAATCCACTGTATGGCATATTCTTTATATTGAACTAGATCTATCTTGTAATTATCCAGCTTCTAAGCATTTGCCGAGACAGTACAACTGGCCTATATTCTTTTCCATTTCACTCATATATCTGAACTAAGATGATGTCCGGTTATATTTCTGCACCTTCCATTCTTCTTGATTTCATTTGAATTCAAAAATTTACGCTGCTCTTTGTGTAGGTGTTTCATATTGTAACATGAAAAAAGCATGATTGCTGCTGAGCAGTAATTTTAAAGAGGCAAGCTGCGTGAACAACAAACATCAGTATCTACATTCCCACCGGAGGCAAAGTTGACTGCAAGCCCTATGACCATAAATATTTCAGATAATGTTTCACGAGGCAGTTCATAGTAACTATTGTGCACTTTTTGACTGCCCCTCTACATTCCTGTTTTTTAGTTTCTCTCAACAAAATGGAAACTTTTAGGGAGTTTTAGTGAAGCGGGGTGGGTGGTGGTAAGTGTGAATTTTCCACGGGCGGGCGGTAGAATCAAACCTAGATTTACACAGGACTGGTAAAAGGCTTCTAAGTAAAAATGTGGGCACTTGCGCTAATTGTTATTTATTTATTTTTAGTTAAACACTCTTTACTAATGAAAACTTAAGTTCGATGGTAACTGTTAAAAGTTTGCTACATGCGAAATCTAAGTTCTTCTGGCTGTTTGTAAACCCTGCCAAATTCAGCCGGGCATGAATTCCCGTTCGGTTTTTGGTTATTAAAAGAAATATGCACTTTTTTATTTTATTTGCTGTTCTTTTAAATTTATTTTATGGCTATTTACAAAGGACACAAAAAGTTATCAGTGAACCATAACCACAATTATCATGTCAAAGAGAAGCTACTTTATTCATAATAATTATCAATCTTAGAAACACACAATTGTTATTAAAATATTTGTATTCAAATAGTTTGTCTGCAAATAGCTGGAACTTATTTTTTCAAAAAATTAAATAGGAGAAGGTACCTTTTGCTGCTGTTGAGGAGGGGGAAATTCACTTTGCCTTAATCTGAATCACAGTGAGTCTTCTTTAGATCCCACGATTAGCTGAACGTATTCAATTGATTGTGGCCTTGTAATACAAACGTTAATGATTAATTACTAAAACAAGTATTTTCCACCAAGCACCCTGATTGCGTGGATACTCATATCTCCACTTCGGAGCAATCACCAGTCTGGCCTCTGAACAACCAAAGAGGATCACATTTTCGCAAAAGCAAAGTAATGCTTTTCTTAGATGTTGGCAGAACTTTGAAAATGATGCATCTTGAATAATTTATTTCCTTCTTCTGGTTACAATTCGATTTAATTTCTTCCTTTTCTTAGTAATGTGTTTTTTTTTTCTTTTGGCTATAGTGGGAAGGCCCCGCTTAGCCATCCACTTTTTGTGGCTGAATACTCCACAGTGAGTTAAGCTGTCTGAGCCTAATAGAGTTTAGAAATAAATACTTTAACGACCTTGTGTAGGAAGTTGTCTCTGTATATACTATCTCAAAGTAAGAGATATTGTGCACAGAGTACAAGGGTTCCCCTTAGAGGCAAGATAGTGGCAAAATTAAATAATTCTAATGCTATATTTTGTGGTGGTGTGGTCGAGCAGTAGGCTTATCAGAGGGTAGTGTTATGCATTTGTTGTACACACACAGGCAATCAATGAGGAACACACACTCGAAGACTTAACTCCAGGCCAATAGTTTTTATATAGAAAAATATATTTTCTTAATTTTATATTTACAAGTTCAAGATTTGAAGTAAATACATAAAATGCAGGTACTCCACACAGGTAAGTTAGGAAGTTTGAATTAGAGCAATAACATATGCAGTTTTTGTTAAAATGGCAATAAGCTATTTTTAAAGTAGACAGTGCAAAAATCAACAGTTCCTGGGGGAGGTAAGTATTGGTTAGATTGTGCGGTAAGTAAGACACAAGTCTCAGTTCCTGGGCATAGGCAGCCCACCATTGGGGGTTCAAGGCAACCCCAAAGTTACCACACCAGCACCTCAGGGTCGGTCAGGTGCAGAGGTCAAAGAGGTGCTCAAAACACATAGGTGCCTATGGAGAACAGGGGTGCTCCGGTTCCAGTCTGCCAGCAGGTAAATACCCACGTCCTCAGGGACAGACCTGGGGGGGTTTTGTAGAGCACTGGGGGGGGGACAAGTAGGCACACAAAACACACCCTCAGCGGTACAGGGGCAGCCGGGTGCAGTGTGCAAAGCAGGTGTCGGGTTTTGTATTGGTTTCATTGGAGGGACCTGGGGGTCACTCTAGAGGTGCAGGCAGGGCACAGGGGGGCTTCTCGGGCCAGCCACCACCTGGGCTAGGCAGAGGGTAACCTGGGGGTCACTCCTGCACTGAGGTCCGGTTCATTCTGGTCCTGGGGGCTGCGGGTGCAGTGCTTGGTCCAGGCGTTGGGTCCCTTGTTACAGGCAGTCGCGGTCATGGGGAGCCTCTGGATTCTCTCTGCAGGCGTCGCTGTTGGAGTCCAAGGGGGTTGTCTCAGGCTACTCATGGGGTTGCAGTCACCGGGGAGTCCTCCCTGTGGTGTTGGTTCTCTGGATCTCGGGCCGGGGGCGTCGGGTGCAGAGTGTGAAGTCTCATGCTTCTGGCGGGAAGAGTGAGGTCTTTAAAGTTGTAGAAAAGTTGCAATAATGTTGCTGGTTGTTGAGCAAAGCCGCTGCTCATGGGAGTTTCTTTTTCCTAGGACTCAGGGCAGTCCTCTGAGGCTTCAGAGGTCGCTGGTCCCTGTTGGATACGTCGCTGGTTGCAGGTTTTCGAGTCAGGAGACAGGCCGGTAGGGCTGGTGCCAAAGCAATTGTCATCTTCCGTCGTCTCTGCAGGCTTGTAGGTCAGCAGTCCTTTCTGGTTGCAGGAATCTGATTTCCTGGGTTCTTGGGTGCCCCTAAATACTAATTGTAGGGGTGTGTTTAGGTCTGGGAGGGCAGTAGCCAATGGCTACTGTCCTGGAGGGTGGCTACACCCTCTTTGTGCCTCTTCCCTGATCCTATTGGAGGAATCCTCCAAAACTAAGATGGAGGATTTCTAAAGGCAGTGGTCACCTCAGCTCAGGGCACCTTAGGGGCTGTCCTGACTGGTGAGTGACTCCTCCTTGTTTTTCTAATGATCTCCTCCAGCCTTGCCGCCAAAAGTGGGGGCAGTGGCCGGAGGGGCGGGCATCTCCACTAGCTGGGATGCCCTGTGGCACTGTAACAAAAGGGGTGTGCCTTTGAGGCTCACCGCCAGGTGTTACAGTTCCTGCAGGGGGAGGTAAGAAGCACCTCCACCCAGTACAGGCTACGTTCCTGGCCACAGAGTGACAAAGGCACTCTCCCATGTGGCCAGCAACTCGTCTGGTTGTTGCAGGCTGGCAGCAACTGGTCAGCTCCACACTAGAAGTCGGGTTGGTATTCAGGGGGCATCTCTAAGATGCCCTCTGGGTGCATTTTACAATAAATTCCACACTGGCATCAGTGTGCATTTATTGTGTTGAGAAGTTTGATACCAAACTTCCCAGATTTCAGTGTAGTCATTATGGAACTGTGGAGTTTGTGTTTTACAAACTCCCAAACCATATACCCTTATGGCTACCCTGCACTTACACTGTCTAAGGTTTTGCTTAGACACTGTAGGGGCACAGTGCTCATGCACATGTGCCCTCGCCTGTGGTATAGTGCACCCTGCCCTAGGGCTGTAAGGCCTGCTAGAGGGGTGACTTACCTATGCCACAAGCAGTGTGAGGTTGGCATGGCACTCTGAGAGGAGTACCTTGTCGACTTAGTACATTTCTCCCCACCAGCACACACAAGCTGTGAGGCAGTGTGCATGTGCTGAGTGAGGGGTCCCCAGGGTGGCATAAGACATGCTGTGGCCCTTAGAGACCTTCCCTGGCATCAGGGTCCTTGGTACCAGAGCTACCAGTTACAAGGGACTTATCTGAGTGCCAGGGCTGTGCCAATTGTGGAAGCAAAGGTACAGTTTAGGGAAAGAACACTGGTGCTGGGGCCTGGTTAGCAGTGTCCCAGCACACTTTCAATCGTAACTTGGCATCAGCAAAAGGCAAAAAGTCAGGGGGTAACCATGCCAAGGAGACATTTCCTTACACCTTGTGAATGACTAAGTCAGTGAGTGTATCTCACCCATCAAAGGAGATTACAAAAGGTAAGTTGGCTAATACGATGAACTGTGATCCGAAATGCACACATACAAATTACATGCCAGCTCATCACATCCCACACACTCCTTCATGCAACCAAACAAAACATGACAACGCGATAATCAATAACAATAGCCAATTACAATGTGTCAGGCTGCAGCCATGAGAAAGAAAGGTAAACCGTAGATAGTATTGGCTACAACATGGTAAAAGCAAGGGTTCTAGCAAAATATTTACAGTGATCACGAATCTCGTGATTTAAGGGGCAATTTACGAAGTAGGCAATGCCTTGAGACCATCTACCCACTTTTGGTGTGATCATCCTGTTTTTCAACAGGGGAGCCTGTGTGCAGGCCTTTACATGGCTTTGTGTTGCATAAAGAGGACCTTCTTCGTGTAAAGTTATACTCAAAATGCCTGTACTGTAAAGGAGGATAACAAAAAGCAGGAGCTTGTATGTTGGCATAAAGTTTGATTGAGTATGCAGATCTTAACCCATACCAGGCAGTCACTGCAGTACTCAGCATACTAAATAGTAAAGCTTAACACACACAAGAGCTGAACCTAGAAGCATAGTAGTTACATTGCGTCTTCTGAAACAGACAAAAACAAAAGTCTTCCTAACCAATTGTGTTCCTTTTAATGTGGTTAAACGCTCAAACTTGAGCAAGCAAACAATTTGACCCCTAAAAAAAGTACAACAGGTGTGCAGACATTTTCTGCTCACAAAATGTGTTTTACTGCTCTCTCACAACAACTCGATTTCACAATTGGTGCAGAACAGTCTTTTGGCACAGGTAGTGCTGATAGAAAGCCCAGGTCGTCTGGAAATGGAAAGTGTGTTTATTCCATTCTTGTTAAACAATAAGAATCTTCCAGGATAGGTTAGGACCCAATGAACTTTTAACTGCAAAAAAACAAAGATTTGAGCACCTTCTAGGAGATTATTTGATCACTCAGATTTAGTGATTAAACTTAAGCTCACAATAGACACAATAGCAACAAAGTGGCCTTTAGACAAGTCTCTATTGTTAGAAGGAGGAGTTTGTGAAACCCTCCTAGAGATTGGTGATTTGTTTTAGGCATGGCCAATTATCTCTTTCGACAGTATGGGACAGTTATTAGTTGTTAGTCGAGAACTTTATTTGTTGTGGGTTTAGTTTGTAAATGTAGATATTTATTAGTTCTCAAAAGATCGTCTGAAAGTAGGAAAAAGAAAAGTCAGTACTCAGTGGGTCCCAGTCCTTATAAGGTTGGGGTGGTGGTGGTTTGTCCCATTGGTTTTCTTTGGTGGATTGGAAGGTGTTTGAACACTAAGCCCCTAGCCAGTTCACTATGCTGAGGTAGTTGAAGCAGCATCAGTCTCCATCATAACCCTCAGAGATAGAAGTTGGACCCTTTGATCACCACGGTGATTTGGTGGGGAAAAGGCAGTCTTTCTCAGACCATACAAATTGCCAAAACTGAATGAACAGCTCCTTCCAGCATCAATATGAAGGATAGATTTCCCTCTGAAAGACGCAAGGACTGCATTTCAGGTGGAGGTTGTTTTCTTTTGATCAGATGTTTTAGCTGCAAGGTTTTTATTCATGTTTGTCCAAGCATATATGCAGCACATTGAATCAAAATACCTTTTGATCTGAACATGGTATTGTGCAAAACACTGTGCACATATTCTCACCTGGTTCTAATTTGTTGGCTATGGTTTGATGAGAATGGTTGCGCCATAACCCTTCATTTCAAATAAATACAGCATATTTTTCCAGTTGAACTAAAAGGATTTTGTGGTCCACAGTATCAAAGGCAGCAGATATGTAAAGTAGAATACAGAATTTGCTGAGCCCTCCATATAAGGAGTAGAGTAGACCTTCTTTGATTCTGGCAATTGTAGTCTCACTTCTTTTCTCACGGTTTCTTGATGACTGGCTCATACTGCAAATTCTATAAATTCCTACTTTTGACAGGTCCCCTCTTCTTAAAATGTTACTAAAAAGTTATGAATTTAAGATGGCCGTGTAAGCTGCTGGAATCAATGGGCTAGACACAAGTTCCTTAGAAACCTTAAGCAGATTATTGCAGGTTTTAAAGTGCTGTGTAAAACCATGTATTTTTGCAACATTTCACAAAATTACATACATATGTCATAAAATTAGGTGAAATACAGTTTTTAGTGAAATCAGGTTTTCATGCAAGATCAAACTTCACATAAAAACAAGCTTAAGTTGATACCAACAGGTGGCTGGTTGAAACAGAAAAGCACTCTCGATGATACAGTTTTTGCACAAACCAATCTCCTCCATGTAGATCACAAGAAATGACATTATGCAACATTTAAAGAAATTTCCCAAACTGTGCCTTATGAGAAATTCGGTAATCAGTGAATTTTGCCAATTTAATTGTAGTTCTGGTATCGTCTAGGACTAATTATTTCAGCAAAGACGCAAGCACGAATCATTTAATTGTGACATGGTTTGAAGGAGATATAAGATTTTCACTCTGCTAGCTGCTTTCTGGACTTAAGTCTCAGGGCAGTGAAAAACGGAAAAGAAGAATGACATCGGAATAAATGAATATAAAGATGTAATTCTGCCACACTACCACTGTTGGTACATTCACCATGACATCACTTCCCCATCATCTCCTTTACCAGCAGTAAAAAAAGTAATAAATGACAACATGGGAAGTTAATCACGGGTACAGAGTGGCAAACTCCCCTCATCCTGGTAGCGTATGTTTAATAGGATGCTACAGTTTGGAGATTAAGTGTGAGTAGGGTGTGTATGCTATATTTCAAAAGGTAGGGAGTGAGAAATGATACCGCGTTTGCTCACCTTCCTGAACATCTAATCATACAAAAGCAACAGGATTCAACCCCTACCATGCTTAGCCTATCCCCCCATGCCAGCCCAACAGGATCACCTTATTGTATTAAAAGGACACACACCGGAATTGCGAATGGCATGTTTCATCATAGAGTCCTTGTCCACATACCTAGTGGATTTGGAAGAGCTCAACCTTGGTATCATGGTGGGGTGTTGGCCACAGAGCCTGGGGTATGGTCTGGCCCTGTTGCCAACCTCTCATAGGCAGCCAACTCCACACTGTGCATGGTCTGTGTTCGTCGGTGGGGGGGAGGTTGAGCCTTTGGTGACACTGCATAGTACTGGCCTTTATGTCATGGGGACCCCATTCCCAATGCCAAAACATATATTTTAAGGGGAAGGGACATGCAGCACCCTTCAACAAGCCTCAATAGGCCCCTGGAAACCCATCCCCTTGGCCCAAATTCAACAACAAAGGGGAGGGCGGCTGTATGCCTCCAACCCTGAGCCTTATTAGGGCCCGGGGACCGCCATCCCCCTGGGCCAAAGCCAATAAGAAAAGGGAGGGAGCTACATGGCACCCCTCCTCGGTACCCAATCCATTGGGGCTGTACCTTATTTTAAAGGGGAGGTGGGGCCATGCAGCTCCCTCCTCTGAGTCTTTTTTAGGCCCTGGGGCCAAGTAAATAATAAGGTAGGAGGGTGTGTGGCCCTCTTCCCAGAGCCTAATCTGTCCCTAGGGACCACATACCCTGGGCTTAATTATAAACAAAATGGAGGCAGTGCACATCCCAAGCATTTATAGGCTCGGGGAGCCCATCCCATTTCTTTTTTAAAAGGGGAGTGGGGAGAGGGGTTGGGACGTCCCCCCTCCCTGATCCTATTTTGGCCCTGGGGACCACATCCCCAAGCACTGTATTTCTTCTAAAATGGGAGGGGGCGTGCAGCCCCCCCACCCCAAGCCTCCTCATGCCCCAAGGACATGGGACCCCACTTCCAGAGCCTCATTAGGCCCTAGGGTCAGCATACCCCTGGCCGTATGTATTTTAAGAGAGGGATGCATGGCCCCCCTCTCATCAAGCCTATTTTGACCTGGGGTCCCCATAGCCTAAGGCCTCCTTTCTAAATAGGTGGGTGCCCCAGTGCCCACCTAAGGCACCCACTATTCACTGGTAGCTGGGGGGGAGTCTTGGGCCTCTTTGGACCCAGTCGGCAATCAGCATGTTGCAGGAGGTGGCATTGTTCCCGCCTACAGGGAGAAGCTATTTATGCTGCTCCCTCCAGGCAGGGGCAATCTGTTGATCTCTTTACCTGCTTGCATCAGTATTGGCAGGGAAACAGATCTCTTTAAGGATGCTCCCGGCTGGCAGGAACATTTGCAAAGCTCCCACCCGCTGAGAGCAGACTTTGTGTTTGCTCCCATTTGGTGGGAGATTTTAAAATGCTCCCGCCAGGTGGGAAAAACAATATTTTCCCTGCTAAGGCATTGAGGACAGATAAACTACTGTGTCTCGTGGTGGGCTCCCCGAACACTGTATGGCCAATGGGGTCCCCATAACCATTAAAAGTTCAGGGAGACGGTTGGCATAGCCCCCATCCATTTTAATTTAAGTAACAGCCCTGGGGGATGAGGTCCCAGGGGTTTTTGAAGGATCTCATCTAAACATACTTTGGCCCCTGGGTGTTAGTGTTCCTGGGGCCAAATATGGCTCAGGGAGGGAAGGCCATGCACCCCTCTCCCACAGTTAATTATATTTGGCTCCAGGTGGGGTCTTCAGGGCCAAAAGAGGGTCAGGGAGGGTGGCTATGAGCCCCCCCTACCCTTAAAAAATACTTTGGGACCCTAATGCTGGGGTCCCAGGAGCTGAAAACGGAGTCGCAAACCCCTTCACCTTAAAAATCCTTTGGGCCCCAGTACTCCTACCTTGCCACCTTATTTCCTATTTTTTTTGGGACTCAGGATAGGAGATTCCTAAGATGGCTGCCAGCATTTCCTACTTGAGATGGTGGCAGCCAATCAAAATTCAGTTTGAGATATGTTTGCTCCAAGGTCCTCCACCGCATGATATATACATTTATATATACAGGGGTCCCTCATGGACCCCTCCATGTGTCCTATGGGGTCAAGATACCTTTACCCTGATCCCTTATGTGTTTTCACACTCTTTTTTTTGCTCCCTGAGGGCCAAGCGAGAAGCAAAGAGTCAGCTGCAACACTCTTGTCAGATTGCAGTCAGCAAATCAGCACCTTGTTCTTCTCCTGAATCCGGGGAACCCCTTGGAGGTGGATCAGCTGTGGATCTGCATCTTTACATTTCTATTTTTTTCCCTTTAATAACTGAGAAAAAAGAAAACTACCACCACCGCCCGTCATAATTCATTGAAGGAGGGCTGTGCGCGCCCCCTCATAGAGCCACTGATGGCCCTGGAGACCAAAACCCCCAAGGCTGGCTTCTGCTATGTCACGGAGTGTCCACCCCTGGGACATAGCTGTTTGTTGCGGCTTGGTGGCAGCTTTGACAGATGTTGCCAAGTCAAAACAAACATTCTGCTCCGATAAAGGGAGAGCTGTCAGTCAGCACTCTCTTCACCAGAACAGAGGTTTCATCTATGTGCCTGCCCAGAGAGAGGCAGGTAGGCACACATAGGAAACTGCTCTCTGTGACAGCAGTGCTTGTTCCCACAGGAGATTGGGAGTGTGGGGGCCCTTAGGCTGCCCCTATGGTCCCCAACCTTGTGACTGGGTGCTATGGGGCACCCACGTCACATGGCCAGGCCTCGGATGATTGGGTCCCGGGGCCAAGATCTGCCCCCCTCCCTGTAAAAAATTTAAATGTTTAAGCCAGGCCCCAGGGGGTGAGTTTTCAGGGGATAAGTGGTTACAATGGGCCCCTGGGATGGGGTCTACAGGAGGTGGGCACGCAGCCCCCAATCTCTAAAAAATATAAATATTGACGCTGGGCCCTGTAAAATTGGCAAATGACTGGTAACTGTGTTTAGACATTTTATAGATTTAGGCATTTGAGCAGAGGGCATACTGCAGTGTGAGTGTTATATTATGTTTTGTTTAAAACATCACATGTTCTGTTTGAATGCATAAATGGTGAAAACACTCGTGTGCTAGTTACGTGTGAAAAAGGCAGTTTTTTTGGCCGAAACGCATTACATTGGCATGGTACCGAAATAAAGATGGCGCTTTAACACTGTATCCTGTGCTGCATCGGAGCCTGGTTTTTATTTCGTTAACAGGTTTTCGGTGATATATTATATATATATCTATATATATATATATATATATATATATATATATATAGATATATATATATATATATATATATATATATTTATATATAATATATATACCTGATATATCATATATAATATATATTATAATATATATTTCCCCAAAACCTGTTACAGGGATGTTAAAGATATGTTTAGCTTTCACACACACAAAACCATAGAAATTCAGCATTGATAGTTATCTCAAGAAACTATAACTCATGCTTCACCATGCACAGATATCTCATTAACAATTTTTTTGCAAATGTTGCAGACATATTATCAATGATGTCATAGAAGATGTCATGACTGATGTAATATGTGGGGTAATTAACAGAGCATGGCGAGAGTGTGAGTTATAATTACCTTAGGGCCCGAGTTTAGTTCTTTATATTAACTTTAATTATAACTGTGAATTTCTATGGTTTTGTGTGTGTAGCCTAACTATTACGTCCCTGTAGCCTTTGTTTTTTTAGTACATTTCTAAGGTTGTTTAATTCTATTTTCTGATTATAATGTCCCTGCAAACTTTGTTTTTTTCAGTGAATTTCTAGGGATTTTTTTAACATAGAGAAATATTTAATTACCATACTTTAATCTAAACGCTGCTGTGCACGGCCTTCAGCTGTGTGCAGTAGGGGGTGGCCGCAGGGCTTTGCCTTCAACCACACTTTCTGCCAACCAATCCATGCATCCAACCTCACTCTGCTCTTGGCATTTGGCCATGCATGGCTGGGTAATGTCCATGGGGCCTGTGGCCAACCCCCTTCATGCCTCCAAACCCACATTGTGGGTCTCTGATTGGATATGTGAGTGGCTGTGTGGGTGTGTGAGACTGGGTGTGTGATTGAATGGTTGTGTGGTTGTATAAATGGGTATGCGAGTGGGAGTCTGAGTGCTTGAATGGGTCCGTGAATGGGTGTATCTTTTTTTAATTGAGGTCTGGAACGACAAAACTCTTGCAAATTCACATGGGGAGCAGCACTGAGCGCTGCAAAAAAAATAAAACAATTGGAATGTCTTGCCCATGAGGGTTCCTCACAGACCCCTCCATCAGTTCCATGTTGGTTAAGGTACCTCTACCCTGACTACTTCTACCACTTTTAACTATTATCCCCCCTCACCTGGGACTGAGTCCCGATATACAAAATATCCATTGCAACATTTCTCTTAGGTTGTGGCCAGCCAATCATGGCATTGCAGTTGGAGCATTGATTTGAGGATCCATTGTGGTGGATATGCGTCTCTACACATACATAAATCTGTTTTTTGACTTTTGACTGAACAGATTTACACCTTATTACAAAAACATATATTTCTGGACCAAGATCTAGCTTTCTGCCAAATTTGGAGTAATTCCATTCAGCAGTTCGGGCTGTAGTCATGTCTAAAAATCGCTATGGGAAAATGCAGCATCAAAATGCATTTAGGACCATCCATTTTTCTCAGCCCTTGCTTGATGAATTACTCCGAAACTTCCCAGACAGCAGCTGAGTGAGTGGGAAGGTAGTTTTGAAAATGCTTTGAAGATTAGTCAAACGCCGCCAAAGTTATTAAATAAACAAAAAATGCTTTTCCTGTGGAAACTTGGTCTTCACTAGAACTACCTAAAGGTGACCACCAGTAGGGTGTGTGTGTGTGTGTTAGTGTGGGTGTGTGTGTGTGTGTGTGTGTATATATACACAATTTTATTTTGGTTCACCAATGTGGTAAAGCCAAATTGTGTAGCAGGGTGGAGTACTATGGCCACAACCTCCTGAACTTCCTATTTCACAAAACGTTATAATTGTGATTCACAACACTGGAAGTCATCATTGTAAATTGTTATTTTGTGTTAAATCCATAAAACCACAGTCAAACAAAATATTGCAGAAAATAGGATCATCTGTGTACAGATACGAAAACAATAGCAGATCTATCTAAAAGCAAAGAAAATTACAGTAACAAATCACTTCAAAATTACAGGCGCATGATCCACAATTAATGTTCATGTGCACCAAGTGATGTTTACAAAACCTGCTTACTGCAAAGAATAAAATTACAGGAATCAATTTTTAAAATCTTAAAAAACGTTAAATACTCTCTGAGCCACAAAATCTTATAAACTGGTGGTAGCCACTTGAGTCAAGCAGCCTTTTAACCTTGGCAAAATAGCAAAACATGTACCTGAGTTTCAATTGCTACGTGGCAGGTTGGACAAGCAGAAGTACTTATATTACACTTTTCCCGGTTCTGTCTAAAACCATTTAAGTATAAGATCTCCATTCAAAATTTATTGCACAAACCTCTTACATGTGAGGGGAATATGTTGCCTAAAAATAACTCAAAATCAGGGACAGGCTTAAAGTCCAAAAATTGGCTTATCAACCCCCAACCTTGAGTGCCAACCAATAACCAATAATGATATTTTGCCAGTAAAGAGATTTCAATTGAACCACAGTTTGATTGGTCATCAAAAAAGGGTCATTCCATAGCAATTTCAAGCTCAAATTATGAAACCAATTGGAAACATGGTTGAGCCAAAGAGTCTTGCATGTACTACCCAGGACTAACAGTTCCCTAATGCTGTAACCAAAATGGTCCAATCCAGGGATAGGCCACAGGTAGAGCCAGTACAGTAATCACTTCAGGGTAGCAAGATATGATATTCTTTTTAGGTACAAATCCATGAAAAGTGGCAAAAGTGCAGAACTATCCTGCACATTAAGCAAAGATCTTACAAATCAATTTTCTGTTACACCTAAAACACATGGGAATGTGCAAATCTGATAATTCATCCCCATATACTGACGTACTCTGTGCTTTTGCCTGGTAAACGGCTAGGGCAGGGGAAACAGATCTCAACCTTGTGGCTCTAAATGTGCATGGCCTTATGTTGGATTACAAGGCTACTCTTCTTGATCTAAGGACCCCAGGAAAAGGTAAATCAATGCCCAGGTAATCAAAATTACAAACATGCTCAAGGACATCACTATTCACAGACAGGCTTACTCTTGTGATGTTTATATGATCTGCACACCACATATTTAGTTTTTGAAGTATTCAACTCAAAAGTTTGTTAAATACTAAAAATGTATTTAACAGAGTCTGTAGGCCCATAGGAGTCCCAAATAAAATCAGGGAACCATCAGTGAATAAAAGGGCCAGAATTTGACACCATCTATGATTGGAGAATCATTATTACAATCCAATAAAAAAAAGTGATCACATCATTAATATATTAATATATAATGAAAACAGTGTTGGGGCTAAAACGCAACCTTATCTGACTCCTCTTGCTATTGACATCCTCTCGGTCAGTACTCGTTGGCTTCCCAGAGTGCCTAGGTGTAGTATCAAAATGAAATCTATCCAAGATAGATTCCTAATTCTCAGGACGTCACAAGTTCTTCAGTGTCTTCCATAAAAATCCAGTGGAACCAAGTCAGAAACTGCCCTGAGATCTACAAAAGTTGCACATAGATTTTCTCCACAAATAGAGGCTCAATCCCAATAAATTAGAGCAAAGCAAAGCACCTAATCAACTGTGCTAATATTTGAGCAGAAACCAGCTTAAAGATGGGAAATAATCTTGTTCTATACCATCTAATCCAACAGTTTATCCAGCACTTGCCTGGCAAAAATATTTTGTATGTTATCTAAAAGACTAATGGGTCTGTAGTTAGATGGGTCATCCCTGTTCCCCTTTTTGTAAATGGGAATGATCTCAGCAGCTTTCCAGGAGTCCAGAATCACCACCCCTGCTAAAATGGTGTTGGATGGCAAATTAATATGAGAGCCCAGGTGACAGGTTTGTTACTGTCAGACCTGTCAGCCTTAGGGTGATTTCCCCCCAAATATTTTACCTGCTTTACCTCACTTTTGATCATCTGTTTTTGTTGGTCTTAGGAATCTGGGCACTTTACCACTGCAAGCCAGTGCTAAAGTTAATGTGCTCAATCCCCTAAAACATGGCAACCTTGGTGTCTCCATAATTGGCATATTTAATGTACTTATATGTCCCTAGTAAGGTGCACTATAGGTGCTCAGGGCCTGTAGATTAAATGCTACTAGGGGGCCTGCAGCACTGATTGTGCCACCTACTTATGTAGCCCTTTAAACATGTCTCAGACTTTGCACTGCAGAACCTGTGTGTGCAGTTTGACTGCCATGCCGACTTGGCATTTAAAATCCCTTGTCAAGCCTTAAACTCCCCTTTTATTACATATAAGTCACCCCTAAGGTAGGCCCGAAGTACCCCACAAGACAGGGTGCTATGTAATTCAAAGACAGGACATATATCTTTATGGTTTACATGTCCTGGTAATGATGAACTCCCATATTTGTTTTTCACTTCTGTGAGCCCTGCCCCCTCTCATAGGTTAACATTGGGAATTCCTGATTACATTTATAAACTGTAAATCCTGATTCAGGACTGTCATTGTTAGCACCTTTGGATTGTAATAACAAATCATCTTTAATGGTAAAGTCAAATTTACTATTACCACTTTGAAAATGCCACTTTTAGAAAGTTGGCATTTACCTGCTCTTAACCTTGTGTGCCTACATCCTGTCCCCAATAAAAGTCCAGTCTGGGATGAAAGCTGGTTTCCTGCATTACCCTCTCACACAAAGGAAGGGTAGGTATGACTGAGTGGGCATATGCATCTTGATGGGCCATCCTGGGTAGGATGGGAGAGACGAGTTGACATTTACACCTGAATAGGCAGTGCTTTGCTCCCACACAAAGGACTGCCTATCCTCCTGCAGTGAGTCTGCAGCCAGGGTAGGAAGGTAGGACCTCCTAAAACTTCAAAGACCCCTCTTTGAAATCACCCACACTTCAAAAGCACAGCTGGGTATAGGAAATGGACCTCTGACCCTACAAAAGCAGTACACTTCTGGACCTGTGAAGAACTCCTTTTTGCTGTGCTGCCCTGCTGCCTGCTCCCCTTTGTATTGATGAGGAAGGACTAGACCCATCTCACTTGAACTGGGGGTGACTCCAAGGGCTTTCTGGCTTGTCTCCTGTTATTCTGACATCTCAGGGACACAAAAGACATCCAACACAACCTGCAACAGCACCTGGACTTTGCTTGCAGCAAGTTTTGCCCTGCCACGTTGTGTCAATCCAGTCCCTTAGAAATGTATATAAAGTGCTGCAACTATCAATGTCCATGCATCGCTGTCATTGTGCTGGTCAGAACCGACGCATCTCCTTCAGCACATCTCCGCTTCAGAAGACATCGTATTGCCGGCTGTGCAGAGCGATGATGATACATTGCCTACAACTAAAGGCTTTAGCAGCAACACATCCCTGATTGTGTAATTCGGATCCGATGTGTCGACTACGTCGCTAGGATCAACTACGATGCATCGAATCAGCTGTTTCTTTTTTTGCTTCTTGCATCCTCCCTCAACGCAGACCCATCGCTGAAACAAGGTACTGATTGCAGCGGGCCAAGGCTGGTCCCTGAATCTGACCCACTGTCCTTCGCTGTCTGGCTGAATTTTCAGATTTGAACTTGTCTAACGTAACCAGATAAGCCTTGGTTGGTGCTTTAAGTGTGTAAGTACTACAGTTTAATTTATTTTTCAAAAATTCAAATCTCAATTTCTACTCATTGGATTTTTTTCATTTGTGTCTTATTTTTGTTAATTGATTAAGCTCTATTTTTCTAACCAGTTGTGGTATCTTTTTGTGTGATGTTTTCACTGTTTTACTGTTTGAAGTGTTCTCCAAATACTTAACACATTACCTCTTCAGTTAAACCTGACTTATTTGTGCCAAACTACCAGAGGGTGAGCACAGTTTTGTTATGGGTGTGTGGTGACTTACCCTGACTGGGATTGTGGTTCCTGCTTGGACAAGATGCATACCGCTGCATACCTCTGCCAACCAGAATCCCAATTTCCAACAGTTACAATACAGATCTCTCTGTATTTTATCCGGCCTGGAGGGGATTCTCTCTCTTCAGCAGTTTAAAAACCTTTGATACATCCTAAAGAGTGAAGAGCATTCCTTTGCACTCCTAAACTCTAGCAGGGACAGCTTCATCCGACCCAATTAGAGGAACCGGGTTTTTTTACAAACTTAGAGGTTAGAAAAATGCTGCACCCATTTTTAGGGGTGTATATAATGAACCACACTAGTGGCAGCATGTTTACTTCCAAGAGCTACAATATGCCAAAAAGTTTTACGATCTTTTTGCTTCACAAGTCTTCCCAATTCCCAACCTTATACTGGATTCTAGTGTTCTTTTGTACAGTGGCCTTGCTAAACTAGCATCTGTTTGTATATGGGTTTTCCGAGCGGCCAGTAATTTTCCTTAAGCTAACCCGATATCTTTGTTATACCCGCGACAGTTATTGGAGCAAGTTTGACACATCTGATAAGCAGTCTACTAGAAAAAGATTCCTAAGTGCATTAAACAAAGAACTGTGTATATCAGAATTAGGAATATCATTCACAGGGGTGTTGATATATATGCAGCAAAGGTGTCTATAAAGAGACTGAACACATTTGACACAGAATCTGACCCAAAATGGGGTCACTTAACTGGCCAAAAATTATTAGCTATCACTGGCATAGGTGTAGTGGTACGTTTGAGTTCACTCAAATTTTTCAAGACACGTTCTTTCAAAGATAAAGACAAAGGATTATGATCATTGTATGGACGAGATAATACTACCATGTCATCAAGATGGGGCCACAATTTTACATCAATTAAAATATAATCAATCTTACTTTTACAGCCGCCCATCTTAAAGGTGTAATCTGCATTCCTGTCTAATTTAGTACAGCCATTACATGTCCGCCAATCCAGTTTAATGGACATTGATGCCAACTGTAATGCTGCAGTCAAACAACTTTTTGCAGCCTGGCTTACAGCCCTCATCCTCAGTATCGGTGAGGGAACTTACATATTCAAGAGCTTCAAAAGTCACATTGAAAGTGCCGGTTACTATTAACAACTCGGTATCACAGAGACAGAAAGATTCAACACACTTCTCCTGCAGCTTCAGAGTATCAGATTCATTACTTTTGATACAGGATAATTATAAACATTCTATAAATTTAAAACTGAACTGATGGCAATTGGGTGGTTGATTGAAGGGGATGAGACCTTACTCCAGCAGCAACCACAATTCTTGACAGAGTGAGACACAAGTAAACCCCAAATTAACCTGTGCTCATCCTTCTGGTAGCCTGGCACAAAGTAGTCGGGCTTAACTCAGAGGCAATGTGTAAAGTATTTAAGCAGCAATTCAAGCAGTAATAAAGTGAAACACAAGAAGCATCCCACACCAATTCAGAAAAATATGGTAAAATTCAATACATTATTTGAGACCCAAACAACAAAAACCTAATCATTATAACCAGATATGTGATATCATAGAATTAAAATAGGTGTAGCACCTAAAAGAACAAATCGCCACTCCTGGCTATCTGGTTGTGCGAGACTGGGTGGAAGTCAGAAGTTTAGGCCTACAGTGATGGACTAGGTTAATACATCTGAAAGAGTTACCTTCGAAAGTCTAGCATTAAAATTCTAGTTCATTGTGGTAGAGGTTGCAAGGAGCAAGGAGAACCTTGTGGGTGTTCATTGCTGTAGCGCAAAGAGCAGGGTGAGTATTGCGGAGATTCATTGCTGTAGTATAAAGATCCTGTTAATCAATATGGATGGTCATTGTTGGAGATTCACATTGGTGGTCTCCGCAGACTGCAGATGCTGCGGCACAAGTGCAGCTCTCGGACTGTCAGTCATCACTGACGATGTAACGTGAAGAGACTGGTTCCTCGGAGGTTCGTGTTGGCAGTCAGCAAGGCCTGTTCTTGATCGTAAAGAGCCCAAAACATCAGGATGTGTCCTTTTCTCGGAGAAGGAGCACAACTGATGCCACACCAAGGGTCCATGATTTGAGGGGCACTTTTATGGAATCAGGAACTTACGCCAGCATAGCCCAGGAGGACTCAGGCAGTTCCAGTTGCAGGTCTATGGAGGAGGTATGCTCAGCAGATGCAGGGGGCCTCTGGAGATTATTATGTCCTTGTAGCTTAGCATTGGATGAAGGGTGCAGGCCCAGTCTTCTTTCCCAACAACCAGGTCAGCAGATATCAGGGCAGCAGAGTAAGGGGACAGCAGAGTAGCAGTCCCTCTTGCAGCAGAGCAGCACAACATTCCTTCTGTAGTTTCCAGAGGTCCAGAGGTGTACTGAAGGGTGAGGCATGGATGCACAATACTTGGTGCCAGCTTTAAAGTAGGAGAAGGTCGTGGAGGTTTCCACCCCCAGTTCTTCTTCACTGTCCACAGCTTGTCTAGCGGCACAAAAGGTTAGTGTCAATCCCTTTGTGAGTGTGCTGAGACAGATCCGTTGTGTTGTGCCAGTGTGGTAAGTGACAGCTGTGCCACTTGTCAAGTCACAAATGGACCATCCTGCCAACACCTATTTCTCTTTTGTCCCACTGGCTAGGAGCAATACAAAAAAAACAGCTGCCAACTACCCAGGATACCGATGGCAGGCACCACATGGTGGGGACATTAAAAAAAATGCCAACTTTCTTAAAGTGCCATTTTCAGAACTCAACATTCCTACCTGCTCCCAATTTAAAGTTATCATTTAAATGCAGTAAGGTAATCCAGAGTTAGCTTATGGGAGAAGCAGGCCTTGCAGCAGTGAAACATTTATTTAAGAGTTTTTAATTACCAGGACATATAACAGTTAAAAGTGCATGTCCACTGTTTTAAATACACTACACTCTGCTCTGCTGGCCTGGTCCTACCCTAGGGGAGGCATATGAACTGAAAAAGGAGGTTTGGGCCTGGCAAAGAGATATACTTTGCCAGGTCAATATGGAAGTTTAAATTGCACACACAGACTGCAATGGCAGGCCTGAGACATGTTTAAAAGGCTACTGAAGTGAGTGGCACAATTAGTGCTAAAGGCCTACTAGTAGCATTTAATTTACAGGCCCTGGGTATATGTAGTACCACTTTACTAGGGATTTAATAGTAATTTAAATGTGCCAATTGGGTGTAAGCCAATGTTACCATGTTTAAGGGAGCGAGCACAAGCACCTTTGCACTGGTTAGCAGTGGTAAAGTGCAGATTCCTAAGGCAAACAAAAAGGAGATTAGCAAAAAATGAAGGAAGAAAGAAAACCGTTTGGTTGAAAGACTACCCTAAGACTGACAGATCTAACAATAACCTTGATAACGTTCAATAGTTATGGTCAAATATGAGGGGAATCAGCATATAATCTTCTTAAATTACATCCAACACTATTTTCTAATGTAAAGTAACATGTCCCCAGATGGGTCTAGTGATTTAGAAGGTACAGCATCAGTATAGAAAGAGTATAGAATAGAAAGAGGAAAGCCACACCTAAGAACTGGAGTATGGGCCCATGTTTCTGAAAAAAGCATATGTCATAGCTTTCAACAAAGGAACCCCATTGTGTATCAATAAATTTGGGTGCAATACCTGCAATGTTCCATAAAGGAAGTTTTAGAATAACGGAAGAAGAAATGATCACTCTGTCCGTAGCTCCATCAACAATGCCCCCCAACATCACCACCCAAAGATGAACTATTCGATTGGCAAACGCTTTCCCTTTAGCTGTTGTGAGACATAAATCCCCACAAGGAAAAGAGGGGTTAACCAAATTAGAACCCAACAGTCGTCTCCTCTCTGCTACCACCTTACCCAGTAAACAACTACAAGAAGAAGTAGAAGAATGCAGGAGTTTAAACTTAAACGGAATACAAGAGTTTGTACTATCAGTGCTAAGCAGAGTACATTGATCTAAAGAAATAAAGCCTTCAACTAAGGTGCTATGCGTAATTAGAAACTGTATTTAATCATGAGAATCAAGTCTAAAAGAGTTCCGATGGGCACTGACAATGTCAGAGCATATGATGAAATAACAATGGTGTTTGTTTCTAATCTAATATATGTCTTTATTCATAAGAGACTGAACATCCTCCCTAAGGTTGGGTTTTAATTTAGGGACCTTCGTCATACACCCTTGAAAATGCTTCACAGGAGTCCTCTCCCACACAGTATCACTATATATGTTTGAACACTCCTGTCTGTGTGTGTGTGTCGGTTGTATATTAGCAACAGAATGACCATCAACTAGGGGGCTGACCTTCTGTTCCAATGGGGATTTTTGTTATTACCTAAAGGGGTTAAAGAAACACTAGGACATTTCACTTGCCCATAAAGGGGGTAAAAATCCCAAAGTCCCTATCCATCTTTGTAGCCCCAATTTGGGATTTCTATCTTTGGCAAGCCTGGCAGAGTGCAGGTGGGAGCTTCCTATTGGGGCCAATTGTGTGTTTGAAGATTCTTCAAATCTTAAAATAAGTGCTGAGACTGATTGTTTTGCTTTTGTAAGCTCAGCTCTCAAGAGACTAACTCGACCCATCAGGACGTTGTCATCCCGCTCAATGCTTTCTGAAGTTGCTGCAACTCTAAATTTGTGGCTAAAAGGAGTACTGTTTCCTCAGAAGGATTATCACCAATATTTACAAGAGGCTGCAACTGGTCTGACAAGTTACATATGCCTTCCTAATAATATATTGGGAGATAGTGGTCAGTAAATAGCGGTGACTGTGGGGCATATGCAGGTGGTGGAATCAATGTGAAGAGATAATTCTATATGGTCGGACCTGTTGAAAGTGTTAAATTTCCTCTAAAAAAACTGATGAACATTGGGAGGAGGATGCTCACTCTTAAGAAATTCTTCCTGATTAAGAATAGACGTAACCTCCTTGATGAGGAGGGTGATCTACAGTGGAATTATATGCTACATGCTTATAGATCTTGTGGGGCATGTTCCTGCTTTTGGTGCCATCTAGGGCTTTCAGTTTCCCAACAGTTTCCCAACACCTATTGAACCACAATAATAAATCAGCACTTGTATAAACAAATGCAAATATTGCAAATTTTATATACAAGGAGCATGACACAGTGTCTCAGTTGGGTTCCCAACAAGGCATGGCCCAGAGAAGTAAACTCTAGCAATATGTTGATAAATATATATAAATTACCTTGTGAGTCAGAAACCAGACATCTCAAAAGTCTAATTAGGATCGCTATATTGAATGAAAGAGAGGGGGCCCTGCCTCTTTCTGATGGTGATGGGCAATGATGTACCCGCCCCTGGTTGGGGCTTGTCCGGGGAATGTCCCTCGCAGTGAGTGAGGAGCGGGTGTGGAAGTGGCTCTATATAGCACTTTCAGGTGGAAGCTCCTCCTCAGATCAACAAAGTCTTTATGGGGCATGTAGTCCACACTGTCAGATTGGTGTCCCACACAGCGGGTGAAGAAGTGGTGCTAAATAATGCATCCAAGTAGAGGCTACTCGACCTCAACCCTCCTCAGATCAGCAAACGGCTCATGTGGTAGGTGGTGCCCACTGTCACTTCGGTGCCCCACGCAGCAAGTGAAGAAGCAGTGCTAAATAGCGCTTCCAAGTGTACGCCACTCCACCTCGACCCTCCTCAGATCAGCAAAGGGCTTATGTGGCAGGTAGTCTCTGCTGTCAATTCGGTGTCCCCTTTGGAAATCAAAACATTATAAGCATTAAACAATAAAAAATCTAGAAAGTTTGTCAATCATATATCATCTTGCCACAAGAGGAATGATCTTTAGGGCAAGTGACTTATTTTAGTCATCTCATTTTACTTAGTATAAGTTTTAATGGGATGCTGCACACTTTCAAAATTAGATGTGGAGTCTAGTTATACCAGTGAGGCTTTACATTGCGTACAAGTACCTCACTTTTGTGGATCATAGAGAAATCTTTGATCATTAGGTCCCTAGATTTCCATCTTATGTGATCATAAAGTTAATGGAGTAAATTGGAAATGAGCTTACTTGTGAAGATACAACAAATACGTTTTCATTTATTTAGAACGCAATAGAACAGTAAAGGGATTGTGTGTCAGCTCGATAGGTGTGTAATTCTTTTAAATGCAATAGGATCTCCTTCTAGAATAATTCAACTAAATTACATTTCCTTAACATATGACATTTGCTTTTTGTGGCACCTCCCAATCAACAGTTGTTAAAGTCTCAAAAATTATGCTCTATTGAACTGATGTTTGGTACCTTGATAATTTATCTTTTTAAGTGCTTTCTTCGTGTTGGGTGCCAATAGATTATTTACCTGTCCTCAACCAAGTATTCACCCAAGGTTCATTCATAATTGCCCTCTGTCATTTCTCTACCCAAATAAAAAAGCTTTACAATTTTATTTTGAGGAATAACTCCTGTATTTTAGTAATGTTACCACTTTCCAATTTAGGATTTTTCATACATCTCCCTCTGTCTTTTTAAGTACCTTGGGCATAAAACATTCTCATGGATTGTGTGGTAACCTTATGCCCGTATATGATAACCTGTATAGGATGACGTCTGAGGGATCTTAGGATTTCCTGAAACCAGGGAACAAGAAGGCAGAAACACCATTGCTTTTCTGGTTATACATTTGCTGCACAAATATAGCACATTTAGTTCTCATGATATTTAGGAGATACCCAAAATAGGTCCCTCAGACACAGATTACGAGTGGTTGAATTTTACCAAGAGCGATACCTCTGGGTGAGATGCCACCACCTGCAATTCTAAGTGTCTCTGGTCCCATAATTATCAGGTCTGTAAGCTTTCTGTTACAAGCTCTAGGGCAGGAGCTGACAGCAAGATCACGACTGTCCATCGCCTGCCACTTCAGCAAGGGGGAGCAGACAGCGCTCCTTCCCTTGACAGGTCCCAGCCTTCTCTGACCCATGCCCCCTAAAACTCTGCCCCTCAACCTTCACTGGTCCTCTGCTGGCACTTTCTACTCAGAGTAGATGGAAAATGTCAGCATTTCTCTCCCTTGAATTGAGGTAACCCAAACTTGAAAGGGCCAATGTTTGTCAAAGGTATCCCTCTCTAATTTAAAGGCGGTTTCAAAGTCTTTGACAGGTTTTCAGACATTCTCGTTTGGACTTGTCATAAGACTGAATACCATGTCTTGTACATACATTTTGTCCCTCAAACAAGCTTGTTAGTCAAGCAGCGGGGAACATGAAAGATGGAGCAGAGGCTTCAGACCCAACAGCAGAGGTGTAGCTTGGGCAGTTAGATTGAGCGGCTATGAGCATCATATTTTCCAACAATCACGCTGGCAGTCTCAGCTTGCGACTTTGAAAAGTGGCTGGGCTGGAGTGGGGAATAAAATAAAACGAAAATATAAATTAAAAAAAGAAAAACTTACCTGGACGTCGTCCCCGCTCTCCGACGCTCTCTGCTGCACTGCAGACTCCCAGCCTGCTCTGCGGCCAATCATGACGCTGCTCAAAGCAGAGTTGTGATTGGCTGGAGCACCCTGGTTGGGTGCTCCAACTCAGACTGAGAGACTGGGCTGGCTTTTTGCAACTCAGCGACACAGTGGTGAGTTGGAGAGAGCCTTTGTGCGCATGTGTGTTTGGCCGGCCCGAGACGGCCAGCCAAACATACATGCGCACTGAGGGGAATGCTCTGTGCACTCCCCTCACACTCGTCACCCTGATGGCCCCGCCCCCTTTAAAATAAACGATGATAAACATGGTTTATTATTGTTTTATTTTCAAAGGTTTTGCAGCTCCCGCTGCTGGCGGGGGGTGACGCTCCTCCGCCCTAACAGAGGAGCTTCCCCTGCACACTGGTTAAAATACATTATGTGGGAAACACAGTGGGGCGGAGGCTTAAGGAGCAGGGAGAGGGATTTTATTGTTAGGGGTATTTAAAACTCAATATGGTGTAAAACATACCTTTTTAAGACCTTCAAACCAAAAATGAGTATGCACATGTTTTTTTTGGTCCATGTGTGTATGCAAAACACCTCACAATACCAGACTTAAATCACCTGTACCCAACTATTTATTATAGAAGGCAACTATTAGGGGTGAGCTATGCCCCTGCCCAACAGTAGACCTAGAAAGCATTTTGTCAGAGGTTAAATTGGGTTTACTAAAAATACCTACTCGACCTGCTGAACTATATATCGTTTTGAGGGTCATGATAGTAATAGAAAGCTGCAGTATCAATGCGCAGTTCAAGTCTGAATCTAAACACTGCAGGTGCTGCCATTGTCAGCAGAGAAGCTTTAAAGGATTACATTAGTTTAGCAAGCCGTGTCGTAGCTGTATCAATGCCTGTTTTTTGTGTTAGTGTTGTAAATGAGGCTGAACAATGGTTTTTGCAAATTAATCTACTTATTAGCTCTATAAATTTAATTTTTAATTATTCGTGATTTTTATTTGAATAGTCCTGCCATTCCGAACACGTTCTGTGTTCCTTTGAATTCACAGAGTTAATATTGAAACCATTTGTATTAATATGAATGTGTCTCTTGGACTAACATTGAAAATATCCATTAATTAATGTGCCATTAAAATAAAGTGTCACCCAATTAATATTAAGCTCGAGGTAATGTCACAAGTGTCCCATCCTCACGAACTGATTTCGTTTTGCGCAGCATTAGCAAGGAACATTATGAATTATTTTAGCATTGAATTGGACAAGAAGCCCTGGGACTTTTGTGGGAGAACCATCGTTAGGAGTTACGTAATAGCTTCTGCCAATTAATTGCCATACAGAGGAATTGATGTCATGAAATATTTCTTAAAAAATGAGAGGCCTTTGCTGTATCTTTACACCGTTTTAGCTTTAGTTCACATGTATTGCCTAGGTCTTTGTGTCTCTTAGTTTCTATATGAGTCATTTATTAGGCGACACAGTGTGCACTTAATGTGATTTTTAGCTTCTCTCTTCGGACCCTTGCCATGCACTGCTAATTACCCTATATATTGCAACACTCATGATATATTTGATAACATCTTTGATAATATCAATGTAATGTTTGCAGTAAAACTTTTGAGGAGAAAACTGTGCATGGCGGGGTGCGAGATATAATTACCTTAGGGTACCAGTTATAGTTACTTGACATAACTCGTAACTATAACAGCTGAATTTCTATGATTTTGTACATTTAAAAAGTGAGCCTATTTTTTTTTTTTCCATGGAATACATATAGATATATTTATATATATATATATATATATATATGTATATTTATATGAAAACAAGTTTCTGGCGTTTCCCGGCTACTTCCACCATAGCGGTGTCAGTGCGAGGCGCGGATGCCAGCAGCCGCTTTACAAAAACAATGAAAGTACTGCAATCACAGATACTTGAAAACTTGCACTCCAAAGCTTGTTATATGCAATGAATAATTTAATGACGATGCGTTTCGATCTCAAAGAGATCTTTCTCACAGCCAATACAAACATTAAGTGCACCATCTCCCTTTAAAACAAATATAATTAATTACTAAAAATAACAAAAAGTCTATACCCCAATTACAAATTCAAGGAGGAAAGACTTCTCACGGTTATAAGTTACATACCACATGTTAGATAAAACACGATATATTGACATATTCTACATTTCATTAATTTCATAAAAGATCCTATAATGTAGCTACCCAATTGCATAATGTCATCTGACATTATTTCTATATCATCTTACAAATCATTGTCAAATTATGTAAATACTTATATACTCAAAATTAACATGAATTAGAAAGAAATCTGAAAAAAATCAGAAAAATTAATCACTGAAAGCGTACTGGCCAAGTGGCCTTTTCATTATTATTGACCAATCACATAATATAAGGAGATCACTGCATATATGCTGACCAATTGCTCATTTATTTATAGTAGTATAAAATGCTCTATAAATGATTTATCCATGAACCCAAAACAATGCCAATAAACAAAACATTTCAGCTGACGCCTTCCACTGGACACTCCTGAATTACAAAAAACAATCTCATATACATTGCTAATCCTTCGTCTGTTTTGCAATGTTAGAAGTAATGGAAATAATGGTTCCGCCATCTTGTAATGCGAACGCTAATACTGTTTACAATTCAATTATTCCAAGTCACCCGATGTTTTTCACAATCTCACTGTTGCAAGTTTATATATATATATATATATATATATATATATATATATATATTTACATATATATACATATTATCTACTGGTGGTCTCCAGTAGACAGTTATAGTCAGAAAGTTAGGACCATGTTTTCATTTTAAAAGTGTTTTTTGACTTGCCTATATCTTTGGTGCTGTTTGATGAATCTTCACAAAATTTGCCAAATAAAAGTGTTCTAGTCAATCATGTTGGACATGGGAAGTTTGGGGGTGATCTACAAAGCAGGGCCTGAGAAAAAGAGGGGGTCAAAAACATAAGTTTCCCATTATATTTCCCATTGGAATTTTAGACACGACCACAGCCCGCAATGCTGGACAGAAATACACAAAATCTGGAAGAAATGTAGCTCATGGTCCAGAAAGAGTGCTTATTTGGTGTAAATTCACTCAGTACTTTTTGAAATATTAATAGCAAACTAAATATATATATATATATATATCTAGAGGCACGAAAGGTTCGTGAATAATAATGACCTCGTACAGAGAGATGCAAAGCTCTGATCGGCTGCCAACACTTCAACCAGGAATTGTTGGAAGCCATCTTGAGACTTGACCCCCTTAACTCTGGTCCTTGGGTCCAAGAGGGAGCCCCCCTCCCTGGCAAAAAAGCATTTTAAAAACATTGTTGCCTCAAATTTGTGATAGATCTGCAAATCTGTGGCAAAATTGGTTAAAAAAAAACAAGTGCTGGCTTGCCAGGTCCTGGGGGCCTTGAAGTTTTGAATGCAGATGGGCCGCCCGCTCCACCCGCTCCCAACCCCGGGGACTTTCCGGTTGATAGCATGAAAATATAAGGCAGGGACTGGGAATGGCGTATTGTGGAGAGCATAAAGGAAGTGAGTATATGAAATAATTCTTCCCTTGTTCACTGTGCCACTGGATTCAAGCTATCCTGGCTGATGAAGGGTAACATCCTGAAACTGGTCCCAGGATGCTTGTTTCCGGTCCAGGGAGGACCTGGCCTGGCAGTTTGGGCTAGATTGTTCCCATGAGGAACATGGTGAAGACTGATTTGCATATGGCTGGGTCCAAACTGGGGTGGCATGGTGAGCAAAAGAACGATGGATTAAACCCAGATCTGTGACTGGGGGTGAGAGTTTGCATTGTCCAGCACTCCGTCCATCATCCTTTTGTGTTGCCACTGTTGCCCTAAGTAGGAAGGGTATGCCCAGATGTGAGTCCCTTGTTCACTGTGCCACTGGATTCAAGCTAGCCTGGCTGATGAAGGGTGTTACCCTGAAACCGGTCCCAGGATGTTTGTTTCCGGTTCAGGGAGGACCTGGCCTTGCAGTTCGGGCTAGACTGTTCCCATGAGGAACAGGGTCAAGACTGTTTTGCATATGGTTGGGTCCAAACTGGGGTGACATAGTGAGCAAAAGAACGATGGATTAAACTCAGATCTGTGACTGGGGGTGAGTGTTTGCATTGTTCAGCACTTCGACCATCATCCTTTTGTGTTGCTAAGGTTGCCCTAAGTGGGAAGGGGATGCCCAGACGTGGGTCCCTTGTTCACTGTGCCACTGAATTCAAGGTAGCCTGGCTGATGAAGGGTGATACCCTGAAACCGGTCCCAGGATGCTTGTTTCCGGTTCAGGGAGGACCAGGCCTGGCAGTTCGGGCTAGACTGTTCCCATTAGGAACAGGGTCAAGACTGATTTGCATATGGCTGGGTCCAAACTGGGGTGGCATGGTGAGCAAAAGAATGATGGATTAAACCCAGATCTGTGACTAGCGGTGAGTGTTTGCATTGTTCAGCACTTCGACCATCATCCTTTTGTGTTGCTAAGGTTGCCCTAAGTGGGAAGGGGATGCCCAGACGTGGATCCCTTGTTCACTGTGTCACTGGATTCAAGCTAGCCTGGCTGATGAAGGGTGATACTCTGAAACCGCTCCCAGGATGCTTGTTTCTGGTCCAGAGAGGACTTGGCCTGGCAGTTCGGGTTAGACTGTTCTCATGAGGGACAGGGTCAAGACTGATTTGCATATGGCTTTGTCCAAACTGGGGTGGCATGGTGAACAAAAGAACGATGGATTAAACCCAGATTTGTGACTGGCGGTGAGTGTTTGCATTGTTCAGCACTCCATCCATCATCCTTTTGTGTTGCTATAATTTTTAATAAGGCTGCCTTACCCAGAGGGATAGGGGGAGGGATCTCCAATGCTCAACATCTTTCGCCAATGGATTCTCTAAGTTATGATCTGGCCAGATAAGATCACGCAGGCCGCTCCCCTATTGGACACTGCGCAGCTAAGAACTTTAAGTATATAACATGGATTCCATAAATGAGATCTCATTGGAATTATAAAGGTAGGTGAACTATGGACATGAGGCGCCATCATTTTATTCACAGACCTGCAGGCTGATTGTCAGCTTGCGCCTACTAAAGCTTTCTTTTGCCTTCAGGTCCACCATGCACTACACATGGTATTGCCAAAAGGAGAGGACCCCCTGGAATCCTCACCACTTGAGGATAGACTATTGACTGAATATTTGCCTAAAAAAAAGCAGTGTCTCTTACATATCGTAGCTAATTAACAACTCGCCGGATACACTAGCAAGGTTAAAGGAACACTGAGAGTGTGACCTTGGGGAGCTCGATGTCAATGAGTGGCTGGAGGCCCTGGCCTCCCTGCGAACAGAGGCCATCCGCTCTAGGTTTCGTTTGGTGCAATTGAACTCCTACTTAGGTGCACTACACTGCACTGATATAGTAAAGATGAGCAGAGCAGCCACACCCCACTGCCCTCAAACGTTTGGGCAAATTGGTACATTTTATCACATGCTAATGAGATGCCCGGTCCTATTGGGGTACTGTGAATCTGTGGTGACTTGTTTTAATAATGTTTATGGTAGAACCATTGAACGTTCCCCAAAATAGTGTTTCTTAAATAGCTGGGAGAAAGCAGATCTCGCCTGCATGGACCAAACCTGAATGACATTGGTGTTAATGGTGGCAAAACGTAATATTGTTCGTACTTGGAAAGCAAAAAAGCGATGGGAGTTGGCCGATTGGAAGCTTGAATTGGACTGGTGCATGTTCGCAAAGTGGATGGCATATGAGGGAATGGGCTGCCTGGGAAAGTGGACCAAAATCTTGAGGAAATGGAAAGCCCACTGAGGTCGACTGTGTACCCCGCCTTGACTTAGGGGAGCTAATGTTCATTGCTGGGTACAAGCTGATGCTATGGATAACTTTTAATTTGTTTGTGTGCTGGGCAGAGGGATGGGGATCACAAGACTACTTGGAAGAACAATGTTGATTGATTGTGACTTGCTGTTGCCAATTCAGATGCTGCAATGTTCTGTCCTTTTCTTCTCTTGCAATAAAAAATAATTTGAAAAAAAAGTAATGCGGGAGCTGCATGCCCCCCCCGCAGCCTCAAGCACTGCCACCTCTCCGGTGCTTTAATGAAATATAATACAGTGGGCTGCAAGCCCCCCACCAAGCCCGTGGGACTGCCACCTCCCCAGGGCTTTAATGAAATACAGTGTGGGGGCTGTGCTGCACTCCTTTAGCCCCAGTGATTGACACCTTCCAGCGGCTTTAGTGAAATACAATGCAGGGGAGGCACATGGCCCCCCGCAGCCCCAGGGACTGCCACCTCCCTTGGACTTTAATCTAATACAGTGAGGGAAACCGCACAGCCCCATATCAACCCCAGGTACCACCACCTTATCAGGGCTTTAATCAAATATATTTGCGGGTCCGTGGTGGCCTCCCCTCAGCCCCGGGGACCACCACCTTGCTGGGCTATTTTACGTTAGATGGGAGCTGTGGGGGGCAGGCAGCTCCCTACATTAGTTTTACATTGGTACCCCAGGGGAAGTGGCAATCCCCCACAGCTGTGGGGGGATGGCGTCTCCGGGCATTACTTTTGATTAGTGTCTGGGGAGGTGGTGGTACCTGTAGCTGCAGGGGGTCTCGGCAGCTCCCTGCATTAATTTTCATTAGTGCCCCGGGGAGGTGGCAGTCCCTGTGGCTGCAGAGGGTGGATCAGATGGCACCCCGCATTAAAATGGCAATGCCCCCGGGACTTGGCCCACCCGGGGCCTTCAGCATTATCAAGCATAGGAGCCCGTCGTTGGTTTAAAAAAAAAAAAATTATGTGGATCTGCCGTGACGTCTGCTGAAAATTAATTAAAAATGATTTTTTTGCACTGGGAGAGGCCACATGGGTCCATTGCAGCCCCATGAACCACCACCTCCTTTGGCTTTATTCAAATATATTTTGGAGGCAGCCCCCACCCCAAATAAGTTTGACATTGGTGTCTCTGGTAGGTGGCAGCCCCCGTATTAGTTTTCATTAGTGCCCCGGGAAGGTGGCAGTCCCCAGGGTTGCAGGGGGTGTGGGCAGCCCCCTGCTTTACTTTTCATTAGTGCCCCAGGGAGATGGTGGTCCCTGGGGCTGCAGAGGGCTGAGTGGCCCCCGCTCATTAGTTGTCATTAGTGCTTTGGGGAGGTGGCGGTCCCTAGGACTGGGGGGGTGAGGCACCTCCTGCATTAAAATAGCAATGCCCCCGGGACTTGGCCCACTTGGGGGCCTCAGCATTATCAAGCACAGTAGCCTGCACTTCAGTATCAACTTTCACACAAAAAAAAGAATTTAAATGCTTTTTTGTCCTGGAGGCACCAGAGTTAAGGGGTCCGGGTGTACCTACCCTGGCCTTTCTTGATTTTCAATCTTTTACATCTGAAGATGGCTGCCAACACTTTCTTGTTAAAGTGTTGATAGCCGATCAGATCTCAGCACAAGATTGGGAGGGTTCATGAAGCCTTCGTGTCCATATGTATATACATTTTAGTTTTCTTTAATTTCTCAAAAACTGCTGAACGGATTTACACCAAATAACAAAATGGATGCTTTCTGGACCAAGAGCTACCTTTCTGCCAAATTTGATGTAATTCCGTCCTGTGGTTCGGACGCTATCACTGTTCAAAATCCCTATAGGAATTAACATGGGAAACACTACTCATTTTTTGATGTCCTCGTTTTCTCTGCCCCCACTTGACAGATCATCCCAAAACTTCCTAGACATCAGCTGATGTGACTACTGAATTTGTTCGGAAGCTTTTGTGAAGATTCATCGAGCGGCGTCAAAGAAATAGACAAGTAAAAAACTGCTTTTTCTATAGAAACTAGGTCTTATCTATAACTACATAGTGACGACCGCCACTACTAGGTAATGCATATATATATATATATATATATATATATATATATATATATATATATATATATATATATATATATAGAGAGAGAGAGAGAGAGAGAGAGAGAGAGAAAGAAAGAGAGAATTCAAAGATAAAGGGTTTCAGGATGTAATCCCCTTGAAATTCTGTGCAAAAGTCCCGGATCTCTGGTTCTCTCAACCAAATATTTGTCCACATCGAATATTAATTCATTGTGACTTGAAAATGGCACAACTTCTCACACGTTCTCCACTTCCAAAACCTTTATTATCATTCCAATCAGGAATGTCTTTTAAATCTTGATCACAACACAAAATAGAACAGCCACAGCCAACACGTGATTCACGACAAAGCGCTTCTTCAGGGCCCCATGACATCATTAAGATTAGTGAATTCCACCCTACTCGAAATAGTAGAGTTTAATGGCAAAAATTAGTTCCCTATATCATCCTAATCCTTATGACAATGTCACAGAATGTAAAGAGTGATTTCCCCTATTTTCAAGCCATAACAATCTAATAACCAAATTTGCTTGATATTTTTACTGAATTATCAACAGGAAAACCTATGTTCAGAACATTAACTTCATTGAATCGGACCTTTTTACAAAATTATCACTACAATAACCCCACCTGATAATATGGGAGAACAATTCACAACAGAGCTATAACTCCCAGACATTATTTCACATATACTACTTAGGTGTTAGGTCTTTGTGTCTCCTAGTTTCTTAGTTTCTATGTTAGTCAATTATTAGGCAACATAGTACATGCACTCAATGTTATTTTTCCTTTACAGCTTCTTTTTGATATATATATATACATATATATATATATATATATTTCACTTAAAGAAACAAAGGTTACAGGGATGTTATAGTTACGTTCTGAAATTACTCACACAAAACCAGAGAAATTCAGCACTTACAGTTATTTCTAGTAACAATAACTCAAGGCTTAACAAAACTATAACTCATGCCCCCATCATTCACAGTTTTTTCTTCAACAATTTGATTCTAATATTTCATTTATATTTTTATTGAGATTATAAAAGTTTTCATGGGTGCTGTATCATCTGGGGAAATAAGCAGTGCATGGCTAGGGCGCGAGTTCCAGTTACCTTAGGTTGTGTGGTATAGTTACTATAACTGATAAACTTCTCTGGTTTTGTGTGAGTAAATTCCGAACCTAACTATAATGTCCCTGTAACCTTTGGGTTTTTAAGTGAACTTCCAAGGTTTTTTAATTCTATTTCCTAACTATAACGTCCCAGTAACCTTTGTTTTTTTCAGAACATTTGTATGTTTTTTTAATGTAAAGTAAATATCATTACTTTATGTTAATCCAAACACCTCTGTTCGTGGCCTTTGGCAGTGCACTCCGTGGGTTGGCTGCTTGGCCTGGCCTCCTTCCAGTTTCTGCGGTCAACCCCTCCTAACCACCCAACCCTACGCTGTGCACAGTGTATGGCCATGTTGCGGAGGGAGTAGGCCGCAGCGCCTGTCTCTCTGGGTGTGAGATAGGTGTGAGAGGGAGTCTGTGGGTGTGACATTCAAAGATAGCCTCAGGGAGGTGGAGGTACCCAGGGCGAATGCACAGCTGCCCGCATTTCATTGACTGTTTACTCCAGGGAGTTGGCCGTCCCTCCGCATAAAATTAAATGTTTGCCCCATGGAGTTGGTGATCTCCAGGACTTCATTAAGCCTCAGCAGGGGGGACCATATTCCCCCATCCTATATTCTAACATTCCCCCAGGACCTGGTACACCGGGGGCTTCATTAAAATAAGCACGTTTTTTTTTTTTTTTTTTTGCCATGGATTTGTGTCACTGTTACGAATTTTCTGAAAAAAATGTTTTAAATACTTTTTTACCCTGGAGGGTCCCTTTGAGGCCCTAGCACCAGAGCTAAGGGGTCAGGGTGTCCCTACCCTGGTACCTTTTCCTATTTCTTACCTTTTATTCAAGGACTTGGCTGCAGCTGACTCCCAAGATGGCTGGCAACACTTCCCTGTTGATGTGTTGGCAGCCAATCAGATCTCAGCACGAGTTCAGGAGGGTTAGCGGAGCCTTCACATCCTTATATACACAAATTTGAATTTTCTTTAATATCTCGAAAACCAGAGAATGGATTTACACTAAATAACAAAAAGGGCACTTTCTTAACCAAGAACTACCTTTCTACCAAATTTGATGCAATTTAGTCCAGTGGTTTGGTCGCTAAACCTGCTCAAAATCTCTATGGGAATTAACATGGAAAAAACACGTTTTGCCCCCCCACACACACACTTTTTCTCAGGTTTTCCTTGATGGATCATCCTAAAACTTTCCAGAAAACAGCTGACGTGAGCGTCACATGTTTTTGGGAAATTTCGTGAAGATTTGTCTACAGGCCTCAAAGATATAGGCAAAGATTAGGCCCTAACTATAACTACCTAGGGGCAATATATATTATATTAAAAAATATTATATTAATTAATTATATATATAATTATAATTATATATCTATATATATATTTAAATAATTATATACAGAGATGTTAGTAGAAATGTAACAGTATTGCTTGATCCACAATGTTTTTACATTTGATGGCAAATACTATCTACAAAAACAAGGAACTGCTATGGCGAATTCCTTTGCACCATCATATGCAAATCTTACAATGGGTTTAAGAGAGTCAGAAACAGTGTGGCAAGAGAATAATCAGGAAATATTAGAACATATTATCTTGTGGGTACGCTACATTGATGATCTCTTTCTCATATGGGAAGGAGAACAAGAGACTCTAGTAGAATAAATAACTTCCATCAATGATAAGCCGCAACAGCTAAAATTTACTTATGAAATTAGTAATACAGAGATCTATTACTTATACATTGGAGTTTACATTAAGAATGAAAAAGTTTGCACAAAAATGCACAGGAAAACAAGTGCAAACAGTTTATTACATGCAAACAGTGGACACCCTAAGGCTTTAAAATGGAGTGTGCCATATGGTGAATGTTTAAGAGTGAAGCTTAATTGTACAGAGGAGATGGAATTGAAAATCCAAATGGATGATATGTATGAGAGATTTCATAATAGAGGATGTTAGAAATGGGGTCTTTGGTTGACAGTCAGGTTACCCCCTGTTCAAGCAAGGACCCTCACTCTAGTCAGGGTAAAAGAGAATCACCCTCAGCTAACCCCTGCTTATGCCCTTGGTAGCTTGGCAGAGCAGTAATTTCAGAGTGCTAGGTGTAAAGTATTTGTACCAACACACACAGTAACTTAATGAAAACACTAAGAAATGGCACAGCACAGGTTTAGAAAAATAGGAAATATTTATCTAAACAAAACAAGACTAAAACAACAAAAATCCACAATACACAAGTCATCAATTAAAAAGCAAAAAGAGTCTTTATGGAGTTTAAAGCACAGACTAACACTGTTAGTATGTACCTTGGGTGCATCAAAAAGAACCCCGCACGGGCGAGTGTGCGTCAAAAAGGGCTTGCGATGCATCGATTTCACTCACGAGCGAGACCTTGCGTCGTTTCTCCTTTTGTCGGGTCGGGTGTGTCGTTTCTTCTCTCCACAGGAGAGCGATGAGTCGATCCGGTTAGCTCTCTCGGGTCCGGGTAGGCCTTGCGTTGTTTTTACATGCCCAGTGGTGCTTGCGTCGGAAATCCTGCTGCACGATGATTCAAAAACCACGCAGTGCGGGTTGTGATCTCCCAACCTCCGTCAGCGATGCTGCGTGTCGTTTCTCCAGCTCCGTGAGGCGAGTCTTTGGTTGGGTTTCATGCGAGCGTCGATTTTCAGCTGTGAAGCCAGTGGCGCGTCGTTTCTTCAGCCGCAGATCGGAGTTGCGTCGATCTTTTCCCCACATGGCGCTCTATGCGTGGATTTCCTCCTCTTAGGCTGGCAGCTTCTCCTTTCAGGGTCCCAGGAACTGGATGGGCACCACAGGTAGAGTAGGAGTCTCTCCAGAGACTCCAGGTGCTGGCAGAGAGATGTCTTTGCTGTCCCTGAGACTTCAAACAACAGGAGGCAAGCTCTAAATCAAGCCCTTGGAGATCTTCACAAGATGGAAGGCACACAAAGTCCAGTCATTTCCCTCTTACTCTGGCAGAAGCAGCAACTGCAGGATAGTTCCACAAAGCACAGTCACAGGCAGGGCAGCTCTTCTTTCTCAGCTCTTCAGCTCTTCTCCAGGCAGAGGTTCCTCTTGGTTTCCAGAAGTGTTCTAAAGTCTGTGGTTTTGGGTGCCCTTCTTATACCCAATTTCTCCTTTGAAGTAGGCCTACTTCAAAGTAAAGTGTCTTTTGAATGTGAAATCCTGTCTTGCCCAAGCCAGGCCCCAGACACTCACCAGGGGGTTGGAGACTGCATTGTGTGAGGGCAGGCACAGCCCTTTCAGGTGTAAGTGACCACTCCTCCCCCCCTTTCTAGCACAGATGGCTCATCAGGATATGCAGGCTACACTCCAGCTCCCTTTGTGTCACTGTCTAGTGTGAGGTGCAACCAGCCCCACAGGAATGGTATAAGCAAGAAAATGCTCACTTTCTAAAAGTGGCATTTTCAAAC
This sequence comes from Pleurodeles waltl, assembly GCF_031143425.1. Classification (NCBI taxonomy): domain Eukaryota; kingdom Metazoa; phylum Chordata; class Amphibia; order Caudata; family Salamandridae; genus Pleurodeles; species Pleurodeles waltl. The sequence continues at coordinate 1,256,481,816 of NC_090445.1, read as the reverse complement.
ACACAATCTTAAAATCAACTTTACTAAAAGATGTATTTTTAAATTGTGAGCTCAGAGACCCCAAACTCCACATGTCCATCCGCTCCCAAAGGGAATCTACACTTTAATCAGATTTAAAGGTAGCCCCCATGTTAACCTATGAGAGGGACAGGCCTAGCAACACTGAAAAACGAATTTAGCAATATTTCACTGTTAGGACATATAAAACACAGTACTATGGGCCAGATGTAGCAAAGTGTTTGCGCCTCGCAAACAGCGAAAAACGCCGTTCGCGAGGCGCAAAAGCCTCTTTGCTATGCAGAAATGCATTTTGCGAGTCGGATCCGACTCGCAAAATGCATTTCCGTCTCGCAAATAGGAAGGGGTGTTCCCTTCCTATTTGCGACTCGCAATGCTATTCAATTCGCGGTCGCAAATGAAATCGCAGTTACCATCCACTTGAAGTGGATGTTAACCCAGTCGCAAACGGGAAGGGGTCCCCATGGGACCCCTTCCCCTTTGTGAATGGAAACAAAAATTATTTTTCCGAGCAGGTAGTGGTCCTATGGACCACTGCCTGTTCTGAAAAATACCGAAACAAAAGGTTTCATTTTTTTTTCTAAGTGCAGCTCATTTTCCTTTAAGGAAAACGGGCTGCAGATAGAAAAAAAAAAAAACTGCTTTATTAAAAAGCAGTCACGGACATGGTGGTCTGCTGACTCCAGCAGGCCACCATCCCCGTGAGTGCCCATACTCGCAATGGGGTCGCAAAATGCAACCCACCTCATTAATATTAATGAGGTGGGTCTTCGCGACCCCATTGCGAGTTGCAGAAGGTGTCTGAGACACCTTTCTGCATACCAAATTGCGAGTTGCAATTTGCGAGTCGCATGGACTCGCAAATTGCAAGTCGCAATTTGTTTTTTTCCTACATCTGGCCCTATATGTCCTACCTTAACCATACACTGCACCCTACCCTTGGGGCTACCTAGGGACTACCTTAGGGGTACATGTACATGTACATGTAAGGAAAGGGAAGGTTTAGGCCTGGCAAGTGGGTACACTTGCCAAGTCGAATTTACAGTTAACAACTGCAGACACAGACACTGTAGTGGCAGGTCTGAGATATGATTACAGAGCTACTTATGTGGGTGGCATAACCAGTGCTGCAGCATTTGATTTACAGGCCCTGGCACCTCTAGTGCACTTTATTAGGGACTTACTAGTAAATCAAATATGCCAATCATGGATAAACCAATTACATACAATTAACTTAGAGAACATATGCACTTTAGCACTGGTTAGCAGTGGTAAAGTGCTCAGAGTTCAAAAGCCAACAGCAACAGGTCAGAAAAAAATAGGAGGCAGGAGTCAAAAAGATTGGGAATGACCCTGCATAAGGAAACAATTCCAACAGAGGATATCCTAGATCAGATTTGAATGATGCCTTAAGTAGGGCAATACAACATAAAAGGGATGGATTATTGACACCTAAATTAAAAAATAACCAGGATGGCTTAAAAATGAGTGATGTTAGATATATCATGCGTTTTGATGCAGGTAGTCATATGACAAAGAAATTGCTGGAGGATAATTGGAAACTGCTATTATTGGATGAAACATTACATAAGTCTTTGCCTAATTACCCATTAATCACCTATAGGAAAGCATTGTCATTGGGTGACCATTTAACAAGCAGCCATATAACCCCTCAAAAGAAAAGTGGATCAAATTGGCTGATGCAGAACCAACAAGGTTTTTAGAAATGTACAAAGTACAAAGCATGTACCTTTGTGAAAAACATAACAAAGTTTGAAACAATTGATGGCAGAGTAATAAAAATCATGGAAAAGATAAGTTGTGATACTCCTATTGTGGTCTATGTACTAGAATGCGTCTGTGGCAAAAAATATGTGATCACACAAGAAAGGAGTACACTGTTCCAGAGAAAGAAAAAATCTAGGGGAACTCTATAGTCCAGGAGAAAGAGCCCTGACACATCCTAGCGGATGTCATGCTTCATCATCGGGTTGCTCCTCGTCAGACCGGCGTAGAACAAATACGTGGGCAGAACAGTAAACAAATTGAAGCTGCGTATATTACAACATTTCAGGGCAATAAGTAATCTGGAACCAACATATTCAATGCAAAACACATATGGGAACAACACCAGGGTGAACAAAAAGGATTAAACTATCATGGTATTCAACATATCAAACTCAATGTTAGAGGAGGAGATCATGAATTAACATTAAGAAGGATGGAATCTAAATGTATCATCTTGGTTGGAAGTGAAATGCCCTGGGGTTTGAATGCGGACGCAGAATTGCACAGACAGTTATAGTAGCCATGTGACTATGTAAACCTCATCAGATTAAATAAGTCATCTTTTGTTGCTGATAAATTATAAGGGATGAAAGATCGACATGGGAATATACCACCTAAAAATAGGGAATGACTCTCAAAACATATGATGTATTTTCACTTTATTGATAAGAAAATGAAATAGATAAACATTTGAAAGGGTACTCCATTCATATAGTTTGAATTTTTTCAGAATGTTACACATGTCATGGATTAAGAGTATACAAGAAAACAAAACTGTATGCCTCTTAAATGTTAAACACTTGTTCGGAGCACTTTTACATAGTTAGATTTTTAATTAGGATCTTATTCCCACATGATATCTTATGATTTCCATTTTGGTATGGTGGCATGCAAGTTGCAAAAAGTAAAATCTGATAAACATTTGTTGATAAGATCCTTGGATCCTTACTTCTAGACTTAAAGATAACGATCTGTTCCCAAAAAATTTTAACAATACTGAACATGGGTCACAATGGGAAAAAAAATAGGAATAGGTACTTTACCAATAAATAAATGTGTAGTGTGCTATGTTTAACAAGAGGTGAAAAATGAAATATTTCTGTTAAACCTGTATAGCAGGGTATGATAGTTGAGGTATTAATTAGAATTATTTTTTAACCATGTCTCTAGGTATCTAGTTGTGTAGAATGGGAATATTGGGTATTTTACCCTTTTTTCTTTCGAAATAGTTAGAATCAGAGACAGAGACATGGATATAAACAATTAAAAATTACTATAAATTGTAATGATTTTTTTGAATTCCTCAACTATATTATAACAAAAGAAATGAAGAAGGAAAGATTACAAATAGAAAGATAAATGAGAGATAGTGATATAGAATCAAAGTAAGAAATGGATTTTAATTGGTGCATGGGGAGTGGTCACATGATTTAATTACACTCTTGTTGCACGCAACTCTATGGCCAGTTGAAGGCTCAGGCCTAAACACGTTGCCATTGATTTTGGAATTACACTTAGCACTTTATACTTTATGCAGTAAAATAAAGAATACTTTTTGGACTTGGATTGGAGGTGCCGGTGTCATACATGCAACGAGAATCCGAGGAAGATTGGGTTTCGTCTTTTCAATGAGTGACTTTGTGTTTAATATAAATAATTATATATATAATTATATTTTTAGTAAAAAAAACACAAGCTCGGGCTTTGTTCTTCTTTAAATTAAGCCCCGGGTGGGCTAGGTCTTGGGGGCATTAAAACTTTGAATGCGGGCCCCCTGGTACCGCCACCTCCCTGGGACTAGTGTTTAATTAAATGTGGGGGTTGGCCCTTCTACTGCCACCGGGACCGACAGCCTCCCCATGGCACAATAGTAATGACATGCTGAGGGGGAGCCTGGCCCCTCCACACCCCAGGGGGCTGCCACCTCCCCGGGGCTAATGTTTAATTAAATGTGGAAGGGTGACCTGGCCCTCTCGCAGTCCCAGGGATCGCGATCTCCCCGGGCCTAATGTTTAATTAAATGTGAGGCGGGCAACTGGCCCCTCCGAAGCCCCTGGCACTGCCACCTCCCCACTTCACAATTGTAATGTCATGTGGGTGTGCTCCCCTTCGGCCCCAGGAACTGCCACCTCTCCCGGGCTAAGTTAAAGTGATATGAGGTGAGCCACCCTCTGCAGCCCTGGGGAATGCCACCTCCCTAGGGTGAAGATTGCAGTGAGTGAGGGGATGTGCATACCCGCCCTGCAGCATCAGGGAACATCACTTCCCGGGCAAATTATTTTAGAAGGCGAGGCCCTGGGAGATGGGGTCCCTGGAGCTGAATTCAGTAGGGGGGGGTGGGCACCCCATGGAATTGTAGTGGACCCCAGGGTATGGGGTCCCTGGGGGTGAAATTGTCTGGCAGAGGGTAGGTCATGTGGACCTAATGTAATCTCCCACTGCACCTGGCCAAAAGCAGTGCACAGCATAGGGTTGGGTGGTTAGGGGGGTTGCCCACAGGGACAGGCTGCAGGCAAAGCCCTGCGGTCGACCACAATGCACAAGGCTGAAGGCTATGAGCAGCACAAGGCTGGGTGGTTATAGGTTGTTGGCTGCAGGTCAAGCCCTGGGGCTATCCGCCGCCACAGCCTTGTGCAGTGGTGGCTGAATTAACGTATAGTAATCAAAATTACTTTACGTTACAAAACCATAGAAATTGTTTGAAAAAAACAACGGTTACATGGACATTTAGTTAGGAAATAGAATTTAAAAAAACATAGAAATTCACTTGAAATACCAAAACTTACAGGGACGTTATAGTTAAGCTCACATTTTAAATGTACAAAATCAAAGAAATTCACCTGTTGTAGTTAGCTCAAGTAACTATAACTTGTGCCCTATGGTAACTATAACTCGCACACTGTCTATGCACTGCTAATTACCCCACAAATTACGGCATTGATGACATCTTTGCTAACATCATTGATAATATCAATGTGACATTTGCAGTGAAATATTTGATGACAAAAATGTACATGGTGGGGGCGCAAGTTATAGCTACCTTAGGGCACGATTCATAGTTACTTGAGATAACTCTAACATGTGAATTTCAATGGTTACATATGTTCAAAATTTGAGCCTAGCTATAAAGTTATATATATATATATAAATGTTTTGACATTGATTGATGATATATGTATTCATTGGCAAAAATCAAAGGTTAAAGTATATCATTAGGAATTGCAAAAAAACAACAACATTTTTTAGGTTTCCTTATAACTTTTGCACCATTTGGCAAATCTTCACCTCACCTTCTTCCTAGAAAGTTTCATGGAGATCCATCAAATGGGGTTCAAGAAAAAAAAGGAGGGTCCCAAACACATTTTGCCATTCATTTTTCCTTAGGAAAAATTTGACACAACTTTAGCCAAAGTGGCTGAAAAGAATTACATCAGATTTGGCAGAAAGCTGGATTTTGGTCCACAAAACCTTGGTGTAAATCTGTTCAGCAGTTCTTGAGAAATCAAAGTTCCAAAATAATTGTATATATAGTTTCAAGAGATTTGATCTGATTGGCTGCTAGCACATTCCCAAAAAAGGTGCAGGGTAGGGATACCCTGCCCCCTCTAGGCCTGGGTGGAGTGTCCTAAATGTCCAAACATTTTAAAATCTTGCCACAGATTTGCAGAGGAATAGCATATACCCTGTAAAGTTAAAAGAAAAAGTGGGGACTCCATTGATTTTGAAAAAAAAAAAAGACCCCCAAGGTAGGCCAGTGCCAGGGTGCACTATCTCTTTTATAGGAGTGGGGGCGAGCAGCTCCCTCTTTCAGCCTCTACGAAGCCACTGGGGCAACATTCCCTTGGGCTGATACTTAATTAAAGAGGATGGGGTGCATGGTTCCCCTCCCTGTGTCTCCCTGATCCTCCTTGAGGTCCCAAGGACCTCATCCAGCAGGGCCTATATATGTTAGAGGAGCATGCAACCCCTCCTCCATAGGCCTCTTAGAGGCCCCTGTACCCCATCCCTCGGGCCAATTTGCTAATATGTTAAGTGGGGGAGGACATCATGCAGCTCCCCTTCCCAAACCATTCGGTGTCCCCGGGGACACCATACCACAGGACCAGCTCAGTTGGTATTCCTGCCTGTGAGGGTGGGAGCACTTTAGACATCCCTGCCTGGGGTTTCACAGGCAGGGAAACTTAGAAATCCTCCTGTCTAGCAGAAGACTCTCACCCAGCAATGTTAACTGATGACATGTTCAATGTCAGTGCTAACATCATTGACATAATTGATAACAACATTTTGTAGGACCAGAGCCCCAGCTATAGTTACTTAAGGACATAAGTTACTGATACTTGAAATAACTATAACAGGTGATTTTCAGGGTTTCATTAGTTTAAAATGACACATTATAGGTAACATTTTCACTTATCTATAACATCTTTTTAAGTGTTGTTTTTTTCAGTGAATTTATAACTTTTTTTAATACTTAACTTATAACTTAAAACAGTTTTTTAGTTTAGAAATATAGGTGTGTGGGTGTGTGAGTGTTTGTGTGTGCCTTTATTGCATAAAATGCAGTGGTATAAAACTGTGATTTAATAGGGAACCATAAAATATGTCAACATTTCACAGTTCTCTGTGAAAGATGGATGCCATTATACATACATATGTATATGGAGTATGTAGGGAGTGTAAAGAAAACAGAGGGTCCCAAAACGTGTTTTTCTATCGCTACATTTTCCACAGACTTTTTAGACAGGTGTAACACCTAAATGGCCAATTGAATTTTCATAACAATTGGCAGGAATATAGATTATGGGATAGAATGTCTAATTTTTGGTAGTGAATATCATTTGGTTTAATAATTTCTAAGATATAAAAAGTAGTGATATATGAGGGTAGCGGTATACCGCTGTAATTTTGCTGTATGCAGCACTACATGTCAATGGAAAGGCATTTATGATTGGTAAAGCTAGCCCTTATAAAATTAAAAGGCAGCCATGTTGTTTAGCCCACACTTAAGACCTCATTACGAGTTTGGCGGTCTTTTGGCAAGACTGCTGCGATGACGGTTGCCAAAAGACCGCCATGTTGGTTGTGATCCGACTGCCGTATTATGACTCACAGTGTGAAGACCGCCAAAAAAAATGCCAAAAATCTGAAACCGCAAGGACACTGCAGGATGGAAAAGAGGCGGTCCCACCACCAGCACTGCCAGCCTGACAAAAATCCACCCACCAGATTACTAGCCACAAGTCACCACAGCGATTCTTCCATGACGGAAAACCATTGGTGGTGCGAACCACAGCAGTCAGAAGTCACATCAGTCAGAACACCACATTGGATAGTTTGAATACCCCACACCTGACAAACATCCACACACCTGCCACACCTACTCACTGCACTATGTAACCCACCCTATACAACCCACAATCCTTTGCAAACAGAACGCCAGTCAGATACTCTGAGAAGCCAATAATAGAGATAGAGCAATTTTACACTATATGCACACATACACTTCTTACTCAGCACACACCCAACAGCAGCACAACTATCACAATACATACATCACTAGCACACACAATCTGCAATGACCGTCTTCAACTAATACGCGGCACCCACACCTCACCAATTACTTAACACTGTAGCCTTACACTAACAACACCCCACACACCGACTACACAACCACTACTATGTCCCCACAAAAAAAACTACGTTTCACTGATGACGAGTTGAGGGACATGGTGGATGAACTTGTCAGGTTAGAGCAACATCTGTTTGGAGCACAGGTCCAACAAACATCTTTTGACAGGAAAATGGAGTTGTGGCAAAGGATAGTCGACAGGGTCAATTCTGTAGGCAGTCATCCACACATGAGGGTCTACATCAGGAAGAGGTGGAACTACCTATGGGGTGAAGGTCAGTTCCATGGCATCCAGGCACCAGATAGTCACGCAGAAGATTGGTGGTGAACTCCGACCTCCCCTCCCACAGTTCACATCATGAGAGGAGAAGATCTTGGACAGACTGCATCCTAAGGACCTGGCAGGAATACCTGGGGGACTGGAGTCTAGTAAGTACCCACAACATTTATGTCACACGATTGACTAGTTCTGCATGCTTCCCCACCACTCAAATACTCCCTATTTAACTATTTTAGCCACTACATCTCTCATCTAATCACAGAAATCACCTCTCTGACGTGCCACCTCTCCACTAGTCCACAGGGAATCATGTTAATCCACTGCCTCCATCTCACAAAAAAGCAACCAAACACACATTCTAACCTGAACTCTGCATCTCAGTCCCTCCATAGGTAACCTTCCCATTGCCACCACGGAGAGGATACCTGAGACTCTCAGTCCCTCTCAGGGTGAAGGCCCCCAGTGAGGACAACACACTTAGATGTCTGGACATTGACAAACAACCTGGCCCATCTGGGACGCCTGGTCAGTCAACGACTCTCAGCCTCACCCTGCCCATATCAACTTCACTAAAAGATGTATTTTTAAATTGTGAGCTCAGAGACCCTAAACTCCACATTTCTATCTGCTCCCTAAGGGAAATTGCCCCTTTATACTATTTAAAGGCAGCCCTCATGTTAACCTATGAAAGAGATAGGCCTTGCAACAGTGAAAACTGAATTTGACAGTATTTCACTGTTAGGACATGTAAAACACATAAGTACATTTCCCACCTTTAACAAATACTGCACCTTGCCCGTGGGGCTACCTAGGGACTACCTTATGGGTGCCTTACATGTATAAGAAGGGAAGGTTTAGGCCTGGCAAGTAGGTACACTTGCAATGTCAAATTGGCAGTTTAAAACTGCACACACAGACACTGCAGTGGCAGGTCTTAGCAATGTTTACAGGGTTACTTATGTGGGCGGCACAACCAGTACTGCAGGCCCACTAGTAGCATTTGATTTATAGACCCTGGGCATCTCTAGTGCCCTGTGCTAGGGACTTACTAGTAAATCAGATATGCCAATCATGGAAAGTCAATTACACATATATTTTACATAGGAGCACTTGTACTTTAGCACTGGATAGCAGTGGTAAAGTGCCCAGAGTAACAAAAACAGCAAAAACAGAGTCCAGCACACATCACCAACCTGGGAAACAGAGGCAAAATTTTAGGGGAGACCACGCCAAGGATGCCAAGTCTAAAAGCTACCAAGGCAGGGGTGCTGAGGAACATCAATACCACCCTGATTGGTTTCTCCACACAACATCAGGCTTCTTCCACTAGCGATGTTACATCTGCCCCTTCTACATCTGCAGCAGATGGTGGAATGGAAGCTCTGCCAGGGGAACCTCATGCCTCAGACATCCCTTCCTCTGTAGCTTAATAAACCACCCCCCCCCCCAGCAAACGTGGACATCCACTCAGACATCCAGCTGGAGCAGATGCCAAGACCAAACCCACTCCCAGGAAGTGAAACTCTCCTGATTTGTCACCCCTGTGTGCCACAGATACACCCTGTTGACTGTTCAGAAACTTAACTCAATTTTCCCATCATACAAGGACACTGGACTTGTGTAATCAACTGGTGTAGCAGCTACCCTGATGAATACATCAATGACTTCACTCATCACTTTTATTTTCATTTATGCACTTTAATTGTAACTGATAGGATTTTGATATGCACAGTAAATCACAATTACCAACTGTGGTCTGGTCATGCCTCCCTGTATCGAACAGCCAGTGTAATGGTCTACAGATGAAGGCTCCCTCAGCAGTAGACACATTACAACAGAAATGTCACAGGACAGATGTCAGAGAGGTTGAAATCCAGGTCAACACAATTGTATAGTCAGTATTCCGATCTGCAAATAGAGCATAATAGAGAGCACCATCAGGATTTAAGCCATGGTGTCATACAATACACATGTACAGGTTATAGAAATCTGGCTCATGGTAATCTACCTACAAAGTAGGGGCACATAGATAGGTCCTCTATATCACCAGGTAGAGGCTCCTCACATACCCATATTATAGCTACAAATCCCATCGAACACCAAATGAACATGACAGAGGAACCCAGTACTTAAAACATAACCTAACATGTGCCCCATACCTGTAGGATTGTCACTCACCTATGTCTGCATAAAGTTACATGTACCTTGGACAGCAAAGTTATAACACAAACACAGTTAGATCCCATGGCCATCACAAAGTACTCGACCCATTGTGAAGCGAGAGGCCATGATGCAACCTTCACACATGTGCCATAAACTTCACCTGACACGTTATACACCATTTTACATCCTCCTCAATCCCACAGGTAAATGAAAAGGACTAAGCATTTACCACCCCACTTGTATGAAGGATAAACTATAAAGGTATCAGCCCACTGAAACTAAACTCAATTTACCAGGCATTTGTCAGGTACACCTCTGATGTCTGTCAGCAATTATCTTTGTCTACTGACACTGAATACCTCAAGCCTAGGTTGCAAAGCCAAACAGGATATAGCTAAATCAGTGAGTGGAAGTAAAAGAGGATAGGAGATTGCATGAAACATACCTCAAATCTGAGAAGTCTTTACCAGGAGTGTGTGTTAGCATCTGCTGTAACAATACATGGAAAAGCAGAACATACTGTCCTGTACACATTACAATCTATCAGTCAGCATCCACAACCCACACATAGGCATTGGAGTTCATTACACTCCGACTGAGGAAGCAAGAAAGGAGGTGTAATGGCAGCCATCTACTTCACGTTGTGCACATTCATCACACAAACAGGTCCACTTCACATACCTGTATGTCAATTGAAGTACTGATTGATGAGATCTGCCCTAGAGTCACCTGCTTCTTCCTCCTCTGACTCGTCATCACTTGTCATACAAGCATATCCAGCCATTGGTCCAGCTGCCTCCCCCTCATCTGCTATCAATGGTATCTGACGTCTCAGGGCTAGATTGTGGAGCATGCAACAAGCAACGATTATTTGGCATACCTTGTGGGGTGAGTAGAGGAAGGCTCCTCCAGATAGGTCCAGGCACCTAAATCTTGCCTTCAAGAGCCCAGATGTTCGCTCTATTACATGCCTTGCCCTCCTACAGGCCTCATCATAACAGAGTTCTCTCTGACATGGTTGGGTACTTCACTGGTGTCAACAGCCAAAGACGGGTTAGATAGTCTGAGTCAACTGTGAACACAATGGTTGAACAACTCAAAAATGTATGTGGGACTGGCTATATTGTGATGACAGGAGACATAACTCACAAACACACACTACAATGAAAATGTAATACCCAGCCAGTCCCTCTCTGTCTGAATGGAGTCATGCCATTACCTTAAGGGACACTGCTGTTCCACAAGATGTAGGAATCATGCACAGATCTTGGATATTTGGCTGTGACTTGTGAGATGTACTGGTCTGCCAGACACACAACCTGAATGTTGATTGAGTGGTAGTTCTTCTTGTTCCTATACACCTGTTCATTGGCACTGGGAGGGGCCAAGGCTACATGGGTGCCATCAATGGCTCCTACCACAAGGAATGTGTCCCATCTCATTAAAGTCTGCCTTCACACAGGCCAAATCTGCTTGGTGGGGAAACCTGATTTAGCTGTCCAGGTGTCTCAGCAATACACACAGTACATCCTTTAAAACCAGACTGAACATGGGCTGAGACATCCCTGCTGTTAAAGCCACTGTATTCTGAAAGGAGCCTGTGGCCAGGAAGTGTAGCACTGACAAGACTTGAATGATGGGAGGTATGCCATAGGGATTGCGAATGGCAGGCATCAGATCTTGCTCCAACTGAGTACAAAGATCAATGATGGTATGATGATTAAGACGATATGTCTGGATGACATGCCTTTTCTGCATGGTGTCCAGGTCTACTAATGGACATTACACTGGTGGTTGTCTCACTCTCCTCATGGCAGTATAACTTTGTTTAGAGAAATTAAAATACTATGAGGTATGCAGTATGCACACATCATGTTCACTTTGTTTATTACCTCACACCTAACATCTGTGGAGGATGCTTAGCACATCTGACATATACAGTACAGCCCATAGTTTTCACCCTCCCTGGTGGACATTGACAACTATGTCAATGGAACTGTACATATGATACTAATGTTAGAGTATATGTGTGTAAGACTTAGCTGTCCTGCACTAATCACACATATGTTTTGGAATCAATCAATATATTCCTGTGGACTATGAACCTCTGAGTAGCTGTACATAGTTATCACCATATTTACTCACTTAACACAGCTTTTCCTCCACATTTGCACAATATGTTACACAAACATGATGGCTCTACATACAGATATACAGCATTTTAGTAGAGTAAGTGAATGACGCAGATTAATAAACACTTCTATCTATTAAATGTGCCCAAAACGTCAGGAGCCTGACCTACTGGAATGGACGGGTGGAAGTGACCTAAGTCCGCCGGCGGAAGTAGTCATGGCAGTAGGTAGTCACATCCGCAGTGTAACTTGCTATTGGTAAACATTGCTGCCTTTGGCGGACATGGCCTCTGGCAATGTCCACCAGCAAAGACGGTCATGTACATGGTGGCCGTGATCGCCATCTTCTGCACTATTACTCACTTGACTCCTAACACTGTTGCCAGCAAGATCTCCATGACATGAGCTGCTGTGTACTGCCTCTGGGAGCCATCATGCCACATCCTGCAGGTGACAGGGCCCCTGTCCTCACCCCGGAAGAGCTTGAGAGGCTAGTGGAGGCGTCCTACCTCTGTATGGACAGCTATATGGGGCACCAGAGGAGCAGGTGAGTCCAGTGTCCTAGCTATGTGTGACAGGTGTTCTGTGTGACGTTGCATCGGGCATGTGAACTTGTGAGGGTGTTGATGCATGCAGATGACATAATGTGAAGGTGTGCGTGAAGAGAATAGTGGAATGTGTGCCTACTTGCTGTGACTGATGTGTACTGGCCACTCCTATTTGTATGGTGCATGTGTGCGACTTTCTCTTTTTGTCTGTGTCATCCGTGCAGGTGAACGCCCATCAGAAGAAGGGGATTTGGCGTGCCATCGCCAAGCAAGTGCAGACCCTGTGGGTCCATAGCTGGCAGAGAACCCACTGCAGAAAGTGGTGGGAGGACTTGAGACGCTGGGCAAGAAGACCGCTGATGCCCAGCTGGGGGTGTCCTCCCAACGAGGTAGGGGTGCCCATCGGACCCTGACCCCACTAATGGCCCTCATTTTAGCAGTGGCCTACCTGAGGTAGATGGACACTTGAGGGTAGCACCGCAGCCACAAGTGGGTAAGTAATGACTGACTCCATGTACTTTCCTCTGGTAGTTAGGTGCTTGCTGTCACACTTTAGCAGCTGTGAAACTATAGTAGGTGCTACATGATTGTTGACTACTGGGAATACATAGTACTCAAGTTGCCTGACTAAAAGATGGAGATCTGTTCTCAGGATTGTGCATGTGTATGTTTAGATCACCTGTGTCAAGGAATATCTATGACTGCATGTGGAGATGCACAGTTGACAGTGCCACATGTGTGACTCTACCCAGCCATAAATATGTATGTAAGCTGCTGTATCATCCTACCCATCTAGCATTTCCAGGTCCATTATTCTGAATATATGAATATGCAGCTCTACGGAGTCAGACCACTCCCGTCTGTAAAGATCAGCTGTAGTTGCTACATAGTGCTTGATATATTTGGTACAGACCCTAGTTACCTTTTGTCCTGGTACAGGTATTGACTCCATGTGAGGCTGGCACCTCATTTAGTCAATAGGTATGGCTAGTATTGGACTGTTCATATGGGTTTGTTGGAGGTGTCCCATTTGTGCCTTCATATTCATATTGTGGGTATGTGAAGGTTGTAACGGAAGGACATCCAACTATGGGTGCCTGATTTTGTCTATTTGCCCTTATCATGCACTTCAATGCCGTTGAAATGTGGGCAAATCACTTTTATCCCTGTATGAGGCTGGCCTGGCTTATAGTGGTTACCTTGTGGTACTTACACCTTGTGCCAGGTCCACTTATCCCTTATTAGTAGATTAGAGGTGTTCTAGCAGCTTAGGCTGAACTAGGAGACATGCAAAGCTCCTACTATACCACTTAAATCATATAGCACTATATCATAAGAAAACACAACACTCAGAGTTACTAAAAATAAAGGTACTTTATTTTAGTGGCAATATGCCAAAAGTATCCCAGAGGATATCGTCCCTCAGGAGGTAAGTAATATACTCCAAATATATTCACACAAACCAAAATCAGGTAAGTAACAGTGAGAAAAGTAGTGCAAACACTGTAGAACACAATAGAATGCAATAGGGAGAAACAGGCCTAGGGGCAACACAAACCATACACTCCAAAAGTGGAATGCGAACCACGAATGGACCCCAGGCCTGGTGCAGTGTGTAGAGGGTTGCTGGGAGTATACAAAAACACTAAGGGTGTCCAAGATACCCCACCCCAAGACCCTGAAAAGTAGGAATAAAGTTACCCTACTACCCCAGAAAGACAGTAAAGTCGAGATAGGGGATTCTGCAAGGAGAACAACTGACTGCAAAACACTGAAGATGGATTCCTGGACCTGTAAAGGAAGGGGACCAAGTTCAAGAGTCACGCAAGTGTCCAGGGGGGCAGGAGCCCACTAAACCCCGGATGAAGGTGCAAAAGGGCTGCCTCTGGGTGTAAGAAGCCAAAGATTCTGCAACAACGGAAGGTGCCAGGAACTTCTCCTTTGGTCAAAAGAGGTCCCACGGTGTGCTGGAGGATGCAGAGTTGTTTCCATGCAGAAAGACTGCAAACAAACCTTGCTAGCTGCAAGAGTCGCGGCTGAGGATTTTGGGTGTTGCCAGGTCCCAGGAAGGACCAGGAGGTCACCCCTTGGAGGAGGAGACAGAGGGGGCGCTCAGCAACACAGAGAGCCCACGCAGAAGCAGGCAGCATCCGCAGAAGCACCTGAACAGGCATTTAGAAGATCTGAGGATGACAGTCGACTCAGAGCAACAAAAGAAGGTCCCACGATGTCGGAGTCCAACTCAGCAAGTTGGGCAATGCAGGACAGAGTGCTGGGGACCTGGGCTAGGCTGTGCACAAAGGAAATCTTGCAAAAGTGTACAGAAGCCCGAGCAGCTGCAGTTCACGTAGTACAAAGGATTACTGTCTGGCGTAGGGATACAAGGACTTACCTCCACCAAATTTGGACAGAAGGGCCACTGGACTGGCGGGGACACTTGGACCCAGCTCCTGTGTTCCAGGGACCACGCTTGTCAGGATTAGAGGGGACCCAGAGGACCGGTGATGCAGAAGTGTGGTGCCTGCGTTGGCCGGGGAAAGATTCCGTCGACCTACGTGAGATTTCTTCTTGGCTTCCTGTGCAGGGTGAAGGCAGACAGCCCTCAGAGCATGCACCACCAGGAAACAGTTGAGAAAGCCGGCAGGATGAGGCACTACAATGTTGCTGGTAGTCTTCTTGCTACTTTGTTGCGTTTTTGCAGGCGTCCTGGAGCAGTTAGCGGTCGATCCTTGGCAGAAGTCGAAGAGGGAAGTGCAGAGGAACTCTGGTGAGCTCTTGCATTCGTTATCTGGTGAGATGCCCACAGGAGAGACCCTAAATAGCCCTCAGAGGAGGATTGGCTACAGAGAAAGGTAAGCACCTATCAGGAGGGGTCTCTGACGTCACCTGCTGGCACTGGCCACTCAGAGCTGTCCATTGTGCCCTCACACCTCTACATCCAAGATGGCAGAGGTCTGGGACACACTGGAGGAGCTCTGGGTACCTTCCCTGGGAGGTGCTGGTCAGGGGAGTGGTCACTCCCCTTTCCTTTGTCCAGTTTCACGCCAGAGCAGGGCTGTACCGGTGTAGACTGGCTTATGCAAGGAGGGCACCATCTGTGCCCTTCAAAGCATTTCCAGAGGCCAGGAGAGGCTACTCCTCCCAGGCCCTTCACACTTATTTCCAAAGGGAGAGGGTTTAACACCCTCTCTCAGAGGATATCCTTTGTTCTGGCTTCCTGGGACCAGGCTGCCCAGGCCCCAGGGGGGCAGGAACCTGTCCGAGGGGTTGGCAGCAGTGGTAGCTGCAGGGGAAACCCCGGAAAATGCTGAAGACCCGGGAATGCATGGAATTGTCCCCCCAACACCAGAATGGTATTGGGGTAACAATTCCATGATCCTAGACATGTTACATGGCCATGTTCGGAGTTACCGTTGTGACGCTACATATGGGTATTGACCTATATGTAGTGCACGCGTGTAACGGTGTCCCCGCACTCACAAAGTCCGGGGAATTTGCCCTGAACAATGTGTGGGCACCTTGGCTAGTGCCAGGGTGCCCACACACTAAGTAACTTTGCACCTAACCTTCACTAAGTGAGGGTTAGACATATATGTGACTTATAAGTTACTTAAGTGCAGTGTAAAATGGCTGTGAAATAACGTGGACGTTATTTCACTCAGGCTCCAGTGGCAGTCCTGTGTAAGAATTGTCTGAGCTCCCTATGCGTGGCAAAAGAAATGCTGCAGCCCATAGGGATCTCCTGGAACCCCAATACCCAGGGTACCTAGGTACCATATGCTAGGGAATTATAAGGGTGTTCCAGTGTGCCAATCAGAATTGGTAAAATTAGTCCCTAGCCTGCACTAACAATTTTAAATGTAGAGAGAGCATAAACACTGAGGTTCTGGTTAGCAGAGCTTCAGTGATACAGTTAGGCACCACACAGGGAACACATACAGGGCATACTTTATGAGCACAGGGGTTCTTGCTAGCAGGATCCCAGTGACACATAGGCAAAAACAAACATACATACAGTAAAAATGGGGGTAACATGCCAGGCAAGATGGTACTTTCCTACAATCCCAATGCCTGTGTTTTTAGAGCAGGTAAGTGGTTAGGCTGTCCTACCCTTTGACAATGTGCAATGTGCACGCTATATGTGCCAATGCCCTACCAATAATAGTGCAACATATGGTATTAGCTGCCTACATCATGTCACAATGGTTACTTGGGGGCAGATCTTGTTGTTTGAGACAATCATTGCTACCATAAGCATAGCTGATGTGGGCAGTTTGGACAGGAATTGGATTTGGCACACCTCATATTTCAAGATGTCATAGTTTAGCTGTATTGCTATTTCTCATACAGGTGTTGTTGTGGAATGTGTTATCAGTACAATGGCAATCGTGTAGGTCCATGTGTACATCATGTGTACATGTCTTTTCAGTGGGATATGTGTGTTGTCTGGACTTAGCTACTGGAAATCATATGTCCAGAATGATGTGAGTAATGTTTGTGTACTCATGTTGTTATGTCGTGGTTCCGTATCTGCATGCCAGGTAGAATGTAATATGCCCTATTAGGAATTAGTAGGTTGTCCTTTGTTTAGTTGTTGTAACTATGCTCTCTGTGATTGTCAGTGGTTGAATCATGTGTGCTGTACATGCATTTATGGCGTGATATGGAATATCTGTGAATAGTGACTGCAGCTATTCCTCTAAGATTCGATACATGTAGTGACATAACTGTTTTCCAGACATGCAATTTAAAAATGTGATGTCAACTGTATGGAACTACCACATGTTGTGTTTCCATCAGAGATTGTAGCCATTGTGTCATATTTGTACATAGGGATCATCTAGGCATATGATTGGAATGTCAAGTGCTGTGTCGTTTGTGAAATTAGTTGTCTTTACTTCCATGGAACATGACTTATGGTCATGGATTGGTCAGGTGTAGATTCAGAATTTGCATGATATGGTGTTATCAGTCAAGTGCATTTCTTAAAGGTGATAAGATTATGGAGAGTTATGACCTGTATTAGGACAAAATATCATCTTTAGCCAGGGCATGATGAGCATGCTGATAGATTTACAGGTGATTTGATGGAATGCTCAAGTAGTGCTACTGTAAAGATGAGTCTTCCAGCGAAGTTTTATTCCATCTTCCTTTTATTCCACATCAAATGTACAGCATCTCCAGCACAGCAATGTACAGTATCACCAGCACAGCTCCCACCTTCTTCTCTCTCCTTCTCCTCTCTCCAGCTTCCCCGTTCCATTCTAGAATCCATCCCTCATAAAGTTCTAGCACTACCTACTACATTACATAAGTTAACAACCCATCTCTACACTTCTCCCCCTATATGATATACCACACATAACAAAACAAAGAAAAGCATAAATGAGATTAGATAAATAGAAATAAGACAATATTATTGACACAAGCTTACAATATAAGTTCTACAAAATAATTAAGAAACTTTGCATTTTAGGATTTTAACAATGAACTTTACACACACTTCCCATACTCCAGGAAGAGCCATCCTCTAAGACTGCCACATTTCGTTTGACCTCCTTCACAAGTTGAGGAGCAGAGAATTTGCTGTCTCCCTTCACAACTATTCCACTTCTCCTTGTCACTACCCAATCTCCTTTATTTATGTGGCCATATTTCACACACATTCTTTTGTTATAATGTTGGATATTTTTCCTTTGCATCTCTTCCACTTTCCTTACAATTGCTTCCCTGTCTACTTTTACATTCCTTTCAGTTTTTAAAAACTCTGGGCATTCTTTCACACCAGGCATTCTCCTCTTCAGAGACACAAACGGTGCCACCCCAATGACTGAATGTGGAGTTGTGCGATATGTCCACATCATTTTACATAATTCTCTTTTCCAAGAGAGATGATTAGCTAAAGACAATTGAATATTGTCCATAATCAGTCTGTTCACTCTTTCAACCAAACCATTGGCCTGTGGCCGAAATAGAGCAACCCTTTCATGATTAATACCCATCCTCCGTAGATATTCCACCATTTCACGTGACACGAACTGTACGCCATTATCAGACACAATAGTTTTCGGAATGCCCTCTTCTAAGAAGACTTCTTCAAGGAAATCTATGACTCTTGCAGTGTCCACCTGGTCAACAGTTTTGACTACAAACCACTTTGAGTGATAGTCAACTAGTTCAATAATGAATTTGCTCCTAGCACCCAACTTGAAGACGGGACCAATGAAGTCCACAGCTAGTTTTTCCCAGGGTCTTTTTGGAAAACTCATGGGAGCTAGGGGTGTTTGCCTTAGGATCTTAGTTTTGTCACTATTACCACAAGGTACACAATGTTTCACTGTCTCTTCTTCTTGTTTGTCTATCCCTGGCAGCCAGAACAATTGTCTTATTTTCCTTTTCATTACTCCTCGCCCTAAATGTCCCTGGTGTGTTATGTCAATTATGTGATTCCTAACACCCTCTGGAGGAACAATTTGACTCTTCCTATACATCCTACCTTCTAGTATGCTCAGTTGATCCTTGATCCTAAAGTAAGAAGACACATCACTATCATGTTCATCCTCATATGTCCAACCGTTAATTATTTTACTCTCCACCTTATTCATAATCACATCATTTGCTTTAGCACTGGCCCATTCACTCTCGCTCAAGGCCAGTTCACCCAAGATAGTTCCCCAAAATTCTCAACCACTTCACTCATGATTTCATCCACATCCACAGGCATTCTAGATAAACAATCCGCCACCACATTTCTATTAACTTTTACAAACTCCACATCAAAATTATACTCCATTACAGATAATAACCATCTTGAAATTTGCGGTGTTACATTCCCTTCTAAACCACGCCCCCCTTTAAAAATATAAATTAAGGGCTTATGGTCTGTCTTCAGTTTAAAAGGCACTCCCCACAAGTAAAACTTGAAATGATTGATTCCCCAGCAACAAGCCAAGGCCTCCCTCTCAATTACAGAATACGATAATTCTGCACCCTGCAATCGTCTGGAAGCGAAACCTACAACATACTCATTACCATCCTTTACCTGCGTTAAGACTGCTCCCACTCCTACATTGCTCGCATCCGAAGTCACGTATGTCTTTGCTGTTACATCAAAGACACCTAAAGTAGGAGCACTCAAAATATACTTCTTCACATTCTGAAACGCACATCTGCAGTCCTCACTCCACTCATATATCACTCCTTTCTTCATCAATCTCCTTAAAGGTTCTACAATCTCCGTGAAATTCCTTATGAATTTGGCACAGTACTCTGCAAGACCCAAAAAAGATCTCAATTCATCCTTGTTAGTTGGCTCTGGTGCTTTCTCAATTGCGGCCACTATGCTTTTCTTAGATCTAATACCATTTTCACTAACAGAGTGTCCCAGATAAGTTACTTCAGATTTTCCAATTTGGCACTTTTCCTCCTTAGTGGTAAGCCTCTCTTCTCCAATCTGGACATCACTTCCTCGAATAAGTGGTTATGCTCTCTTTCATCATTACCCACAATCAAAATGTCATCCTGAAAGCATAACACTTTTTCCAAATCTCCAAAAATCTCCTCCATCAGTCTTTGGAAAACAGCTGAGGCAGAGGCTAATCCAAAAGGCATCTTCTTATAGCGGAATGCTCCCAGAGGCGTTACAAAGGATGTCAAGTGCCTAGAGTCTTCATGTAAATGAATCTGATGATATGCTGAGGACATATCTAACACACAAAAAATGCACCCTTTACCTTTTACAGACAACATCTAAGAAATATTTGGCAATGGTTGTCTGTCCACCCAAATATTTTTGTTCAAATCTCTAAGGTCAGTGCATAGGCGAATCTTCAATCCTTCCTTGGGCGCAACCACAATTGGAGCAAGCCATTCTGAAGACTCAATAGGTTCAATGATGCCGTCTTGCAACAATCTATCCAAGTCATTTTTCAAAGGTTCTTTCATCAAGTTAGGCATGCCACGCACTCTGTGGACAACTGGTTTTGCATCTCTCTTTAATACAATTTTATGAGAAAATCCTTTCAAGATGCCTAATTTTGGAGAAAAAACTTGTGGATGCTTTTGAATCAAAGGATGACGAGAGTTTTCATTAACTTCACAAATTTTTCCTTTTTCCATCACCATTACAGGCTCTTTAGCATTAGGATTGAGGACTATCCCTAAATATTTCTGGTGATGCCAACCCAATAAATTGGTACCAAAGTCCGTGATATGTATTCTTCCTTTCGCAGCTCTCCCTTTGAAAACAATTGTCATCCAAATCATGCCTATCATCACTATTCTTTTCCCTGCATACCCCACGGCTTGTACAGTATATCGGGTTCCAACATTTTCTCCTCTTCCACATTATTCCACAATTCCTCGTAAGTTTTTCTTGAAATGAGGGTAAACAGGCTCCCAGAATCCACCAGCAATTTAATTGGCATGTCATTCAATAACACCTAAGCATAAGGTTCCTCTAAAACACTTGTACTTTCCAGATCAACATTGTGTATCAGATCCTTTACACTTGCAGTAATAACCTTAGGCACTGGATCAATGGAGCTTCCTTCCACAGTTAATATTATTTCTTCCAAATTCCCACATACATCCTGAATTTCTTGGATTGCACGTCCGACACCTTCGTTATTGCAGCACACATTTTGCTTGATGCAATGTGTCCAGGCGCTCCGCACCTATAGCATTTTACTTCCCTTGAGTCAAATCTTCCTCGGTCCAGGTCTTACCAATTTCTTGTCGATTTTTTCTTCATTTCCCCAATTCGAAGCTTGCTCTTATCTCTTATTTCATTAACTATATTCTGGTTTCCTTCTTTATTCGAACCATCCATTTCCAGTAGCCATACAGCTGTGTGCTCCATAGCTTTAGCGATCTGTATAGCCTCTTCCAAATTGGGATCTTTCATTAGTAATTTCTCCCTTATCTTTTTGTTGTAGGCACACCTTACGATCAGGTCTCTTATCAGAGAATCAGATAACTGTTCGAAGAGGCAAGACAGTGCGAGTCCATGTAAGGTTGCTACATACGATGCTATGTCTTCCTCAGCATTCTGCATCCTCGAGAAGAACTTATGACGTTCTAAAACCAAGTTAATTTTAGGTGTAAACTGCAAATCAGGCATTTGTAAGGACATTTCGAATAGATTGGAGGGCTGACCATCACCCATACCTAAGGAAACCTCAGGTAGGTCCTCATAGATTCTTCTTCCCTCTACACCTAAATAATGAAGAACAATTGCTTGTATTCTGATTGGACTGTAACGATCACCCCCAATTGCTAGTAAGTAGGTAGAAAACATCTTTCTCCACTGTTTCCATCGAATGGATGGCTCTCCAGGGGTTGGCAAAAAGGGTGGTGGTGAAGACATACTTTGATCACCCATAATTTCTTTAGATCGTTATTCAATGTTATTGTTAAAAATATAAATCAATCATATTAATAATTTTGATCTATACGCTTTTTATGTACACATCTTCTTTCTTCCTTTAACTTCTAAATGTTTTTTTTTTTTTTTTTAAGAGTCTTTCCTTAGAGCAGTGTTCTACCTCTATCCAGTCTTTCTTCAATTTCCTCTAAATTCTATTAAGTCCCTCTTCAATTTCGATTTTCCAATATGGATATTAAGACAGGGAGACGTGCAATGCAGATACGTTAAGTGTACACGTGAGTTCTTTTCTTTTCTTTGTTTAACTAGTTATATGTTATTTAGTTGCTGTCACGTTGGCACGTTGTGCTGGCGGTGAGCGTACACATTTTCCTTTAAGTTGCACACAAATCAATAAAATTGCTCTGAGCGCAAGCACTACACAGCTTTCTTTACATACTGTGTACACGCGCTGCTAGAAAAGCGCTGATTGCAGCACGCGCAGTGCTCGCGGTATGTTTATTTTTGAAGAATTCTCAGCGCGAGCACTACACAGCTTTCTTCACATGCTGTGTACATGCGCTGCTAGAAAAGCACTGATTGCAGCACGTGCAGTGCTCGCGGTATGTTTATTTTTTAAGAATGCTGACAGCGAGCACTACACAGCTTTCTTTGCGTACTGTGTGCGCACGCTGCTAGCAAAGCGCTGAGTGTAGCACGCGCTTACTTCGGTTGAATATTTCAAAAACATACACAGTTCGTTTCAGACGCAGGGGCATATATTGTTTAAAAGATTTATCGGTTACCTTTATGAAGATGCTTAGCTTCACTTTAGGAATGCAATTCAGTTCCTTCACAAGGTCCGATAAAATATTTTCCTCATATCAAGTTATTTAACATCAAGAACAAACTGTCAGGTTTCAGTAATAACTTTTTGCTCACCAGTTCTAAGAAAAATCAATGTTTGAAGTTTCCACTAGTAGTCTCCTTCTTTTTCCTTCTTTTTTTTCTTTTCTTATTTTCCGTTGTTTATTGCGCTTATTTCATTTTCCAGGAGTGGAGATGCTCTACTCAATTTCAATCCGTCTCCTGCACGACATGACCCTCGTCGTCAATGTAAAGATGAGTCTTCTAGCGAAGTTTTATTCCATCTTCCTTTTATTGCACATCAAATGTACAGCATCTCCAGCACAGCAATGTACAGTATCACCAGCACAGCACCCACCTTCTTCTCTCTCCTTCTCCTCTCTCCAGCTTCCCCGTTCCATTCTAGAATCCATCCCTCATAAAGTTCTAGCACTACCTCCTACATTACATAAGTTAACAACCCATCTCTACAGCTACCTTACATGGATTATGATGTCAGTGAGAGAGATGACAAATGGAATAGAAGTAACATGTTTTGACATGATGTAGGATCTGTGGGTTTCAATATGGGATTTCCTAGCCAGGAGATGTATACCTACAGTTGTACATATTGTTATCTGTGTAAGTGAAGAATGTGATGACCCTCTCTCTCCCTTTCTATCTCTCCCTCCCTCTCTCTCTTTTTGTGTGCATCAGCATGCAAAGGAGACAGGGCACAGGTCCTGGAGTGCTGATACCACTGACAGCGAGGGACCCAGTGGCCCAGAGGGGATTGCCACTTTGGAATTCTCCTTCAGTGGACACTCCTTGCTATGGCAGACCCATCTGGGACTACCCCAGCACCATCTTTGTGCATCACCCTCCTTTCTACCACCATCCTCCCTGTAGCTACTCACCCTGTAGCTCCCCACCTGCAGGCACCTCTGCCGCCTGCTGCCCTCAGTGAGGAGACTATTGACATCTTAAGGTCGATCTCTGTGGGTCAGTCGACTATCGTAAATGCTATCCAGGGACTGGCAACTCAGACACAACAGAGAAATGCGTTCCTGGAGGGCATTCACTGTGTGCTGGCTGGCCTACAGAGATCATTTCTGGCTCTGGCCTCCTCACTGAGGGCAGTCAGTCACCCTTTGTCTTCCGTCCCCCTCCACCTTCCTCTTCCGAAACCCAAACCTCTGTTCTCCGACCCAGCCACAGCCCACAAACAGACAGGCATGCATCCACCTCAACCTCCAAGGGTAGCGCTGACAAACACAAGTATCACAAGACCCACCACAGGCATGCACACAAGCAATATACACCTACAAACACATCAACAGTCACTACCTGCCCTGACACAACCACCACCCCCAGCATCACATGCACAACACCTGACATACCTCGAATCACCACACCAACATTCACCAATACAGCCACACCACCTATCCTACCCAGACCCTCAGACATCTACTCCAATCACCACATCCCCTGGCACCACAACCACAGACATGCCTACATGCAGCACATCCATCATGCCAGCAGCCACCACCCCAACAGACCGTCAACCATCCACCATGGCATCTCCCAGCACCTCCACCACCCCTCCTACCAAGACACATAAACACCCACACTCACCTACCCAACAGACACCCAGCACCCACAAGCATACCTCACACACACATGCACCCAAGACATCCACCAAAACACCAAAGACAATCTCTCCCTCTCCCTCCACGCCCAAACCCTTTTGCCATGACAGTCCCCGTGTGTCAAATAAAGCTTTACTCTTAGAGTTGAACCTTTTCCTTACTCCTCTCCCACCCCAAAACGCTCTGTGTCCCTCCTTAAGTCCAGCCTTTCCACCTCCACTACCTCCCCTTCCCTGTTGCAAGTTGCAAGTACCCATGCCTCTCCCCTGCCAAGATGTCTGCCCCTCCCAAGAGTTCCCAAACCTCCCCTAAGCCTCGACCTAAGCCTCCCCTCCCAAACCCAAGCCCAAAGACTCCCCTCCCAACCCTAAGCCCAACCCCACTCAACCTCCCCAATCCCTGATGTGCCTGCTGCCCCCTTGATGCCCCTACCTGTGAAGGTTACATGGCAGTCAGGAGCCAAGTTAGGGGCACATAGTGCCATATGTGCAAGTTGCACTTGTCCGATTTGGACCAGCCTATGGTCTTCATCTTTGTATATAATAATGTGTGTATGTATATATGTATATATATATGCAGAAGTCCAAAAATATAAACTGTAAGCACTCACTCAGGCATAGACTTGATCACAAAGAAAAACTTTTAATCACCCTTCATGATGCTTTTCGGCCGAACCGATGCCGCGCTCACATAATCACTGTGATGTGCAAATCACATGAAAAGGCACTGCGGAACATACATAAACAGTGAAAACGAACCTACATCTAAAACCCTTTATATTAAATGTTTACAGGGGCACCATCTTTGCACGTAAATCCATATACTGCAATACATATTGTTTCGTTCATCTTCCAGAAATCCCTAACTAATATTAACAAATCCTATAGTTATTTGATATTATGTATTATAAATATCTGACAAAATTTCATTAATAATAAGAATTCATAAACTGTAGGAGACGCAATAAGAGTACGCAACTAAATCATATAATAATATAAAAAACAATTATCTATAAGTCAGCAATTATTGACATTAAGAATAAAACTATTACGCTCCATGATACCTCATTGCAGATCTCTGTCTCTAATCAGAGTCACTACTCCTAGATACACCTATGGAGGCTGCAACCACCAGAAATATTAGATATAGCTTAAATATGTTTAAATTTGTGTTATTAAAAATAATAATTATGGAGAAAGCAGGTAAATATAGACTGTAAATTGATATTGATACATGGCTACCAATTTGCACATACATCCCAGTTACCTACGCAGACATCAGTGATTGGAAGGATCTCCTATATAAACCAAAATAAGTGCTCCCCAACTGACATAAAGAAACATATCAACAGCCCATTTGTCCTTTCTGTAAAGTAAAAAACACAACAAACACATTAATTCAAATTCAGAACTGCTGCCAAAAAAGACCCTTTTCACCCCATAATCTACATTCCTGCAAAATTTAATCTACATCTGTTGATCCTTTTTCTGTCAAGGTCTGTTTAAACTACACTAAGTGACCCAACACACCACTCCTCTCCAGCCCACCGCATGACACAAGACTCCACTCTATGAGACATCAGTGCACTCTATGACATGCCACTCCACTCTACAACAATCCACTCCACTCTATGACACTCCAGGTTACTCCATTCTATGACACGCCATTCCACTCCACTCTAACACATGCCACTCCACTTTTTGACATGCCAGTCCACTGTTTAATACTCTGCGCCTATCCACTTTATGACACGCCACTCCCCTTTATGACATGCCATTCGACTGTACCCCACTCAACTCTACAACATCCCAGTTCATTCTACGCCACTCCACTTTAGGTTGCTCCTCTATAAGACACAATACCACACACCACTCCACTCTACTGTACGACATGCAACTCCATTTTTCTTCCAATCCATTGTGCAACACACCACTCCACACTCCAACAGCCCACTCCATCGTATGACACTCCACACCACTCCACTCCACTCTATGACATACCAGTCCAGTCTATGACATGCCACTTAAATCTACTCCGCTCCGCTCTACAACATCCGACTTCAGTCTACGCCACTCCAGTCCATGCTCCTCCACTCTAAGACACTGTACGACATGCCACTCTATTACATGCCAATCCCCTCTACTGTACAACATGCCACTACGCTCTACACCACTCCACAACCCTCTACTCCACACTATACCTCTCCACTGTACACTAAACTTTACAACACAGTACGGCAACCAACTCCACTCTATGACACACCACTCCACTCTGTAACATGACACTTCATCTAGGACACTCCAGTCCCCTCTGACAGTCCATGCCCCTCCACTCAACAACACACCCCTCGACTCTACTCTATACATCCGCACTCTACACATTCCACTGTACACCACTCTACATCACTCTACTCCACTCTATGCTCCTCCACCCTATGCCACTCTTCCCCACTTTATGCCACTCTGTGACACTCTAATGCACTTTAATCTACTCTACAGCACTCTAGTCTGCTCTACAACACTCTATGCAACTTCCTCTATGCCATTGCACATCAATTTACTCCACTCTAGTCTGACATACTCCACTGTACTACAGCACTCCACTCTGTGCAATGCTACTGTAACCCCACTGTATGCCACTCTACTCTATGATACTCTATGCCACTCCACTCTAACATACTATAAAACATGCCACTTCACTCTATGCCACTCCACTCTATGCCACTCCACTCTACAACATTTGACTCTGCTCTCTGCCCCTCCATTGTAAGCCACTCTAGTCCACCCTACCACATCCCACTCCACAGTATGGTACCCCTCTTCACTCTACAATGCACCACTGCACTTAATACTACAATGCTCCCCTCTACTCTACAATACTCCATGTTACTTCAATCTATGGCACACCACTGCACTGTATGGCACAGCACTCAACTGTACACCACTCTACTTCGTGTGTATGCAACTCCATACTGCACCATCCCATTCTACTCCACAACCGTCTATGCCACAATACTTGACAACACAATACTGTGCAACACTCCCCTAGGAGCTTCTCAAATGTATGCCACTCCACTGTACTCCTTTTAAGGACATGCCACTGCACCCTATCACATGCCACTCTACTGGGCCATTTGCCACGACACTGTACAACACTCCACTGAACTGACTGACACGCCAGTCACTCTGCGAGATATCACTCCACTGCACAACATGCCACTTCACTCTACGACATGCCACTTCCATTTACAGCACTCCATTTCATACCCTTCAACTCTAAGACACTCAACAACATGCCACTCTATGACACACCACTTGAATCTACTCTTTGACATATCACTACACTCTACGCCACTGCAGTCGGCTCTATGACACAGTGCTCCTCTGTGCGCCACTACACACAAAGCCACTCCATGCTATGCCACTTCACTCTACTCTATGACACTGTATGTCATGACACTGTATGCACAACACCTTACATCAGTGGTTCCCAACCTGTGGTCCGAGGACCCCTGGTGGTCCACGAAGCCTCCTCAGGGGGCCCGGAGACTGCTTAGAAAATGTAATTAGGTCCCCAGCTTTCAGTAGTGACTCACTGGGTGGGGTCCCCGGATAGCAATAATGATTCAGTGGGAGCCCCCGAGTTCCAATACTGATAAAGTGGGGTCCACAGAAGTCAAAAGGTTGGGAACCACTGCCTTACATCATTAAACTGTATGCCACAACACTCTACTTCACTTCACTATACAGCACTCCACTCTGTTCCACTCCACTCTATGCCTCTACACTCTATGCCACTCTACAACACTATACACCAGTCTACGACAGTCTACATTACTCCATCTATGCCACTCCATGCTATTTTACTCCACTCTTCTGTATGACCCACTACTGAACTCAACTCCACCTCTTCACTCTATGCCACTCCACTGGAACAAACTCTACAACAAACCACTCTATGACACACTACTCCACTCTACTCCAGGACACACTACTCCACTCTAACCCATCTCACTCTACTGCCCTTTATGTCACTCTACTCAACACCAGTCTACTTCAACCTGCAATGCTGTAGGACACCCTACTCTATAACACACCACTCCACTCTACTCTGCACTCTACTATATACCACTCCACTCTATGCCACTTAACTCTATAACGCTCTTCTACACTCTACCACTCTACTCCACAACAACGTATGACATGCCACTCAACTCAACTCTATGACACAGCACTCCACTCTACGATATGCCACTCCACTCTAGAACACACCACTCCACTCTATGACACTTCACTTCTCTCAGCAAAACTTCACGTCACTCCACTCTACAACATCCCATTCCCCTCTATTGCATTTTACTCCACTGTACACCGCTCCTCTCTATGACACTGTACTACAATCTATGCAACTCCACTATGGAACACTCTACTACAATGTATGACAGTCTATTACATTCCGCACCACTCATCTCGATGTCACACGACTCTACTGTATGATACAGCACTCTACTCTATGACACTCTTTTACACTCTTCTCCACTCTATGCCACTCCACTCTACAACACACAAATCCACTCTATGCCACTCTATGACACTCCACTAGATGACACTCAACTCAATGCCACTACTCCATTCTATGGCAGACAACTCCATTGTGGCATCTGTGACGCTCCACTTCACTGTATGCCACTCCACTCTAGAACACTGTATTCAATTGTATGTCCTTCTACTGTATACCACGCTACTCTACTCTATCACACTCTACCACACTGCGCTGTATGATGCACTTATGTATGATACTGCACTCAGCTATGATACTGTTCCCCACTGTACTGTATGACACTCCAGTCGACAGCACTTCACTCTGCAACACTGTAATCCACTGTACTCCACTCTACAACACTATACTCCCCTCTATGCCACTCCACAACATTGTGTTCCACTCAACGAGACTCCAGACAACGACAGTCCACAGAATGACATTTCACCTCGTCATACACCAGTCTACGACACTCCAATCTACTCCACGCCACTCCATTGTACTCTATGACACACCACTCCATGGCACTCCACTCTAGAACACTCTACTCCACGTAATGCCCCTTTGATCTACACCACTTTGCCACACGCTGGTCCACTCTTCAACACTCTATGACATGATACTTTATTACACTCAATTATACGGCACTCCACTCTACTCTATGTCACTCTACTCAACACCCCTCCACTCTATGACTCTCTACACCACTCTATGTCACTCTACAATACTGTACTCCACTGTGTGACCACTCTGTTACTCCCTCTACACCACTACCTGCCACTTTACTCCACTGTATTCTGACACACTACTCTACTACATTCTACTCCACTACTCCACTCTATGTGACTCCACCCTACGGTACTACACTGTAGCATGGTATACAGTGCATTACTTTATGACCCAACACTCCACTCTACTCTTGAAAACACCACTCCACTCTAAATCACTCCACTCTACAACACTCTACTCCACTCTATGTCCCTCCACTCTATGCCAGTTTACTCCACTATATGGCATTGTGCAACATGCAGCTCTATGACACATCACCTCACTGTACTGTACAACTCACCACTCCAATCTACACCACTGCACTGTACAACACTTTACCCCCCTACACTCTAGACCACTCTATCCTACTCTATGACACTGTATGACATGCCACTCTCTCGTACCACACGGCTCTCCACTGTATGACACACCACTCTGTTGTATGACACTCCACTCTGCTAAGGCCAAATGCATGCCAACAGCCATGTATGGAGAAGGCCTTTGGGGGCATGTAAACAATGTCTCCCTACAGTTGATAGAGAACACCTTCCTGAAGTAACTTCTTTCTCTCCCACAGAGTAGCCCATCCCACGTATGCCACTTGGAATAAGGGGTCCTACTATTTTTAAACCTAGTTAAAATCCAACCGATCCAACCGATCTTGCTATGGCACAAGATATGAACTTCTGAGTATACCAAGCTGAACCAAGAGATTATACAGGATTGCCTTAGGTCCTTTAATGTAGGAAAAGTAAAATGATTGGGCTACTTAAAAGATTTTATGAGTGATCTAGGACACCCAGACTACTTCTATAACCCGGAAACACTGCGAGCTGTCACAAGAAGAAACCTGAAGAAAGACTGCTTGTCACATTTAGAGGAACTAAGTCTAACCACTTAACTGCTTAAGCCAAGTGATTTAAAAAAAACAGCTGATCTTAACCTCACCTGGGATGCAGCTATATCTAAAGGAGGAGAACAACAAACAGCACAGATTTGTTTTGACCAGGTTTAGGCTAGATCTTTTCCATCACTCAGTGAGTTTCCCAACCATAAACGACTGGTCGAGGCCTTTGGCCAAATGCCCGTGTGACATGGCTACTGAGCAAAGTTCTTTCTATACGATTCTATTCTGTTCATTGTATAACTCGCCAAGAAAGATACTATTGCTGCCATTACTGAGATCCGTGAACTTGGCACAATGCCGGCCAGCCTATGTGTTCCTACAGTTTTTGCCAACCATATATATCTGTAACATCATGTCCAAATTCCTATGGGCTATCCTCAGACACAGAAAAATAATACATTTCGCTAGTGACTGAGAAGTAAATTCCATAACTATTGCCATATGCAACCTAATGTGAGCCTAATAATTTTTATCATTTTATTCCTTGCATTTTTATGATACTATTCTGATCAGATGATGTATATATATATATATATATATACAAATATATATATATATATGTATATATATAAAAATATATATATATATATATATATATATATATTTTTTTTTTTAATTGCACAGTTTTTAATTACAAAACCCTGTATTTTACAGTTTTATTTTGTCTCATTACCATCCATTCTACCTGTCTTAATGCTTTTCTTATAAACTTGGTCTGTGGTTAATGTATTGTTTTTGTTTTCTGTATGTATGCTTTTATGGAAAACGTCTGTCGAATAAAGCTTATTTGATTTGATTTTACACTCTACTCCACTCTGTGACACTCAACACCACACCACTCTACGACACATCAGTCCACTCTGACATGATGCTACACTGTACACCATTCCACTTTACACCCCTCCACTCAAACACTCTATGACACATCACTCTATGACATGCAACTCCACTGTACTCTACCACACACCACTCCACTCTATGCAACTCTACTCTACTGTACCACTTGCCACTCCACTCTATGATATGCCACCCAAGTCTGCAATACTTTATTCCAATCTAGGAACCTCCACACCACCCCACTCGATGACACTTTACTCCACTCTACACTAGGCTACTTCACTGTACTCCGCTCTACTCTACTTTACAACAATCCACTGTATGACACTCCACCCTACAACACTCTCCTCCACTGTACTCTACGACACTCTACATAACAAGACTACACTTGACAACACTCCACTCTATTATTTGAAAAATGTTTTAAATAAAAAATAAGCATCATTTAAATCTATTGGGAAAAACAACAAATGTTAAGTGTAGTTATAGTTAGGAAAAGTATATTTATTTTTTCTACAGAAACCAAACATAAACAATGCAAACATTAGAGAGTCTAAGGCCCATATTTATACTTTTTCAGTGCCACATTTGTGTCATTTTTTTGACGCAAAAGGGGTGCAAACTTACGAAATACAATTGTATTTTGTAAGTTTGTGTTGCTTTTGCGTAAAAAAGCAGCACAAATGCGGCGCTAAAAAAGTATAAATATGGGCCTAAATTTACAGTCATACCCTAAATTTATAATTTACGCATCACCTCCAAATTACTATAACTTTCTATACAAACCCAATTTAAACTACACATACTTTAGGAATTCTAAATTTATACCTTAAATTTATAATTTACGCACCACCTTCAAATTACTATAACTTGCTCACCTGTTGTCAACTCGCTAGCTGTACTGCATTAACTGTAACTCGTGCCTGTACGATGCACTGCTTATACCCTTTCATTGCGCCACTGTTTGACCATGTGAAATGATAATATTCATAGCAGCGCTAATCACATCTCAAATAACATAATTTATTAGAACACTGTGCATGGCAGAGTGGTTATATAATTAATATTTATCGTTTTTCATAAAATAAATACACATAAAATCAACCACAGCATAAACCTTAATTGCAGAAAAGGGAAGGGACTGATGTTGAGACCAGCTCTGGACTTCACCTCTTGTGAGTCTTGACCCTCCTCCCACTCAACAATGGTAATATATTGCAAGGAATAGGTGTTGGCTTTATAAAACTAGTGTGTAAAGTCTACTGTGGAAATTGGGGCTGAGTAACATATATAGATATTTTTCCAAAGAAAATATCTTGATTTGAGGTACAAATACCACTATTTCAATGATTCACTACTTTTAGGAAAAAAATCAGATGAGCTGCATCATCAATTCTCTGTCACCAATAATGCCAAAGGAGGGTCTACCTCCGTAACCTACCCTCTTAATTTTGAATGTTATCACCTGTAGCTTAATTTATTATTTACTTCACGGAGGTGTCATCCGTGTCAACCTTCCATTCCAGCCTAGCGACTGCAATGTGATTTTCCAGCAAAGGAAGATCACAAAGTGATGTCAGGCAAGCTGGAAGGTATTGGGGCACCATACAACATGTCCAGAATGCAATCAAAACCCAGGGAGGAAAGTTCTCCACGATATGCTAGGTCATCCTACCCACCTTTAAACCATTCATTAACAATGATTAATTGGAAGGCCAGGTAGTAGCATCGAAGGTGCACCATTCCTGGCCCACCATCATACGGAGACTAGTGACCATTAAAGAATGCTACCCGGGAGTGACCCACTGACCAAAGAAAAGAGCATAAGGTGGAGTTAAGCACATGGAACTAGCTTGTGAGGATCGGGAGTGGAAAATGCTGAAATATCTATAAGATGCGAGGGAGAATCATCATTTTGAAAAGGGCAAGGCGGCCCATCACATGCAGAGGAAGCTGCGACCAGGTTCAAAGTCACTTTGTATTTGGGTGACCAGCGAGGTCAGGTTGAGGTGTCTTGTGAGATCTGGGAGCAGGGAATGTGAATCCCCAAATACTTGAGGGAGAGGCATCGCACCAGAAGACCTAAGTGCCAGAGGTGAGTGCTAGCGTCACCACTGATTGGGACCAGTAAAGATTTGGAGGTATTTGGAGGCTAGAAGTCTTGCTGAATCATGTAAGAAATCTGAAGCAATGTGGCCTCGAGGAGTTGGGGTCTTCCAGGAACAACAAGGCATTGTGGGCATAGAGAGCAATCCACTCCTCTTGCCCTCCACCCTAAGTCCACCCTCTGAGCTGGGCGTCACATTGAATGAGCCTTGTCAAGGGCTTAATTGTGAGGTCAAATACTAGTGGCGACAGGGAACAACCCTGAAGTGTACCCCTCTGAATAGGAAAGTGCTTAGTTAAAGATCCATTAACCTGGACGTGTTCCTGATGGTGACAATAAAGAGTACCGATAACATTCCGCTACTTCAGCATGAATGTTAAGCAGGAAGGGGGTCAGTTGAGTATGGAACCAGCAATAGTACTTGATGCAGAAACCATTGGATCCAGGAGTCTTGCCAGCTGCTAAGTCTGACAGAGCAGAAGAAATGTCCTCTTCAGTGATAAGCTGATCCAAAAGCTGGTCCAAACCCTGGTGAGGTAGGAAGGAATAGTAGGCAGTGGAATGTCACACAGCAATGGATGTTGTATCTCGGGGGGGTG
Source organism: Pleurodeles waltl (assembly GCF_031143425.1). Classification (NCBI taxonomy): domain Eukaryota; kingdom Metazoa; phylum Chordata; class Amphibia; order Caudata; family Salamandridae; genus Pleurodeles; species Pleurodeles waltl. The sequence goes on along the minus strand of NC_090445.1, from coordinate 1,256,447,642 downwards.
AGGTCTGTGAGCATACAGATTCCAGTAAATGGCCACAAAGGCCTGGAGAATTTCAGGGGTCTGGAAAAAACAACTGCTGTCCATTGCTGTCAGGTGGGGTATGATGTGTGAGACATTCTCATGAGTGGCTAGCCAGAAAAGCAGCTTCTCTGACTTGTAGCTACTTTTGTAGATATTATGCATTCTTACCTGCCAACACTGATTAGTATTGTTGAGGGCAAGTCTCTGCAGCGGCCCAGTTTCTGCTTCTCCAGGATGTGTACCTGGGTCTCAAGGGTGGTAATCTGGGACATCACCTCCTATTCGCATCTGCACATGAATCCCTTCACCACACCCCAGATCACTGCTTTGCCAGCTTCCCACAGGGTGGCCGCTGAAGTGACTGAGCCTTTGTTGGTTTCAAAATAGGCCTTTATCTTGAGTGCCAAGGAGGCCCCTAATCGGGGTCCATGAGGTACCAGATGTTAAGACACCAAACGGGCCTTAAAATCAGATCTGCAACACCAATTACAATGGCTACAGGGGCATGGTCCAATATTCCCCATACACTGTCTACTTGCATACATCTGTTGCTGGTGAGAAGAAGAGCTCAGTCAGTTTTGTGTGCAGCTGAGGAATGGGCATATACCAGATTCAGAGGATGACAGACTCTCCACACTTCACAGCGCTCCAGCACACCCATCCAGGCTGAGAGTTGGTGAATGCGAGAGACGAGCTCCTGTGCAGGAGGGCTAGAAATGTCCAGGTCAGGGTTGCGCACTGTGTCGAAGTTACCGCAGAGGATGGTGATTCCCATTGGTAGACCAGCTAGCAAAGTGGTCAGCAAGGAGAACGTCCCCGGTGGGAATTGATTAGGTACATAGATTGAAAGAAAGTTGTAGTGATGGTCCTCGAGGAGCACTTCAATCACCACATAACAACCTTGAAGAAATGAATGTAAATTTGATATTGTCGGATAAAATCTCTTATGAAGTAAAATGGCCACACCTGTGACCCCTTACTGAACCCTGTGTCAAACACCCTTTCACACCCATTGTATAGGAGTAAGGGACAGTGGGATCCTAACAGCTGAGTCTCCTGAAGCAAATGAACAACTGGTTGGAAACATTTGGAAAAATGCACGACTGTGCATTTGTTGTGATGCAGGAGGCTGTTCACATTCCAGGACATTAATTTAAACAAAGGCATGACCATCTATAGTGTTGACATGGGATGGTGCTGGGGGGTTGCACAGTACTAATCAGGCTACATGCAATGTGCAGTGCATGTGCTGCAGAGAAATGTGGTGGATGTAACGCTGAAAACAGTCCCCAATTGACAAACCATTCACCATGTTCCCCCTAACTACCCCACCCCATACTTCCACCCCTGAAGCATCTGTTGCCCAAACAAGACCTCGACAAGCAGAACAAAGACCAGAAGAAGAAAAAGGTAAAAAACAGAAATAGAAAGGAAGGCATATGGTGAGCGCAAGAGGCCCAACAAAACCCCTCTTAAGGAGGACACCATGCCGGTGAGAGTTACATTAAGAGTAGCAAATAGTTACCAGGATGCAGAGCCAGCTGCTATGGGGGAACGTCCACCATTTTGTGGCGTCCCGGAGCTGTAGGAGTGGATGAAGGCTTCTGCCTCTTTGAAGACTTCTGTGGGTGACCAGCGGTGGTCCGGCGTGAACTTCCACTGCCTTCTGGTCAGTCTATGCAAGCACACTCATCCCTCCGCTCCTCAATCCACTCCCAGGGTTGCTAAGGATCTGAATGAAAACAAAATTAGAGTTGAAGAGGACTTGAAGCTTTGCTGAAAAGAAGAGCATGTATTGGAGGTCCAGTGCCCGGAGACTCTGCTTGACCTCTGTGAAGGAACATACAGCCCTAGTATAGTGCGGGTATAACATGGTATCTCTGCTCTGGAAACAGAGCTCAGCCTGTCCTCAGACCTCTTTAAGTATTCCATTGCTCTCTCAAAAGTTGAGGATCTGGAGAATCAAGGGCCGTGCCAGGGCCCCAGGGGAGGGTGCTGGGACACAAATCTGTTGGCCCGCTCCACGACAAACCAAGGTGAGAGAGATGTCTCCGGGACCCACAAGTGAAACCAGTCCTCCAAACATTTTCCAGCATTGGGCGTCTCCATGCCCTCAGGAAAACCCACTATGCACAAATTATTGTGGTGAGAGTGGTTCTCAGCATCCTTTGCCCACTCCTCCAGGGCAGCTGTCAAAGTCAGATGTCCGGTCATGTGTCGCTTCCCACAGTTTCTGGGCCCCACCTACGATGTGGGCAATGGGCTGACTGTGTGCCCTTCTCTTTACCCATAGCGCATAGTAGCAAAAAGTCAACTCCAGTAGGTCATGAAGACGCGAGGAGCCTCCACCACAGCCCACTTACCAGGAGGGAGAATGAGCAGCCGGATGTGACAGGCATCAAAGTGGATGGGGTGCAGTGACTGAAGGCAGCTGGTTGAAGTACAGGAATGATCCTCCCTGGCCCTCTTGCCTCTTGACAGCAGGACCAGCGAGGACGTCCTGGGAAGTGGGCAGGCTTCAAGTTGGACCAATCACTCTGGACCTAAAGTCAATCATAATGGGGCCCCTGAGCAAGGAAGATGTTCCTCGGAGTATGAAGCAACCATGTGGCCCAGGGTGTCACAGCGAAATCAAAGAGGGCTCCCACTGTAGGGCTGAATCGCTAGGTACCCCACAGTCCTCTCAAGTGGAGCATGCAAGGCAGGAATCAACCAGAGCCCTTGGGGTGAGCACAAAGTCCCAATGTATGCCTTAGGGGTTCCAAGTGCACCAGGAACATGACCTGCCAGTCTGGCTAATAGTTCTTGTTCGGGCGACTGTGCTGTGTCCTCAGGCAGCCCGGCCTTGCTGTTTTCTTTCCCCTTTCGGCTCCTCGGTGGGGCTCCCCAATGTCTGCAGCCAAATCTGGGGCAGCCACACAAGTCTGTTGCACTACCAATGCCTCAATCACCACAAGCAATATGTACCCCTAGGGCCAGTCCAAATCCACCAAGGCCCTGCACCCATGGCCAGGAAGTCATCTGGGAGTGGCTATGGAAAAGAATCAGAAAAGGCTTAGACTTGCTTGATCGGCCTCTCAGGGGTGGGTCCTGTGACGCCCCCCACCAGTCCCATGTAGATATCAGCAGCCACCTGCTCCTGAAGATGCGGCCACCTCCAGTCCCGAACGACAGAGCCTCTTCCCTCCAGGCTGGCCTTCGTCTGCCGCTCTCAGGCCACAGCATTCGTGGCCATGTCAGAGCCCACATCCTGGCATCACTTCACTGCCACAGCCCGGATCCTGGCTGCCCTAGCCCCAACAACAGCTTTAGTTGCCGCTGTGGTGTGTGGGGGGAACAGCGGGCTCTTGAAATGTACCTTCTCCGGTCACGGATTACCGTGGACATAGATGGGGGTCAGAGCTCACTTAAGCTTTGAAGGCTACTTTTTACACCTTTGCCACACCCCCAATGTTCAAACCATCTTAGTCTTGAAAAAGCCCCAGCCCTGCGCTCCACTGAGGGGAGAAACATGTTTTCTTGCCTAAGTTCTGTCTCACAGTTAAATAGAGGCTTTAATTTGTTTTCAATTGCATTAATATAAACATGTGATGATTAGTATGTACTCTCTGGTCATTATTTTACCCAAGAAATAACAAACCCCATCTTTATTTTCAATCCTGGGAATTGCTTATTATACCTTACTTAAATATAAAAACATATTATATCACAAACCCCATCCAAATTACCACATTGTCCACTAATTCCTGAAAGAGAGCTGCTGTGGTCCAAACCCATAGCCATGGGCATGTGACCAGCACTCATGATATTAGTAAAGAACATCTACTCAGGCCCTCATTTCGAGTTTTTCCAGTGGCACTGGTAACATCAGTTACCAGTCCCATTGGAGTTATGATTTTTTAATCAGCTGGAAACCTCAGGTGAAAGTTTGGCACAAAGTGAGAAATTACTGGGGGAGTTAGGTCCTGAATTGCCAATTCACTCTGCCAATTCACTCTGCAACACCTAATTTCTTAGTTGAACCAGTGGGTACACATCAGAATAGGACATAAATTCCCTATCCCAATATCTTCAGTACTGGTAAGTTCGGAAGTGGGGAAAACCCAGTGTATTTCCCAGCCCATTCATAATGAGGTCTTCAGACTCCAGGGCACAAGTTAAAGTTGATAGTAATGGGCCAAGCAGCAAACTGTCCTATATTACGAGAGGCTTCAGACAAGTTCACATCTTAACACCTGGGTTAGTCAACCCATATGCAAATGACATACACACTCAGAGTTCCGAATTCTCTCATGATTTTTGAAAAATTGACAAATGACTACATTCTCTTGGTGAAGAAGCAAAACACCCTTCAAGGCCAAATCAACATGTTGGAAAGACACTTCCACAAATCATCTCTAGATCAATTCTGTAATTTTTGGGGCCCATTGGCTGAAATATGCTAAAAGTTGCTATTCAAATTCAGAACCCTGTGAAAGTGGCCAATCTCTGCAAAAATGCCAGGTATTTGGGAGTGATCAAGTGAAACTCACCAACCTGGAAGAAACATCTTGAGGACACATTGGGCAGAGTTGAGGGCACCCCTAAAGCAATTGTACAATTTGCCAAAAACATAGCAGCATGTGTCCATGAACAATTGGCTTGTGGTGCATGATAAAATGGCTAGAAACCTGTGCTACTGCACTGAAGTAAGGATTCCAGACTTTGACCTGTTAGCCATAGGGTCTCTAGAGACATGTCTGTGGAAAACATTAATGAGTTTCCCTAATCTTCATTAAATATACCACTAGAAGCAGACCGAAGCTGATTAGAAGAAAGCAAAATTTGATTTAATTCTGCACAATTTCCCATTAATTTTCTGCACAAGAAGTTTCCTGCCAGAGCGGTCTTTAAATGAAAAACCCTAGAAAGAGACTTCATTTCCCATCACCCAGAGGCACACTTCCCACCACCCTCTATGCTCCTTCTCCCTCCCTGTACCTACTTAATGGCGAGTGCAGTGAATGCCAAAGCAGGTGCGTCAAAGGCAAGCCCATGTGTGCACATCCTCATCTGCACTGGCAGCAGAATCCTTAGGCATCCCCCTATCCACCGATTTCCTGCTGTGCTCCTTCACACTCTCAAACATAGCCACTGCAACTCTGCACCACACAAGACAGAGGGAGCATTTGAATGTGTCTCCGCAAGTTCCTGTGCTCTCCCCACATCTAACTCTCACTACTCCCACAGCAACACCACCTAAGACCCCACTTGATCACACTTACTCAAACCAGCCATCCCCTCAGGCAGAACAATAACCACCCATGTAACAGGACACACTTGCATGAATGGTCCTCAAGACTTGCTCATCAAACATGTCACAGACATATAGGATCCCTCTGCGTGATGATGTTCCAGGCCTGCTGTTTCTCACTGAGGCATGGCTAAACCCAACCTCTTCACTGGACATCCCTACAGCCATCCCCGCCAGCAACAAGATCACCAGTCTGCACAAGCCCAGAGGAAGAGTCACTATCACATTCACATTTATAGGCACCATCATATTCAAAGACACCATCAGCTTCACCACTCACATGGACCCCCACTTAAAGGATAAAACAATTCACATTCTAGATATGTATTACAGCCAGCTTCGCCCTAGCTGGAACTCAAATACACAGACCACCAGAACCACTCACCAAAGGCGCTAGCAACATCACAGATTTCGTTGCACTCCTCATCAACACCAGCACATTCATCCTCCATGAAGACCTTAACTTTCACCTAGAAAAACCAGCTGCCCAATTGTAAAACTTGAAAACCTTGACCTCACCCGGTCTATCGCAGAATCCACCCACACCACTGGACAGCTATTGGACCCAATTTTCTCCTCAATCAACCACATCACAGTCAAGAAGCCAGAAATTATGTCCTGGTCAGACCACACCCTCATCAGTTTCAGCATACCCATCCTGCACCAAACAGACCTCCACCAGATCCACCCACTGCAGTCAGAGAAGCATCACAGAATAGGACGGAACTTCCACTCTATCTGCTCACCAGCCTGAGCACGGAAGCCACTTTCATAAAGCCATCAAGAACCTTAAGAGCTGATCACTGCATGCGCTAATATCCTGGCTCTACTCAAATGCAACCCAACAGCAAGAGCCCAAAATCTGGCAAGCTAACACACAGAGGAACTCAAGCTGACAAAAAGCGGCTGCAAGCAACTGGAGCCCAAATGAAAAACAACTCAAGAGACCAAGAACAGAGACATCTTCAAACCCACCCTAAGGTGATGCCACCCCCAGATACGGATCACCAAGGCCCATATTTATGGGCAAGTTATTTTGCTGCACTTCCCTGTGTCAAAGGGAAAGGGCAAGAATGCACCATATCTATGGCATACAGAGCATTCCTGTCCATTCCCCTGGCTCTGGCATTATTTTGGGATCCTAGCCCCACTGCAGGCTCTCTTGCACCATGGAGTAAGGATTTCTTTATTGTAGCCAGAATTATTATTGTGCAGGAAGTGCACCTTCCTGCACAAAAATAATCCTAAGAGGCTTTTTTTTATCTCTTTCTATGAATGTAACTCACATTGAGGAAACAACAAGGAGAAATAAAGATATTTCTCCACTTTTCACCTCACCTGTTGCAATGGAACACCCAAAGCAATACCCATGGAATGCCGCCCTTATTTACAAGGCCATTCAAAGCCACGCCAAGTGGCTGTGCGTGGCCTCATAGCTATGATTTTAAGGGTTGTGCTGTCAATGTATCACAAAAAGTGACACAACGGAGGTGCAGGTGGTGAATAAATATGCCCCCAAGTGCTCAGTTTTTGCTGCCCGAATCAACACCTGTACAAATGTCAGCATGGATATCTTCATCAAAGATTTCACTGCACCTTCTGCCACCTCCTGCAGCATCATCCCCTCACAAGACCTTTGCACCAAGCTCTCAGAATTCTTCTGTAACAGAATCACCTCCACATATGGCAGCTTTGGTTCTCAACTAAACCCTGTCAGTTGCAACTCAACTTTCCATCAAGATCTAAGAATAAACCCTGACATCATGGCTCACCTTCACTACCATTGAAACTGCTGTTACCACGAAGACCATCCACTTGGGGGCCCCATCTGACCTTTGCACCACCACACCTTCTCCAGAGAACTCCTAAGATCAGTTCTAAATGCCTCTATCGACTCAGCCACATACCCAGACACCTGGAAATGTCATGTCACTGTTAAACAAACTATTTGCTGGCCCAACAATGCTCTCCAACTACAGACCCATATTTATTCTACTAAACATGAGGAAAGACTTAGCAAACTGATCTACAGAGTGTGTCAAGGTTCGTTGATTAGTCCCACCCTCTTCAATACATATATTATCCTTCTGGCCAGTGGCATCCCCAGACACAACATCAACATTCTGTCCTACACAGACATCCAACACAAGAAACAAATGCACTGCTTGCTTCACCAGTGTTGCTAACTCCATGAAAGTCAACTGTCTCAAGCTCAACACTGCCCAGACTGAAGAAGTGATTTTTGGAAGAACACCTTGCCATGGACCCCCAATTGGTGGCTGGCAAACTCAAACCCACAATCAGCTCCCATGGGAACCTCTTCCTCATCATCGGCAGTGAACAGGACATGACTGCACAAATCAACACCATTTCCACACCCTGACAATGCTGAGGAAGATCTTCAAATGGCTCCCAAGCAACATCAGAAAAACCATCACTCATGCCCTAGTCACCAGCGAGTTGGAATAAAGGGTCACTCTCTTTGTTGCGATTATCCAGCAGCTCACAAAAAGACTACTCCAGAAGTCAGCAGCCAGAGTCGTCCTCCACATCCCACACAGAACTCACATCACACCTGTAGGAGCTGACTGGCTCTGATACATAAATGTGCTCATATCAAACTATTCACACAGATATTCAAGGCACTAAACAACTTGGGTTCCACCTACCTGAAAAGACACATTTCCTTCCAACAACCATCTAGACACCTCTGCTCTGCAGAACTCTTAATTGCACATATTCCAAGCAGACACAGAACCAAATCAGGGGGGTGGGCATTCTCTTACATCACTCCTAAAGCATAGAATGGCCTTCCAATCCACATCAAAACCTCCTCCTCTCTTCTTGAATTCTGCAAGGAGCTAAAGACTTGATTTTTCAGTTAACCAACCTATTTTAGGCAAAGCTAGACACACACTCCTAATGAGTGCCATGATGCCCTCCCTAGTGATAGGGCAATTTACAAATACACATATCAGAATATGAATGTGTATGCACACACTCTACTGTGTGGCTGCAGATACCTTTCTTCCTGATATATTTGCATCAATTCTGAAGAATATTCTGTTGAGCCTAAGAAAAAGCACAGTGCCAGGGAACAACTAGTGTTTTCTAATTGTCTTTCCTTGATATTTATTTTAGAGGAAACTCAGGTTCATCAGGTTATCAGCTATATACTTCCAAACATAATGTGGAGCCCTACCATAAATAGCTAAAGACCTTGGGTCATACTTTCTTAAATTCATGCCATCCCTCTTTACTCAAAGATAATTTATTGATAAACGTAAAGTGTAGATTGCATGGTTATCAGACGTTCTTGTCTTCGTGCAATGACTTTTACATTATGTATGCTATATGAATTCACAATACTAATAATTGAAAATAGATGTTCATTTCTGGCATTCCAGGTTTTTCTATAAAACTCCTATTAATTTTAATGTCTAAAAGGTTCCTAATGAATGATTAAGAACCTACGCTTTGGAAAATGGAATTATTTCTTCCAAGAATAACCCATTTTTCATTATCATAATTACAGCATAGGTCAAAGGTGTACGGAATGCGGATTTCTGTTTGGAGAACTGGATTATTAGCCGATGAAAATTGTGGCTTTTTTCTCAGAGGTATTATTTTGCACAAACCATAGGTATCCTGCAGTCCATATTCTAGGATGTCTGCAATAGTTAACATTTCTGGATGGTCAGACTAGAAGACTGAAAGGCCCTCTGTCTTTCTAACGGTGCAACTTGAGACAACATTTTCTTCATGTTAATAAATCAATTAATAAATCGTCTGCATGACTTTGAGGATCTGATCTGGGTGAGTAAATAGTGACTATGAGTTAAAGATCCTCTGGTATACACAGTGGACTGTGTGTGGGAGAAGGGTATTATTGCATTTGCGTGTATATGTGTGTATATTTGGGTGTTTATCTATCAGTCATAATGTATATATCCTTCCTGCTATGAGTGTCTGTCTAATTTGTGGTACATTCATTTACAAATTAGTTATGCTGTTTTCAGTAACTTTTAGACTGCGAATTGGTTGTTAGGAAACAGGTAAATTACAATATGGAAATTGTACTGGATTGTTTCAAACTAAATTTGTAGAGCACTTGTGTACAACATAGGTCCAGTTGTCCCTAATCTGCGCTAGTTTTACAGGATCAACACTGATTGTCTGAGAACATGAGCAAACAGCAGGTCCACTGTATGACCTGTGTGTGTGTTTGTGCTTAAACAACATGTATAAGACCAAAGGAGTCCTTCTGGTTGGTAAAAAATACCTGATATTCAGAGCTCATCCTTCCTTTTCTTATCAGTTGAAAAGGCCCTACGGAGCAACCAATCAAAGGTTAAAATCACCATTGATGATCACTTTACCAGGAGGAAAAATTAGGGGAGTGGATGATTGAGCAAATCGACAAAGGAAATGCAATATCCAGGAAGTAGGGTTCATGGTAGAGCAATGAGGGTACTTGTGCATTTAGCTAACATTAGTTGTCAGTGTTTAGAGGGGAATATAACCACAATTTTGAGGTGACTGCAACCACCCTGTCCAAAACAGAAGTGTGAGTGTTCGTATGAAAGGTCTGACCTCTAGGTGGAACAACTTCTTCTAATGCCATCTTAGAATGTTTAATCAGCCACCAGGAGGTAATAATAGGAATACTGAGATCTTTAGTATTAATTATCTTTGTAGTCGAGACACAGACTTGTACACATAAACATCCCAACAGATGCAGACACACTTGTGAGCCCCTTTTACACGCCCGTTTAAATTAAAGTCAGAAAAAACAATTTTATTTAAATGCTTGCTTTGCATTTCATTTAGAATACAATTTTCTGAATAATATGTAGCGCTACTACGCCTATTTTTATCAGCGTTTGTTCACAAGAGGCATCTTTGAGTTAAATAGTAGTAGTGGTGGTCATGCATAGGTTTTTTGGGGGGGACTCCCAGTTTCTGCTCTAGATCAATGCGTTTAAATACACTGTAAATGTTTGCTGGACCAATGTGTTCCAATTTGAAATGAAGGATCAAAGACAAAGCAGAGACGTTATGCGCTTAAGAACACAAAGCAGGAACAGAATTACTTCGGAATGCTCTAACAAATCTGCATTGAATGCCCATGCCATCTTCCACTCATCTGCCATTTCATTCCATACCACTTGACTTTCCTGTAGACGTGACTTGCTCAAATATTCTACAACTTTTGAGTTGCTATTTTGTTTCTGATAATGTGGTCTCTTTGGATATCTTAAATATCAATGGTGCATTCTGTATGTGCTCACTAGCAGTGATGTTTATGGTTCACGAATGCATGAGCAACATCAAATTGCAGGGCAAATTCAAGCAAAATACATGGACGAAAAGGACAAAGGCATCATCTCTCGTCACTGCCTTTTTATTTCCAGCCCCCCACCGGCTTACTTTGCCGCGCGAGTCTTTCAAAAGCCTGATTTAAAATGATATTGAGGTTTCAGGAAAGTCTTGGAAATCGGAAATAATCGCTGTCACCCTTCAGTGAAAAGAGAAAAGGAGATAAAGCTGTAAAGAGTATTTACCGTTTTCTGACTGAGTGGCAGGTTTTCACATTCCAAACATCCACTCCCAACATTGAGACGGCCTGTCAGAACTGCACGCCCTCCTGTCAGTCACTTCGGATTTGGAAGCAATGAGCAGCCTAGAAATGGACTTCTTAGGCACTTGTGGGTGAATGCAAGCTGGTCTCGGAATGTCATTTCTCATTCGGACGCCCCCATTTCACTGTTTACTTAATGCTTTATAGACTATTCTTCATTCTTTTAAAGCATACATCTAGTCACCCTGGGGCACATGCCTCAATTCAACAAAATACCAGACCTAGGGGGGTTATTCTAACTTTGGAGGAGTGTTAATCCGTCCCAAAAGTGACGGTAAAGTGACGGATATACCACCAGCCGTATTACGAGTTCCATAGGATATAATGGACTCGTAATACGGCTGGTGGTAAATCCGTCACTTTTCCGTCACTTTTGGGACGGATTAACACATCCTCCAAAGTTAGAATAACCCCCCTAGTGTACTTGAGATTCACCATTCAAACGCTGATGATATCACAAACTCAACTCACTGTCCACACCAAGACTTTTAACAGCTTCCTCCTTGCCTCTGAAGGTGAGAGGAAAGGCAATAAGCAGAATCAGCAGAGGTTCTTTACGTTCTGTTCCTTAGAGTGCCTTAATGACCTTTTAGATCCAGAGTAGGAAAGGCAATTTCAAGAACACCAAACGGCTGGGTCAGGATAGGAGCTGCTTCCACTCGCTACCCCTAATTTATGTCAGTGTCATATGGCAGCCCATAGTTCAAGTACCTTAGTTGTGCTAGATTTGTGTTTTTTTTTTTTTACTTAAACACGACTTCTGCTGCAGGCGGATAATTATAACACTAAGAGCTAATGACACACACTGGACCACATCCCCCTATATCATTCACAGGGATTTATGCAAAACTAGGACCCTAAATGAAATATTCACATTATTAAATTCACTAAATATTTTCTCTATCTACTTTGGTGAATTATTGTTCTGACTGTTTGAATCTCGTGTGGCAATATCTAGATATGGACACAAAATGATTAGATACTGGTCTGATGTACAATTCGCATTCGCAAACCTAGGGTGTGCACTTTGCACACTGTTTTGAGAATTGTGAATGTAATTTGCACTGTGATGTTTTCTGATTAACAACCTGCCGAAAGAACAGTAATTAGGCAGGTCAAAATGTGCACCGCAATGTGACTGGCTGGAAATGCAGAGATGGAGGCCCCACAGTATTCCTCCTTTTCTGCAATTGCTTTCTCAATAGGAAAACCTATCTTTTTTACAGGCACAGGTTCTACTTTAAAAAATGTTTCTCAAGACATCTGAGGAAGGCAGTAGTCGTCTGCAAGCCACCAATATGATTCCCTAGGAAACAGCTTCGCTTTGCCAATCAGTTACCACCAGAACTTGATAGTCGGTTACTGATTAGTGGTTTGCAACTGCATTACAAACCAGTTAGACATCTCTTTCAGAATGCAGATATGAATCTGACATCTCTTTTATGCCCCCTCCTATTAGCTGTTCAGAAAGAGTAACAAAAGCCATTTGACTAATTGGAAAGTTTTCTGCAACTTCTAAAGGAGAATTTCTGCGTTGTGAAAAGTACTTGTTTTTGGAACAGCTGTTGAGGGTCTCGCAATTATAGTTAAATTATCACTTACATTAATATCAATTAATCAGTGTCCAATTGTTGTGAAAAATCAGTAACTTTCTCCTTGTTTGAACTCACAACTGCAGCACTGCATCAATAACCCTGAGTGTAAAATAAAAAAATGGGCATTGTTGACATTTAGGGGGTCATTCTAACTCTGGTGGGCGGCGGAGGCCGCCCGCCAGAGTTCCCCCCTCCGAAATACCGCACCGCGGTCAGTAGACCGCGGAGGGTATTCTAAGTTTTTCCCTGGGCTGGCGGGCGGTCGCCAAAAGACCGCCCGCCAGCCCAGGGAAAAACTCCCTTCCCACGAGGATGCCGGCTCGTAATCGAGCCGGCGGAGTGGGAAGGTGCGACGGGTGCTGCTGCACCCGTCGCGTATTTCACTGTCTGCAAAGCAGACAGTGAAATACTTGTAGGGGCCCTCTTACGGGGGCCCCTGCAGTGCCCATGCCAGTGGCATGGGCACTGCAGGGGCCCCCAGGGGCCCAGCGACCCCCCCTACCGCCATCCGGTTCCCGGCGGGCGGACCGCCGGGAACTGGATGGCGGTAGGGGGGGTCGGAATCCCCTCGGTGGCGCAGCTAGCTGCGCCGCCTTGGAGGATTCCAAAGGGCGGCGGTACACTGGCGGGAGACCGCCAGTGTTGCCGGTCCGACCGCGGCTTTACCGCCGCGGTCGGAATGCCCTTGGGAGCACCGCCGGCCTGTCGGCGGTGCTCCCGCCGACCCTGGCCCCGGCGGTCTTAGACCGCCGGGGTCAGAATGACCACCTTAATGTGTAATAACTGTATTTCACAATTTGTCCTGTTTCCAGTGCCTTCACAGATGTTCGTGTAGTATGTAGGGCTTGCACATGTGTGCATTGAGATATACTCTAAGTCTGGTCCGTAGTGCTTATTTCTTATATTAACCATTTTGTATTGCAGTGTATAATTTTTCTGGTAAACAGTGTAAGTTATTATGACCGTATGTCCCCATGAATGCCCTCAGTATAAATAAGACCATGCAAACAGATAGCAACAGATAAAAAAGAAAGAGTTTTAAAATACAAACATGATAATTTTACAATCTAAAATTAGCACAATTCCTTCATTGCCTATAATCTCTTGACTGTTTCCCTTGAATGACTACAAGACTGCATGGAAATTAAAATACAGTTGACCAGTTTAAGGCAATCACCACATCATTTGAAGTTAAATTAGAGATTAAAACTCATATGGCATGTCCCACAAGAAATCAGACCACCCTTTACTAAAACGGGGGAAATTGCCTTCTCTGTGTGTCATAACAAGCTTGTACTAAACAGTCTACAAATTTCATGGTCCTGACTAAGGTGTGACCAACTGCCCAGGTTCTTGAGAAATAGAAAAATGCCCATTGGAATATCACACAAGGCCACATAGCATTACCTGTCAGGCTGAAGATTAAAAAAGGAGGTGCTGATGGTACTTCATTAGCACATCTGGCTGCTTCCTTGATCAAATATCTGATTTCATCATCCATGCATGTCAATAATATGTTCAAATCCACATTACCTAAGATCCATGGATAACTATCTTATCTTCAGAAGCCTACTCGAGTGTTGACTCTTTCTTACATAACCACCATACTCAAACAGCAGTGGACTGCATATCCATGTGTATGTAAACATTTATAATTTAAATTGTATTTATACATCTAAATATGTGTATTTCTTTGTACAAATAGGTATAATAACTACTTTTTCATAAAATATATATACATACTCTTTGTGCTTGTTTTAACAAATGTATATTTTACTTACGGTTAAATGTATACAGTATGTATGTGTATATGTAGATGTATGTATGAGTAGAAATTTAATGTATATGTGTGTTTCTATGTGTATATAAATATATATATATATATATATATATATATATATATATATATATATATATATATATATATATATATCAAAAATATAAAAGTGTTTCACCCTCGTAGGTGCAGCCAGTGCTGGAGGTGTTCCAGGCATCTCTTTCTTACTGAAAAGACCGGCATGGCTTCAGCTTGTCTAATTACAGGCACCTGATTAGTCTCTTTAAATACTAGTCCACCCACTTGGGGCAAAATGAAAAAAATGCAGGACCACCACAACCAGCATGCACTGCTCACTTGAGAGGCCCACTGGGGCGGACTAGTATTTAAAGAGACTAATCAGGTGCCTGTAATTACACAAGCTGAAGCCATGCCGGTCTTTTCAGTAAGAAAGAGATGCCTGGAACACCTCCAGCACTGGCTGCACCTACGAGGGTGAAACACTTTTATATTTTTCTCTGCTGAAGAAAGGATTGACCTTGAAACACGTGTCCAGAGATGATTTTATAACTTAAGGCCTGGAATAATGAAACTGCTTAAAGAATTCACTGTGAGTTGCTGGCTTTGCTTTTTCTTCCCGTTTATATAACCTGTTGGGAGTGCGCTTTCACATGAGGACAACTTCGTTTTTGATATATATATATATATATATATATATATATATATATATATATATTGTTCTATGCTTAACATGTTCATAGGTCATTGCATTGTTTCTATATAAGTTGTTTGATTATGCTTAAGATTTTATGTTTTTTTTTAATCTATCGTGATAGGTAAATATTATCTTAACTATTTATCTACAATAATTTCACTATTGAAATATTGAGGAAAGATAAAATAATGTTATAAAAGTACCCAAATTAACTTCAAATACTGCAACTCTTAAAAGTCTGTGTTTATACATTACTACTTTAATCTCAATATATTATATTCAGTACACATATATTCCCTTACTATATTATCATGTATCCATATATATTTATTACTGTAGTCCTAATGTGCAAGAGAAAAAAACATAAACAAGTTTAAAAATAACTCTCGAAATCTTTACTCTGCTTCACCATCACCCTATACCTCTATCAATATATCCTCTATCTCCACTCTATGACTCATTGCAAACCATTCTACTACTATGATCTACAAAATAATCCTTCCTAGACTCTTCCCTCCTCCACTCCTCCTGCCTCACCCCAAACCTCAGTTTACTACTATGATCTCCCAAACAACCATACTAAATTCTCCCTCATTTATCTCTCCTTAACTCATCCTAAACCCCATTTTACAACTATGATCTCCCCAATTCCTTTCTACAGACTCTTCCCTTCTCCATCTCTTTTTTGTCAATCCCAAACCTCATCTTACTACTATGATCTCCCAGTTAACAATTCTGGATTCTTCCATCCTCTATAGTTCCATTATTCTATTCAATCCAATTAAGAGACTCATGTCCTCTGTTTAAATTAAATCATACCTCCCAATATTAGTACTGTACTCATATTCCCCTTTACTAATCCACCACTAATCCTTTTGGGTTTGGGAGTAGCGTGCTACTTGCCGAAAATCGCTTCAATACCTTGTCAGGGGTAGTAAGCCCTATATAAATATGATTACAATCATAGTTACAATTCCCTGCAACATCTCACATAATTCTATCTTTAGAATTCCAATACACATCTTTTTAAGAGGTGGCTCTACCAACACTGTCTTTTCAGGTATTACCTGTATCTGGTCCTCTTCTGCCTGATCCCACTTGTACCAGGCAATGTTGTTGTGACTGAAACTCCTGATGGCACACCTGGTTCAACTCCAGTAAGAGCATGCCAACCCCGACAGTAGTTTGGTTCTGTTCTAGCTGCCTATCTGTATACAGAGGAGATCTTGAAAATCAATAGTTCATTTATTAATTTGTCATCATCATCATCTGACTCTTTATTCTCTTTTTTCCTGTTCATTTCATCTTGTTCTGTTTCAGTAGCAGGAAAGGGTTTAACACATTACATCATATCTCCCCTCCAACATTTCTCACAGCGAACTAAACTGCTTTACAACCAACCCCTTCATGTTTTCTTTACAGTTCCATCTTTCTTGTCCCTCGCTTTCTCATTTATTGAGCTCCTGAAATTGTGTAGTTCTCTGCACTGGTTCCATGTCATACATGATTTGCCTCAATAAATCTAGTTTTTGGATATTAAAGGTACCCTCCAATTGAAACTCTAAAGCCTCATCATGCTCTACATAATTATTCCATTTGGGAATCCAGACACATGTATAATATCCAAACTCTTCCATCATTTCATATGCTGACATGCAGTCACTTGGCAACTTATGTTCCTCTTTAGGTATCTTCTCTTTCGTAGGCTTAGGTTTAATAAATGTTCCACCTATGTTTTACAATTAACAAGCTCAAATCAAGTTAAAACACAGTAAAACAATTTTAGCCAACAACAACTAATAGCAGCGCAGCTCTGTTAAGGGTCAACCCATCACAACTCAACTATGCCAGCAGACAACCAATCAGGCACAACTAGTGGTGATGCCACACCAATCCTATCATGACTCCCTGGGTGAGCAACCAATCACAACAAGATGTCTTTGTGAACAGGAAAACAATTACAGATCCTGAGAATCAAACTCATGGAGAGTACTGACAGCAACCACCTAAGACATTCTAAGACAAAGGGTCAAAGTCTCAAGAGAAAAACTAAATGTCACCCTAGCAGCAGCCGATGCTACAACTGTCCTGGAAGCAAATACAAAAAAAGGCCTCTGGCAACAGTTGATGCAACAGAAGCCCTAGAAAAAATTATGAAAACTACCTCCACAATATTAAAACCAAAGCATTTTCATGTGCAATTAACTCAAATTCAACATGGTATGATCATGGTTAGGGCAGCATTGGCATTTGAGAATCAGCAATGCAATATTTTACATCTTTAGTACCAATCCATTTTTTAAGGTAAGAGAAATCTCCCACCTACGCCCCATCAACTGTACTCCAGAGATGTATACCACAAATTGAAACATTTCTTAAACTATGGCTCAAAGGATTAGCATGCCTATAACAGAACTTCTAGCAAAAGTCTTTGAAAATGATACTTTGGGTACACAATGGAAGCTTTATTCACAAGACACACTTCCTAACACAGTTGTTCATCTTTAATCTTTGACATTATTCACTTGGTGCTCTATAGGAATGAGAGGAGAGTTGGTTTCAATATTGACACTGACTGACGGGAGGAATGAGCTGGTGCAAGATGACCAGAATGCCAGAAACTGCATCCACTTTAAAATAAATGGTGCTGCACATGAAAATGTAACATAACTACTTCACAGAATTAATTACATTTCAAAGTGACATAGTGCAAAATCATTAATTTATCTGTTGCAACTCTATGCATCATTAAAACCATCAATTTTCATAAATAATTTTCACCCGATATTTACAAGTTCGCACATTTTTCAAAGTCACAAATCTGAAAAACTCTCTGTTAGAAAGTTGCCATTTTCTTATCCTGAACATTTTGTGCCTGTATACTGGGTCACATGACTAGGTGTAACAGGCAGTTTGTCTTTGTGGATTACTCCCAGACACTGAGACACAGGGGGAAAAGGTTTGGGCAGGATGGACCATCTCCGACTTGATAGGGGGATGAGCGGTCACCTACCACAATTCACAAAGACTCTGTCTGAGCACACACTCCAAGGGATTCACACTAGTCTTTTGTGCTCCCAGTCAAGCGGGCTAGGACATGGAAGCAGGAAATTCCACACAGCTCTCAAGGGGAGATCTCTACAATCTGCTTCCATTTCAAAGTGGGTACTAGGAATAAATAGTAGCCCCTCAGATGCAACTTTTCACTGCACATCAGGACCTGTGGGAGGCTCAGCAGAAAAACTGCAGGGCTGCTGTGATTCAAGAATGACTGCTCTGTAGTCCTGGCACTCTGCTGCCCTGCTGCCTGGGTGAGAAGGACTGGACCTGCACCCTGGACCCAGGGATACCAGAGTGACTCCAAAGGATATTTGGCTGGCCTCCTGATCAGAGCATCAGGGGACAGAAAAAACTCCAACCATCTTGACCTGTGCAGTTTGGCTTTTATTTGCTGTGAGTCCTAACTCCCAAGTGGCGTTCCTCCAGTCCTGGGACCTTAGAAGTGGGACTAAAGGTGCTGTACCAGCCCAGTTAAGGTCTTCAGCAGAACCAATGCTATGTAACACAACTACTCACAGCTCCGTATTAGAACCTGCACTGTGCAACACATATCTGATGCAGGACCTTGCAAAGCAGTCCCACAAGTCATTGGAACCGCAGCTGTGCAATGCATTTTTGATGCAGGACTTTGCATCGCAGCCCGAGGCTCATCAGAACTGCTGCTGCATGACACATCTCAAGCACAGGACCTTGCATTGCAGCCTGGCTGTCGCGTAACAGCCATTGCCAACATTTCCAATAAGAGGCCTCACATCACTGTTCAGAACCACCGCTGGCTGCACAACACTCCACAGCCAGGACATAAAGTACATTGTTCAGTGGGACTACCCTAGGACCTGTATCCCATTCATGCTCCATTGTGATCGCTAAAAACTTGTGACTCTATTTTCCTAAATTGGAGTGGGATATTTCTTGTGCTTTCACTGGATTACTGTTTCAGTGCTGCATAAGTACTTTACACATTACTCTAATTTAAGTCTATCTGCCGAGCTACTCAGGGGTTGAGCACAGGTTAATTTGGGGCTTTTTTGTGTTTCACCCTGACAAGATGTGTAGTTGCTGCTTGAGTAGGGCTTCACCCCCCTCAACCAGTAACCCAATGCCTCACAGTTATGCACTAAAATAATGCTACACTAATTAAATACCTTCAAAATCTCAATGATGACATTGTAATAAATGAAAATGTTAGTAGTCGTATGGGCCAAATGGGCAGCCTCCATAATGATCCATGGGGAAGCATTCAGAGATAATTGAACGTGTCTCTGTTAGCGAGTCAGACCTTAAATGGTAAACTTACAAGGGAGACGGGACTATGCCAATGGACCTTTTGACTCACTTCGAGATTTTCCCCACCATATATCCCGTACCAATACAAATCAATAACAACAGCAATCAATAACATCAATGATCAATAGGAGTCAAGAATTTTCACACACCATGACCTCTCAGCCATGATTAACCACACCTTTATGTAAAAGTTAGAATGTTTATTTCCCTATATTAACAATGCCAATGTCACATACCTTAGTCTCAATATCAAATGGTAAACATACAGAAACAATACTGGCTGTCCAAGGCAGCAAAAGAATCTCAATCTAATCAAAGTTTGAGCCACTACACATTCTAAAGTTACAGTACAAACTAATAGCAAGAATAACTGCACAAACGATATAACACTCATTTTAGATTTCAACAAAGAAAAGACATCAGCTGTTATTACATGTAGTGACCCTCATCTGTAAGAACCCTAACTAACATCAGATTAGCATTGCATGTTTGGGTTTCATGCAAAACAATTCAGTCAACACAAATTTGGAAAACATCTAACTATTGCTCTGTCAAACTAGAGGTTGGTATCTAGAAACAAATGCAAATAGACATAGCAGTCAGTAATGTAATTATATACCTGTCCTCAATAAGGTTCAGCAAGCTGTGACAGTCTTCGTCAATAGGACATCAGTTCAGTCAGCAAAACCTCAGGATTCAGCATCAAAGTTCAGAAAAGCAAAGTCTCATCATGCAGTTCAGAAAACAATGAGCTAAACTCTCAAGACAGTTAATAAGAAAATAGCAAAATGGCCTATCTTCCCTCCGTGCAGTTTGACTAAGTTAGATTTCCTAAAACTACTTCCAACACCCTCATTGGTTAGGGGATCACATGTTTACATTTAGTCCAATGAAACTAAACCCTCAAATCTACTAATTTACTACTACACGGTTCACATGTCAACGATTGGCTCCTTTTCTCCCGCTATCCTCATTCGGCTTGTCAGGTATCAACATTGTTGCAGCTTATACTCCAGTTAGTACATCGATTGTCCTCTCCTGGGAAGGTCAGTCTTACACACATTACATTAAACATTGTTTCACTAGCAAGTACACCATCTTCTAGCAAGCAGTTTCTCATGAGAACTAACTTCAGCTACGAGCACATGGTCAGTACAGTGGAAAATCACAATTTAATTTTCTAAGCAACAATTTTATAAAACGCCTAAGAAATGCAGCTTGAAATGAGGCCGTGCAACTGGGCAAAGACTTCACTAAGTTAAGGCCTACAATTAATAAAGCTAATACATAACATATAACTCTTAATTTGACATACTACTACATTAATCAAACAAAAGCTCAAAATTTCATATTAATAAGCCATTACTAAGTACACTTAGTGAACATTGACGGCCACTCACATGGGCAGACCTTTAAATGTGCTAGCGCGCCCGGTCCTTAGTAAGTAAACTTACAAGGGGACGCGTATATGTCGATTAACCTTTTGAATCGCATGGATTCAACAACAATAAATCAAGATCAACCACTTAAGAAACCAAAAAGAAAAACTATTTTAATCAGAAATAACCGTCACTCATGGAAAAGGTTAACAAGTTTATTCCCTATTGCTAACAATTCTAGGTCATCAGTTAGTTCAAGTTCATACAATCAATTCTTTATTAATTCATCAGTTAGAAGACATTGGCCCTCATTCTGACCCTGGCGGTCTTTGACCGCCAGGGCGGAGGACCGCGGGAGCACCGCCGACAAGCCGGCGGTGCTTCAATGGGGATTCCGACCGCGGCGGTAAAGCCGCGGTCGGACCGGCACCACTGGCGGGGTCCCGCCAGTGTACCGCGGCCCCATTGAATCCTCCGCGGCGGCGCAGCTTGCTGCACCGCCGCGGGGATTCTGACCCCCCCTACCGCCATCCAGATCCCGGCGGTCGGACCGCCGAGATCCGGATGGCGGTAGGGGGGGGTCGCGGGGCCCCTGGGGGCCCCTGCAGTGCCCATGCCACTGGCATGGGCATTGCAGGGGCCCCCGTAAGAGGTCCCCTAAATGTATTTCACTGTCTGCTGCGCAGACAGTGAAATACGCGACGGGTGCAACTGCACCCGTCGCACAGCTTCCACTCCGCCGGCTCGATTCCGAGCCGGCTTCATCGTGGAAGCCTCTTTCCCGCTGGGCTGGCTGGCGGTCTGAAGGAGACCGCCCGCCAGCCCAGCGGGAAAGTCAGAATTACCGCCGCGGTCTTTCGACCGCGGAACGGTAACCTGACGGCGGGACTTTGGCGGGCGGCCTCCGCCGCCCGCCAAGGTCAGAATGAGGGCCATTATCTCTTGGGAAAAAAACATGTGCAACCAAGCAACAACATAAGCTAGGAATATCAGCATTAACAATGTAATTCAGCAATTCAATTAGTCAGTCATTTGTCACTGTCAACGTCTCCCCTGTCAGCCTACCTAACCAAGATTAGCATCAGCATGTGGGTCTTCATGCGAAAACAATTTAGAGAAAACATTAATTTGGAAAAATCTACCTAAGAGAGAAAAACTATTCAGAAACAGCGCAGTTGGCACCTAGAAGAAAATGCACACAATTTGTCAGTCACATTTTCCTAGCTACCTATCCAGGATGGATCAGCAACAAGTCAGTCTTCTTCCCCAGGTCATCAGTGGTCAGCTACGTATCAGGCTCACAGAGTATAAGCCAAATTATCAGCACTTCGGACAGCGTCTCCTGACGTCATCAACTTTCTCCTCGCAGTTCTGATTTCACTCCCCTTGTCATGACTTTTTATTAGGGTCTCCCAGTCCATCACACTAATTGCTAATTGGTCAGTCCATCAGAAGTTATGACTCTAACCTATAGTTTTTGTTTACAAAATCTCTCTTTTTGCACAGGCTTCATACCGATAAAATTGATTGGTCCTTCTTGCAATGAGAACATCATCCGGCTCTTCAGGTAACAAAATTGTTGCATACAAGTCTTTAGTCAGTGCCTCTATTGTTCAAGTCCTGGGAAAGTACATTTAGCCTACACTACACATAATTGTATCAAATTGTCTTCATCATCTCCTGTCCGCTGGTACATTGCAGAATCTTCTAGCGGAGCTGTCTGAACTCTGAATAGTTCAAGGGCCCTTCTTCCAGTTACCAGTCCTCGCAAAGTTTTTCAGAGTCTCCGCGTTATAAACAAGCGAGGCCCGGTGAAACCAGGCCGTTAGGCCGGCTAATTTAAGAGTGTTAATTAACATAAAACATTGGTTATACATCCAGTTATGATATATTAATACATTTCATATAATTTCATATAAATATTTCCCTTATTTAGCACCTGTTAATACACATGGTGACCACTCTCTGTGGGCACATTTTCAATTATACACATTGTTTTCTAATATTAATTTCTCTATGCATTTTTCTCATTAATAGGCACACATTAATCATTAGAAAGTTCTTCAATTAGCATATCTGCTCCATCAAAAGCGTGCATTATTTTTCTCCATGGTAGTCCATTTTCTACTCAAATACATGAATATTCACTAAAATAAACTCACTAATAACTTGTGTGTTAACAATTCCAATCTCTCCTCTAACTTTTGGAGCATCTAGTTCAGATGCTCACAGTAATTCCTTGTGTTGGCAGTGTATTTATAACCTGTGGCTCGGAGTCTGATATCCCAGCTTCACGAACGCTGTATTTATGGACAGGTTCAGTGCCAGTGACTGTATTTCCAGTGTACCTTGACTGATCGAGATGCCTACTTGATATACAGTGAGCCCGCTGAACCTGTCTTCCGGCGGATGACTCTCGAATGTTGAAAGGCTTTACTACACCAACTCAAATAAACAAGATCTACGAGTTTAGCAAATGTGTGCTCAACTTTTCAGATGATGCTTCTGCATTACACTTCTCATTTGTGTCTTGCAGGGTATTTAACCACAAATTCCTTTTTCATTTCTTATGATATATATATATATACTGTTAGAAATGGGGTTTTTGGTTGGCAGTTAGGTTGCCCTCTGTCCAAGCAAGAACCCTCACTCTAGTCAGGGTAAGTCACACACAATCCAAAATCAGCCTGTGCTCACCCTCCGGTAGCTTGGCACGAGCAGTCAGGCTTAACTTAGAAGGCAATGTGTAAAGCATTTGTGCAATAAATCATACAACACCATAGTATAACACCACAAAAATACACCACACAGTGTTTAGAAAAATATAGAATATTTATCTGGATAATTGTAGGTCAAAACGATCAAAGTTGCAATACGAATTTGTAAAGATATCACTGAAAAGTGATATTAAGAGTCTTTAAGTCTTTAAAAAGCAATAGAGTGTCTTTCAAGCACAGAGTACCTGGTTTCTGGTGGGAAATCTCCTCAGAGGGCCACAGGAGAAGAGATGCGTGGAAAAAGGGGTGTGTGCGTCGTTTTCCGCTCAGCACACACAGACTTGCGTCGTTCTTTTCCGCGCGGGGAAGTCGGGCGTCGTTTTCCGGCGCGCATACAGTCTCTTTTTGTGGATCGCGGGGATTACCAGATGTCCCGGGTCTGTGCGTGGGCTCTCCTGCTTATTTTCCGGCTGCGCGTCGTTCTGCGGGGCTGCGCGTCGAAGTTTCGATCTCACGGTAGGCGTCGCGTCGATTTCTCCTTGGAAGTCGGGCGTCGTTTTCCTTGCGAGGCCGTGCGTCGAAATTTTGGTCTCACGGCAGGCGTCGCGTCGATTTCTCCTTGGAAGTCGGGCGGCGTTGTCCTTGCGAGGCCGTGCGTCAAAGTTTCGCACTCACGGTAGGCGTCGCGTCGATTTCTCCTTGGAAGTCGGGCGGCTTTGTCCTTGCGAGGTTGTGCGTCGAAGTCTCGATCGTCCCGAGGGCGTCGCGTTGATCAGCGTCGGTGTGCGGCGTTTTTCTCGCCGCGAAACAAGCTGTGCGTCGAAATTTTCGGCGCACGGAGCGTCCACGTGAAAGGCAGAAGTCTTTTTGGTCCTGAGACTTCAAGGAACAGGAGGCAAGCTCTATCCAAGCCCTTGGAGAGCACTTTTACAGCCAGACAAGAGTTCAGCAAGGCAGCAGGCCAACAGCAAGGCAGCAGTCCTTTGTAGAAAAGCAGACAGGTGAGTCCTTTGAGCAGCCAGGCAGTTCAGCAAGGCAGGATGTAGTTTCTGGTTCAGGTTTCTTCTCCAGCAAGTGTCTGATGAGGTAGGGCAGAGGCCCTGTTTTATACTAAGTTGTGCCTTTGAAGTGGGGGTGATTTCAAAGAGTCTCTAAGAAATGCACCAAGTTCCCTTTCAGCTCAATCCTGTCTGCCAGAGTCCCAGTAGGGGGTGTGGCAGTCCTTTGTGTGAGGGCAGGCCCTCCACCCTCCCAGCCCAGGAAGACCCATTCAAAATGCAGATGTATGCAAGTGAGGCTGAGTACCCTGTGTTTGGGGTGTGTCTGAGTGAATGCACAAGGAGCTGTCAACTAAACCTAGCCAGACGTGGATTGAAGGGCACAACAAGTTTTTAGTGCAAAGAAATGCTCACTTTCTAAAAGTGGCATTTCTAGAATAGTAATATTAAATCCGACTTCACCAGTCAGCAGGACTTTATATTACCATTCTGGCCATACTAAATATGACCTTCCTGCTCCTTTCAGATCAGCAGCTGCCACTTCAACAGTGTATGAGGGCAGCCCCAATGTTAGCCTATGAAGGGAGCAGGCCTCACAGTAGTGTAAAAACGAATTTAGGAGTTTTACACTACTAGGACATATAACTACACAGGTACATGTCCTGCCTTTTACCTACACAGCACCCTGCTCTAGGGGTTACCTAGGGCATACATTAGGGATGACTTATATGTAGAAAAAGGGGAGTTCTAGGCTTGGCAAGTACTTTTAAATGCCAAGTCGAAGTGGCAGTGAAACTGCACACACAGGCCTTGCAATGGCAGGCCTGAGACAAGGTTAAGGGGCTACTGAGGTGGGTGGCACAACCAGTGCTGCAGGCCCACTAGTAGCATTTAATCTACAGGCCCTAGGCACATGTAGTGCACTCTAATAGGGACTTACAGGTAGATTAAATAGTCAATCATGGATAAACCAATCAATAGTACAATTTACACAGAGAGCATATGCACTTTAGCACTGGTTAGCAGTGGTAAAGTGCTCAGAGGTCAAAAGCCAACAACAGCAGGTCAGAAAAAATAGGAGGAAGGAGGCAAAAAGTTTGGGGATGTCCCTGTCAAAAAGCCAGGTCCAACATGACCCCCCACCAGCCTAAAGCCAGGGGAGAACAATCACTATCCTGATGTACTTCCCTGTTTGAGGCGACAGAACAAGGACCCAGGCCCACAACAGCAGGGGCATGCTCCAGTTCTTCGCCTTCCTGACTCCAATTGGATCCCTCTGTCCATACTCTCAGGGCCCACTAAGCCCATCCATGGGGAACCTTTCTCCTTTCCTGCGGATCCCATCTGTGCAGCACCTAACCTTACTTTGCTCACAGATGTATCCCAGGAGCAGGATAGTACCCCCATGACCAACATAGTGGTGTTGCCCACTCTACCCCTGGGGTGTGACACTTGTCCCCTCCCCAGGGATAACTCTGTCCACCCGGACAGCAAGCCACAGTGATTACTGACAGCTGCCAGGGATGAGAGCCAGGCCCTAGGCCTCTCAAAGCTCTCCAACCACTGTGGCTGTGGAGAGTGGGGGGCGGTAGCCCCAGGTGCTGGGCACCCTTTAACCACTCTCCCTTCCACCAGGTCAGGGATGACAGCCTGAACCTGGTCCTCCCCTCTGGGGCTTTGTACCCTCCTTCCTGGAGCGGTACCCCCAGAGTCCAACATGGCCAGGGGGCTTACAGAAGTCGCCCTGTACCATTCCTCCACCAGTGCAGGGCTGTTAACCTGCCACTGGCCCTCCAACCTGGGGTCTGTACCTTCAGGTTGGACTAGGGCCCGGGGTGAGGCTTCCCTCCCCCTGCCCTCCCTTCTGGGGTCCAGCACCCTCCAACTAGGAGTGGCCTCCTCAGAAGACAACATGGTAGGGGCACTGTTATCAGTAGCCCCTCCCTCCAGGTCCGGGGGGACACCCTGAACCTGGTCTTCCAGCCCAGGGTCTGTACCCTCAGACTGGATCACCGCCTGGCAAACCAGGACTTCCTGGGAGGCACACCTACCCCCCACCAGGTCAGAGTTTAACCTCTGCACCTGCCCATTCAACTCAGAGTCACCACCCTGAAGTTGAACAATTGCCTGGCACGCCAGGACTTCCTGGAGGGCACACTGACCCTCCACCAGGTCAGAGTTTAACCTCTGCACCTGACCATTCAACTCAGAGTCACCACCCTGAAGTTGAACAATTGCCTGGCACACCAGGACTTCCGGGAGGGCACACTGACCCTCCACCAGGTCAGAGTTTAACCTCTGAGCCTGGTTCCCCAACCCAGGGTCACCACCCTGAGGTTGGGCAATTGCCTGGCACGCCAGGACTTTCTGGGGGGCACCCTTACCCCCCACCCGGTCAGAGTTTAACCTCTGAACCTGGTCATCCAACCCAGAGTCAACACCCTGAGGTTGGACAATGGCCTGGCACAGCAGGGCTTCTTGGGAGGCACACCTACCTCCCACCAGGTCAGAGTTTAACCTCTGAACCTGGGTATCCAACCCAGAGTCAGCACTCTGAGGTTGAACAATTGCCTGGCACGCCAGGACTTTCTGGAGGGCACACTGACCCTCCACCAGGTCAGAGTTTAACCTCTGAACTGGGCCATTCAACTCAGAGTTACCACCCTGAAGTAGAACAGTCGCCTGGCACGCCAGGACTTCCTGGAGGGCACACTGACCCTCCACCAGGTCAGAGTTTAACCTCTGAACCTGGTTCTCCAACCTAGGGTCACCATCCTGAGGTTGGACAACTGCCTGGTACACCAGGGCTTTCTGGGGGGCACACCTACCCCCCACCAGGTCAGAGGTTAACCTCTGAACCTGGATATCCAACCCAGAGTCACCACCCTGAGGTTGAACCATTGCCTGGCAGGCCAGGACTTTCAGGGAGGCACACCTACCTCCCACCAGGTCAGAGTTTAACCTCTGAGCCTGGTTCTCCAACCCAGGGTCACCACCCTGAGGTTGAACCATTGCCTGGTATACCAGGACTTTCTGGGGGGCACACCTACCCCCCACCAGGTCAGAGTTTGACCTCTGAACCGGGTTAGCCAACCCAGAGTCACCACCCTGAGGTTGGGCAATTGCCTGGCACCCCAGGACTTTCTGGGAGGCACACCTACCTCCCACCAGGTCAGAGTTTGACCTCTGAACCTGGCCATCCAACCCAGAGTCGACACCCTGAGGTTGGACAACTGCCTGGCACGCCAGGACTTTCTGGGGGGCACACCTACCCCCCACCAGGTCAGAGTTTGACCTCTTCACCTGGTAAGCCAACCCAGAGTCACCACCCTGAGGTTGAGCCATTGCCTGGCATTCCAGGACTTTCTGGGGGGCACATCTACCCCCCACCAGGTCAAAGTTTAACCTCTGAACCCGGTTATTCAACCCAGAGTCACCACCCTGAGGTTGAATCTTTGCCTGGCATGCCAGGACTTCCTGGGGGGCACTCTCACCCCCCACAAGGGACACGCCGTCCCCAAGGGCCACACAAGAGTCTGGTTGGCGCAGGTCTCCCGACCTCTGCCCATCCGGCAGAGTCTGGGTTTCCCCCAAACCAGAAACGGTCTCACCTGGGTCATTCCTGGGGGGCTCTGCTCTCAGAGCTGACCCCTGACTTTCAAGATCCTCCACTGGGGTCTGCCACCCCCTCTCAACCCTATGTCTGGACTTCTGCACCCCCTCACTAGGAGTGGTACTGCCAGACACCAGAACTGTTGGGATGCTGTCTACAGTCATCCCCCCAAGTTCTTCTGACACTGCGGGGCTTCCCTCAAAAGGTGGCCCTACGGTACAGGTTAGGCTCTGAGACCTACCTGGGACACTACAATCCTCTCCCACCTCACTTGGTCGGGAACCACCTAGACCACTCCCTTCAGGAGCACCCCCAAATGCCTCTTCAGACTCTCTGGTACTCGCCCAAAAGTCTGCCTCCACTGTAAGTTCCCTGGGGTCAGAGAACTCACACTCCACCTGGTGTTGGCGTAGCTCTGGAAAATAAGGACCAGACATATGCTCTCCAGCAATTACATCACTCTGCCCTTCACATGTATTAACCACAGTACCCTTCACCCAACCACCTAGTAACTCAGCCTTGGAAAAGCACTCTACATCACCCTCTTGAGACTGGTGAGACAGTTTCTGTCTGTCCCTGACACTCAACCCAAACTCTTCTGGGATGTCTCTACACTCTATATCCAGGACGTCCACCAGGGGGGAACCCTTTTCTCTGTCACTCTCTGCTAGAGTCAGTAAAGTGTCCCTCCCCCCAGTAGGAATATGACTCCCTGTGCCAGTTCCCCAATCCTTCTCAGGGACCCTGTGCATTACGGGAACTACCTCATACCCTTGAACCGCCTGGGGTGTGTCAACTCTCTTCTTCAAGTTGGGTACCACATCTCTGGGCTTGTGCCCTTCTTCAGCAGTACTAGATGCAAGATTTTTGCTGCCACCATCTGAACTGGACTCAGCCCTTCCGGCCTCCAGTTTCAGCTCTTTACAGCTCAGCTCTTGAGCTGCAATCTTTTCTTCTTCCAGGGCTAAGAGACTTGCTGCCTCAGCCCTTTCAATAAACTCATCTAGCTCTTCCATCCACCGTGCTTGAGCCATGAGCCATTCTTTTTTCACTGGGTCTCTTTCCTCATCTGAGTCGTCCTCCTCCTCCTCTGAGGGGTACTTAGTCATTTGGTTTCTTGCTGCCTCTCTCTCTGCCCATCTGTCTTCCTCCCAGACTATGTAGGCACGTAGCATCTCTGCTTTAGTAGATCTCTTTGCTACAGGAAGGCCACATTCTCTGCAAAGCTTCCTTAGGTCAGCCTTAGTGAGGTGGTCAGTAGGCAAAAAGAATAAGTAGGTAAGCGATCCCATTCTGATAGGATCTTACCAGCAAAAACCAAAATCCAAAGTCCAAAATATCAATAGTATATCCAGGAGGACATCAGAGACCAAAAGTCAAAAAAGAGATAAAAAATCAAGTTGACCTTCAACTGTGGGTAGGTAGTGAAATACTTAGCTACTGTATGTCACTGCACAAACACAAGTCCTATCCTCACCGCTGATCACCAATGTTAGAAATGGGGTTTTTGGTTGGCAGTTAGGTTGCCCTCTGTCCAAGCAAGAACCCTCACTCTAGTCAGGGTAAGTCACACACAATCCAAAATCAGCCTGTGCTCACCCTCCGGTAGCTTGGCACGAGCAGTCAGGCTTAACTTAGAAGGCAATGTGTAAAGCATTTGTGCAATAAATCATACAACACCATAGTATAACACCACAAAAATACACCACACAGTGTTTAGAAAAATATAGAATATTTATCTGGATAATTGTAGGTCAAAACGATCAAAGTTGCAATACGAATTTGTAAAGATATCACTGAAAAGTGATATTAAGAGTCTTTAAGTCTTTAAAAAGCAATAGAGTGTCTTTCAAGCACAGAGTACCTGGTTTCTGGTGGGAAATCTCCTCAGAGGGCCACAGGAGAAGAGATGCGTGGAAAAAGGGGTGTGTGCGTCGTTTTCCGCTCAGCACACACAGACTTGCGTCGTTCTTTTCCGCGCGGGGAAGTCGGGCGTCGTTTTCCGGCGCGCATACAGTCTCTTTTTGTGGATCGCGGGGATTACCAGATGTCCCGGGTCTGTGCGTGGGCTCTCCTGCTTATTTTCCGGCTGCGCGTCGTTCTGCGGGGCTGCGCGTCGAAGTTTCGATCTCACGGTAGGCGTCGCGTCGATTTCTCCTTGGAAGTCGGGCGTCGTTTTCCTTGCGAGGCCGTGCGTCGAAATTTTGGTCTCACGGCAGGCGTCGCGTCGATTTCTCCTTGGAAGTCGGGCGGCGTTGTCCTTGCGAGGCCGTGCGTCAAAGTTTCGCACTCACGGTAGGCGTCGCGTCGATTTCTCCTTGGAAGTCGGGCGGCTTTGTCCTTGCGAGGTTGTGCGTCGAAGTCTCGATCGTCCCGAGGGCGTCGCGTTGATCAGCGTCGGTGTGCGGCGTTTTTCTCGCCGCGAAACAAGCTGTGCGTCGAAATTTTCGGCGCACGGAGCGTCCACGTGAAAGGCAGAAGTCTTTTTGGTCCTGAGACTTCAAGGAACAGGAGGCAAGCTCTATCCAAGCCCTTGGAGAGCACTTTTACAGCCAGACAAGAGTTCAGCAAGGCAGCAGGCCAACAGCAAGGCAGCAGTCCTTTGTAGAAAAGCAGACAGGTGAGTCCTTTGAGCAGCCAGGCAGTTCAGCAAGGCAGGATGTAGTTTCTGGTTCAGGTTTCTTCTCCAGCAAGTGTCTGATGAGGTAGGGCAGAGGCCCTGTTTTATACTAAGTTGTGCCTTTGAAGTGGGGGTGATTTCAAAGAGTCTCTAAGAAATGCACCAAGTTCCCTTTCAGCTCAATCCTGTCTGCCAGAGTCCCAGTAGGGGGTGTGGCAGTCCTTTGTGTGAGGGCAGGCCCTCCACCCTCCCAGCCCAGGAAGACCCATTCAAAATGCAGATGTATGCAAGTGAGGCTGAGTACCCTGTGTTTGGGGTGTGTCTGAGTGAATGCACAAGGAGCTGTCAACTAAACCTAGCCAGACGTGGATTGAAGGGCACAACAAGTTTTTAGTGCAAAGAAATGCTCACTTTCTAAAAGTGGCATTTCTAGAATAGTAATATTAAATCCGACTTCACCAGTCAGCAGGACTTTATATTACCATTCTGGCCATACTAAATATGACCTTCCTGCTCCTTTCAGATCAGCAGCTGCCACTTCAACAGTGTATGAGGGCAGCCCCAATGTTAGCCTATGAAGGGAGCAGGCCTCACAGTAGTGTAAAAACGAATTTAGGAGTTTTACACTACTAGGACATATAACTACACAGGTACATGTCCTGCCTTTTACCTACACAGCACCCTGCTCTAGGGGTTACCTAGGGCATACATTAGGGATGACTTATATGTAGAAAAAGGGGAGTTCTAGGCTTGGCAAGTACTTTTAAATGCCAAGTCGAAGTGGCAGTGAAACTGCACACACAGGCCTTGCAATGGCAGGCCTGAGACAAGGTTAAGGGGCTACTGAGGTGGGTGGCACAACCAGTGCTGCAGGCCCACTAGTAGCATTTAATCTACAGGCCCTAGGCACATGTAGTGCACTCTAATAGGGACTTACAGGTAGATTAAATAGTCAATCATGGATAAACCAATCAATAGTACAATTTACACAGAGAGCATATGCACTTTAGCACTGGTTAGCAGTGGTAAAGTGCTCAGAGGTCAAAAGCCAACAACAGCAGGTCAGAAAAAATAGGAGGAAGGAGGCAAAAAGTTTGGGGATGTCCCTGTCAAAAAGCCAGGTCCAACATATACATATACAGTATATATACACACACACACACACACACTGTGGTCCGAGCTCTCAAGTCCTGAGACATTCTATTCACTTGCATCTAAAAACAGAAAGCAGTTTAGGAACAAGAGGTACTGTGCAGTTGAAAATCCACATTTCTTTAGATCTTGATGCCCAACAAAGCTGCAAGCTTATTTCACTTTCTTTTACAGGTTTATTTTACTAAAATGCCACAGATATCTCAAAACAGACATTCGGATTTTCTCTGTTTACTAGTCCTACGGGTTTCTTTTCTGGTAGGTGTATTACGTAATTTATTTTTTCCACTTCTCCTAATACTACAGCAGTGCAAAGATTCCGTTTACAAGATGTGGAAAACAGTTTTTGAGCTTTTTGCCCATCGTGTCAGACCAGTGGCATAAGTGCCAAGACAGTGTTCTTTATGTTAGTTTTGTTTTGGGAGGACTGGATTGGGGTAAAGTGTCACATAGCACCTTCTCTTATTTTTTTACAATTTCCAGAAGGAAAATTACCCCATTCCCCTTTTGATCAACATTGCATTCATCTTTCATGTATTGCTCATTCTATATGAAGGACAATCAAAGCTGCTGCATCTACATACCTTCGCAAGACACATATCAGTCTACCTTCATAATGGATGAGAAAATGGGCAACTATTCGTACCCATAGAACGAATTGTAGATACTGGATCCCATGAAATTCCAAGAGAGAGCCGAGCCAAACTGAACCATAGCTTGGCCCTGAGGGAAAAAGACCTATCGTGTAAATTACACAATAGATGACCTACCTAAAGACATGTAGGAAGGCTGTTAATTTAAAATTTTGTAAGTTATGTTTTTCACTCTCACAGACTAGTTCAGTAGGGGTGTGTCCAGTGCTTGAAATGGAAAACTTTAACTGCAGGTTCTCTGTGCCAGAGTACCTGCTTGTTTCCGAGAAGTGCAATTAAAAGTATTACGTTTTTTTTAGATGTGCCGGTACTCTCCCTCTCAAAATAAAAAAGTGCCGGTACTCTTTACCGGACAGTACCAGCCCATTTAAAGCACTGGCATATGTCAGGACTAATTCACTTGTAGCTGCACACAATTTTACAGCTGAAGACGATGCCATTCAGTGACATGTTTTTACGCCAAGGGTAACACAATTTAGTCTACTCAGCGAGGAATGTATTCCGTCCCTGTCAATTGTTCCATACATTCTGGAGTCCACCCGTATGCCCAACCTACCTAATTCATATATAGCTGGGGCCACATCCAGCGAGGTTCACATGGCACATAGCGAGAATGCCACTGGTCCTAATATACATGAGGGAATTAGTATGGTTCCTAGCAGTTCCTCTCCCTGTAGGAAATATCCCCAGAATAAAGCAGGGTCCATAAAAACAGAGGATCTCGATAAGGTACTCAGCTGGAATATAGCAGGGTTGGAAAGCAAATTACAAAGTCCAGGATGGGGCAGTCTTATTGATGATCACCTGATCTGCCTCTTCCAAGAAACGTGGGCATTAGAACCCAAATATAGACTAGGCTTTAAAAGCTATTGGGTTCCAGCACGCAAGTCCTCTTCTGGGAGACCATCGGGAGGGCTGCTTGTGTGGATCAACACTTCTCTTAGGTGCAAGATAGAAGAAATAGATACGGGTTGCCCTGACTTGCAAGTCCTATTAATAATGATTTCTGAAGAGAGACCTTTACTTTTAATTAATATCTATAACAGGAATGTGAGCTCCCACGCTGATTCTGATGTCCTGTCCATTTTGGACAGTTTTCTTAAAAACAATCCCTCCTTCTTTGTTTTGATTGGAGGGGATTTTAATGTCACTTTTGAACCTAATCCTCTAGTCCAAGGAATATGTAAAGAAGAGGATGCCCATTGGGGCATCCCTCAGCTAGTCTCCAACAAAAGACCAAGGCTGAATAAATCTGCGCGCTTACTGGCTGACATCACACTAGCCCATGGCCTCCGAGCCTGCAACGGTCGCTCGCGCTCGGATGTAAATTTACAAGCTACCTTTAGGCGCGGAGGGCTCAGCAGTCGTATTGATTATATACTTCTTGACATCCGACTGTGGAGCCACATGTTTGATATGAGGGTCCAAAAGCAAATTGAGAGCGATCATGACCCGTTGATTTTATCGACCAGAGGACTTTTTCCTTCGTTTACTGTGCCCTACTCCAAGAGCCATGCCTCCCAGCTGGCTCTAACTAATAACAGACGCAACCTAAAATGGGAATCTGTTAATTCTTCCCCTAAACACCTGGCATCTATTTACAACCTGCTTGCCAACCAGATGGAGTGTATGATCCGCCTAAATGAGAATGGGGAGGGTGACAGAGTCTTAGCAGCCCACACTGACTTGTTCCAATCTTTAAAGCATATTTTTACAAAAAAGTTTCTTAATAATCCTAACAAAAAGCACTGCGCTCCTTGGTTTGACAGTTGTTGCAGAGAAGCACAACTGTCTCTCCTGGAAGCAATAAAATATGGCCATGTTGGGCTGTTAAGAACAGCCAGAAAAGTTTATAAGAAGGAATGTTCTAAGGCACGCAGAAGTTGGGAAGAGGCCAGATGGGTTATTATTTTGGAGACTGCTAAATCTAATGACACATCTAGGTTCTGGAAACTAATAACTGATGACTGTAGCGATTCCCCTGCCGCACCTGGCTCCTCAATTCTCTCAGCATCATGGGTAGAGCACTTTGGGCAACTATACGAAGGGCCTTCTGAAGCATCTTTGTGGGCCCCTGATGCCCCAATAAACCATGAGACCACCCCGATCACTTTCTCTCTAACCGAAACAAGAGCAGCAATAGACTCATTGAAATGGGGAAAGGCCTCTGGCCCAGACAAGATTCCAGGTGATCTATACAAATCAAGACCAGATATATGGGCACCATATCTCAACCTTATCTGCAATGCTATTGCAGCAGGGGCCCCCGCTCCACCCACTTGGAAAGGGGCCGAAATAGTACCCATTTAAAAAAAAGGAAATCCGAACATCCCTGCCAATTATCGTCCGATTAGTCTCCTTGATAACTCCCCAAAAATCTATGCAAAGCATCTTTTGCTCCATCTTGAGGAATGGATTATGGAGTCCGAAGCTCTTTCTGACCTACAAGCAGGATTTAGACCTGCAGTGAGTACAGTTGACCAAGCCCTAAGATTCATGTCAATAAAATGGAAGAATGTTGACCTGGGGAGGGGTAATCTCTATGTGGTCTTCATAGACCTCAGAGCCGCATTTGATTTGATCCCCAGGAACCTGCTGTGGTCAACATTATTAAACATGGGAGTGCCATCTGGTCTCCTGAAACTCATTGCTCAACTGCATGAAAATACTTTCGCTCAAATTAGATGTGGCCAGGGGGGCGAGTTGACTGACCCCGTAGCTATTAAAAAAGGAGTTAGACAGGGATGTGTTCTGGCACCCACTCTTTTTTTTGCTATATATCAATAATTGCATCCACTACTTAGAGAACTGTATAAATGATTCACCTAAATTTGTTGGGAAAAAAATCCCGTGTCTGCTATATGCAGATGACACAATTTTGATATCTAAATCGCCAACGGGAATCCAAAACCTGATCAACCAATTCTGTGTTTTTTGTAGTGACTATGGTCTGGACGTAAACATTAAGAAAACAAAACTCATGATATATAGTACCTCGAAGAAACGCTCGCGCGTTAGCATAGAAATGAACTCGATTCCATTGGAGAAAGTAGAAGAGTTCGACTACTTGGGTTTCAGACTATCGACCACAGGCAAATGGATGGCAGCCATTGACAAAGGGGCTCTCATTATAAGCCAGAGAGGTGGGGCCCTTGTCCGTAGATCGAGAAAGTCTCCGAGTCCCCCCTTGAACATACTTGCAGAGATTTACAATGTCCAAATCAGAGCAGCGGCCCTCTATGGAGCGGAACTTTGGGGGTCCCACAAAAACCTTGATACTCTGCAAACCAAGGAAAACCATTTCCTCAGACAGATTGCCCGGCTAGGTATGGGCTCACCAATGACCCCTCTAAGGCTAGACCTAGGTCTAAACAGTATCAAAACCACAGCAGCCCTAAGGCCTCTCTCCTATTGGATTCGCTTATGGAAATCTGTTGAACTCGAACCATATAGGCTGGCTATAAGAGAGCTCACAGCCACCCCCCAGGCACTGGAGAAAATCCCATGGCTGAAGGAAATTAAATCTGCCTGGGTCAAAATAGGTTTTCCTTCCTACTGGAAATATCCAGATCAAATCCCCGATAATGCAAAGAAACTTGTCACAAAAAGATATTGGGAGAAAGTTAATGAAGACTACTTGCACCAAAAAGGGGCGGGCAGGCTAACAATGGAATTTCTCCAACTCAAGCACGAGCCCTGGCCTGAGAACTTCTTGAACCTTCCCATGCCTCCGTACGCCCGTGCTTTATATCTCCAACTAAGATATGGTACACTGCCTATTAATGGTTTTACGGCTCACTGGTCATCTAACATCGCCTCAAATGATAGATGTATCTCTTGCCAAAATTGTAAAGAAACAATAGAGCACATACTATTTTTCTGCCCTCTGTATAAAAGTCCCAGAGGGAGGTGGATCATTCCCCTCTGCAAAAATATGTCATTACATGATAGAGCAAACGCCACCAGAATCTGTACATACGACTCATCCTCTGTGGTAGCTATTACAGTTACCAAATTTTTAGCGGCGGCCTGGTACATCCGGCGTAGGCTTATTGTTTCAAAGGGCATGTGAGCCATCCTGACATTAGTCGACAGAAGGAGTCTCAACTGTTATTTTTTGCCTCTATATGAGGATTGACGAGGGCCAGGTCTTACGGGAAAACAATTGCACACATTGGTATGTTAGACAGAATTTCATATCCTAGCTTTTATCTTTTTATTCTTAACATTTTAGCCATGTCTTATTTATTGTACTTTTTATCTACAATCAAATACTTAGTCTTGTTGATCTTATTATTATACTGTCCTGATTATTACTGTTTTTATGTTGTTATCTTGTTTTTTAACAAATATTATTTCATCATGTATGATTGTTATCTTTGTTACTCAAAATGGCCTAGATCTCTAGACCGAATGAACTCAAATAAATAAATAGTCTACTCAGGATGCCAGGATTTCTGCTAGGTTTTCTGGTAAATTCATCTGCAATTCAAACTCCAAATTTGCCTTGTTACGTCGACCCCTAGTTTAACAGTAAAGGACACTACTTTGTGCATATTTATCTTTCGAAAGTGGAGTAAGTTAACTTTGCTTAGTGTGTTTAGTAAAAAATAACCTGCAAAAGTATAAAATCACAGGATTAACAAATGCCTACCTCTAAAAATAAATGTTATGTGTGATTTAACCAGAAAATATTATCTTCAAAAACAGTGTAAAGTTCTCCAGAAAAGTACATTAAAATGCATCTGTGTAGGTATCCTTCATACATACTTAATTTTTCTGGCCTTCAATGACTTCATACACAAAAGTATTTAAGAAGAAACCCCATTTAAAAAAAGAAGCAATAAAATAGATCAAAAATACATCATTAATTTTCAGGAAGATGGCTAGAACCCAATCTTCTACTAGCCACTGTGTGCTAGCAGTATCTTCAATTTCCAGTTCTGTTTCTTAATAAAAGTGCAAATTCAGTGGATCCGCTATTACAACTTGCAAGCTTGCAGGGTGCTTTCTGTCTTTGGAAAACACACAAGGATATGAAGACGATGTGGACTGTGCCAAACTTGGGGGCCAACTGAACCCTAAAATAAGCGGGAATGCCAGTTATACTCAATGTGGAAGCCTCACTAACATTTTGTGGCATGCTTCATCATCAACAACCTCACCCCACCCTGGTAAAATGACACTACCAGGACAGACTCAACCTTCGTACAAGGGAGTTCTTAATTAAATATATGCTGGATAAAGACGGAACACAGGTAGGGTAAAATACTTTTAGCTATATCTAGGGGTATGTCTTTACTACCAAGTACCTCAGATATAATTAACAAACCAATGGATGATGATTAGGTGCAACGACACAATGATATAGATAAAGCCAACTTGTTTCTGCCCATACTAGTGTCACAAGTGGGTCAGGTGCATTTGTCAGGGCTGAGGGGGATCCCTACTCTTTAACCTAACTAGAACATATATATGTGTCAAAAAAGCTCACTTCTAACTTCACACTGGATTCAAATTAACACACATTGAGAAGAAAATAGAGGGCATGTTTATTAAAAAATCACGCAGTGCAGCGGGTCATCTTGCTGCACCATGTGATAGGGAAAGGGCATGAATGTGCCATACATAACATTTTATGGTGCATTCCTGTCTTTTTTCCCTGTGCTGGAACACAATGTGCTGCCTAGCACAAATGCAGGCACCCTTCTGCACAAAATAAGGCATTTTCCTCTAGCTATGTGTGCTGCAGAATTCAGCACACGTAGAAGGAGGAAATATAATGAGGAGAAATAAAGATATTTCTCCTTTTTAATCCTCACCTGGAGAGGCATATTATTTTGGCCCATTACCAGGTCTACCGGTAATGGCAAATCTGGGAATGCACCACAATTCATGGGTGGATGAGTTGGAACAACATCGGTCCACCCATGCAATGCCTTCCCGGGGCAAAGTTACACAGCACAGTGATTTTCACTGCGTTGTGTTACTCTAGATTTACCTAGATTTATCAAGCCAGGCAAGACCACTCAAGTTGGCCTTGCCTGCATTGATAAATCTAAGTTAATAGTTGTGTTGCTCTTGTGCCCCAATGCATGGCACAATGGAGACTTAAGTCTTTAATAAATATGCCTCCTAATCTTTACATATGCATCTCTGGCACAAAGATATTACATAATTAACTTATTGTGTGCGCTTAAACACACACAGTGGTGACACACTAATAACACTTTATTGCACACAGATACTCCATACTTGAATAGTGGGGGGTTGGGTATGCTCATACCTTCTAAACCTTACCCTGATTCTGGATTGTTAGCTGTTCATGATCTGCAAGGAGGGAAGTACCAACTGTAGTCATATACTTATCTCAAGAATATGTTTAGTGAGTGTTAGAAATTGGGTCTCTAGTTGGCAGAGGTTTGCACCCTATCCAAGAAAGGACCACAATACTAGTCAGGGTAAGTCAGATACATAACCTAAATTAACCTGTGCCCCCCCCCCCCCTGTTAGCTTAGCACAAAACAGTCAGGCTTAATTTAAGAGGCAATGTGTAAAGTATTTGTGCACTCACCCAGTGGCACAGTGCACACACCACAAAAGGACTCCACACCAGTTTAGTAAAATAGCCAATATTTATCTGAGTCAAACAAGAACAAAATGACAAAAGATCCAGCATAGGCAATCCAAGTTATAATTTTTGAAAGAATGAAGCAAAATGCAGTGCTTGGAAGTCAATAGCTCCCACTTGGAGCTATCTGTTCGCGCTGAACTGAAGCAAATGCAAAGTTCAGTCCAACCACAACAGAACGCAGACCGGGTACATAAGTCATACAGACCCGCTGACCGTACCTTGGTTGTGTTGATGCCCTGTGAGGATGCGTTGATCCAAGGAGGGGATGCATCATGCTTGCAGGCAATACATCATTTCCTGGTCAGGCAATGTTGTTGATGCATTGATTTCCACAAGCAATGAGTACATGTTCTGATGCGTCAGTGCTTCATTGGCCAAGTTGAGGCTGAGTTTAAAATTGTTGTTGTGTTGTGCAGTCAGTGAGTGGTATCCTCGGCTTCGGCAGAGGCAACGGCAAAGCAGCAATTTTGCAGTGGGCTACATCAGTTCCAAGTGATGCACCTGTGTTGTTGCATCAGTTTCTGTGTTGCAGAACCACACTCACTGCCAAAAGCCCAGGATTGTACTTGGCACCCCTTGGCAGAACAGGATTCACAGCAGAGGAGTCCAGGTCCTGGTAGCAAGACACAGGTTAAATCTTTGAAATCTCTGACAGTTCAGAAACAGGAGGCAAGCTCAGTCAGGCCCTTGGAGAAACTTTTAGTTGCAGGGTGTAGGGAGTTAGATCCAGTCCTCTAACTCTGAGGCAAGACGTAGTAGGCAGCAGCCCAACACAGCAAAACAAACATCAAAGTGGCAGTCCCTCCTGACAGCACAGTGATCCTTCTTTCTGGTAGAATATCCTTAGTCCAGAAGTGTTCTAAGCATATGGTGTCTGAGGCTCAGTACTTATACTCAAAAAGGCCTTTGTTGTAGGGGTAACTTCAAAAGAAGTGTGCACCACAAGACTGCTTTCCTGCACCTTCCATGCCTGGAGCCTGCCTTGAACCCTCAGAGGCATGCTCTGCTGCTTGAGCCATGCTTCTCCACTTGAACCCAGGACTAGCAGACTGACTCTACGGGTTAGTTTGCTGGCCTTCTGATCAGGGCCTCAGGGAGATAAAAGGATACCAACCATCTTGAACCCACACCTGGACAGAGCCTTCTTGATTTCTAACCTCCCAGTGGTGCCTCTCTAGTCCTAGACCCTTGGTGGTGATCATAAATGTGCCTAGAGAGTCAAAATCCAAATCTTTGGACTTGGAAATGTTTTGGCTAAAAACTGTTTTGAGAACCAAGAGCAGACTGGGACCAACCTGCTTGTCTATCTGCCCAAGTTGCAAAACCAGTCCGCCCGTCTTTGCGGCAGCTCCTGCTACGTGTATCTCTGCAGCTGCAAACTCCGAACATAGGATTCTTTACCATGACTTCATATAACCGTTTCCCGACAACTGTGCTCTCTTCTAGGATACCACCTGCAGCCTTGCCCCACTGAACTTTACCTTCTCAGATAATTTTTCTTCAAAATTTATTCTAAGTCTGAAAGTAAGTGCCAACTAGACCCAATCCACTTCTTGTATCTAAATCACACTCCATCATGGTCAGACATATTTTTCGACTTCAGTCTCTCACTTCTTGTGCAACTAGACGTTCCTGGTTTGTGCTTTTCATCTTTCCCTAATTGATCAGCTACTTTAATCCCTAAAGTTTAAAAATGTATAACTTCGGTTCCAGTGATTCGATTTTTGTTTTAGTGTCAAATAATTTTTCAAAATGTACTCTATTTTTAGTGTTGGGTTTTCACTTTATTGCTGTTTGTGTGCTTCATACATTTTTTACACATTGCTTCTAAGTTAATCCTGACTGCTTTAATGCCTAGCTACTAGAGGGTTAAGTTAATTTAGTGACTTTAAAGGTTCACTCTGACAGGAATTGTGGCTGGTGCTTGAACAGGAGTCACTCCCATTGAATCAACATTTTTTCATTGTTGGGGGTCTGAGTCGTTCAGGGATATACCACTGTAAACCATTTCCAACATGTCTTCAGTCCAGGTAGTGTTTTGTTAGCTTTGTTATCGCCTTACATCTTACAGTCCTGCAATGTTTGTTTATTCTAATGTGTATATTTCTTGACGTCATACCTATATACTTCAGATTACTGTGGCATACAATTAAATAAACTGGATTCATAGAGTTAAAGTTAGTGAAGTGTTAGAGTCGCCATCGTATGGGTAAGCCCAACTCTAATTCAGTTATTTCCTGCATCAGACAACACACGTTGCACATTACAAACAGATATTGCCTTGCAATTGGAGGTAAGTTACGTAAGAGGAACTCATTTTTACAGACTTCAAATTTTTTGGTAATGTATGCACCAGAATATCTTTCAAGTTTTTTTTTTTAAAGAACTTTGTTTTTCGAAACAAAGATGTCCAGATGTGAGACTACACCAATGATTTTTCACAAATTTGTTCACTGTGTTAGAGCTTGGATTGAAAGTCATCACACAAAAAAGTTTGTCAATGTCATTCCTATCATGTTATCACTAGTAGCTGTTCCCTGTTGTTGGTTAAGACTCTCTTCCTTTCCTGCATAGGGTAGTTCTTTTCTAGATTCTTAGTGAGTTTTATAATTACTCATGTCTGAACAATTACACATTGAGACATAAAACTTTACAGACAGGAAGATTGTACTTGTGGGAGATGAAACGTTTCAAAGCAAAGTAAATTATTTTCATCAGTTAGTTTATAGTGTACCTCTGACTTCAGTGCTGCCCTGTCTATAAAAATCCAAATGTCAAGGAAGGCTAATTTCTTATCATCAATGGAGACGGTAAATACCAGAAAAGGGTCCAGGAAATTAAGCCATTCTGCAAAGTTAGTTGCTTCATCCCTTGTGCATCTCCAGATTAGAAAGATGTCATTTATACATCTTTTCCAGATTCAAATGGGTGCTCTAAGTTGTTTATTAATGATATTATCTTGCTTAGTTTCGAATGCATATACATACAAACTAGCTAGACTAGAAGAAGAAATGCTCCCCTTAGTTTTCAATGTGGTTGTATTAAAAACTCATCTTCAAACTCAAAATAATTAATCGTGTGCTAAGGAAACATATGCACAGTCTAGTATGAAGTCTCTGGGAGTCATGCAGTCCAAATTAGCCTCTAAAAGAGACCCCAATCCCTTTCAATGCTTCCTCGTTTGTGTTACTTGTATAGAAGGACTCTACATTCATGTTGATTAACATCACATTATTAGCATAAAAGTTAAGATCCTTCTATAGTTAAGCACATTCTTGTTAAATTTTAAAGAAAGGTGTCATCCTTGCCACCTTGGGTCTCAGAAAATCTGAAAAGTGTGAGAGTGGTACTAATGTGGAGGCAGTACCAGAGACAATTTGTCACCTGGGTAGTGAATGATTGTTCTTGTGAATCTTCACGAATATGCATAAGTATGGAATGCATCAATGTTTTTGGACCCTGAACTCTGCTTCATGTTTTCTAATCCAGTTATTCTCGAACCCTTTTCCTACCAAAAAGGAGAGTTACTCAACTATTGTGGGAGTTGGATCTTTTGTCAATCATTTATAATACCTTTCATCAATGAGGAATCACAGTAACTCTCCCTATGGATAACTCTAGGATAAGGACTATTGCACCACCTTTGTCAGCTGGTTAATGATAATAGAATCAATTCTGTGGGTGTTTCTCTTTCTCACTTAGTAATATTTTAAAAGGTAGTAATTTTAACATAAATTACTCCTAATTGCCTATTTGAAACCAAGGCCCTCTGTTAGTAATTCATAAGAAGGAGGATTGAATGTGGACTTGGATCTGAGGCCAGTGTTCTTTTCGAAAGTGCAGTTTGTGTCTCTGACTCTAAGTCTAATC
Organism: Pleurodeles waltl; assembly: GCF_031143425.1. Classification (NCBI taxonomy): domain Eukaryota; kingdom Metazoa; phylum Chordata; class Amphibia; order Caudata; family Salamandridae; genus Pleurodeles; species Pleurodeles waltl. The sequence goes on along the minus strand of NC_090445.1, from coordinate 1,256,404,617 downwards.
CTTCTCAAGAACTCCATTGTTTCTGCTTTAAGTCTAAATATAAAGTCACTGGAACTGGGTACAAATCAAACCTTTATTCAACATGCTAATCTGTGTGTCTGTAAATAATTTCTTACTAAAATTGATGATAATGTTCTCCTTGATGCGTAGGGTTTGCTGATTCCCCGCTGTGGATCTTTCAGGGTTGACGTATCCTGCTGTGGGTTTATCTCTTGCCAGGTAACCCTCTGATATTTCTGTTGACATCTTCCTCATCCTCTTACCCTGTCTAAAATGGTCTAATATCAGGGCTAATTAGGTGCGATGAGTGTAGATATGGAGGGAGCCATAGTCATGTGGCCAAACACAATGATTACTGTGCTGTGGTCCATGTGCATAACTAAAATAGGGGTATAATCCCTCCATGTCACTCTTCTCTCTTTTGCTTTCTGTATTTTACTGGTACTGAGGTGAAAGTCAGAAGAAACACTGCTGTGTGAGAACCTATTGGGAATACCCGCCATTTTATAGTCATAATCCTCCTTGGATAAATGGTCTCAATGGACAAATGTTACCTTTCTTTTCCATATTTCACATTGGAGAGTGTGAGCAGGCAGTGCATTGCCCTCGCCTTCAAAATTGCCCAGTGAGCTAGGCCAGAGCCAGATTTGTGACACATGCAATGCTTGAGCCAGCTTGGCCCACCCAATTACCCTTGGTGCATATACAACAGATGCCACCCTATTCAAGACACAGGAGCAATAACATATAGAACAGAATTGGGGTACAAATCTATACCTCACACAGCATGCATTCAATTATATTATGGAACATTATGCCCAGCATCAATTACAAACTGACGAGACAGACACTGAGAAGGATAGCTTTAGGAGCTTGACAATCTTCCGGTTATTTTTTGTTGTTGGATTTTTTGCATATTTTGCATAGAAATGTATTGTTATTACGCCAATGTTGTAGTCGAAACATAGACCGACAGATGTATCGTCCACAAAATACATACTCTCAAAATATTGTCACAGTGTGTTTAATAATAGTGCTTTTACATTTCCTCTGACAATATTTTGGTAGTTGGTTGTCTTGATATATCTGTAGGTCGATGTTTTTCCATGGAATTCTAAAATTCAGCCAATGTAGTGAATGGATTGTTTAATTGGCTCCCTAAAATGTAAGGTAATTTGAAGATTGCACTAACAGACCATAACTGAAAGTTAAATGAAAAAGTATTATTTTGGTTTAAAAATTGACTGTAGTCTGTACAATAATTTAAAATATTTCTCTGACCTAGAACGAAATTGAGCTGACATGCATGGCTTCCCTTGTGTAGGGCCAAGGGACAGTAGCCCGAGGAGCATGTGGCAGCAATTGATGAAGTATAGTGAAGGAGACGTGTTTACTTCTATTTCATTTCTGTAATTTTGTAAAAATAAATAGAGCTGTCAGCTATCTATAACTGAAGCCTGAGATGGGATTTGCATGTTTGGAAACTCACTGCTGTAAACATCTTAGAATTATTTATATACTGTCTCTTTGTGCTCACTTCCTTTTCATTACTTCTTGCCCATAGGCCGTGTCGGAATTAGATCAGGGGGAAATGTAAATTACACATAGGTAATTTGCGCAATTGTAAGAATTTGGGGCCTGATTTAAGAGGCCCCAGCGCCACCATAGTGCCGCCATTGCGTAATTTTTTGGCATGGCTTTTTACACGCGCCATAGTTACAAAGTGGCGCAATGCATGCATTGCACCACTTTGTAAACCCTTGCGCCACATTATGCCTGTGCCAGGCATAATGAATGCAAGGGAGGGCATTCCCCTGTTTCCAAAACAAAGGTGGAAGGAAAACTAAGAGACTTCCATGTGCAATTTTTTTCGGCACTTTTAACACCTGCTCAGGAAAGGCGTTAAAAGGGGGCATGCAATTAATTAAAATGTGCCCCCTATATACTCTGCAGGAGTAGTGCCAAAATGTTGGTGCTACTCCTGCAGAGTACATCAATAGCGTCAGGAATTCTGATGCTATTGCCTCCTACACTTCTCCATGGTGTGCGGTATTTTAAATATGGCGCACACATCGTCGCAGTAGGGGGCCCTAAGGAGTGCAAGGACAGTGGTGCTGCACTGGGTGCAGCGCCACTTTTCTTAACTCAGCCCCTTGATGTTATGTTTATTACAGAAAATTCACAGAATTACACCATTATGCCATGTCACATAGTTACTGGATATCAGCTGCAAAAACCGACCACAGACAAGCCACTTAACTGTGAAAATGTACCACACATCCTCTGGAATAATAAAAAAACAGCTGTTGATAGTGCTTTATTGCACCAAAAATTGCTGCTTTGGTGTATTACATGCTAAACTATAGCACCAGCAGATTTGCATTTCATGAAATTATGCAGAATTTCAAGTCATTTTGCCCAAATTTGGCAACTAACTACGAGAAAACCAATTACATACATTTTACACATCCTTAATTTGAATCCATCATCACTCGTGAAAATGTCATTGCACTCATGATTCTGTTTCGTGTGTGCTTAGATGTGAATAACCCACAGCTCAGCGTCACAATACAAGCACGACCTGCACCTCTAAAATTATCAAAGGTGTTTTAAACAGGAAAGGGTCCTGTGGGTCTTCATCATTCATTGCTGCTATGGCATTCTGTTACTATAAGCATAAACTCGTATTTACTGCAACACTTTCATACCAACGTTTGGAGATCCAGTCAGGGTTTGTTACTTCCCCAAACTGAGAAGACTCCTTACTGACTTATTTATTGCTCTTAAAGAGAGCAACTCGCAACTTTCTCAGAAGATTTTTTTTCCCAAGCACTGTTCCACTTCCACTAAAGAGATCCATGAAACATACCTATTCCATATTCAAACAAGGCACACCCTTTAGCAATAACAAATTCCATTTAATACGTGATGATGCATGTGTGTGCATGCAAACTGCAAAGAAAGATAAGTGGTTTGGGCGAAACTTCTCTACTTGTGCAATAGAATCTTCTTACTCCTGTAGGACCTTTTCCAATTTTATGTGTAGTTGATTATTGTTCTGCAATATTGTTTGGATGCAAGCAGATTTGTTCTCCTTTGGGGAAACATGATGTGCTTTAATTTAACATACTGTAACTGTAAATATGATCATGGACGGTGACGGTGGAACATTGTGTACATTCTGTTCTTGTACATCTTTAACCACTCACTGTCTTATCCCTTTATAGGGTCACTGGCTGGTGCAGCCCAAAGCTCAGTGACTCCAAAGGAAGTAGCACAGCAACCCCCTTTAGGCATAACACATTTGTTCTGATGGTCCAATAGTCATAACGTCCTGACCAATTTGATATAGTTCCCCTATATTAATAGAGGACCCAAGCCTAAAAGAATGCATAAACACATTCAGGAGAGGAATGAAAATGCTTATTTCTTTAGTGAAGAAGAGGTACTCAAAAGGATAGATTTGCCAACATTGCATGCAATGCATGGTTATGCTATGGCAATGCTTATAGTCATGGTAGTGTCAGATATGCTGATCTTGGCAAATGGGATTGAAATGTGAAAGGTATACCTCAAAAATTTCACATCCAACGATGAATACCAAGAACCGCACAACTATTTTCAATTACACTGTACATGGTTGGATGTGAATGTTCTGGGAGGAGAGAGCCAAGTTAGAAAATACTCATATTGCAGCCCAGAGTTCTGCTGCGATTGAACAGGATGGGGCAAAGAAAAAGTATTAGCATAAGGTGAAATGTCAGGATGGTAATTAATTCATTGAGTTTAGACAAAATAATACATTTAGAGGGGGACACTTGCAGACACAGGTCATGCTCACCACAAAGTAAAACGTACTAAAATACAATGTTCCGAAGTATATCAAGACTATTGGAGGCACGAGGCCAAGAACAAGAAACGCAACACACTTGTAATATGAATTCCTCTGTTATGAGCCATTCTTTACACTAACAATCAAGAACACCATGCATTATTTGTTTCTTATTACCTTGATTGGCACCAATTTGTGCCTTCTCAAGCACTGCCAAACAACAACCATGTGAACATAAAACATATTGGGAAAAATAAAACAAAAACGCACACAAAATACATTCTTTAATTCCTTAAATTATTTATCATTAAGTGCAATTAGTTTCAGGACATGGAAATAAAGTTGTGGTATTTGTGGCATTTCAGGATACTTAAGTGCTGCACAATTTGTAAGTGACACATCGAGCCCCAGCATAGAACTAGTGAGAACTAGAGGTTCTAACTTAAGACATGCATGATTTTCAGGGCTGACAAAGTTGAAGAGTTAGTACATCCCTATTTTACCACTTTGGACAGTGGTAAATGGTAGCTTGTCAGAAGAACTTTAAATGCATCTTTCAGTATTAATTGCAACAGAACAAAAACTGTAAGCTGCATAATGCAACCTATAAAACACATAACAGAAAACAAAACAGCCCATATGTGAATGTGATACAACCATAGTAAAACACATTGAGTTGAAATAATGCAGCACAAAAGCACAAGAACACCCACAACAAGAAAACACATCACCACCACAACAAAAAGCCACCCAATAAATATGAGTGAATATACTTGTCACACATTACCACCTTCAGAAGTCTGATTTTATAAAATGATAGTAAAAAGTGTCTGCCTTAGTTACTAGTAAAGACATGTAATAGCACCAGTCAAACATGTTTTGTGATCCAGCTATTCACCTCTGAGAGGTGGCAAATTTCCTTCACAAAAAATGCCTTGGTTGTTTTTCACTTCACTTCACACGTTAGGTCAGATTAACAAAAAGTGGATGTAGCACTGGGCTGTAAAGCTTTCATCACGAACAGCTTTGTGAGTGCAAGACATTTGACACAGTGCAGCCATGTGTCATGAAACATGTCAATGTGTCACGCTAATATGATAAAAGCAATGCAAACTGTGTGCAACACATGTCTAGCTTTCAAAAGCAGCCACCAGGATGTGGGAACATGCCAGGAGGGCTCATTTCATGAGAGGTGTACTAAGGAGAAGAGGAAGCAGCTGAAATGTTCAAACAAGGAGATGAGTATTTTGATCTGTGTGGTGACAAGACAGGCAAATAAGTCTGCCTTGTTGAGAGGAATCCTTGATAAAGTCACTGTGGTAGAACAACACACAGGAATTTGGAGGAGTGTAAGTAGAGGAGGCATGACTACAAGGGAATGACCAAGGAGAAATTAACACTGAACCTGAAGGCTGCAGCAATCAGTTTCACAGACACCCATCAGAAACTCACATTTAATGAGGACAGGTAGTGGTATTAGTTGGTAAAATGGATGGCACCAACACCGTCAATCCGGCAGACACAGCCTCCATCTTTGGCTAGGTTAACTACCTTTAAAAAAAGGCATTAACAAATGAGTCATTAGCAGGGCGGAGTGACAAGGAAATGCCGAGGCCAGTCAGAGACAACTCCAGCCCTGGGAGTTAAAGGTCGTCTGGTGAAGGGAGGGCAGCAGAAGCAAAGAGCAAGGCCTGCATGCCCCTGTTGCAGCCCCGACACCGGCGGTGCCTGCCAGGACACAGGTGTTACCTGCCAGGACATTGGCTGTGCCTGCCAAAACAACAGGGGTTCCTGCCTGGACACTGGCTCTGTCAGGATCCAGCACCTCTAGGTTGGACCAACCTGCCACTTCAAAGCATGTGAGGTTTAAACGCCTGTTGATAACTTTTATTTTGGGATTTATTGGAACATGAACCCCTTGTTCTTGATGGAAAATGTCAGTCTTTGAGCTCTCCACCCAGATATTGCTGCCTGGGGGCCATTGCGAGGGGTGACATCTAACCCTGGTGGGACCGTCTGTCCCAGGGTCACTGTTCCAGCCCCCCCCTGCTGAACCTGCTGCCCTGGTGAGACTACCTGTCCCAGGGTTCCCTGCTCCAGTCCTCAAACCTGCCTAATCAACATCAGCTGCGCTGAGGGAGGAGGCGATTGCATCGTGGTTATAGCGCTGCCACTTCCCATGCAGCGTAGGATGCTCTAGCTGCCTGGGTGCCATCACGAAGGGTGACATCTAACCCTGGAGGGACCATCTGTCCCTGGGTCACTGTGCCTGCCCCCTCTACTGAGACTGCCGCCCTAGTGGGACTAGCTGTCCAAGGGTGCCCTGCTCCATTCCTCAAACCTGCCTCATTGACACCAGCTGCGCTGGGGTAGGAGGTGCTTGCATCGCACTTATAGTGCTGCCTGTTCCCCAGCAGGATGCATAAGGGCCACGTCTGGGGGAAGGGCGATCCCTTCCATGCCGTCGGAGCCCGGAGGAGGTTGGGCTGGGCCCCCCTCTATCTTTTCTTTCTTGCCCACTCTGGATATCGTTATTTTAAGCAACGTGTCTATGGTCATAAACGCGACCAGTGCAAAGATATTCGTAGTGAAAAAGCAATAGTTGATTGACCACCCAGTGAATTAACTGTATAACACTGCTTGGGAGGCTCTGTTACATGGTTTTAAATACCTTCCATTGAGGAAGACAAGCCAGAAGAATACATAAGTACACAGAGGGTGGGCCCCCCATGCATTAAGGCAATAATAGCAGGGGCCCAGATAGTTGAGATTAAACCAACCGCATGGTTGACCATGGGAAAATGCAAAGCGACTGAGCTTCCACCAGACAAGAGGAAAATACCCAAGAAAATGAGAAGTGGAGGTGAGAATTGTTCTATTGCCGAGACAGATGATCTAATAGAAGAGGTCAAATCTTTGCTGTGTGCTAAGTCAAAATCACAGAAAGTACATGTCGCAAAAATTACGTCTTTCTATAAAAACAAAAATAGGATCACAAGGGACAAATTAGGTCACCCATGCGATGCAGGATGGTGATAGCCAAATAGCTCAACAAGGTACCGATGCTACATTGAAAAGAGCTAAAGATAAAACTGTACAGGATTTATGCCACTTCCCCTTAACCGAAGACAATGCTCTGGAGAAAAGGGGGCAGCACAGGGGTGTGACATAATCTGCTCCAATAGATATATGGCTTTGGCAGAAAACAAGTTAAATGGTATACCTGATAAAAATTGCATAGACATTTCCTCTCAAGATGTCCCTGTGACACAAATGACCCAGGAGGGTAGAGCACCATTTCACCAGGACCGAGATAACTGTCTGAAATGTAAAGCACAGGATAAAGCGGAACAATAAAGGATAAGAGGCTAGTAGATGGTCTCATTGCTGTGGAGTTGATATCTAGTACACCTCCCAGCTGCACCATGAGGTTTAGACTGCACAGTCCTTTATCTCCTGACACCCTAGCCCCGAGGAAAAAACAAAGAGGGATGGGTTTACCAGCAACAAATAGAAGAGATATGATCTTGAGACAGTAGATCGACTGACCCAAATGGGCTCAGTAGCCCAGAATATTGGTGCATTAATAGATTAAATCCCAGGTGAGAATAACCAGCTGAGTTTGTGGTCAGGGAGGGAAGAGGGGTGAATATTTGGTAACAATGGTCTTGTAACATCTCAGGGAATCGTAATAAGCTCCGTGACACCACTAGCTGCGGATACTGTCTCCCTGATCTCATGGAATGGGGCGGGTCTAAGGAGCAAACTAACTGACCCTGATTGGCATGAGTATGTTGACCAATTCAATTTTTGCCTCCTACAGGAAACTTGGCTAATGGATCCAATACACAAGTTGGGCTATTAAACTTATTTTGTGAGTGCCATCCCGGTATCAAGTGGAAGACCCTCTGGGCGTTTGGACTTATGGGTCAAAATCTCCCTCAATGTTGAGAAAAATATGCACAATATTTTGGGGGTGTTCTTGAGCATCAAAAATAAGATTCTATTCCACCTATTTAACATTTATATAAGGTCAAGGAGACTAGGGCCCTCATTTGGACTTTGCTGGTCAATTTCCCGGACCGCAAAAGCCCAACCCGCCAAACGACTGCCAGTGCTGGCGGTCATCAGACAGCCATATTATGAGTGCTGGCTGCTTTCTGCCATCATTGAGCTGAAAAGCAGCCAGCGGTCGTGCTGGCAGTTGGCGCTGCAGAGGTGGATCCCTCGCCAGCACTGCCATGCCAGCAGGACTCCGCCCGCCATATTACAAGCCGTAATATGGCTTGGCTGAGTCCTGCTGGTGTGGTGGTGGCGGCGAGTGAAGACCGCCAGGATCCATCCCCTCCCATATGTGCCCCTCAACTGAGGAGGTAAGTGGGCGTCCGAAGAGAGGGGGGAGGAGGTTGGGTGTTTGGGTGCATGTATGCATGTTTGTGGAGGGGGGAGAGGGGTGCTGAATGCATGCATGTATGTGCACGTGAATGGGGTGTCTGTGTTGATGAATATGAGTAAGTGGGTGTATTTGAGTGCATGTATGCGTATGCTGAATGGGTGTGTATGTGTATGCATGCGTGTCTGAAGGGGTGTGGGCAGTGTGTGTGAGTGTGTGGACGGGTTGGGGGGATGTTTGCATCTGTGCGGACATGTGTGAATGTGTGTACCAGCAACAGGAATGAAGATTCCTGCTGCCAGATGCATGACCACCAGGGTTTTCGTGGCGGTTTGCAGCCGCGTAATTGGTGCTCACCGCTGGCCACGTGGAGACGTGGAAAAAGGCAGAAAACATCCAGATCTATAAAAAAAGGTCCTAGACAGGAGCCTGGGAACTATAGGCTGTTTAATTAATGTGCAGCAAAAATATATATGCCAGACTGCTGCTAAATAGAATACCTGACTGGATGGAAGAGGGTAATATTCTAACATCTTTCCAAGCAGACTTCAGGCCAAGAACCAGCACAATTGACCAGGTCTTCAGGCTCATATATATCACGTTGAAATACACAAAACTGAAGAGAAACCATCTTTACATTGCGTTCATAAATTTACATGCTGCCTTTGATTTGGTCCCTAGCGGTACTCTATGGGCCACACTAAGGAAGCAGGGTATTCCGGAAAACTTCTTACTTCAGATAATTAGATTGTATGAGAACAACTATGCAAAGATTCGGTAGGGTCCGAGCGGTGACCTAACAGGTGCTATCCCCATCAATAGGGGCGTTAGACAGGGGTACGTACTCACACCAACCTTTTCCTCACTATACAGTAATGATGTAGTCGACCATCTTAAGCAGTGCGTCAATGACTCTCCGAGATTAAGCGGGGACTTTGTCCCTGCCCTTCTCTTTACATAATGTACCATTCTGATGTCCCAAACCGCCATGGGCCTACAGGCCCTACTAGAGAAATTACATGAGTATTGCATGACAAAAGGGTTAGAAATTAACATTAAAAAAACTAAATATCTGATGGTTAGACCTTTTAGACAGCTCAAGAGGAATATTTCAATCCAGGGGCAAAAGCTTGAATGTGTGAAAGTCTTCAATTATCTAGGGGTGATACTGGATTCTAAGCTGGCCTGGGCTCTGCAAAAGTGTCACTCGTTGATAACTCTACAGCGATTAGTAATAAAGATTGTAGCATGAGCGTAAAAATAGTATCTCCTGTGCTCGACGTTTATAGACATAGGCAAGGGCTGCAGCACTTTACAGTCAGAGCTATGGGGGCTAACTAATTTGAATCAACTAGCACTGCAAGAAAATAATTGTACGAGAGGTGTATTAGGATTACCTGCTTCAACACCTTTGATCCCAATGTTCCTTGACTTGAATATAAAGAAAATTGACCATTTAGCAGCTTTGAGGCCAATGCTCTATTGGTGCAGATTGTGGACAACACAAGATTTGGTCCATTACAGCGAAGCACTAATTGAGCTATTGAACCTAGATAGATTTGTAACCTTTCCCTGGATTGGCTATGTTAGGACTTGGTTTTCCAAACTTGGCCTTAAGTCTTTTTGGGAGGAACCCCATATTCTCACAGCATACTCAAAGAGCCACTTGAAACAAGTGTATTGGGATTATTTTAGCAATTTTTATTAAAAACATTGACTGGGAAGGCTGACCTCCCAAATTTTAAATATTAAACTAAATCCCAGCTTTTAAGAGTGGCTAGACATAATTCAACAATCAAGTTAAGGCATTTACTGCCAAATGGGATCAGTAGAGAAACAACAGATACAACCTAATCTGAAGCTTACGTAACATAGGTAGTATCGAAACTACAGAGCATGTGCTACTCTTTTGCAAATCTTATGAGAAACCTAGAAGGAAATGGATCTTCCTGCTCTGTAATAACCTAGCAATTAGGAAGTTTAAGGAATTCTTAAGAAGATCCAACACTATATAGTATTTGGAGTAAGCTACTTTTCACTAACAGCTGCATACTCTGGAGACAAAGCGGATTTCAGCCTTTATAATTCTGCAGACTATACTATTTCCAAAGTTATTAAATGTCCCATTGGCACCTCTTCAATACATTTTGGATAAGGCCATAGTATGCTCCTAAAGAAGCATGTTGGATTATTAGATATATCCAGAAGAGATTGTGACATCTTAATTCTTGTGATAAAGCATGCACCCCCTACCTAGACTGATTGTAACTAAGCACATTCTCGCATGAATAATAATTCTGCTATTGACCACAAAGAAGTACATTTTGTTGCTGTTAATAAATGGTGAATCAGTTGCAATGCTGGAGCAAGGCATATTGAACCAGGATCCTTTGCTTACAAATTGTGAAACAAACCTATTAAGGAACTCCTGAATCTGCATAAAAGTAAATGCCTTTTTTAGAGTGCTTGGGACAGGAGTCCAAGGTTTTATTGTTCTCTTTACAAACTCCTAAACGATTCTTAAAATTATAGACAGCGCTATGTCTGATATAAATGGTACTGAAGGCATAGAACCATGCCTAGTATGGGATTCAAATGCTGAATTTAGACTTTAATTGATCTGACCTAGATATAGCATTTTGTATCTTGCACTCTATGGTGGCTCCTCCCCACCTGGGTCTTTGGTCTCATTTCAGCTTTTTGACGAACTGTTTAACAATCTTAAACCATTAGATGCCTTTGGTAATTTGGTGTAATCAAGGTTGTAATATTCACACCATTACTATGTACCTTAAACTCCAGATATCTTAAAGAATGTTAAATGCATCCCCAATTTTAACTTTAGATTTAGAATACCATCATGTGTTACAAATTATGTACGCCAAGTTTTTTGACCCAGAAAATCACTGACTAATGTTGGTTGTTAACATGAGTTGTGAATATTGAATCTAGATTTTAACTGTCCTGATTTAGACCTAGCACTTACACTTTATGGCGGCTTTCTTTTAAGGTTGCTACTTTTGTGTCCATCTTTATGTACCATAGATTTCAGATTTTATAAAGAATGTTTATAGTACTTCCAAATCCTAGACTTGGAATACTGGTGCGCTATAAATGATTTATGTCACGCTGCCTTTTAGGCACTGTGTGTGACGAAGACATGATTATATTGTATTATTTACCTTATGCCATACTTTTATTGATATTTATAAGTAAGTTTTGTACTGTTGATTTATGATGGCATTATCCTTTTATGGCTTTAAGCTGAATAAAAGTCTTTGATTGATTGATTGATTCACTCATTAGCAATGTCTCAAAATGTAGATGTTTAAAGAGGAGAATCTCAAATTGATCATGGAGGTTCACCACTTTGCACTAGGCCTTTCACAGTCTTCTGCCTCTTTCAAGTTCCCCAAAAGTCTCCATCTGCTCACTTTTCTAATAGACCTCAGGTGACTGCTTCAGGCTATGGCTCTCTCATACTCTCTATCTGCATTTAGAACATTCCAAGTCACACCTAAACTCATATGTTCCATATTGCTGAATCATAGATATTCCTGTATTTGATTGCTTTGCTAACGACTGGGTCATAAATCAGTGCTGCATTATTAATGACATAGTCTATGCTCATTGTTGCACAGTCAATTTCCAATTCACCTCATACCTAATAGGAGCATACCTCACAGGGATATGGTCCTGTGTTCTGCCTTATAAACTGAGTGTAACAGTGTGTGATCCATGACCAGCATGTCTAGCCATGCATATGGTGTATGTGCTGCTAAATTGTGTAAGTAATTTATTTGATTGGTGTTTTTAGCCCTCCAAGTGTCCACGAATCCTGTTTACTGCAGTCACTGAGATCCTTTGTTTGAAAGTTGAATGCAAACCTTTGCCTCTAACCTGTCCTGTCCACCTTCCCTTGCATATCAAAGCTCCATTGTCAGCTATCATCAGAAGTTATTTTACTAAGGCTAGGAGTTTCTGGGAGGTACCTAGCAAGAAGAGCAAATTTACTGTGTTTTGTGCATATACTAATGCTGTGGAGGGCTCACTTCCAATTAGCTGGCCATTAGAAAACAGCCATTTACCCTCCTTATTTATCTATGTGTGAATCAATCAATGAAAATCATACATATGAGGAAAGAAAGTGCTCATATGCCCTTTTTCCTATTAGAAGAGGCAAAACACTGCATTGATGAATGTTCTATGCTCCATCTGTCATATGTCTTTACTCCCGATGTGCATTTTCTGAATGAAGCATGCATCTCCATTGAGTAATTTAAGAGCCCATGATTTTCATGAGGAGCTTGGGTGGCATGTTCAGCCCTCTAAGGTTAAGCAATGCAATTGATATGGTTCTCATTGTATGTGTTTAATCAAAGATGCTACATTTACAACAGCTTCTACTCCCTCTGATGACATAGTGTGTGTCACTACCCCTCCTGTAAACCCATTCCAGACCCATCCAAATCTATAGATATTCACATTTCTCCTGTAGTTGTAGATTCTGTTCATGCAGGTCAATATCCTCTAGCCTTAGCCACTCCAGTGTGTCCTCACTCCCATTTCCTGCCTCTTTCAAAGAGAACTACTCTTGCCTAGTTTTTTGTCTTTCCTAATGGTTTGAAGCTCCTGGTGCAGTCCTTCTGCAGTGAAAAGAAACTGCTTCTCAGTCCCTGGAAGAGCTCCTGCAGGAACTGGCTTGTGGTTGTACGACTACTGTCACTGCTGGTAGATGTGCTTCCTAATTGTGTGTCACCTTGCAATGCAGTTGCATCTCAGGTTTCTAGTGGTTGGCTTTGGAAAGAGGTTTTTAAAAGACTGCTATCTTCTCACATACGTTGTAGATATACTAGCTTCCGCATGCCCAAATAAAAAAGGGTCATTTGTACGGTGGCTGATATCTTGCCTTTGTCTCTCTCCTGAATTTTGCTGGAGATGTTCCTTAATGTTGGGACCTATTGCTCAGGTCTTGGTCGGTATCTGGAGTTGTAAGAACATTCCCACCCATTACTACAGTCATTACTCAGCTGCAGTCTGGCACTATTGCATGCTCTCACTCACTCAGGCTTTTTTTAAATTTAGGAGCTCTTTCCCTTTCATATTTTACTGTCCTTTTACTTTCATTTGCTTACTCCTGTCTCTGGGGGAGTTCTCACATCTAGTGAGCAGGCTTTCTGCAGCCTCTTGTAGTCTGCTGCTCGGTATTTATGCCAGTTGCTGGAGCTCTGCATTCCCTCACTGCAGCACTGAAGCTTATGTCACAGTCTGGTATATGCTTTCCCGTTCCAGGAGAGGTAGGGCTTTTTTTGCACAAATCAGAGGTATAGCCTTCTTAGTGGGGTTGCTGAAGCATCTCTGCTACTGGAGGTGGGGGAGAGTGCTTCCTGACGGTGCAATGTGCTCCCATTTTTCTTTGAGCAGGACTGCAGCCCCCTCATATTTTCACTGCTCCAACCGCTGGTCCAGAGGCCGTTTCATTGCTGCAGTCTGCTCCGTATATCTACCTGTCGGCATCTGGGTGTACACACTCCAGCACAGTGCTCCAGGGGGCTCTCTGCCTCTTCAATTCCAGGGCCTGTTATTACTTCTGCTGCAGTCTTTATGCCGTCTTGGTTCCTCAGTGCCTTGTTTTCTTTCAGTGCTGCAAAGCAGGTCTCCCTAGTACATTCATCCTCCCCCAGTAATTATTTTAACAACACAGCAATGGACCACATTTCATAGTCTTCCATCACTGTGTCCCAGCCAGGGGTCTCAGGTAATGGTCAACATACACTTTGGTGGAATACATTTGTGCAAACCACCTTCTTCAGGACCAGTGCACAACTATTTTTCACAGGAAAACACAGGGGATTTGCTCTTAACAAAACTAATAGATTCTTTGACAGGGTCAGCATAATACAAAGGTCAAGATACCACTAGATCAGCTTAAGTACCTTTTTACTAAAGCATTAGATCAATTTTGTATTACCAATTTCCAAACCTTCACCGTTAGAACACCTAGATGCCATCTTACTACATTTCCATGCATTACCCACAGCGTGCCAAGTTTCCAACTAGAGGCCCATGTATATACAGATCATATGCTCACATGTTTTTTTGTGGAATTTCTTCTTTACTGTACTTTGCTTCTTCAAGTACATGAATGCCTGCGTTCCCTCAAACTCCTGTGATGGATTACTGAAGACTGTACGTAGTCCCTTCTCCCCTTTAAATAAAATCACAAAAAATAAAAATCAATGTAACTGAAATCCCTAAGGATATTACAATAGTATCACTATTTATGACAGAGAGGAGGTAGTGTTTTGCCATATTTTATTACGCTTATGTTCAAAAACGTTCTTGCTCACAATTCTTTGATGCACCAAAGTTCAAGGCACCACAATATGTTGACAGTTGGTATCCTTTCTAAAGTGCTACAGTGACCAATAACTTGAGCCATAAAAAATCATCACAATACGATATGATAAAATGCAGGAACCACTGTCTTCCCACAGCTGCATGAAGACATTATGGGGGTCATTCTGACCCTGGCGGTCATGGACCGCCAGGGACGGAGGAAGCACCGCCAACAGGCTGGCGGTACTTCACGGGCATTCTGACCGCGGCGGTACAGCCGCGGTCAGAAACTGAAAACCGGCGGTGTCCCGCCGGTTTCCCGCTGCCCTAGGGAATCCTCCATGGCGGCGCTGCAGGCAGCGCCGCCATGGGGATTCCGACCCCCTTACCGCCAGCCTGGTTCTGGCGGTTTTGACCGCCAGAACCTGGCTGCTGGTAACGGGTGTCGTGGGGCCCCTGGGGGCCCCTGCAGTGCCCATGCCAATGGCATGGGCACTGCAGGGGCCCCCTAACAGGGCCCCACCAAGATTTTCAGTGTCTGCCAAGCAGACACTGAAAATTGCGACGGGTGCAACTGCACCCGTCGCACCCCTTCCACTCCGCCGGCTCCATTCAGAGCCGGTATCCTCATGGAAGGGGGTTTCCCGCTGGGCTGGCGGGCGGCCTTCTGGCGGTCGCCCGCCAGCCCAACGGGAAACTCAGAATTACCGCGGCGGTCTTTTGACCGCGCAGCGGTATTCTGACGGCGGTACTTTGGCGGG
This sequence comes from Pleurodeles waltl, assembly GCF_031143425.1. Lineage (NCBI taxonomy): Eukaryota > Metazoa > Chordata > Amphibia > Caudata > Salamandridae > Pleurodeles > Pleurodeles waltl. Next base: position 1,256,389,292 of record NC_090445.1, on the reverse strand, counting down.
CGGCCTCCGCCGCGCGCCAAAGTCAGAATGACCCCCTATATGTGCACATATAGTTTCTTCACTGAAGCAGTGACCATCGAGCTATCTTTTGGGACCACAGGTTTATCGGCAGTGCGAACCCAACAGAAAAACACATAACCTCTGTTTTATCCCTGTTTAATTTCACGGAATTCACACTGGACTAGGTGGAAATTTCACTCATGCGTTTGTGTAAAAAGTCCAGGGGAGACTGCCAGAAATAATCCAGCATCACAATTAACTGAGTGTCGTCAGCATAATTAAAAAAGTTAATGCCATAAGCCCCGATCAGTCAAGCCAAAGGATGCAGATAGATGTTAAATAATATCAGAATCCTGATCTCTGAGGGACCCCCTGTCTGATGCCTTGGGAGCAGAGCAAAAAGGGGAAAGATGGATGACTTGTACTATGTCCTCTAGACTGGAGTTAAAAATATTTGAGGCCCAACCACCAATACCAACCTTCAACAGACTACCAAGAAAATGCTATTGTTCCAGGTGTCAAGGGTAACGGACGGATCTAACGACACAATGGCCACAACGTTATCCTTGTGCACTACCATACTCAAATCGTCCCAGACGGAGGCCAACTTAGAGTTCATACCATGAGCTGGTCAACAACATGCCTGAACTTGGTCTAAAAGAGAAAGTGTTTCCAAAAATTCAGACAGCCTCTTGCTAGTATACTTTTTCAAGATCTTAATTGGTTAAGGTAAATGGAAAATAGTTTTATAGTTGCTAAAAACTATGAGGTCTGCTGATGGTTTCTTTAACAAGGGGGGTACTGACACCTTCTTCCATTTGGAAGGGACCAAACCTGCATCTAGGGACTGATTGCAAATAGCCAGAAGAGGCGGAACAAGAAGATCTGCCAAATCCTTCCATACAAGGGGGGCAAGGTGATGAAGCTGAGAGTAAGGGTGTGTCCAATTTTAAATTCAACTCTTGTAACACATAATTACTAATCAATTCCACTGCTCGGCTACGCTGGCAGAATTAATTAACATTCATTTGCTTCTCAAATTGTGCTCAACTTGAAGTGTTCTTCAATCATGCTTCTTTTCTTTACCTGAAGCACCTTCTCAACTTTACAGTTGCTGCTGTCATCTGTAACCTTGGAATCGCTGCATGCTTGCCTCATCAGCTTCAATGACTGCAGCACAGCAGTTCGAGGGAGGCAGTACTATCAAGATGGCGATGCTGTGCCGAACTTATGCATCTGTTTTGTTTTTTCTAAAGCCCATGCACAAGTGTATGATTCGGTCATGTGGTGTTATGCTTCTGCACCGGCCAGCATCATGATGAGTATGATGTCCCCAGATACTGTGCTGACTGGACCGACTGGAGATAGTGATGTGATGGCTGTCAGACCTGGTGGCGTAGAGAGGAAAATGTGCATGCCGAAGTGGTGAGTGATTTGTGGCCCGATGCCCTGTTGGGATGTTCGGTGCCAAAGTTCTCACAGCGGTTCTTCCTACACATAAGTTAAACCATTATTAAACAAACATACACATAAAAAATGTTCACATATGCACGCGGTTACCAGCGTGTACACCCACAGTAGCTGTATAGAGCTGACCCGGAGTGGACAACTCGAGGTGAAAAGGTTCCACAGAAAGAATAACAAGAATGTTAGGAGTATGAATGAATGTTAAAAAGTGTTGTTAAACTGTGTGTGGAGCCACACATGCATGTTCAGTTAAAAGACAGGCTGTCCAGAGAAGGCGGCCAGGTGTTTCTGCAGAGAGCAGGTACAGTAGAGGGGGAAGGACACAGAGGCTGTCAGCTGGCATATTGCTTAAGGGATTACCCTGAAGCAGTTGTCTGTTGCCCATGAGATTAGTGAATCCCTGCTGTTGATTTAAACCATACAGCAGGGTGGAAAGTGGAAACCCCTTGATATATTATTTCCAGTGATCTGTGGCACATCGATTTATCAATTAACTAGTTTAGCACTTCATTACACATACTAAATGCAATACTACACCACAAGTACACATAACATACGTTTTTTCTAATAACTGCACAATATTTGAGGATGGAATTGTATGTAGGCCCTTTTTAATTTAAAAGTCCCCTATGTAACACCCAATATTTGAATGCAGGTCATTTGCATTTTATATCTGCGCTATTTGAGGTGCGCTGTAACTTGATGCCAAAATTTGGTAAACTTTAAGCGCAGTGAGCCTTTACTGTAGCATACGGGGCAAACGATTGGACAAATCTCTTAACATTGAGTTGGAGCACTAAAGCCACAATTACAGTATCAGCTTCTCCTTGGAAACAAAGCACTTTCCCATTTAAAGGCAATTACTGCTCGAGGGGGAACACCATTAGGCCTCACTGTGATGACAAACGCTTTGACGTAAATAGCTGTGGGAAACTTCACAGCTCACTTTATCTGCCCCCTCTCAGCAGGACTCACCAGGGAAGATCCGAAGAAGCACAACGCCATGAAAGCAGAATGAATTTCTATACAAAGTATAGATAAATAAATATTAGGGTCAAAAGCAGTTGCTCGCAGTGTTAAAGTGGGTAGGGTGGGACGGCGCACAGGGGGGAGCAAGGGGTGTGGCAGGGGGGAGAAAATATTACTAAAATAAAAAATAAATAAATAAATAAACTTACCTGAATGGTGGGCCGCACCTGCTCTTCTACTAGCTGCCGGCAGGCACAGGCTCCCAGCCTGCCCTGTGGCCAATCCTGACGCTGCTCAGAGCAGCGTCAGGATTGGCTGGAAGAGCCCAGCTAGGGCGCTCCAAGGCAGACTGGGACCCAGTGCAGGCTCTCTCCAGCCCAGCAACTGTGCTTCTGGGCTGGAGAAAGTCCTGTGTGCATGTATGTTTGGCCGGCCCGAGATGGCCGGCCAAACAGACGTGCTCTGAGGGGGAGTGCTGAGCACTCCCACTCACACTCATCACCCCGTGGCCCCACCCCTTTACAAGGAAAAGATAAAAAACACTGTTTATTATCATTTCCTCGTAAAGGTTTTTGCAGCTGCCACTGCTGGAGGAGGGGGGCGACGCTCCTCCTCCCTCTTAGATGAGCCGCCCCTGGTCAGAAGAGCTCCACACACCATGGAACTCTGCAGAATCATGCAGAGTTTTTCGTTAACTCTGCCGAATTCCACAGAGTGAAACTTCAGGAGCTCCGCTCAGGCCTAGCCAAGAGCCAGACGAGATGGAGATGGCCATTGTCCAAAAAACTGTCTCAGACATCTGGGCAAAGTCGTCTAGCATTGCCTGAGTCTTATTGATGATGGCTAAGGAAGCAGTATTCCTGTGCCTAGGAAAGTTCATAGTAGGATATTGATTGATAGCAGCCATAATGCTCCTGACTTTGCTGTCAAAACATTCTAATAAATTGTCAATAAGTATTTGCAAGGGAATGACTGATTGGGGAAAGTATTGGGGATTAGTCAAATTTCATAGAATATCAAAAACTATTTGTCACAGTAGGTACCTCTAAGATCTTAGCAAAGTACTCCCCTTTAGCAGTACTAATTCAAAAGTATAATTGTACATTACACTCACAGATCATATAAATTCTTAAATGTAAACTGTATGAACAAACTTCATCCAAATAGTTATTCTTTTATAAAATACCTATTTAATTCTCAAAGAAGTATGGTCTGGAAGTGATTCATTTAGCATTGTGTGTGTTATACCATCAGCAAATATGAATGTCAGTGCTCAAAAAGCAAGGGCCTTGAGGCATGCAAGATTTCTGAGACTCCCGGTAAATGGCACTTCAACATGAGCGGCCTAGTGACTTGAAGAGACAAAGCAGTGCAGCGCCAAATCTACCATCACCATCTACTCCTCTTCAACATCCATGAAAACACATTAGTGATCTAATTACCAGACAGATGAAGCACCTTGTGGAGGTCAGTGAATGGGGATAGACAATAGTGAGGCAACATAGCCTAAATTATGTCAGATGGTTGCTGAGATTCATTTTAGTAAACCTTATGAGCGAGTATAAGACAATTTTTGTTTTGCCACAATAAACAATTAAATAACTTTTAACATAGAGGAGTTATTGTTTTGTGAATAGATTGAGCAAGAGTATATTGCACATTTGTATTGCTTTAATAGAACGCTATTCTCAGATTAACATGAAAAGAGAATCATAATTTCATTAAAGACAGAGGCTAGCCGTATGCATAACCCCTTTCAAATTGTGAATCAATAATAAAAGTTACACCAAGAGTTTCAGAAAACCTTTTCTGAATTGCTATATGTGCATTTTACAAAGGCTTTTACGGATCATAAACTCACTAGTCTATCAAATCAGAGGGTTTGCTTCTGGTAGAAAGCTTTCTACCTCTGACCGCTATTTTATACTTATTTCTATTCTTCACTTCAATTTCTCTACACTTCTTTCAGCACATCACATTAGTTATTATGTAATCCCACTCTATTTTCAAACCCCTCTCTATTTTCTAAATGCAGAGCTCTTATTCTTTCTTTCCTTCAGTCTTCTACGCTGCATAGAGATGATCTCAATGTAATAATACATCGTCTGTGGTTATACAGTTGAATGTGATATTGTGTCTTTGCACAAACAAAACAGCAGTTATGGTCTGTGTTCAGATGTAAAAGCAAGGATGTCTCAATTCAACAGGGCCTGGTAACAGCTTTAAATCTCCCCCATTAGCAACTGTCAGATAACATTGCAGCAAGAGCATGCTACAGTCCAAACAACCTTCAGAAGCATAGACAGCTATGTCAAGCGAAATACATCTACATGGGTTTTTATCCTGACATTCAACAGACTGAGTCAAAACAGATTAGCACTTGGATCTTCCTTACTTGCTCCATTCGTTGGATGTTAGTAGCCAAGGTTCAGTAACAGCATTTTACTTTTTCCTATTTTGGTGTGTGTGCTCAGACCTAACAAATTAAACACATAGAGCCTGGTTTCAAAGAAAGTCATAAATTACCACCTGCGTGTAAACACAGAATTACTACTGTCAGTAATTCATAACCGTTCCCAGGAATATGCATAGGAAGTTATGCTCGGTGCAGGTGTAAGCGCATCTGTCCTTATTTGGTCTTTTTTGTTAATTTACAAGGTGACGCATTAGATGTTTGATGGACCTTTTGACTGCGCTTTTAGTGATTCCCCCCATAAATCCCAAATACAATGCAATTTCATCAACTACATCAATAAACAACATCAAATACCTTTGGAGTCAGGAATATTCACACACCATGACCCACTTGGTCATGAATAACCACACCTTTATGTAAAGTTAGAAAGTTTATTTCCCTTATTAACAATGCTAATATCACGTAGATTAATCTTAACCCTTTGGGTGCCTTGGACGATCTTGTTACGTCCTCGGCCATGGCGCTCGGGTCCCGAGGATGTAACAGCTCATCCGGCCCATGGGGCGAGCACTAGCGCTCCCCGCATGGGACTCCCACCCCTCTCCCCTGGGCAGGGATGGAAGGGGAATCGCTTACCCTTCCACCCTGACACCCCTGAGCCACCCCCTGTGACATCTGATGACATCAGTGCGCAATTGTATGTTAACTTCATCAGAGATCGCCTCCATCGTGCTCTAAGTATGGCTTCTAGCGTGATCCGAAGAGAAACTGATCAGTTTCTCCTAGGTATGGGCACAGGGGAGGTCAGAGAGGCATGAAAAGGAAAGGCGTTTCCTTTCCTTTTCATGTCTCACTGAACATTCCTGCAGCTACAAGAATGCCCACTTGACACCAGGGACTTTGTTTACTTGTAGTAAACAAATAAGATGAGTGGCCCCTTGGTCAAGGGTCACTCCCCAAGGGGGCCATTTTTTTATAAGGCCAAGCCACTACACACCAGGGACAGTATTATTATTATTATTATTTTTTTTTACAGGGGGGGAGCCACCCCTTAGGTAAGGGGTCGCAAATTTATTTTAGGCCATTTCAGTCCCCCTTGGTTGCAGGTCAGCCTATTTTAGGCCAATCTGCCCTCAAGGGATTTTTTTAACGCCAATTTCACATAAGGGGAGAGACCCCTTAGGCAAGGATCGCTCCTCTGGGGGTCAAATTTATTTTAGGCCATTTCTGCCATCCTTGGGGGCAGATCGGCCCATTTTAGTGTTCTCTTTAAAAAAAACTTTTTTACAGATGGGAGCGACCCCTTAGGTGAGGGTCACTCCCTGGGGGGGCTGGTGGGGCAATATTATTTTAGGTCATTTCTACCCACCTTGGGGGCAGATCAGCCTATTTATATTAGGCCAATCTGCCACCAAGAGGGGCAGAAACCACTAGACACCAGGGAATGCGTTGCTCCCCTGGTGGGCAATTTTATTTTAGGCCATTTCTGCCCCCCTTGTCCCGTTTAGTGGCAGATCGGCCTACTTTTATTAGGCCACAGATTTTTTTTTTCTGTACTATTTTAAGTAGGGGGAGCCGCCCCTTGGACAAAGGCCATTCCCCATGGGGGCAAATTGTTTTCGGCCATTTCTGCCCACCCACTTAGGCACCAGGGTTTGGTGTGTGTGTTTTGTTTGGGGGGGGCAGCCCCTTGGGCAAGTGTCGCTCCTAATGGGGGCGCATTACTGTTGGCCATTTCTGCCCCGCTTGGCCTATTTTTGTAAGGCTCATCTGCCAGGGAAGAATTTTTTTTAAGAGGGTGGGGGCCACACCCCCATCCCAAATAAATGGGGACAAAGTTGTTCTGCCCACTGGTGGGCAGATGGAGTAAATACCCCTGATCCATTACCCCGGGAGGAAGGGGCAGAAAGCCTACTAGATGCCAGGGAAGTAAAAAAAAGTGGGGTGGTGGCAACCAACCATTATGGGCATGGTTATGCCCCCACCCCAACTGAAGGGGGTAACAGTCTTTTAGATCTCCTCCACACACTAAAATATATTATCCCATGGTCAAGCAAGAGGACATTTGATTATTTTGGGTTTTGATTTTACATTTAGGCCATGAGAGCTTGGCTAACTCTCAAAATGTCCCACTTGGAATGGTGAAGGCTGCACTCCTTGGACTTTGGGATGCTGCCATCCAGAACAATCTACGAGACATAGACACATCTGAAAACTAGACATCTGGGTGAGTCCAGAGTGGTGTGCTTCACATGCATCTCACACCATTTTCTCACCCAATATACCCTGCAAACCTACAGCTTTGCTTGAAATCATACATTTTCCCTGCATTTTTCGGATATGATCTTCCAGAATGTGCCTGAATCCACAAAATTCCTACCACTCATCATTGTCGCATCTATACCAATGAAAATTCTGCCCTGTTTTTTTTCAAACTGGCCTTTTGGATCCTCTTTGGTTCCCCCACAACTTCAACATGTTTTTGGCTCTTACCTGACTCAGGCACTTGGACCACCTAACAAGTGAGGTATCATTTTTATCAGGAGACTAAGGAGAATGTTAGGTAGTAGGAAATTTGTGCCGGTGCAGTGATCCCACACAGAAATGTGGGGGAAATGTGTTTTTTAGCTAAATTTGAGGTTTGCTGAGGATTTTGGGTAAGAAAACACTGAGGGATCTACGCAAGTCACACCTCCCTGGACTCCCTCGGGTGTGTAGTTTTCAGAAATGTCTGGGTTTTGTAGGTTTCCCTAGATGGCTGCTGAGCCTAGGACCAAAAACGCAGGAGCTTCCCCCTTGAAAAAACAGATCGCACTAGGCCTACCCACACAAGTTAGGTACCATTTTTATCAGGCAATGTTGGGGAATGCTGGGTAGAAGGAAGATTGTGGCTCCCCTCAGATTCCAGAACTTTGCACCACCGAAATGTGAGTAAAAAGGGGTGAGGTTTGCTAAGGACTCTGGGTAACAGAAACTGATGAGAGCACCACAAGTTACCCCATCCTGGGTTCCCCCTAGGTGGCTAGTTTTCAGAAATGTTCAGGTTTGCTAGGCTTTCCTAGATGCCGGATGAGCTAGAGACCAAAAGCCACAGCTAGGCACTTTGCAAAAAACAGGTCAGTTTTTATAAGAAAAATTTGATGTGTCCATGTTGTGTTTTGGGGAATTTCCTGTTGTGCGCACTAGGCCTACCCACACAAGTAAGGTACCGTCTTTATTGGGAGACTTGGGGGAATGCTGGGTGGAAGGAAATTTGTGGCTCCTCTCAGATTCAAAAAACATTCTGTCACCGAAATGCGAGGAAAATCTTTTTTTTGCCAACATTTTTGGTTTTCAAAGGATTCTGTGTAACAGAAGCTGATGAGAGCCCCACAAGTCACCCCATTCTTAATTACCCTAGGTGACTAGTTTAAAAAAATGTATAGGTTTGCAGGTTTCCTTAGGTGCCGTTTGAGCTACAGGCCAAAAACCAAGGCCAAACACTTTTCAAAAAACACATCAAATTTCCAGGTAAAAATGTGACACGTCCATGTTGCATTTCCTGTTGCAGGCACTATGCCTACCCACACAAGTGAGGTACCATTTTTATTGTGAGACGTAGGGGAACACAGAATAGAAGAACAAGTGTTATTGTTCCTTGTCTTTCTCTACATGTTTTCCTTCCAAATGTAAGACAGTGTATAAAAAAGAGGTCTATTTGTGAAATGCCCTGTAATTCAGATGCTAGCATGGGGACCCCAGAATTCAGAGATGTTCAAATAACCACTGCTTCTCAACACCTTTTCATTTTGGAAATACAAAGGTTTGCTTAATACCTATTTTTCACTCTTTATATTTCACCAAATGTATTGCTGTATCCCCGGTATACAATTAAAACCCATTGCAAGGTGCAGTTCATTTATTGGCTCTGGGAACCTAGAGTTCTTGATGAACCTACAAGCCCTGTATATCGCTGCAACCAGAAAAGTCCAGCAGTCATAACGGTATATTGTTTTAAAATATCTGCCATAGCTGAAAAAAGTTATAGATGAAAACATGGACCGAAATGGCTCTTTTTTTCACCTCAATCAATTTTTTATTTATTTTAGCGGTTACTTCCAGTAGGAAAAACTTGAAGGATCTACATCTGACCTCTTGCTGAATTAAGAATTTTGTCTACTTTTCAGAAATCTTTAGCTGTCCAGGATCCAGCATTGGTTTTACACCCACTTCTGTCACTACCTGGAAAGAGCTGAAAGCACAAAAAATAGTAAAAATGGGGTATGTCCCAGTAAAATGCCAACATTGTGTTGAAAAATGTGTTTTTCTGATTAAAGTCTGCCTGTTGCTGAACGCTGGGAAGATGGTGATTTGAGCACCACAAACGCTTTGTTAATGCCATTTTCAGGAAAATAAATACATGCTTTCTTATGCAGCACTTTTTTCCCAATTAAAAAATAAATAAAAAGAATTGTTGAATTTTGGCTAATTCCTTGGTCTCCTCCAGGGGAACCCACAAACTCTGGGTACCTCTAGAATCCCTAGGATGTTGGGTAAAAAAATGACACAAATTTGGCATGGGTAGCTTATGTGGACAAAAAGTTATGAGGGCCTAAGCGTGAACTACCCCAAATAGCCAAAAAAAGACTCAGCGTCTGAGGGAGAAAAGGCTTGGCAGTGAAGGGGTTAAAACCATAAAACAAAAAAAACATACAAGAACAACACTGGTTGACCAAAACTTCTAAAGAATCTCGATTTAACTAGTGCATTGTGTACTAAGCATTCAAGAGTCACAGTTCAAATTAAAAGCAAGAACTATTGCACAATAGTAATAGCATACATCTAGGTTCATCACATGAGCAACATCAACTTCATCAATAATGATTTGTTAGCAGTTTCTGGGTCTCCCTAACTAACCTTCTGATTAAAATAGCATGTTTGGGCTTCATGCAAAACAATTTAGTCAAAGCAAATTTGGAAAAACATCTAGCTATGGCTCTATCAAAATTAGCGGTTGATACCTTTGAACAAAGAACATCCTAAAACAAGAACAATAGCTTTTTGTTATACCTCTCCTCATATGGATCAGCAAGCTGTGATTATCTTCGTCAGTTGGACATAAGTTCTGTCAGCAACTGGCAGTGAAAGGGAATGGGTTAGGATACGGGGACTCTAAGATATCCTGAACCATTTAAGAAACAATATCTAAGGAATCAGCATTCAGCATTAAAGTTTGAGCAATAAAGTCAAAGGTAGAATCCTCTATGGAGGAAATCAAAATAGGAATGGGCACGCTCCTATTTATACAGTCGGGCTAAGTTAGAATTACCTAAAGAACTTCCCACATTGCCATTGGTCAAAAAATCGTACGTTTACAATACAACTAAACTGTTTTTCACATGTCGATCATTGGCTCCTTTTCTCCTGTTCCATTCGTCATCCTCATCAGATAACATTTTTGTATCCATCCGTACTCCAGTCAGTACATCCATTGTTAGCTCCTGGGAACATCGCTGTCTCACGCATCAAACTATACAGTGTAACAATTACTAATACAAGATATTCTAGCAGCCAATTCTCATGAGAAAGTTAAAGACATCTGCTAACGCTTGGTCAACACATTGAGAATAATACATGAATTAATTTCTCTAGACATGCATTCCCACAGTTTTATTAGACAGTGCAGCTTATCATGAGGCTGTGCAAACTAGGCCTAAACCTCGCTAACTTAAGGCCTAAAATTAATAAAGCAAATACTGAACATGTAATTATTAATATAACGCACTACTCAATTTTTCTAATACAGGTACCTCAATTAATATTAATAATCATATAATAAAGACACTTTGTACTTTAATGGCAGCCACTCAAGTGGGCACATTTTCCAAGTTACATATTATTTCCTATAACAGTCAAATGTTATGCAAGTTCACAATCCAAAAAACATTAAAATCATTAGTAAATAAATTCAGCATTAACACAGGCTTCCATGAGTATTACATGGAAGATCTTGTGATATTCCCATCTGCATGCTATTACTGAGGTGCAGAGTTCACCACAGCAGAGATCTCTGCACAGAGGAAATGGGATCCAGTGTTCCTACCATAATTATTTAGTTTTCTTTCCTTCCACAGAGTGAATATTACCCTGATAGGAAAACCCTTTCCCTGTCCCACCCCAGCAAATCTGAAGGGGATCTGTTCCCCTTCCTCTACTGAAATGGGAGTTATGCCAGCCCTTAGCTATATCTCCAACCCTTTCCAGAGTAGGGGAAGGAAAGCAGTTTATGAGTGTCATGTGCATTCACAACATCAAAGGCTAACTAGACCTTAGAGCATCCACTTCCCACCAGTTGAGTGAGATTTACTAGTGTGGAGATCTCTGCACTCTAAGTGGAGATTTCCACACTTATAAATGAGCTAACACTTGTCTTTTGTGGGTCCCTTGCAGGCGTAAATGTAATGTGACTAGGCCCCAAATATTCCTAGCATATGCATGAGAAGCTGTTCTAACTTCAGGTCTCATACATTTCTGGGAAGTTCGTGTGACATTTCCTGCAGGATCCTATTCCTCTTGTGCTGAGTTCTGCATAGCTGAGACAGGTGCACAGAGGGAATACGATCCACTGTGCAATCAGTTTTATTTTTTATTTTTTTATTCTCAGTGAAAATATTTGCATATATAGACTATGGAGAATCTCCTTCACCTGCACCAACGTTAAGTCTAGTTGTGGTCCATTCTGTTTCCTGTGCTAGAAAACGGATCCTCCCAAGCCTTAGCTTCCAACTCCTTTTAGGTAGGAAATGGGAAGGAGAGGAGTTTATGAACAGCAACTAACAGCCATGTTTGTGGAATTGCACAAACTTCCAACATGCTTCCCATCCCTTGAGTGAGATTTATTGGTGTGCAGAAGTCAGCAATAGTGGCAGAGATTTTCACACTTGTGAATGGTTTTTGCCTGCCAAGAATCCCTTTCTGAATTTCTGGTAGACATAAATAAGGTAAATTTGTTTGTAAAAATGCATTTTCAATCAAATTTACCTTTGTAAACGGGCCCTATAGAATTTACACAATTTCATTGTGATAATATCTAGAAACCTCTACTTCATTTGTCCCCACACTGTGTTAACTTGTTGGACCTGTCATCCTTGGCATTATCTTTCCCCAGCTTTTTGACTTCCACCCTCCTGCTTTTGCTTACTTTATTTTTGCTGGCTTTAGGACTTACCTTGTCTAACTAGTACACTACAGTGTTTACGCTCTAACCATTAAACATAGTAACCGTGAATTACACCTAATTGGCACATTTCATTTACATATAGGTCCCTAGTACAGTGGTTCTGCATGTATGCAGGGACTGTAAATTAAATGGTACTAGTGGACCTGCAGCAGTTGTTGTGCCGCCTACCAATGTAGCCTTTAAACATGTCTTAGGTAGTTTGTTCAGCAGGCACAACTTGGTTCCTTCATCTGGCATGCGCTCCATCATGGTAGGCCTTAAACTGTGACTTTGCCCTGTTTCAGCATGACCAGATAACCACAGTTGGTGCTTTCTGCTTTTAAGTACAGATTTTCCTTAAATATTTAAAAATTGCATATCTCCAGTTCTACCGATTGTCTTTTTGTCTTTAGGGTCTCAAAAAATGTATCAAATTTGACTTATTTTTCTGAATTGGTATAGGATTTTCTTGTGTTGTGCTTTCGCTCTATTACTGCTTGTGTGCTGCATAAATACTTTACACATTGCCTCTAAGTTAAAGCCTCAATGCTTTTGTGCTAAGGTACCAGAAGGTTAAGCCCAGGTTAATCTGGGGTTTCTTGTGCTTCACCTTGACAGGAACTGTGGTTGCTGCTTGAGTAGGGTTTCACCCTCTCAACCATAAACCCAATTTCCTACATAACCATTTACCAGAATTCTGCTATATAGTATTTTTGCAGTGTGTGGAGATCCCTCTGCCTAAGACTCACTTCCCTGCCACCTCTCCTGCCCCAGCGCCATTGTGTTAGTCTTTTGTTATATGGTGGAACACTTCCACTAGCCTCCTCTTTCCCTTTTAAATACAAACTGTACTCCAATAGCTCTGCAACCTTCAGCATTCTCTCCTGACAGCATTTTATTTATCCTAAAGCTAGCTCACGTTCAAAGGCATTATGAACTCTACTGATTAAAAACCGTGCAAACCAAGCCTTATTTTTTTCATCCCAACACTATTCAGCCAATATCACACAGTGAGCATTATGTTTCTTGGGGAAGTGGAGCTTGGTTTGTGGAGTGTTACATAATGTGGCAGTGAAGACAGTGCTGTCTTAGAGGTGGAAATCACTAAACAGCAACATTGTTGCATGAACAGTCTCAAGATGTTGTGAAGTGGGGATAACTTAATTCCCTTCTTTCTACCCATTCGTTTGTCCTGTTAGCGCTTACAAACACCAAAGTAAGAAAACTTCAGTCCAGATTTATCAATAATTTGTGGATTGTAATGCAGCAAAACAACGTGCTGCACTGTGTGAAAGGGAGAGGGCAGGAATGCACCATATTTACCAATATATGTGTATTCCTATTCTCTATTTGCATTGGTGCAAAATCTGATTCCTAAGACTAACACATACACCCTTGCACCATGGTGCCTGCAGAAAGGATTGATTTTGTGCAGGAAGGGACACCTCCATGTAGAAAAACAATCCTTAGAGGTTTTTTCCTCTTTCTAAGAGTGTTGCAAAATGCACAGCACACTTAGAAAGAGGCAACAACAAGGAGAAGTAAAGATATTTCTCCATGTTACATGTCCCCTGGAAAGGTGTAGCATTTTAACACATTGTCAGGTTTGCCAGTCTTGGTAAACCTGTGAATGCACCAGAATCCAAGGGTGGGTGCATGGGAACACTAATGCTTCACCCATGGAACGCTTCCCACGCAGAGTAATGCAAGGCAGTGAATTTCAGTGCCTTGTATTACTCCAGATTTATCTAGCAACACAGACCATGCAAGGTAACATTACATCAATCATGAATTGCTTGGTAAATCTGACTTAAGCATTGTTTTTCCTTTGCAACACAAAGAGTGACATAAGGGCAATGTAATACAATGATAAATCTGGGTCCTCATCTTTTTTTCTTTTTTTCTTTTTGCATCCTCGCGGGGAAAGAATCAGTGTCCACGGCTTTGTCGGATGAAGCATAATCTCTCATTTAGACCAAAGGGAAAGTTCAAATAGATTGTCCTTTCTTCAGTACTTGTTCTACTGGTTTAGTTTGAGCATATTGTGTCCTTTTAGGTTTTCTTCTGCAATATAATGCTTTACCTTGTTGTATTACACAAGATCAGGAAGTGTGCTTTTGAACTGAATGCTGAATATATGCAGCATTGACAGAGCATTCTATATCCCATTCCAAGTAAACTAATTGATTTTTATATATTAGTCTTCTGTCAAAGCTGAGACAGTTCCCAAATCATCCCAATAGCGTAACCACTACTCAAACATGCTTATGATACTTGCAATATGTTTTGGATTCTAAGTGACATGAAGCTGAAGATCATTTTAAGTCATGAGAGCCACATCTAGCAGAGTAAGGAAGCCACAACTTTCTAACTTTATAATGCACATCAGTCCAACAATACAAAGCTTTTCTCTGTTGACTTATTTCCTGCTTTGTGAATTATACAAATGTCATATGTTGATGGAGAAAATGACAGGTTTCTTTCTCTGTTTGTTTATGTGACCCATCAGTGATGTGATCAGTGTCATAATTTGTGATGCTATCAGTAAAGTCTTCAATTATGTCATTTGAGATGTTGTCAGTCAAATCGTGGGAGGTCATGAGCAGTGCCTAGCGGAAGCTAGAGTGATGGTTTGCATTACTAGCCATCAGCACCCAATCATTGCATATCTAACCACAAATTTCCAAATTCTGTGTGTATTCTGTTTGTTTTATAACCTCAACTTCCCTTTCATTATGTTGCATTGCCAAGAGCTTTAGGCACAATCCTTGCCAATAGGCCAAGATTTGACAGAAGTGTTAATGGCTCGGGGCCAAAACAACACTTTGAATTTTGGGATTAAGGCATGGTAGATGAAACGGAGCCCAGTAACAAAAACAAATAGCTGCAATATTAGACACTCAAAAAGCTTTCCCCAAAGTAACTCTTGAAGGAATTGACGGCAAGATCACTGAAAAAAAAAAAAAAACTAGGTATAAAGATGGTCCCAAAGGAAATGAGAATTCTAACAATCCCTAGCCATGACATTCCAAATTTAGCAGCATTAGAAGAATGGTTAGAAAGCATAGATAGCTTTTCATAAACCTGGCTATGAATTCCAATGATTACACTGAAATCACAAAGTTTAGAAATGAAATGAAAAAAATATTGGAAAAGTTTGAAGATACCTCTAGAGAAAGAAAGCTACAGAGGTTCTCCAAAGACAAAAGGAATATGGATATTTTATACTTTGACAAAGACAGAATACATTTTGCTTCGAAAACAGCTCATATATAGGTCTGAGTGTAGTTTACAGAAATTCTATGTGACATAAATATCACATCCTGATTATCATTTGCAAACATTTCATTCCATTGGCTGTGCTTACTAAGACAGTGGGTGATATTTTGTATATTATATTTGGACGTGACATATTTTAAGGTATGTTGACAACAATATTCATGTACCACAGCACTAGTAAGGAAGAGATGTCTGATACAGAACCAGTACATGAGCACAGAAAACCTTGGGTTCCAGCAGAAAGTTACTTTTCGATGAGGTCAACAGGACTAAACAAAATAGGCTCACCGGGAGGTGGAGGCCCTTATGTACAAAAGGCAAAGCAGGTCTAAGTCTTACAAACAAAAGAGACTCCATACCACAAGGTCACAAAACAACTTGCAAGAAAGGCAAGATGTAAAGACATTGATGCCCACAATTACCAGTTTGTCGTATCACAATTAGACCAGAACAGATTTAGTAGTATTGGAACTGGGCTACTTCAGCATAGTAACTACACTGAACCATGGACAGACAAATTTTGTCTGACAAAGAAACTGAAACTCGTGAAAGTGTTCAATATAAAAAAAGATGCAAGAGTAACATGAAACTTGCTAAGAACACTGCAAATGTACCAGTCCAAGACCGTGATATCTTATATACGCTACATTAATTTGAGCCTGAAAGATAAATAGGATGTTATATTGGAAGAACCCTGGAAAACATAGGAATTGACTTAATTAACATCTGTCATAAAGACTTTAAGTTGAAATCTTGATTTGTGTCCAATATTACTTTTTATCAGGAGCTAGTGGTTATTTACCTCTAGAAATTATGGAGAATTAATGAGAAAAAAAGATAGGCTATACATACGGACTCCAATATTAATATTTAAAACGCTGATGAAGGAGAAAATATTGTGGTCTGGGGCAAGGATGGACAGATAAAAAGTTGTTTTGAACAATTACTGGATAGAACATAATATGAGCCTTAAAGTAGAAAGCCATCAACTGACAAAAAGATAACTTTTTACTATCTCATATACGAATGGAGAGAGAGAAGGGTTTTAGAATTTGAGGACTACTTGTTTTTAAAAGTTGACTACCCTAAACGTCTCACATTTTACATGCCCCACGAAGTACATAACAATATATAAGGAGCTCTTCTCAGACCAATTGTCTCTACCACTGAAATTGATGTATATTGATCACTTTCTCTTTACTCATACAATGAACTTAGATTTGTCTGTGATTAACACCACCAATTTTATGTCCCATATGGCCAGTGTGTATACATGCCATCCTAGATGTAACAACCTTAACTAAATGCATTAATCTTCAGGAGGACACAGATTTGTGTCAATATTCCTAGTATGATTTTGCAACTTGATCACTCCTATTTGGAGAAAATATCTTTGTCCTTGGGATTGAATTGTTAACAAATGCAGCACTATGATTGGTACCTGCTTCTTCCCATGTCTGGTATCACTACAATATTTGTATAGCAGAGTGGATCTGAAGGAGGGGCTGTTCAAGCCAGCCTCTTTAGAAAACAGAATGGCAGAATTGCTTAGAAGAATTGTGATGCACGCATGTGTAGGCACTACTTGAAGAAAGGTTATCCTAAGAAGGTAAAATGGAAAGCCCTAGTTAACATTAAATTACAAAACAGTCTTATTTTCAGCAGTGTGCTTGAGGAACCTGATGATTACTACCTACAACAGTGAGGCAGAAAACATTAGTAAGACCTTTGAATATCATTGAGAAAGCTTATATACATATTTGATTATTGGGCATTTAGTGGGTGGAAGACATCACTTACAGGAAAGGCAGCTCTCTCAAAGACTGACTAGTAGTTATTTGAATACGAGAAGTAGAGAAATGTGGTTTAATAATAAGGGCTTTTCAGATGGGCGAAATAGAAAGTATGCAAAACAGTACTGTTTGGTAAAGGTAAAAGGCGCAGTACGATAATGACTAAAAGATCGTAAACTGGATAACTTGTAGCACAGGATATGCAATTATTTTTTAGAGTGCCTGTGCTCCCTGTATTACATGCCAAGTCCTTATTTCATGCAAAGAAAGGAGTTCTGGAGCAACTCAGTATAACAGATAATTTTGACTTCAGCAACCTGTTATCAAAACATAAAGAAAATCACACTGGTAATGATGAAATGTTAAATGTTTTTGGCATTGATTGTGTGGAAAACGACCCACAAGGAAGTGATGGCGAAATTGCAACTTTGATAATAAGAATGAAAGTACATAACATCTTGACATTCGGGATCCCAGGGGAGGAATTATTGGTTCATATTTAATGCTATATAATATGTTACCCTTGTTTGTTTGTTATTATCTGCTTCATCTTTGTTGAAAGTCAAGTCAAGATCTCTCTAAAGGTTGCCTTAGTTCAAGAAATAAGGGAGAGCTCCTTGTGTTACAGCCCTATACGTTTCTGGAACATCACGCTCCGCAAACGCTGAGCTCTCATTCCACCCAGAGCACTATGGTGTCTCTTCACACCTGGTCATCCAGAGGAGTAATCTGTGAGTCTCCAGGAGCACCAGGCGTGATAGGTAGTGCAGAGTTCTGAAAACCAGCATGGAAATACAAACTTCTACAAACAAATCCCCTTTCTGAAAACGGTGTGGCCAAGCCTTAAAAGCAGCCTTTCTTAAAATGATGGATTAACAATAGAACAAGTTATTGATATCTTAAAGCAGTATGAAGTTTGGATCTTTTATTTTTATGCCGGTTCCTACCTAATCATATATAAGGAAGATATTCATGAGAGGAAGATCTGTTGCAACACATTTGTACCCATAGTTTTCATTGCACTCTTGATTGGTACTATTTCTGTCCTAGATGTTTGCTTGCATCAGATTAATATCCTTTTGGGTTTCTTCACGTGATTTCCTTCTTCACCTGATGTCAGTATGAGTTTTGTGATACGATTACTTTTTAATTATAATATTCAACTTTAATCATAAAACCAGTCTCACATCGAACTAGATTAGCAATGTTAGTAGTTCCCCATATTTCAGCACTAAATAGAGCAGCTATTCTGCCTTGCCTCTATAAAGAATATTTGCGCACAGAAATAAAAATGTTCTCTTACTCCGTGACTGCTTGACATTTGCAACATAAACGTCTCTAATTAACTAAAATTTAGAAAAAGCATTGCCATCAATGATAATAGCCAACCTCCAACGTATAATCAGTGCATAACCTATACACCAAGATGTCCTCTTATAGTGTATTTGTAACACAGAACATTCATTCTGAAATGACATTGGAAATTCACTGATAATGTTATACCATTATTTTGTTAATATTCCTGTATCTAAAGTCATCTTTCATGTCATTACCAAGGCATTTAATAAGAAAGAGCAATAAGTTGCAATTGGATAGCCCGTCTAATCGCATACACTGGTACCATCTTAAATGTAAATCAGCATCCAAATAATAAATAACCAATGACACTCTGTAACAGTTAAATATTCACACACACAGGTTTACCAAACAAATGGTAACCCCAAAGGTCAGAAGAAAACAAATATGACAAGTGTATACAGAAAGCAATATTGGAATAGTTCCATTAAGGCTAGAGGGGTTGGGGCATGCCAGACCTCACTATTGTCGGATGCCACTTTCCCTTTCTTGTACAAGCATGATGTTGTGAAATTCTGATGTTCCCTTAAGAAAGTTACAGGCAGGGCCGGGGGCACACAACAGTCTTTGTGCACAGGGTTTGTAGTTTTCATGCGGCAATACTCTTGCATAGTGCAAAAACACAAAACAGGAGGAATATAGGGGAAATTGACATTCGGCACCCTTAACATCCAAAGTAGAGAACTTAGAGCCAGATGTAGCAAGGCTTTTGCGCCTCGCAAATGGTGAAAAACGCCGTTTGCGAGGCGCAAAAGCCCTCACGCGATGCAGAAACGCATTTTGCGAGTCGGAACCGATTCGCAAAATGCGTTTCCGACTCGCAAATAGGAAGGGGTGTTCCCTTCCTATTTGCGACTCGCAACGCGATGTAAGTTGATTTGCGACCGCGAAAGCGGGAAGGGGTCCCCATGGGAATGTTCACAAAAATATTTTTTCAGAGCAGGTAGTGGTCCTATGGTCCTATGGACCACTGCTTGCTCTGAAAAAACCCGAAACAAAAGGTTTCGGCATTTTCTTCCAAGTGCAGCTCGTTTTCCTTTAAGGAAAACGGGCTGCAGATGGAAAAAAAAACTGCTTTATTGAAAAGCAGTCACGGACATGGTGGTCTGCTGTCTCCAGCAGGCCACCATCCCCATGAGTGCCCAGACTCGCAATGGGGTCGCAAACTGCGACCCACCTCATTAATATTAATGAGGTGGGTCTTTGCGACCCCATTGCGAGTCGCAGAAGGTGTCTGAGACACCTTTCTGCATAGCAAATTGCGAGTTGCAATTTGCGAGTCGCTCAGACTCGCAAATTGCAAGTCGCAATTTGCAACGTACCTACATCTGGCCCTAAGAGCTGTAGGTATTACTACATTGCATATCTCAAGGTAGGAACAACTCCATCTTTTTATTCATTTCTAAAATAATGTAGTCTGTGCCCAGCATTACAAGTGCCACACAGCTTTACATTTACACCTTCCCCAAACCTCAAAACTCAGCAGTGCAAGTGCCACAAGGCAGCTGATGTTCTAGGGAACAAGAAAACAGAGAATAGGTAGAGAGAGAGAAAATCAATATTCTACTATAGGTATGTCCAATACTCAAATCCAGTATGGAAATAAATAGTTGCCACCTACTGACACATGAAGGCAGTCCATGTAACTGTACTTTATATATTAAGATGTACCCCAAACACTCCCATAAACAATGAACGCAACATAAAATGAAACACAGACAGATATATACAGAAAACACATCTTCTCATTCATGTTCTGAAACCTAGGAAAAAAATTGAAGGAAAAAATCTTTTTGCACTATATGCGTATAAGTATGTATATATATATATATATATATATATATATATATATATATATATAAAACCTAGGTAGTTATAGTTGGCACCTAGTTTCTAAAGAAAAAGTGTTTTACTTGCCTATATGGTGCTGGTTGATGAATCTTCACAAAACTTTCCAAAAAACTTGACGCTCATGTCAGCTGCTGTCTGGAAAGTTTTCGGATGATCTGTCAAGTGGGAGCTGAGAAAAAGGGGCGGTCCCAAAACATATTTTCCCATGTTAATTCCTATAGGATTTTTCAACAGATCTACAGCCCAAACCGCTGGATGGAATTGCACCAAATGTGGAAAAAAGTGAGTTCTTGGTCCAGAAAGCAGCCTTCTTTTATTTGGTGTAAATCTGTTCCGTAGTTTTTGAGCTATTAAAGAAAATACAAATTTGTATATATAGGGATGCGAAGGCTCCGCAAACCCTTCTGATCTCTTGCTGAGATCTGATTGATTGGCAACACTTCAACAAGGAAGTGTTGGCAACCATCTTGGGACTCAGCTTCAGCCGAGACCTAGAAAAAAAGATAAAAGATAAGAAAAGGGGCCACAGTAGGGACACCCTGATGCTTTAGGTGTAGTGCTGGGGTCCAAGAGGAATCCCCCAACCCCCCTCCCCAGGGAAAGAGTGTTTTTAAAAAAAAATAGTCGCAAATTCACCACAGGGTCGTGAATCTGTGGCAAATTATTTTTGAAAAACCTAGCGTGGTCTTCCATGCTTGTTTTAAGAAAGCCCCTGGGTGGACCAGGGACATGTTAAAAATAAAGGAGGGGGCACAAGGGGCCCAACTCCTGGGCTTATTTATGCCCTAGGGATGCCACCTCACAGGGGCTTCATATCAATAGTATGCAGGGGACTGCGCGGACCCTGTGCCTCAGGGGCCACCACCTCCCTGGGGCTATATTAGTAAAAAAAGGTAGATGGGGTGCTGTAGACCCCACCATGCAGCCCGGGGAACCTCCACCTTCCCAGGGGTAATATTTTATGAAATGCAGGGGGCTGCATAGCCCCCTGAAGCCCCCAGGACCACCACCTTTCCAGGGCAAAGTGGGTGCAATATGTAGGGGGTTCTGCATACTCCCCCACACACCCAGGGACCTCCACCTCCCTGGTACAGCTTTATCAATGAAGGGGGGACGTGTGGCCCCCTCACAGCCATAGGGACTACCACCTCTATGGGGCTGAAATAAAAGAATGAAGGGGTCCATTGGGGACCCGCAGCCCTGGAGACCACCTCCTCCCCAGGGGGAATACAATGTTGGAGAGGGGCTGCGCGGCTTCCCTCATAAAGTCTTAGAAGGGCCTTGAGACTGCCATCCCCACTGCCACCTCCTGCTATGTCCCGGGGGCCCACGCCTGGGACATAGCTGTTTGCTCTGACTTGGCCTGAGCTTTCACAGCTCCAGCGAAGTCAGAGCAAACACTATGGGGGTCATTCTAACCCTGGCGGTTGGCGACCGCCAGGACTAAAATGACGGAAGCACCGCCAACAGGCTGGCGGTGCTTCCTTGGCCATTCTGACCGCGGCGGTAAAGCCGCGGTCAGAAAAGGGCAACCGGCGGTTTCCCGCCGGTTTACCCCTGGCCCAGGGAATCCTCCATGGCGGCGCTGCTTGCAGCGCCGCCATGGGGATTCCGACCCCCTTACCGCCATCCTGTTCCTGGCGGTTTTCACTGCCAGGAACAGGATGGCGGTAATGGGTGTCGTGGGGCCCCTGGGGGCCATTTGGAGCCGGCATCCTCGTAGAAGGGGGTTTCCCGCTGGGCCGGCGGGCGGCCTTCTGGCGGTCGCCCGCCGGACCCGTGGGAAAGCCAGAATGGCCGCTGCGGTCTTTTGACCGCGGTGCGGTCATTCGGCGGTTCCCGCTTGGCGGGCGGCGACCGCCGCCCGCCAATGTAGGAATGACCCCCTATGTTCCCAGAAAGCAAGGGCTGTCAAACAGCTCTCGCTTGCAGGGGGCAGAGGTTTCCTCTTTTTCCCTGCCTGCAGACATGTGAGCAGAGAAACAGAGGAAACAATTGCTCTCACAGACAGGGAGCTGTGTGTTTAGCAACTCCTGTTTTGTGACAACAATGCTGGCTCCTGCAGGAGGTGGGAAGCTGGCTGTGACCACAGGGGCCTTGAGGCTTCCCCTGCAGTCCCATTGCACACTGAGTGTTCTGCAGTGCACCCAGGACAGGTGGCCGAGCCCCAGGGTAAACGGTCTCTGGGGAAATTGACCAAGGGAGGGGACCCCAAGGCCGAAAGTGGTCGGGGGAACGCGTGGTCCCCCTCCTCCACACTGCACATTTACCCAATGAGGTAGCATTTACTAACTAACTTGTAGAAAGTGCTCCAGTTGGGTAGACATTTTGTGCAAACTGTGGACTGTTGTTAGATAAAGGGGCAGGTGAGCTTCCGTTCTGTCCATGATCCTCATTTCACAGAAATTAAACTTCAACAGGAAGCATTTACAAATATAAATGTAGCTGGTGCCTCAGTTGAAGGTCCACTTCTGGAAAGGACAAATGATCCTAACTTTTAGTCTTGGCAAACGCAAAGCATGTATGTTTGCTTCACAATTCCATATTCAAAAATGATCTGAAACCCTCGCCATGCACTGCTAATTACCCAAGATATTACAGAACTCATGACAGCTTTTATAACGTCAATAAAAATATCAATGACACATTAGAAGTTAAATCATTGAAGAAAAAACTGGGCATGGCGGGGCGCAAGATATAGTTACCTTAAGCAACGAGATATAGTTACTTGACATAACTCTAACTATAATTGCTGAGTTTCTATGGTGTTAAGCAAGTAAATTCAGAACTTCACTATAGTGTCCCTGTAACCTTTGTGTTTTGAAAATGAATTTCTAAGGTTTTGTTAATTATATTTCATAACTATTACATCCCTGTAACCTTTGTTTTTTTCAGTGAATGTATACACATTACACACACACATATATATATATATATATATATATATATATATATATATATATATATATATGAACAACTCCTTCAATGCTCCGTGACCGGTACCTTGCTGAGGTAGCGTGTTACCGCTGGAGCAACCAGAACAACAATAAGTTACTTCTCGGAAAACAAGAAGATCGCACACTCAGAACTCCATCAGGGGTGAATTTTACTGCCCCAATGATGCGTTTTGACCCCTCAGACTAGTTCACGATTTCAACATCTCAACAAAAAGTGTGCATTATAACTATGTGCTGTGATCATAAAAACAAAAAAAGGAAAATCTGAACTACTGCTTCAGAAGAAAAAACATTGCCGCTATTTTGAAATGTCTAAAGCTTATGAAAAAACAAATCTGTATCAAATGCTGTGGGCCTAATTCTTTGACAATACTGTCAAGATAGTTACTCTTTTGCCCATAATATAATCAAAAGAACCCAAGGAATGTGTACACTCCTATTATACAGATGGGTAAATATACCGCTGTTTAATACACCATGTACGTCAATTAGCATCTCCATTCAAATACATCACTGTATTAAGTTAGCCCCTATACCCCCAATTTGCAGCTCACTTTAAATTAACAATTTTTAACCATGACACTAGAAATAATAAATGCAAATAACAAAATAAGTAATATATTTTGTGAACTAAGTAAAATAAGGCTAATACTGTATTTATACAAGGAGCAAAATATTTCTTAACTTCTAGTGTCATCAACATCAGTATTTTCAAGAAGAGAAGGGTAGGGGGAGCTCGAACCCCA
Source organism: Pleurodeles waltl (assembly GCF_031143425.1). Lineage (NCBI taxonomy): Eukaryota > Metazoa > Chordata > Amphibia > Caudata > Salamandridae > Pleurodeles > Pleurodeles waltl. Next base: position 1,256,365,260 of record NC_090445.1, on the reverse strand, counting down.
ATCCGAATTGCTCCAATCCCCTTCCTCCCTTTCCTATAATGTGAAAATTAAAAAGTGAAGATTAAATCCACAAATCAAATCAGGCAGAGCAAACAGGTTTCAAAGGAGAGGAACAGACATTTCTTTCTCTTAAGTGTACCCTTAACTCTTCTTCAATGTTCAAACCTGTCGGATTCATCATCTCCAATTCCATTATGTACCTCGACTCTAACTTACGTAAATTGAGAGTCTATTACCTCCTCTAGGTTCATGCCTGATGCGATCAATAGCCAAATATTTGAGCAAATTACTATTGCTGTAATGATACTCAGTGAAATGATGAGCTACTGGATAATGTTTATCCTAGTTATCAATTGCCCTCATGTGCTCTACAATACATTTTTTCACAGGTGAGTGGTACTGTCAATGTACCATTTCTTGCAGGAACACTCTAAAACATATACCACAAAATCAGATTTACAATTCAAGAACATAGTAATCGTTTTCATTCTCTTCCCAAAGGTATAAAAGCCTTTGATTTCCTGACCTTTGACATCAGGGCAGATTTTCAATTCACTGTGTACCAGAAGGTTTTTTCAAGATTTTCCCTTCTTGTATGTTATCTTAGGAACAAGTTTGATTACATTCTGAAGGATTGGATCACATTTTAACATCTGCCAATTTATTTAGATTGTTCTTTTCCCTTCTTTGGAGTCTTCATTAAAAAAATTAATGAACCTAAGACTCTCTTCTTTCTTAATAATGCCAACATTATTATCAAATAACAAGGATTCCCTTGTTTTCTCATTGACAATCCATAGCTTTACCTAGGACCCACTTAGGATAAACTTATTCCTTGAACCTATTCATCATATTTGTTTTGTTACTCGAGGAAGGACTCCTCCGTACTACAGTTTCTGCGGGCTCTTAGCAGTTCCCCAAATGGAATACTCCACTTAAAAGAAGCTGGATGATCACTCATAGCATGCAAGATGGTATTGCCTGAAGTACTTTTCCTGAATAATCTAGCACAGATTTTCTGATTCATTATCTGGATTTTAACATCTGAAATGTTTACTCCCTCTTTACTTATTTCCAAAGGAAATCTGAGCTTGAAATCATTCTTATTAAGACATGCAATTAATGTTTCAGCCATTTCCTTTGGGCCTTGCCAAATCACAAAAAGATCACCAATGTAACGTAACCACATGACAACATGTTAAAAACCTTTCTGAGTTTCGGCAGCAATAGACACCTGTTCCTCCCACCAGCCATAAGCAAACAGGCATAATTGGGAGCAAAAGAAGTACCCATCGGAGTTCCCTGTTTCTTGGTTCTTTAAATTCTTTGAATTGAAAAACATTGTTCTCCAAACAAAATGTTACCTTCGGTATGAACATATTTGTATCTGCCATGAGGTCAATGGGTCTAGCTCTCAAAACATGTTTTAGAGCTTTTAGACCATCAGCACGTTTGATTATGGTGTATAAAGAAGCCACATCCAATGTGATTAACCAGTAATCTTCTTCCCATGAGATGTCACAAATTTTCTTCAGGGAATCTTTTGTGTCCTGAACAAATGAAGGAATTGCAATCACAAAAGGTTTAATGAAGTGGTCAACATATCTGGAGCAATTTCTGAGCAAATGCCCTATAAAAGATACACTTGGGCTCCTGGGAGGGTTGCTAATATCTTTAGATACTTTAGGCAACAAATACAGTACTGGAGTTTTAGGATGATTACATTTCAAAAAATCATGCAGCTACATATTTTCTCAAACCCAGGTTATAGCAATGTGGGCATATACATTTTTTCCTGGGGGCAGCATAAACTGGGCAAAAAAACATACTATGTGCAACATTCTGATTTGTTTTTAGCATGCATAAAGTGCAATTAGTGTAATTTTCTCCACCATCAGAGACACCTCTATTCCTTCATTTTAATGTAAACGAATTAATAAATAAACAGCTGAGCAAAATCTCATATACAAAGTTTTAGCAAGTGGTGGCTGCACATCATCTATAAATGGTTCAAAGCAAGCAATAGGCTTAATAGATAAAAATCACTCTGACAGTTTCTCTACTTCAATACTTTGATGAAGCCTTACTAGTAGATAGTTTCAATGAGTTTGCCTTGATAGAACCTTGGATTGGGCAGTCAATAGGCCTGGTTCATCCCAAAAAGAGCTCAAGCCCAGCTTGTCAAACCAGGTTTTAACATAATGGAACCAGGAAAGAGATGAAGAGTTATACGTGTTTTACAATTCCAACAAACCTTCCCTAAAGTGGGTCAGTTCTTGCGTAACCCACATTCTTATCCAAAAGAGTAAAGGTCTTATACAGGCTAGATCCTCGATTTTCCTGTTTCCTAGGGCTTGGAAAACTGGAATTGACTGAGGAAGATGTAATAGAGCCATCTTGCAATTATTTTCTCCAATCTTCAACATGCCCAGCTGATTGGTTCCCCACAATTCCACCACATATAAGGCTGCTATCTGAACATTGCATTTGTATACTTCAAGGGCAGGCAAAATTTGTCTTAGATATTGATGTTTGTTGTTTTTTTTATGAGTGCCATAGAGTTTTGAGCAAGTGCTGTCTTTGATGTACTTATTTGCGGAGTCCAGGACATCTGGTAGCTCAGAGTTACACCAACGTAGCTAAATTTGTCAACAAAAAGACCAATTTGTGTCCATTCCCATTCCGTTTAAAACCCCTATGCAGTTTTATTGCCATACACTTTGTTTATGTTATATTGATCTTTAGGCCTTTAATTTCACAATAATCACTAAAGGTGTTTGATAAATTCTGCAAGCCCATTGGTGTCTACAATATTAGGATAGAGTTCATCAGCAAGATGTAATGCTGGAACAGGAGACCCACATAGCTTAGGGAATCATGATTGCACTTCATAAGGTAATCAACCACATTGTTTACATACAACAAAAACCAGATGGGAGCTAACACACACTCCTGCCTTACCCCTCTGTTAACTGGCATGGAATCAGTTACTTCTGCACGAGGGCCCCAGTGTTCTCTGGCAGTATTACCGTAGCACAACCCAATAATTTGTAATAGAAGGTCTTCAGGTATTCTCAGCTTATTCAATGAATTTCACAACAGATTTCTTGGTGCAAGATCAAAAGCTATTTTAAGATCAATGAATGCAATTGTGCTCACTTGCACTCTAAAACCTGCTTGATATGGTGTAAGCATGCTATTTCCAACCATTCAGGTGCGCAACCTATTCAGAATCTGCTTAGCATAATCCTTTTGGAGAACGTCTATTAGGGTTATGGGTCTATAGTTGTCAAGGTTCTGTTTGTTCCCCTTCTTATAAAATTGGGACTATTTCTGCTCCTCTCCACTTAACTGGGATTGGTGCACTTGAAGCAACTGCATTACATAGGAGTTTCACATATGGCACCCAAACCTCCTTGGCATGTTTCAGAAGGTCGCTAGAGATTCTTTCAGGGCCAGGTGCTTTGTTATATTTGATTGCTTCTATTGCCAGTGCTGTTTCTTCCCAATTAAAAGGTACCATGCCTACTGCACCATTCAACTCTAATACTTCATTTTGGTTGAAGCAAACTGCATGCCTCACTTCTGGGCTCAATAGACAATCCTCTAATCTGTACAAAATCTGGTGAGGTTCATTTGAGACTGCACTCAAATCAGAAAAATGAGTACTCCAAGTTGCGGCATCCACATCATGATGTGCTTATATGTACAGGCATCTTTACTGCCATATGCTAGAATCTTCCAAAAAATTACACTTTCTTTTTGCTCACTTCAAGAAGATCTTTCCAGTTGTCATCACCCCATTCCCTTTGTGCTTTTGCTAGTGCTTTCTTGTAGTCCTCCCTTGCTTCCCAGATCGCCACATTATTGTTAACAGATTAAAAGTTGCTTCTTTGCCAAGCTGCACTCCTGGGAATACTGGGGGCTTTGTCTGATTCTTTCCTTGTGAATCCCTCTTGACAGTATGCACACTTATTCTTGTTAAGTTTTTTATGTCTTCTGCTAAAAGGCAGTAAAAAGACATTATCTGTATTCTAAATGATGGCCAACCTAAATTAGGGGACAACAAATCTACAAACGCTGTGTAAATCTTAGCCAGAGTATCCGGTCTTGTTGTTATCGAAGCCACTTAATTAACCTACGGTTATTCTCGATCAATGGCTGCATTTTCCTTACACCTACATCTGAGGACCGAGTCTCAAGAAAAGTGCCACTGAACTGTTATCAGAGGAGGTACTGATCACTATCCTTTCTGCCTGCAACTTAAAAGTGCATAACTTGTTCCCAATAGGCTGCCGGGACTGTAAGTATATCTCTAAGGTTCTATGTCATTGCCCTTATTTCATGAATTTGTGTCATGTAATTTAGCAAATTACGGAGGGTTCTCCATTGGGTCTGACAGAAGATGTCCATCAGTAGTAAATGGGTACTTGTACCTACATTTCTGATCCTGTGAAAAGGATGATCTTGTTAGTGTGAATAGTATAAAACTATTTTTTGAAGGGCATTTAAGGTTTAAGGAGCAGTGACCACATTAAACTCTCTGAAGGCATTTTGTTTGAAAGGTTTGTGAATATCAATACATATAGGGTTACAACCACCAAATTCAGGTGATTTGACAGATATCTATGTGTCCATCATGTTGTAAAATGTTATGTCCATTATGACATAAAGTCCATTACCACAAGATTCCTGTGGGAGTAACGTGGCATTTCATGGGATGGTCCCCTGGAAGGTCCCATACATACTCCGAACATGTACCTGTAGTTCAGAGTGTTCCAACTGGGCCGTCTTATAACATTTTTGTAGAACTTGTTCAGGACCAAGTCCCCCGAGTCCTATAATGGTGGCCACAACATTATCTTCTGTGTTGCAGAGAAAAAAAACCTCAGCCTATCAGAAGGCACTATTTTGTGATTTTCAGTACTGCAGGCCTTTGGTGGGACCAACCATACAGATGTAGGTATGTTTTTGCCTCTTTCAAGCCCAACATGGCCATCACTTTAATCACTAAGGACCTGATTCATGAAACGTTTGTATCTCCTCGCGTCATTTTTTTACATAAAAGCGGCGCAAATTTACGAAATATTATTGTATTTTGTATGTTTGTGCCGCTTTTGCGTGAAAAAATGACGCAAAGGCTGTGCAAACTTTTCAGAAATCCGGCCCTTATTTCTCACACTGCTGAACAGATTCAAACTAAATCAGGAAAAGACTTTCGAGTGACGATCTAACTTTCTGACAAATGAGCCATATTTCTATATCGGAGAGCAAAGTGTCCTATTGGACTTAACTTGGGAAATCAGTGTTTTGGGTTTCCTCCATTTTGGCCTCTACTTGACAGATTGTGCAGTACGTTACAAGAAGGAGCAAATGAGGATGCACTTTTTGGTAAGTTTTATGCAGATTTGTTAAAACGACCCCAAAGTTATTACGGAAACAAAAAATGCTCTTCCTATGGAAGTGGCAACTGTCACTGTGTAATATGTGGTTTGCAATATTCATGTTTAACATTTTTCAAAGAAGCGAAGGAGCAAGAAAGATGTAGAAAAGTATAGTTTTAACACTTTTTATACAGCCAAAACAATTTTTGGATATTCCATTTATTATTCTTTTGTATGCTATTCAAGTGTCTAATTTTCTGCACAGAGCAGATGTCCTTGCCATATCGCGAGCTTGCGGTTGTGTTTTGTTTTTGAGATTCACAGTGCAAAAAGCAATATTTTTAGAGAGCCTGGTTGCCTCTGATTTCAGTAAGTTCCTGAGAACTCACCTGATACCTGTCCATGTAGATAAACATTCTAGCAAACAAAAGCAGTGATCGCAGCGAAAGTGCAGAATACATAGACCAATTTGACATTCTTACCATTTAGTCTAATTTCTGCAGCCAAATCGTATTGTTGTTATTTTACTAATAGGGTTGTGCAAATTGTTTCTGCTTATTTATGAATGTTTTTTTTTTTTTTTTTAAATAAACGCATAATTTAAAGAATGGTTAAACTCTTACACATGGATGTAGGCGACCGCTAGATAAGAACCATTCTCCTGCACAGCCATTGTTTATTGAAAAGGTTTCCCGGGAAAGATGTTCAGCACTTGATAGTCCTGCTGGATGACACGTGAACTCCCGAAACAGTTGCATATGGAAAACTGGTCTAGGATGATAATGACAGTGGTCTTCTCTTGTATTAGTAGTCACTGTACCTCCAAATCATTTGTTTCGGAGGACTGGAATTGTCCACCTCGATAATAAATGGAAATAGCGCCCTTCCATGTTATCTAGCTCATTTCTGACTACAATGGCCGTAGCTTCCAATTAAAAACCCCTCTGTTATGCTCCTAAATTAAGAAGCTTCAACAAATTGAGCCACCCACTCTTTTGAGTCTATAAGAAGGTTCACATCAAGGTTGCAATAACCAAATGCAAATCCTCTAGGGAGAGATTTCTTCTATTGACCTGCCCTAATACCCTGCAGCAACTCTTCTTTTAGCTGAAGAGGACTGTCTTGCCATTCTGTGCTTTAATTGGAGGAAATGAGAAGGCAAGTCTCCTATTTGCAGGCTGTATGAATATCTACCGCTCACTGCCGCAGTAGCGATACCCTTTGGTATCTTTCAAGGTAGACATTACTGCATGCCTGTGTAGAAGAGGGCAGGGCGCAGAGGTAAGTAGTGATTAATTGTGTGGTGGAGTGAATGTTTATAGGTTTTCTATTCTAGGAAGATTGATTGTGTGTTTGTTTTTGCCAGCGTTCGCTGTAAGGTAATATATGAAGGCTCAAAGCAGTAGTCATTAATGAAGGTGGCTTGGATGACATCCCAGCTCCAATAGACCGCTCCACTGCTAGGTATGGCATAAAGCATAAAAATTAAATGCATAAATAAAGAGGGAATTGTGAAGGCAAAGCACTTTCTGCCTTTACACAGTAAGTTAGCATTTCTTTCCTAATCACTGTCCGTTGGAAAATTGACATAGTCAAATCCTTTCCTGGTGGGCAATAAAGTGTTTTTAATTCTTTTTGTGCATCACATTTCCAAAAAGCAATGCCATAACCAATAGATCTCGCCTTTCGGACCTTGTAAATGTTTAGCCATGCTTGCTGTGCTGCCTGGGATTGGAGAGTTATACAATTGCTACACACCAGGTTATGGCGGTACTGATGTATGCCATCACTAAGACTTCATGATTGTAAAAGCAAACACAGGATTTTGATTAAAAGAGGGCCACACCTCTAACTGCACCTCTCTGTCAGACGAAGGCCATTGTTCTGCACGCAAGTTTGTGGTCGTCCAGCTGTGGCCAGTGAGGTATCACAGGGGCAGAGAGTGGTATGTACTCACTCTGTATGCATTCTATAACATATTTATTTCCCAAGTGCAGCATTATATATGTACACACATGTATACATAAAGGCCAGCAAACTATGGCCCATATTTATACTTTTTTGGGCCGCATTTGCGTAAATTTTTTGATGCAAAAGTGGCACAAACTTACTAAATACAATTGTATTTTGTAAGTTTGCGCCGCTTTTGCGTCAAAAAGCGGCACAAATGCGGCACTAAAAAAGTATAAATACGGCCTATGTGTTTAAAATTAAATACTAGCTTTGAGCGCAGACATTATTTAAGCCCACCAACAATCGTGGAATATTTAAGGAATCCAGCTTGAAAAAATAATACTTTGGGTGGTTTAGGCGTGTGTGAGTAAGATGGCGTTCACTTAATGTACACTGTAGTTTAAAGTTGTTTAGGAGAGAAAAAGAGACCACCTCATGCCTCACCAGACACTCCCTCCCCTTTTATCTCACTCTTTCAGGATCTTTTCTACCTCTGCTTTCTTTCCATGTTGGTGCTTTTCAGTCTTTCTTTTCCTCCTCCTTTTCCCTTTTGTGTTTTTCTCTCTCTTGCTCTTTGTCAAAGTCTGATGAGGAACAATGAGCACAAGTCCCCACAAATGATTGCTGGTGGGCCCCACCTGCAACCACTAGCTCAAATGATGCACTGTGCAGACCAGCCCCCATAATACCTTCTTAAGCTATTGTATAGTTTTCAATTCACAACACTTCACAGTAAACTGATGTTATAACTATTACTATAACTATCTCAAGACTACCTTGAGGCACATAAGCACTATCGATCAGGTGTTCCATTTCATTGTAATACCCTGGAAATGTGTGATTTTAAACATGGAAAATATATATATGCAGTATTTGTTTATCTCTGTATGTCTGTCTTTAGATCTAATTCCGAGAGAGAGAGAGAGAGAGAGAGAGAGAGAGAGAGAGAGAGAGAGAGGAAGAGAGACTTTGGACAGCACTCAAAGATATGGGGATGCCAACTAATCTGTTGCACATTATTTTACATTTAGATGGTCATAATTAGGCCCAAGTAAGATGGGGCAGGAAAGGTGAATTAACAAAAAGTTTAAATGTCAATAGAAGTATTTAACAGGGGTGCGTTTTAGCACCAACTCTGATTACCCTATATATTAATTAATGAGTTAATTGAGACCCTATATGATTATAACAATAACCACTAAAAATTAGGAGATCAAGGGATACCTGCCCTTCTTTTCCCAGATGAGAGATTGTTAATTTCTAAAACACCCACGGGACTGCAGAATTTAATGAATTGGTTCTCATCCTCCTGCGAGAAGTGTGGCCTAGAAATTAATATGTCCAAAACTAAATGTATGACTTTTCGCCCACATAAGGCTTTTAGGGGGGCGGTAAAGTTAGGATACATTTATTTAGAACAAGTCAAAGATGTTGATTACTTACGTGCAAGAATTGCTAGTACTTTATCTTGGGCACCTCAAATAGACAAGACTCAAGTGCATGCAGGGTCAACAGTAGTGAAAATACTAAATAATTCAAACTATAGCCCGATATCATTGCCTTAGAAATGTACCATGCAAAGGGCTAGCTGCAGCTCTGTATAGAGCGGAGATTTGGAGCACAGACCAAACGAGGGACTGGAAAAACTGAAAATGGGTTCATAAGATCTATATGTATGCTGCCCCAAAGTGCCCTTTTACACCAATGTGACAAGATCTTGGTTTAAAGAATGTAATGCATGTCGCAAACCTTGAAAAATTGGTGTAGGGTCTGGACTGGCAATTCCCTGATTCCCCTCAAGCAAGCACTCCTAGAGGTGAAAGTCCAAAATAAGACTAGGCTAATGCCCTACCTCAGACATGTCAAAACTTGGATGTATAAATTGGTACTATGTGAAGCTTGGGATAATCCTGAGCAGATCAAGAAGACAAGATATTGGAATTATATCCAAGAGAATCGCCTGCTTAAACCAAACACCGGTGTTCTAACTGGGACGTTTCTTCATAAATGCAACTCGAGATTTTAGTTGTTTCTAGATAGAATTGAACCACTTGAAGCTAGATGCATTTTTTAAAAATTCCGATACGGATCCTGCTGGTATAACATATTAAAGCAGATGGACGGAATACCATGCTTCAACCTCCTGCTTTTTATGTGAGGCTAGCGCTAAATCAGAGGAGCATTTTAGGTTTTTGGACCCTTTTACATTAAATTGAGGAAGACCTGGATCATTCCTATTTGACATACTTTGCCTATAATACATTTAAGAGACGCTTTTCAAATATTAAAAAAGCGATAACACAGAATGGGTTCGGATTCCGTTGTCTAAATATTTAGTGTACACCACAGTTGCAAAAATGTAAAAACATGATTAGCACTTTTAGGATGAATGTAGTGAACATCCTATTTTATCTTTTATTGTTATTTGAAATATTCTGTAAATGATATGCTAGGTGCGTGCAGTATTCGTTCTTAATTTCATTGCACACTACACTTTGAATAATTTCGATTGAATACCCTCGGTGTCTAGCTCATTTCACATTTTTTAAATCACAGTAAAGTGGCATTATGATTCTGGTTTATTAGCTCTGGTTGTGGTTGGCTATTGACTAATAATTTTATTACATATAATTGATCATCTACATGTATATTGTATATTTACTACTGTACCTATATGTATGTTATGTTCTTTTATGGTTTTAACTTTCAAAACCGAAAACAATATAGTACTATACCAAGACTGTAGTTCCCTTTCACCAAACCTCTACTACCGACTTGGGATATTTATTTTTTCGCCACCCTTAAGAGGGGGTTCAGTGATGGTTTGGCTCATCAAAGTAAGTGCGCAGTAAAAATACTAGCCTCCACAGGCCAGTTAGAAAATAGAATTAGAGGCAATACTGAGTGCAACGAGTTCTAAAGAAATAAAAAGCACATGTGATGACTCCCAATGTTTACAGGTTACAAATGGTGTGAAAAACCGATCGGCGGTTTCTCAATCGATAGCTGTGATCGATTTTTGATTAAAATATACATTAGTGGTAATAGCTTTGGAGACGGTGCACATAAATATATGTGAAATAATAGTGTCCTTCCGGTTTTTTTATAGACTCTTTTTTGGTGGGATCATGAGTCAAGGAGGTGACACATCTCAAATATCTGTGACAAACCACATTGTCATTGAATCTATGCTGTTTAATATAGGGATGTGGATTGTCTTGTTGTCATAAACTTAGCCTCATCATCTTATTTCGTGGTCATGCATCATTCTCCTGACTTTCTGTCATCTTTTGGGCTTGAGAGCCCACCATTGTGCACATACTTTGCACTGCTGCTCAAAGAATGTCTTCTTTCCAATCATGTAGCTGGCTGTTCTGCCGATGAGAAATCTCAGAAGTAGAAGTGCTCAAGATAACACTGCTTTACTTGAGTGGACAGTCATGAGATGTGCGATGACCACCATTACCTAGACTCGCACTTGCAATAAAACAGGTTCAACTTTAGTGCCTATGGTCTTGAATAACAGCCCTAGAAGAAGTCATATTGATCGCACGGTGTACTAAAGAACACTGTGCATTTATACACAATTGTCAAGGATTTTGCTGTATAAATACCACATACTTGCCGCACACATACATAAAAGGTGTATAGAGAACTAAGTGGTGGTACAGCTACCCACATAAGGCCATCTTAAAATGTCTCCAAAGGTCTGGAAATGTTACTTCTATACTTCTACATGGTTGAAAGTTATTTTCCTGTACTGCTTAAGGCAGTCTTCCCTTATGTGCAACACAACAAAGCGGGCGGCATCTATTGAGAATTACATATCCCTTTTTTTTTTATCAAAAGAGTTTCCCTATTTCTTGGTGACGATTTTCAATTCCTGCACTGTTATTGGCAACCTTGAGTAGTGCCACGTTGAAAGGAAAGGAGTGGTCTACCTAGTTTAACTTGTAGCTTTTAATCATTTAAAGTGGGTGCTAGACATGATAGTTACAAAATATTTTGTTCTATTTAGTTAGACATCTTACTCCACTCCCACACTCACTGACACTGCCTCCATTATGCTGAGGATCACAGTTCCCAAGCTTTTATGGACTTCGAAACCAAATGTTTACCAATTAATTTTGGAATTATAGTGAATTAACATAATCGATGCGTCTATTATTAATATGTAAAAATTATCATAAATACACCACAAGTTGGCACTTCCTGGGGTATATTCATGCAATTCTTCAGATGTAGCTAAAAAAATTGGGCCAGATTTATTAAGGTTTTGCATCACCATTGTGCCATGCAAGGGGGCACAAGGGCAATGCAAATCCTAAGTGAGTTTTATCAAACCGCATGGCTTGATAAATCTGGAATAAAACAAGGCAGCTCAACTCGCTACCTTGCCTTACTCTGGTCCAGGGAGATGTTACATGGGTAGAGCCTGGGTGTTCCCATGCATCCACCCATGTATTTTGGTGCATTCCCAGATTTACCATTAGTGGTAGACCTGGGAATGTGCCAAAATCCTAGTCCTCCCCGTGGGAGGCGTAACAAGGGGAAATATGTTTATTTCTCCTCATTGTTTCCTCTTTCTCCATGTGCTACATTCTGCAGCACATGGAAAAAGAGGAAAATGCCTTCCAGGATTATTTATTGTGCAGGAAGATGTACTTTCCTGCCCACAAATAATCCTGGCTGCAACACGATGCAAGGCCATCTGCGTAGGCACTAGGCAGCCAAAAGTGTGCCAGTGCTAGGAAAGGACAGTCATAATATAATGTTTCTCCCGGTCAGCCCTGTGGAAACATCGTAATACAATAGGGACCACAGGCTTGATGGTGGCCTCATCCCCGCATCTTTGGCGGTGCGACGGTCGGACAGCCAAAGTCTTAATCAGGCCGTTAATATGTGTAATATAGTTGCATTTAGATGTAGCAAGGACACAGGAAACCATACAATGTCCCTTTTCTCCTATTGCTTCAAGTCCATTCATTTGTCTCTAGGATTTTACACAGAGGCAGGTTGTTCCACCATAGTAGGTCTGGTGTAGTCTGGAATGTTAGTACTGTTTTTTCTGTTTCTTCTTTGTTAGTCTCTCTTTCAATACATTTATAGAAATTTGGTGCTACATGGGAAAAATGTTTTTGTGTTGTTAGCACCAACCTTTCAGCACAAAAAAAAACTAATAGTATATCTGGGCAAAGCAGTTTTGTGCTTTTTCAAGGCAATAATCCATAATGAACCCCTAGTTTTATTTGCAGTCTTTCACATTAGAGATTACTCCTCGGCATTTTCATAGTGCAGAATTTTTCATTTGTGGAACATCGAGATGTATGTATCATGAATCATATAGTTTTCTGGTCAAGTGCCAAAACTTTCATTGGCACCAAAGATCTAACGTGAAAAAGTCAACCATTTAGAAGGCTATTTACTAATGTATGCAAGGACACTTGCGTGGCACAAAGTGTAAAACATTGTGTCAATTTATTTAACATTAAAAGGGCTCGTAAAGCACCATGCGAAAACCCGTACAATCGTTAGTAACTCAAGGCCCAAGTCCACTGTATTGATCACCATGTCACCACAAAAAAAAACACTCACTAAGCTCTCTTGACATTCGTTTTTCCCAAGTATTGCAATGAACAAATATAAAGAAATTGTTCTGAAACTGTAAATTGCTTTTTTTATTTTTTTACAACAAAGGAACAGGGCCGGATGGGTTCCAAGGTGGGTGTGGCATCACAATTCTCGTTCCATAGGCAATGAAATTCAGCTCCTGCTGTGGTGCCTTTCAGAAGTTGTGGAGCATAAGGAAATGCTATATGGAGCATCAGTTGCAGCCGCTGAAACCTGACTGACTACCTTCATTCACTCATAACCTACACACTGAGTCGAGGTTGGAGTGCAGAGACCTAATAAGATGACTTTGGCAACCCACGAGGGTCCACCTTATTTGATGTGGGATCAGGGAGCATCCAGAACTCTGAGACAGAAGTCCACAGGCAATCGTACTAACTTCTGCAAAGAGTAGAGAACATGATGTGTTTAGGGGCTCAAGGGTGCCTGGGCAAAGCAAGCCAGACAGTGCTTAACTTGAGCTGGAGGCTGCAGGCTGGGTCCACTGGCATTTTTTTAGGACCCGAATTTATTATCCCTCACCAGACTTCCCCTCTAGCATTAGAGAGAAAAAACACACAAGGGGAAAGGAGAAAGAGAAGGAGGCACATTACATTACAAATTAAGCACTGACAGGCCAAAAAACTATATAGGGCCCTCCCTGAAGGGTATGGGAAGCTCTATATAAAACATTGGCTGGTGCACCTTGAGAGCCCACTGGCCCAACTGGAGAAGATATTGTACCCCAAGGTAGGCCTGAATGTCAATCTAGGCACCATCAGGCGTTGTGCACTAATTAAAAAAAATAGCATAATTGATTCGTGCAATACACAGGCTAACACCCATAAGCTGCATCCGGGCCACCATGCGACCCTCCCAGCACACGCAACTGCACCTCTCTCCTCCTGCTCCTCATCCACACTCCTTATCTACCATACAACTAGATTACCAGTTAGCTGACTGCCAGCTGCCCACCAGCAGTGCTATGAAGGCCCGACCCCACTGCCATTGCACACCTTACCTCACCTTCCCATTGAGACGTGAGGGGAGCACTGAGCAAGGGGGCACAATTGTTTTTAAAAGGCCAGATCACAACACAGAACAGCACAACAGAATGGCGGCACAGCAATGGTCTAAGGGGGCCGGGAAGGGAAGAGGAAAAGAGCTGCAATAGAGCAAAGGGGGGTGCTGCACATGCACCCTGGCTGCTTCCATGGGTCGCATGTTGTGTGTCCTGGATTGTATGCATTGTATGTCTCAAAGTAATGCTGGGTAAGCTGAATATGCTGGGTATGCTGATTGTGAAGATTTGCAGTGCTTATTAGAGTTTTGTGCAAGACTTTATTTCAGGAATTATTAGGCAAGGCTAAGCTTACCCAAAATTGGAGCAACAGAGCAGCAAAGGAATTCCAATCTCCTAAATGAAAGCACCAGAATTAGAGCACCATGCGCGATGTCATGTGCAACAGCCCAATTACTGCTTTTGGGGGGTCGCAGGCTTCAAACCTCCAAGAGGACTTAGTATGCAACTTCAATACAGTCTCAATTAAAGTTTGTTGATTGGGAGGTGACTAGGAAGTGACTAGAGCCTTCTTTTTAATTTGTATGTGGGTAGGGAATACACCTGCTCACTGTGCACAGCTTCCTCTGGATTCTCTGGGTACTATAGAATACGGGTCTATCTGGCCCTCTACTTCTTGAGCAGCCAGCAGGTGTTCAGGAACTCCTGAAGGTCTCCTGGCTAAGTCCCCAAATTGCCAGAAGGATGAAAGGGCAAAGGGCAGAAGCAGCAGAGCGAGAGCACTCCAGACCACCCTTAAGGTCACGCCTAGTTCTAGCTCTGCCGCTTCCGCAGGGCCGCCAGGCTCTCTCTCAGAGGAGGATGACTACAGCCCGACGCTCAGCCTGCACACCTCGAGAGGTTGTTGTACGACTGGGGAAAAGAGAGCGGTGTAGTGCCGAAGTCCTTCCTTGTGACTTGAAGCACCACCCTCGACCCTTTGCTTTCAGCACTCTCTACACCATCGGCAGACCCAGGTTCTCCATGCTGCAAGTCGCTCTCACGGTGACCGCAGATGCACTTGCTGTGGCTGACTTCTCTGATTCAGCTCCAATGTCCACCAATCTTGGCCTCATTGAAACCTGTGAGGTGAGTTTGTTTCGGTAATACCCAGTCCAGTGCTGCGAAGCGCAATCACAGGATACCGTAAAAGCAACCACAAGCTCTCCTTTTTCTTATTACATGCTCCAAGAAGAGGTACATTGAGGTTCCCGAGAACTCCCCAGTGAATGTTGAGATGTAAGGTGTGGTAGAAGGCATTGATGTGTAATTCCACAATGTACAGGAAGACATACAAGGGAAGACTGACTCAAGGGAGATGGGTGTGCGAGATGGAATAGGACTTGGAAGAACTGACAGGAAAAGTTCAGGAAGAGTTTGTTATTGGTATGACGTTGACACTGGACAATGTGACTGAGAAAGTACAGACAGAGCTGAAGAAGGTTACCATCTTCCAGAGATGTGTATCTGATTTACTGCTGCAGCTGTAAGAATGAATTGAGACCCTGAATGCTCTGCTAAGAGGCTCACCCTCACAGTGCTATGTGTCCAATTAGTGATATGTCTGAACGCACTGGAGACTCTGCTATAGGAAGTCTTGAGGAAGATGCTGAAGGAGACAGACACGGAGATTATGAAGAATGTTTGTAGTGCCCCTTCAAGGTGGCAATGAGTGGACAAAGGCCCTGCTGGAACACTTTTCATAGTGGTCATGCTCAGTTCTCTGGCAACTCCCCTGTGTCCCTTCCACATTTCCTATCAAAACGTACCTACAAGTGCAGAGATTAAGTTTGTGAATCAGCCCGGTCCTCCTATTAATGT
Source organism: Pleurodeles waltl (assembly GCF_031143425.1). NCBI lineage: Eukaryota > Metazoa > Chordata > Amphibia > Caudata > Salamandridae > Pleurodeles > Pleurodeles waltl. The sequence continues at coordinate 1,256,349,432 of NC_090445.1, read as the reverse complement.
AAAACCTGAGCATATTATTTGTGTTAAACAGGTGAGGCTGAAGTAGGGTCCAAAATGTTGGCTCCCTCAATTTGACACCATTTCTTTCTTTTACAGTGTTCCTGTATCATAATCTTGCATCAAGCCCAGACCGTAGAGCATGGCATGACATTGCAATCATCGTCATGGCAGCAGAAGGATGATTCCTTGGCAGAGTTACAACCACTATGGTGTCTTATGTGCCACATAAATCCACTTTGTTCTCTGGAATATAGGGCCGTATTTATACTCCGTTTGCGCCGAATTTGCGTCGTTTTTTTCGACGCAAATTCGACGCTAAACTAACGCCAACTAACGCCATATTTATACTATGGCGTTAGAGGCGTATAGCGCCAAAGTTCCCGGAATGTGCGTCATTTTTTAGCGTGAACCCCTTCCTTGCGTTAATGATATGCAAGGGAGGCGTTCCCGTCTAAAAAATGACTCCCAGGCCTTTACGTGGTATTTATACTCCCGGGCAAAAGAGACGCCCGGGAGTGGGCGTGGCTAAAAACGGCGCATTTGCGCCGCTTTTTAACGCCTGGGTCAGGCATGGCGTTAAGGGACAAGTGGGCTCAAAATGAGCCCAGAGTGCCCTCCCCTGCCCCCAGGGACCCCCCCTGCCACCCTTGCCCACCCCAGGAGGACACCCAAGGCTGGAGGGACCCACCCCAGGGACATTCAGGTAAGTTCAGGTAAGTATTTTTTTTTTTTTTTTTAATAATTTTTTTTGGCATAGGGGGGCTTGATTTGTGCCCCCCTACATGCCACTATGCCCAATGACCATGCCCAGGGGACAGAAGTCCCCTGGGCATGGACATTGGGCAAGGGGGCATGACTCCTATCTTTACAATGATAGGAGTCATGTTGATGGGGGATGGGCGTCGTTAAAAAATGGCGCAAGTCGGGTTACGACGATTTTTTCGACGTAACCTGACTTGCCCCATTTTAAGACGCCCATGCGCCATTTTCCCCCTACGCCGGCGCTGCCTGGTGTACGTGGTTTTTCTCGCGCACACCAGGCAGCGCCGGTCTGCTTGCGCCGGCTAACGCCATTCAATAAATACGGCGCCCGCATGGCGCTTCAGAATGGCGTTAGCCGGCGCAAAACTTTTTGACGCTAAACTGCGTTAGCGCAGTTTAGCGTCAAAAAGTATAAATATGGGCCATAATGTGCCTGAAATGAAAACGAATGCTTAAATGTTTTGTGTCTATTTGGGCTTCCATTTTAAAGCGAAAAGCTCAACACATGATCTTCACTCCCTGAAGCTTATGGGTATACAGCAATATTTCTGCAACGTTTAGGCGAAGCCCTGTTCGGTCTCTCAGGTGCATCTCTGTTATCTAGGCTCCATTTATCCTGCTGAAACGCAGAAATGGAATCCTTGGTCTTGACCAGGGCCAGATGAATCGAACTGTCGCCTCGGACCCACTGCTGGTGAACCAGCTGCTGACCCGTAAAATAGTTTTCTTTGTATGGAAGAGATCTGTCAAAGTCACAGCCTTGGAGTCCTGCAATGTAGTAGTAGTAGTAGTAGTAGTAATTTATTGTACAGATAATAAAATCCAATACAAATGAACAAGGAAAAAAAGAAAAAAACAATCAAAATAAATACCCTCAAGTTCTGAATTCAAACTAAAAGCGCATCATAAGTTGCGCATGCGACATGTTAAAAGACGTTTCTCCCAATAATAAATAAAATACAAATCACCCAACCCAAAACCCCACATAAAACACAAGGCAATATACATAGGCACAGCCTTAAGGTGCATGGTGCATGAATTAGTAATTGCGCTAAGCATCAGCTTATACCGTTAGAGCTCCTCATCCTAACCAATAGTGAGCAAAATGACAAGAGCGTGGAAAGATTCCAACTAGACGTGTTCGTTGCTCACAGTGCCATTAAATTTAGATCGTACAATTTTAATAAATTTGGTCAGTAACACATTTATCATTGGATTGCCAGGGTCCAGAGACTGGATAATAGCTTGTCGACAGGAGCGGACTCCTAATGCAACCCTTTTGCTCCGGAGCAAGAGTCTACGCTCCTTTAGTAGAGTTGGGCACAGACAAACCAGATGGTCAATGGTTTCATCCGCATTACTACAGCCTCTACATGTCATGCAGTCCCCGGGGAGTAGCTGCGATTTGGGCCGGTGTTTAAAAAAAAAAAAACACCCATCCTTAGGGCAAGAAAGGCCTTTTTCAACCAAAACCCATATGTACAAGAGAAAATACTGGAGGGCATACCTGGCTTAAAGGAACCAATTACTGCCCAGGCATGCTTCCGATGGACAAGAAGAGAGCAATCTGAATGATAAGAATACAGTTGGATAAGCCTTTTAATCTCTGATTTAGAGTCCTGCAATGACCCTCGGGTTCATATTCCAAGAGCTCCTCTCAATCTGCGTGAGAACCCGACTTTACCACAGGTGAAAGGATCCTGCTTCGTTCCTTATCACAGGTTCAGTACCATCTACAGGTATATTTCAAAGACATATTGGAGAACAAGCCGTGCTGTACACCATTGTTATATAATGCATTGTTTTTCCAGGGAGAAGTGGGAGTTTTCATTGACCTTATCCCCACATAATGCCATTTTTTCTCCCCAACAGTCAATGTGTTGCTGTACGTGCACAGACGTAGATAATCATACTTTGTCGGCCGTTCTACCAACTGATGTGGTATAACATACAGAAGAATTAGTTCAGAGATTATAGTTAATATTGTCAAATGTAAGTTTAGTATATAATATTTCTCCGGATATGCATCCAATTAAGTCCGGAAGAAAATAAAATTACAATTTCCTATACCTCGCTTGCTATAGAAATGGTCCTATATGTTTTTATGAAGCTACTAATGTTGAACAAAAATATTACCAGAAATCAAAAAATGAATTTATGTGATGCATTTTTCTTGGTGCTGAATGGTGGCATTAATAGTTAGACCAAGTCTGTGGCTACATTTGTTGAGCATGTGTGCTGGGGGAGCGATACATTCCTGGGGAAGAGACACATCCCTACGTGCCTCCCCTGAGTGATATTGTGTAAGGATGTTATATATAGTTTATACAGTTGATAGTCAGACTAAGCAGAACCTTTTTCACTTCTGGTCCTAATCTTCAATTTCTCTTTTAGTTGACTGCTTAAAAATCCTGACCTAATGAAGTGATACTTGTAACTTTGTCGATTATCTGTGATGAACCTTTTTTGTCAGAAAGGAAGGCTGAGTAATAATATAACAGGAATACCAAACATACACTGATTATTAAGCATCTGTCAAATTTTCTTTTGATCCTACTTCAAAACATGAAATAGCTTCCTTATAAACTAAAGTATCCATAGTAGTCAATAAACAGTTAATCTGGTGTCCTTGTAGTCAATTTTGTGATTGACTTGTTTTGGTTGCAGTCTGCCACTTGTTTTAAGGAAGTTAGTTACACTTATTTTAACATGGCTTAAAATACTTTCCACTTCAATGTAATTCAATTGTTGCTTACTCCTTACCACGGTGTTCAGTTTTAGCATGTAATTGTACATAGTTATATTAACATAAAACGACTACGCATTTTTAACAGCTAATTGTTATTATTTTATTTGTAGAGAAATACTTCAGAAATGGTTTGCATATAATTTATGAATTCTGGCACACCTATAACCAGTGTAAGAATCGTTTCAGTTATTTTAAACCTAATCTACAGGAAGGGCCTCATTACGGGATCCCGGTGTTTGGATGAGGGGGATATGGGGAATTCATGACTTCTGATATTTCCCCCCACCCCCAAACTCTATAGGACACAACTCGCAGGGCGTGTAGCAACTGGGTACAAAACGACTGGTTTTATCTCATTCTGTGAATTTTACTTCAGTCTTTGAAGGTTATCACCTGATCTAGGAGGTAGTAGGTTTGAGCGTGGCCCAATGTTGGTCAAGAGATGGGGGTGGAGGAGGGTGTTGGGGCAAGCAGGTTGTGGGGCTGCTTAAAGGAGCTTTGCTACACTGCTGCTGGGGAAGGGGGTTAGATGGGTGCTGGACAGGGCCTCTGCACTGTGCCTATGGCTTATACCATAGTGGTTTTATATGGTGTATTTGTGTACCCATTAAAACCTTGCCCAATCTTCCTCAACCTGACAATCCTGGGTGTGGGAACACGGCCACTGAGAACTGTCTGGAGCAGTACCCATCCAGGCATTACGCTCCAGCTGATATGAGGATCTGATGCACACTTGGCAGCTGCTGCTAGTGTGTCTACTCTGAACTTAGGATGGATCCATATGAAATTAATATAACAGCTGGCCAGTCTTGGTAAATACCACCATCTCTCAGAAGTGAAGTATATGCCACAAGTAATCTCCAAAGAGCCTTTTATTTTTCACTATCCTGTTTTAAGGTCAATTTCAACAAACTATGGCATTTCTGAAGTTCCATGCATAGAAAACGGCACAATATAAAAAGCAAGAAGCCCAGCATCTACCACGAGGAGTGACCGAGCTGGGACCACTTAAAAGCCTCTTGTTTGAGTCTCATTATCATTTGTTGGCTCGTTTTCTTCTGGCTCATTGTCTTTCTGCTGCTGATCCATAATCTACGAAGAAAATAAAGCCAAATACAAATGAACAAATAGTGGATCCATCTGCCCATCTGTGCCCTTAATTCAGCATTAGTACAGCTCAATATTAGTTACCAACTTACATCTCAGCGATATTTTTGTAGATAATTTTGAAGGTTTTTGGTCAAATTATATACTGACATCACACCATATTTCGTTCTGATTAGTGATATGTAGTGAAAGCCTAGGTGCTCCAAATTTTGTCCTGCTAAGCCACAGTCGTAAACAGAGGGCTTGTAGACTGGAACTGTGGTGGTTAGGAGGAGGGGTTTGTGGGGCTGGCGGAGTAGAGAGGAGAGTCTGCAATAAAAAGAAAAATGTATAATGAATCCAAGGCAGCTGGAGATTAAATATTCACAACATTGCTAAATGGGATCTCTGTGCTTCCAGTGCTTCTGTAGGTGAAAATGATGCATTACAGGTACAGTTGAAAAGTACAGAGTACAAACTACTGTTTGTCAGCCTGCTCAATATTTCATTTTCCTATATAGAAGCACCCCTTAAAGCCAAATCAAAGTATCTTTGGACCTGAAACACAGATAATTTTCTCTCTGCGAGACATGGTCATTGTTTGTTGTCGTACCTTGCATGGCAGATCGAAGCAGGAAAAATTATTAATGTTTGACCCACTCTAAAAGAGGATGCACTATCACCACTGTTACCAGGTGAACCTCATGTGGATGGAAAAATAGATAAATGGTAGCATACAGAGGATCTTACTGAGCTGCACCTTCGGATAGTCTATGGATTCACTATAAATGGTAGGGTAAATTGCAGAGTGAGAGCTCTGCCAATTTATGATGCCACAGGTCCTGATTATTGGCTCAAGGCATTGAGTGGCACACATTTAGAACTAATAGGATTAATGGCCAGTACTAGGGAAAATAATTTCCACCATGTAATATGTTGCCTGCAGTCATACTTTTAACAGTGTATTAATATATAATCAATACTGTATTTTTCTTGGCTTCAATATGTTTTCATACATTCTGCACTACGAGTGGATTTACATAAAACATAAAAAATAACAGTGTGAATATCTTGTGTGTGCTCACTTTTGAGGAAAGTGTACCAGTACGTCACAAAAAATAAATGTTGTACTTGCATAGTCACTGACAAGCTTCTAACATGCTGATCACACAGTCTCTCCAAGTAAGTTGAGATAGCTAAGTTGATCATAAACTCTTGTTTTTTACTGGTCAAGCTGCTGGTAAGTTAACCTATTAGTGCTTACCTGTTTGCAAAGGAAGTATTTGGGCTTGTGTTCAGGGACTACCCTGGTAATGTAACAGGGCCTGGTACTTTCAAGGATTTACCTCTTGCTTTAGTTGTGTGGGCCTCTTCTGTTAGAAAGCCTTGCATTTGGTTGGGAGGTCTCTGGTTGGAGTGTAGTCAGAAGCCAGCTTATTCAGGTTTCCCAGTCAATGATTCCAATATGAACAGTGCAAGGACAAGAAACATACTGTAGATTTTAGTTAAAACCACTGACTTACTTTTAGAGTGGATCTCATTTGATTACACCATTTCAAATATAAGAACAGCAGTGTTGATTCATTCTCCACTTCTTAGAGAGTTTGGAAAAGTTGGTGTAGATTACATTGCAATACACAGCCATGCCATGCTCAGTCATCTAGAGAGCATATTAACCTAGTCTCATGGATTTCTTCCAAGGTAAGCAAATGATTGAGCTTGGTGATGTCCACAAGCTTTTGCAATTGAAGCTTGTCATGTTCAGTTACCTGGGCCAGAAGCCTAAAATTCGTATTGAACAGCAGGGGTGACAGAGATGAAACCAGGCAATGTCACATGACACCCTTCTTCTTGATGATTTTTTTGTAGAGATGTTTGTGATTAATTGACTTCAGTTCTAGTGAAACATTCTGAGTTCATTTTAAACAGTTCCACAACATGCTTATTGTTTGTCTGTCTTTTTGACAATATATTGTGCTAAATTGATTAACTAAATTCTAGACGTTCTATCACCGTCTGATTCCTCTATCTCAATCATTTAGATGGTCCTATTAGTTGTTCAACAAATTTGAATGCACAAGATTAAAATATGGTTAGCAGTCATGGAATAGGATGATCAGTTGTAAGCACACCTGAAGATATTTTGAGATTTCCAGTGTTACGATGTTACATACATATGAGTGGTATGAACAAGGCCTGTAGGTGGCAAGAATTTGGGTGTTTTCAAGATAGGAATATAGGGCCATATGTACGAACACATTTTCCCATTGACACAGAATGGGCAAAACTGCTTGATACATCTGGCCCATAGTTCCACAGAGGCAGAGATGATTGTGGAAAGACTCTTTTTTGGTGAAACATGGGCTTAGTTGCATCATTAAATTATCCACTGATCATTTTCTATGGGTATAAGAGGAGTAGGGTGCACCTTGTGCAGGGAAGAATTGGATTCGAAGATTGCTTGTGATTTATAGCTGATAACTCAGTGAGTGAATGCACTGATTTTTCTAACTTTGAGGTTATGATTACCAAATTGAACCAGCATAACTGACCCCTAACATGATCTCAGTCCAATAAAATGAGGAAATATTGTGCAGGCAATTAAAAAGCTTTAGGAGATGTTCCTAGATATGAGTATGTTAGTTATGCTATGAGAGAAAAATGTGGTCAGAAACTAAATCAAGATTTTGAAAAAACTCTAGTTCTAATACATTTGTGGTTTACCGAGATATATATTCAGTATCAGTATTATACTTCTTGTGTCAAATACCAAGAAAAAAATCATAAAATAAATTGTTGCTGAAGGCTTATTGCTACACACTTGAAGTCGCAATTTACTTTCAATAAAAGGGATTATTACTACTCAGATCTTTGATACTGAATTTATCAGAAAATATAAGGCAAAGAAGAGGTCTCTTGAAAGTCATTTAAATAAGAGTGCTATAGTAACTATGGGGCATGCTGATGAACCTAAACTGATGCATGCCAATCCTATAAAAAATAGTGCCACGCCATGTTCTCTTTCTCGGAACTCAATAGTTTTGGAGGGTTTTGCTTCTCAATGAGGGTTTGTGATCTATACCGTGGCAGACTGTCCAATTTTGATTGCAGATTTGCGTCTATGGCAATAAGACTAGGTATGCCTTCCAGTCGTGACATGCAAGTCTGCCATCTCAGATTAAGGTGCTGATTTGTCTTCCAAATGTAATATTCAGATCTGTCCTCCAACTGTGATGTGCAGAGATTCCCTCTGTTGTAATGAACATCTGTCCTCCCATCAGATCATGCGTCTGCCCTCCTATTGCAACGTGCAGGTCACCCCACCCAACGGGAAATGCAGGTCTGCTCATCGATGTAAATATTTGGGTGTGTCTTCTACTCGTAACATTCAAGCAATCTTAACTCTGTACACAGTTCTGGTTGTCATTTGCAGCATGTATGAAGCAATAGGCTTTACATTAATATCAAACGCAGACATTCTTTGAATTTGCATATAGCAGTTTATGTGCTTGACTTTCTGTGAATATTGCTTTGGATTTTGTGCTGTAAGATTTACACTAGTTTTTTTTTAATGAAAGTAGCACTGCTTTTATTCTGATTAAAAGTTCAGCTGCTTTTCGGCATTCTGTGTTTTTTACGTATTCATCTGTTCTTTTTCGCTGGGCTTCTTTCAGAATACTCCAGTTGGCACCCCGGTATTCATTGCGAATGCTACGGACCCTGACCAGGGCACAGGTGGCTTTGTACTCTACTCCTTCCAGCCGAGCTCCACTGTTTTCAGTATTGATCGATTCAGTGGAATTGTAAAGGTGATGAGTTCACTTGACTATGAGACCGCACAGGCCTACCAGCTGCAGGTCAATGCCACGGTAAGATGTCTGTACAATGTGCTATAATGTTTTTCTCCTCTTCAGCATCCCATGAGTATCCTATGGTTGCAAAGGGAAAACAATAGTTTTCTACTAACAAATGTCTTCTCAAAGATGACTAGTTTGCACTGATGCACACCTGGGACCTCCTTATTAGAACAAATAGTATCCCTTAGTAACTCTAGTAGTAATTCCCCTGGTGTCACCAGTACGAGGATTGCAAGTGTACCCTGAGAGCCCCCTTACAAATGTGGAATTACCAGAGAAATCAATAATTCTGGCCCTAATTCTCCTATTTATGCCTTTCCTCATTTATGCCTGGTGTTTCGACTGGAGTCATTTAGTGAAAGTTATGAGATCTGCTGAGTTACTGAGGATATTGTAATTCAAATCAGATTTAAAGCAAATCTGGTGAGACCGTGACCTATATACAAAATGATACTGCAGAAGTCTACCCATTCTGGGTAGACTTTCCTAACAATTGAAGTAAAATCTGGTTGTGCTGTGAGATTTGCATATTATTTTGCATTTGCATGATTTTGTAGCACTATGGCCCATATTTATAATTTTTTAGCACCGCATTTGCTTCGCAATTTGACGCAAAAGTGGTGCAAAATGCTGCACTAAAAAAGTATAAATATGGGCCTATATATCATGTGCCTGAGGTCGTTGCACTTAACAAGATTGAATTCAGTTATTGAATGCACAGTAGGACTGAGAATATCTGAGTAAAACTATGAAGATATGAAGTTTCTCGTCAAAGAGTAAAAGACGTTGGTGAACCTTTGACAGTTCTATGGATCACATGGTTGAGGAGGCGGGAGCCGAGGAAGGACGAGATGGTATGTTATCTCTGTGGTGGGAAATGAGCACTATAGCTTCCTTCTACTAGCCGGGGATATTTGTTTGTGTTTGGACATGGGGCACCATCTTACTGTTAAAAACAGTGATTGAGGCTTGGTTGAAGAATTATGCTGTAGGAATGGTGTCTTGGTAGGAAAGTGGTAATGTACAGGTAGGCACATTAAATTCATGTAATGAATTTAGGAGGGTACACAAATTCTTGCTTCTCCCTAGTACTTTAGAATCCAAGGGCCAGATGTATTATTAATTCCAATAGTGATTACCAAATTTAGATTTTTTGTGAATCGCAATTAAGTAATCTCCATTGGAATGTATGAAACTCCAGGAGTTTCATGTAGCGATTCACAAGGGCTCACAAATGGACCTACCTCATCAATATTCATGAGGTAGGACTCTATTTGAGACCCACTGTGAATGGCAACAATCACAGGGATGTTGGCCTGCTGGGCTCAGCAGACCACCATGTCTGTGATTGCTTTTACATAAAGCAATCTTTTTTTGTGTGCATGCAGCCAGTTTTCCTTAAAGGAAAACGGGATGCATTTAAAAAAGAAAAATGAAAGGTTTTCTTTTCATTTTTTTAAGAGTAGGCAGTGGTCCGCGGGACCACTGACTGCTCTTAAAAAATGTCTTTCCATCCATTCACAAATGGGAAGGGGTTGGGACCCCTTCCCCTTTGCGAATGGGTTACCACCAATTTGAAATTGGTGGTAACTGAGAGTGTTTTCCGACTGCAATCACAGTCACAAAACAATCATACATACCTCTGCAATTCGGTATTAGGAAGGGACGCCCTTAACACGCCCCTTCCTAATACCGAATCAGTAAGTTGTTGCAAATCCAATTTGCGATTCGACAACAAGTTACCGAATCGCAAATTGGACTTGATACATACCAAAATGCATTTTTTTGCGATCGCAAAAATGTTTGATACATTTGTCTCTAAATCCCTACGTTAGGCCCACCAACAAAATGCATGATAGGGGTGCAGCGTTTCTAAAAGACTTCCGCCATTAAGCATGAATTCTCAGGTAATGTCCTCAAGAAATGGAATGTTTTCCCTAAGGATACATGACTGGCTCCCAATCTCCCAATCTTCAACTCTAATTTCAAAGACAATTTAGTTAATCCAATTTAAATGTATACACTTTCATATGAGCTAATTCCTTAGATTTTACTTTGATGGATCTATCAGAGGCCTACTTTTTTGTCTAATCTTAACCATTTTGTTTTATATAGCTTTTCCCCTTGTATACTATTGTACTCTTCCAATCATTGTTTATTCAACCGTGAACTGTGCAGTGTTTACTGCCCTTGCAGAGTATAGAAATGCTATAACAAGAACCACAAATAAAGAAAGAAACAAAGCTTGGTTTTCCATCATGTTGTATCTCCCATGATAACTAGAACTCCTTCTATTAGAGGATATACTAATGAAAACTATCAAAGAAAAGCCGCCTGCTCATGTGGTGTTGTAAATGATATCCTCAGGATGTAACATTTGGCCTGAGCTCGATTTGTGGTCTCAGGCAAAGAACAAAAGAAGAGCGTAAAGCTTGTGAGTAGAGTTTTTATTTTATGCCTGTTTCGGTTACTTTCTAACAGACGATTAATTCCAAAATCTGTTTAGCAGGAAACCTCGATACAACTACCTAAGAATGAAAAATGTAAAACATTAAAAGTGAAAATCAGTACAGTAGTGATAAAATTGTGTTTGCTGACAGACATGATATGGAGGTAAACAATAGAGAATAATGAGTAAAATAGACGAGTATGTTAACTAAAAACATTCTCTTGAACAGCAAGACGTTGTGATTATGTGAGCTATAACGTACAAGGTGTTATTGAATTCGGTTCAAATGAACATTAATCTTGCCATATTAAGTTTTTGGGAAATATGGTGCGGATAAAACTGCCTTCTTATATGTGTGGAAGAAGCAGCTTTATTGAGGTAGGTGCACATTAACAAACACAGACCTAGGCCAAGAGCCTTACAAAGCTACCTCCTCACTAATAGTTAATTTCCTGACCAAAACCTACCCTCTCCACCCCTGCTTTCCCACCCAAAATAACCCTTCCGGATAAGCATCTACTTGTTAACGGTATCGCTGCCCCATCTTATGTCGGCACTGCAGGATTTTGAGAGAGTCTCAGCTTTGATAGTTGACCCCTCCAAAACTAAACTGTTCCCTCTGGGCTCACTGGTGGGCCTGGCCCTCGAATCCCTCGCACAGTTGGTGATACCATGAGAAATCACTGATGCACACTGTCTGGGAATCCGACACAATCTTTTCATATAGGGAGAGCGATAGTGGGTCTCCAAGCTCCTGTAAAATTCTGTGGGGACTGCCTATGTCTCTCATGGGAAGAATCGCTATAACAAAAATGATCATACTCCCTCTTTGCCTTTTTACCCTACAAGGGTAGTGTTATGTGATCCTGAGAGAGTACTGCCGGAAAATCAACAGTTTTATAGCTGACTTGCTGTGGGTGGACTGGAGTAAAAGGGTCCGCTTCTCCACCCTACAGAGCACGTGGGAGAAAGGGGGGTTGGAGGTCCCAAATATTGACCTGTATTATATGACGGCGCATTTGCAAAGCGCAATACATTGGCTCTCGTCAGATGCTTCCTGGGAGAGGGACCTGTTGGAAGGCTCCTGTGAGGTAGGGGAACTGCTGTCCCTCTTAATGAGGGGAACTAGTCGGCCCCTGGACACACCTTATTTGGTTCAACAAGTAGCTAGTATATGGGAGAGCACGGTCACCAGGGTTATCCGTTGTGCTCCCTTTATCCCAGATATGCTTATTTGGTCCCTGCACCCATTTCGCAAAATTGCAGAATCTATGTCTGTTCATCATTGGAAAGAGAGAGGTTGCACCATCCTCGAGGATCTTTACCTGGGGGGACACTTTATCTAGATGGCGGTGGCGTTTGACACTTTCCACTTAGGGCAAGGCCAATTCTAATAATACAGTAAAATTTTGGCGACGGCAAGGGAGATATGGCCCACATTTCTGGTTGCCCCTGTCGCCTGCTACGCTCTCCACACTCTTACTCATGGCAGGGGTGTGACGCCTGTTGTCTCATGTTTATCGGGCACTGCATGATGATCTGCCTAGCTCTCCGCTGCAGGTTCAGGCCTGCTGGGAAGCAATGGTCTGAGACCCTCTATCTGAGAAAGACCGGGAAAAGATTCACACTGGAGTGAGACTGTCCAGTTCCAACGCCCGGTTCTGGTTAATGCAATATCATTTTTTACACCAAACATACCTTACTCCACTGAAGTTGCACGCAATATAGATCACTCGCCATGATGTCTGCCCCCGTTGTAATGTCCCTCAGTCCACCTTCCTGCATATTGTATGAACTGTGCGAAATTGCTCCCTTATTGGGAACGCATGTTAGATGACGTCAATAGGGCCTCGGAATGGCACATTCAGTTAAATGTAAGACAGATTATATTAAGCCTTATACCCACCCAGGGAAGAAAAGCACTTAGCAGAAAATGTATCCTCCTCTGCCTCACGTTAGCAAAACATAATTTAGCTATCCACTGGTTCTCTTCAGAGATGTGAATGAATGGGCTGTTGCGGAGGAACTTTGTGTGAAATGTGTTCACACAGATAATAAGATAGTTGATGACCTTCGGGCATGGGAAGCCATGTTACAACCTACGAATCAACAGCTGGAAAATCTCGCTCCTAGCTCAGAATCCGTTCAATAACTGTTGAAATGGGTTATTCTATGAGTGTCTTACTGACCGTCTTCCTCAATGCATGCCCCCTAAACCACACATGCTTGGTATAAGATTACTCACATAAGTGATAGATAACACAGATGCACAGATGGTTAGGAAAGTGGGAGGGTTAGGGTGTTCTTAGTAATGGTATTCATTTATACAATGGCACAAGTTTTATATGAGAACATATGGGTACTGAATGTACAGTAAGTGGGATTTTCTGTTGATAAGTCAGGAACTGTATGCTATAACGAGTCATGCTTCTGAAAAATCAATGAAAATGGTTTAAAAGACAAAAGGAAAGCATTTCCAACTTTTTACTTATCCCTCCATCATACAACTGTAATTCTTAACTCTAAATGACTAGCCTTCTTCTTAACCTTAACTTCCTACCTAATTCCCCATTCTCCGTGTCTTACCAATATAACTCAACACCACATTCTGTAGCCATCTGTAAAAACTTTCCATGCCACTGCTATGCACCTGTCTCAAGCGACAAACTTCAACAAACGGACCCTGCATAAGCACCTGTTCCACCAAAACGAACCATCAAGAATGCCATAAAGAAAACAAAAATATCCCTAACCAGTAAAACCTAAGGAATGGGTGAGCTGGAAAGAAGTTATCAGTGAAGACCGATCGCCAGCCACCAGGTCACCAAATGTTAAAATGATAGCCCAAGGAAGCCCCATTATTTGTATATTGAGCATTATTGGGCTCTAATGTAGCCTAAAAGAGGCAATCAATTCTGACTGCACCTCTTTCCGAAAACACCCCAGGGGGCAGACCTCAATACGTTCGGATGCCCCACAAGACCACATGGGAAATATGATGCAGACAAAACCATTCCACCCAAAAGACCCCTCCTGATAAGCATTTCCTTGTTAAATAAGCATTTCTAACTTTTCACTTACCCCTCTAGCCTACAATTGTAAATCTTAAGTCTAAATGACTAGCCTATGACCAAGTACTTCTTAACCTTAACTTACTGCCTACCTTCCCATTCTTCATGTTTTACCAATGTAACTCAACAACACGCTTTGTAGATTTCTATAAAAACGTTCCATCCCACCGCCACCCAGAAAAAGGAAAACCCTGACTTTTTCTGCTCCCCCATGGAATTCTGTTTTGTCTCTCCTTTCATCTCTGTAAGTTCAACATCCTTGTGACTGTTTCTTTCAGTTCCAATAAATATAACTCCATACATATCCTTGAAAGATATAGACCATCACTACATAAATATTCCATATTGCCATACTGAATTTCTGTGTGGCAAACTCGGCCACAACCCAAGACCCTGCAAAAATAGCTTATCACTCTAGTGATCTTCCTTTGAGCCCTGTCCACCTCTGCTGGCTTCACTATGTCCCTCCAGTGCCTATGCAGCAGAAACTCAGTCCATAGCACAAAGCAACCAGGTCACTGAGCATCCAATAGTCTCAAATTCTGCTTCATGGCCCTCATGAGTCCCACTCCCTTCTCCTGAACGAAGTCATTTTCTCCTAAGTGGAAGACCAACACATTTAGGCATTTTCCCCACCAGCATACAGTTCAAGCAACTTACGAGCTCACACCATCTCATGCCCCCCTTTTCCCCTCTAGGTCACTGAAATCCCATGCTGCTCTAAACTCAAAGTGGACCCAATCCCTCTCTACATTGCCTGTCGTTCTGCCCTATGATGAAGGAGCGTCCAGCACCCAAGTTGAAATCTCCCCCATCCGCAACTGAACCTGCACCTACCAGAATGCGCACATATCTCCTAAAACAATCTGAAGACAATCAATGCAATTTCATGATGTGCTCTCTTTCCCATCTGTGGTTCCCTGCCTCTGTTGCTGTGGAAATTCTGAAGGAATACGTTCCAAAGACAGCAGAAGAGACCCAAGATCGCCAGTGCCTTGCACAAGATAGTGAGGAGCTAGAAGGCAGTAACCTTGGATGCTGTCGCTGTAAAACTACCCCTACCCGCTCGCAGCGCAGCTCAGCCAACTTCATTCCACAAGCTACTGGGCAACTTCAGCACCTGCTCAACTCTGGTCGACTGTCTGTTTACCACCTGGACCACGGCCATGTTGTCCTTCTGGAACAACACCTTCTGGATAGCCAGTTCTGCACCCCACAGCGTGACTGCCAAAACCAGAGGACAAAGCTCCAAGAACACAATGCTTCTGCCTTCAGGCCTTCACTGTTCTGGCCACTCCTCTGCACACTACCTTCTCTGCCAAAACAACCCAAATCCCTGTCATCCTGCAGCATCAGGAAATATCTGCATATTCCATTCCATCTCTTCCTACCAGGCTAATGGGAGACCATTGAAAGTCCTCAGAAAGAAGGACCACATCCTCAAATCCTCCTTAACTCCAGCTGACAACCATACATGGTGGTGTGGAAGAGAACCCCCCCCACAAGGGCCAAACCTAGCCACCTACAGAAGCTCCTACCTGCCCTGACTACTCTACAAGTAAAAAATTGAGATGACCCAGCAGTACTTGGACTTCATTCACTCTTACCTTTTCTTTAGTCAGCATGCCTGACACTAAAGCTAGCATAACCTCTTTCTTGCCTTGTGGTAGACTCGCCTCTATGTGATCTGTGTCCAATTCAACACCTGGGAAGGACAAGACTATACTCGTGCCTGCTATATTTTCTGGTGCAAGCGGAACCTCCAAGTCTCCCATGAGCTCCTGGAATCTAGCTAGCGCTAGCTGGGAGTCTGCCGAGCCAGTTGTCCTCACAACAAAGAACTTATCTAGATGATCTGTTCTGAGCTGATGACTTGTCTGCCAGGTGAAAGCCATTTGTAAGAAGGAGCTGGAGCAGTCCAAGTGTGCCCAAGATATGGAAGAACCCATTGGTAGTGCCTTGTCCACATACCATTTCCCTTCAAAGTGTGTGTCCAAAAGTGGAAATCCTCTTGGTGCTCTGGGAGTAGTGGAAAGGCTGACTTCACATCACTTTTTGCCATCAAGGCTCCTTGCCCTGCCTCCACCACCAAGGACATGGCCACATCCACAGATGACTATGATACCAAGACCACATTCTCAAGAATTAAATCATTGACTGACCCAGTTTTGGGCCATGAACAAATGTTGAATTAGGCGGAACTGACCCATTTCCTTCTTAGGCACCACTTCTACTGGTGACACAATCAGGTTCTCAAATGGCCAGTCCTCAAATGGTCTTGCCATTATTCCCTCTGCAAATTCTTTGTCAAGCTTGTCCTGCACTGCGTCTGTATGTCTTTTAGCTGAGTGCAAATTATCCTCCCGCCTGTGAACCCTGGGTCTCTTGTACCCCTAGCAAAACGCCCCCTCATGAAACCTTCCCTCAAGATCCCTACCTCTACCCGGCAGTCAAGGAAGTCCAGCCAGTACTCTAATCTATGTAACTTAACTGGCCTAAGAGCCTTTACCTGCAGGTTCTTGTGTCATCTACCCATGCAATTTGAGAATTGCTGTGGAGGCTGTTGTAATCTCTGTCTGTCTGCATACGGATGCCACTGGCCTGCGGGCTGCCCATGGAAACCCCCTGTGTTCCCGAAGCAATGTATGAGTGCCTGCCAGCCAGGACGTTTAGAACACTTATGCCGAAATTTGCAATATTCTTGAGTGCACATTCCCTTATTATAATCCCAGCATGCCTCTTTGAACCCTTTTACACCTTTGTTTCTCTGCTCCACCCCACCTCAGGTGGGGCACAGTGAATGCACTTGTACACTATTGGCAAGCCGCTGGCTGTGGAAACCATCTTCCCAAATTTAACAAGGCCCATGTCAGTGTCCAACTCCCCCCACTTGGTCTCAGGATCTAAATTTAGTTCTGCCCTAAATTCTTCATCATTCTGAGCCCAGCCATACCCTCCAAATGTCAGCTGAGCCTTGTGTATGACATCCTTATATTTCAACATTGCTATGATGCATTCTGGAAATTTCTCACAATAAATGCTGGCGTATATTAGAAACCCCACCTTTCAATTCTCAATGGTCTGAGGAACCTTTGGCCACTTGACCAGCTCATATTCTTCTTCCTTTGACCCTTCCTTTGAACACACTTCATTATGAAGAAGTTTAAGCATCTCCACGTATTCCCCTTTTCATATCTTTACTTTTGTAATTAGCATTGGGAGTTTCCCCAAAGGCTTTGTCATTTCTATTGTAGGAAAGATGTTTTATTTTCAGCTCCCTGCTTTCTGGCCCCTCCTTCTTACCCCCTTCACCCTTTATGCCCTGTAATCCCCTTAGATCCCCAAAGCCGTCAGCCTGTCCCTTTTCTTCCTTGTTTTCCCTTCTCTGCCTATTTTGTAGCTGGGATGGTCACCATGTCCAACCTCACTCCCATGTCAGCCACATACTTACCTCAGAAAATAAAGGTCACCCACCCCACCCCACAGCGCTGCATCTTGCATCCACACCCATGGATACCAAAGCTGGGTCCTTACCTGCCACATTGCCATTACCTGGCTCTAAGGTCAGTGCCCATGCAGGTGCTTGCTGCCTAGCCAGTGGCCTCCCAGTGTCCATGACTGCCCGATGCCACACCTGAAATGAGCATGATAATAAAACATTATTAGCACCCCACCCTTTCCTCTGTCCCCTTTTCCTCCATACCCTCATCCTCTTATACCTTGCCTTCTTCGAGAATTTCCTCCCCGTAGTCCAAAGTTGACACCCCAAAGGTGCCTTCTTGCCTGGCCCACACTAGCTTCTCCTGCTTATAGTGCATGGGTCTTGTTTGGCTCCTCTGATGCATTAGCCTACACCCAGTGCTCAGAGGAGCTGTATGAACCCCACCATATGCCACCTGTCCTCCATCTGCGTGAAAATTGCTGGAGGTCACCCCAAACTTACCCGCTATTGGAGCCAACAAGGTTATTCTGGACCTACTTGTGCTGGCTGAGACGGGATCCCATGCCAGCATCTGGCGAGCAACTCTGGACCAGACCTTCTCTTCTCCTCAGTGCATTTCAGTTGCACCTAACTCTACCGAGTCTGGAAACTGGTGATGTTCCTCCACCTGCTAAAAAGAGGAGAATACTGGTGTGCTAGCAACCCTGACCCCCCCCAACCCCTGGAACCCATGTCTCACAGAGACATGGTCCCCAGCATCCCAAAGGTGCCCCTCTGATCTTGCTCTTCCCCTATGGACTGTCCCTGCCCACAGCACTGGTGTGACTCCTGCTGCCCTTAGCTGGCCCCTTTTCTGCTCATCCTCATCACCACTTCAAACAAGCATGGCCGCGACAATGCTGAATACCCCCTGAGTAGCAACTGGATCATTCACCTATATTTGGCTTTGCCTGGCTCTCCTTTTGTGCACATCACCAGCCTCTTGCTGCAATACTCCTGTCCCCAAACTTCAGGAGCCCCAATGAGCCTACCAGTCCCACTAAACTTGGGGGGACCTCTCAAGCCAATCCTACCATCCCAATAAGGGGTCATCCCACAGCCAGGATGCTACCCCTGGCCCGCCTCTTCCAGGTCTGTTGTAAGGTGCCTCATATTCCCCGGGGGGGCACTTGCTCTTGGGATGCCTTTCCTGCACCTCTATACATTTGTGTGCCCATCAAAGCTTTACCAGGGGAATTATATTTTTCTTCCCTTCTATATTTTGGCTGGTTGTCCACATCGTGTCCCTGTCTGTTTATCTCATCAGGCCAGTGAAGTCTGATAATATTATCACCGATTCTGTGAGACTGAAATGCCAATGCATGAGCACATGAGGTTGTGTGCATAAATAATACATTCTAGATGTACCCTCTTGTTTCACCTGCGGGAAGTACAACTCAGTGGAGT